>NC_090227.1:1978789-2648789 GCF_024489055.1 Chanodichthys erythropterus | reverse complement strand
GAATCAAATGTAAACAATATAACAGTATACAATACTCACATAATCCGACACATGCATGACAAACACTTTGTAAAGATCCATTTGAGGGTTATATTAGCTGTGTACACTTTGTTTATGCACTGTTTAAGGCAAGCGCGAGCTCCGTGGGCATGGAGCAGGAGATTTAAAGGGCCAGTAGCCCTGAATCGGCTCATTTATAATGATGCCCCAAAATAGGCAGTTGAAAAAATGAATTTAAAAAAATCTATGGGGTATTTTGAGCTGAAACTTCACAGACACATTCAGGGGACACCTGAGACTTATATTACATCTTTTAAAAAAAAGTTCTAGGGCACCTTTAAGAATGAGTAAAACATTGAATATATATACTAGCAAAATAATACAGTCTCATAGAGAAAAGAAAAAAACAGGTAAATGAAATAAATAAAAATGAAATGGTTGCTGTACAAGAGATATTCATGTGTCCTAATAAAATATGTACATTTCCTATTGAGGTAAAACTCTGTTCTTTGATTTTAATAGCTCATTTATGTTGGATAAAAAAGGATCAGATGCTGGTGATGTTACCGACTAAATGGTGATTTACTTTAGTTTTATTTACTTGCCAAAGCCATTTCATAATTGCATTTGTTCCCAATGTGCAGTTGTATTTCTGGAGCCTGTACGTAAATTGACATAGAATCAAATATGGACTTAATTCTAAGAAAACTAGAGATTAGTAGCAGCCCTTGCATTTTTAACCCAGTACTTATTTTTGTTTGTAACTATGAAAGCAATGGTGAGAAACAAAGTCACAAATTCAAGAAATGAAGCCTCAATTGACCCTTCGCCTGGAGTTTGATTGACAAGCGATCTAACCAGTCATAACACAGAATCCCCTATTTTGTCCGACAAAGCATTCAGGAGTTAGAAGATTAACCTTGGTGGACTTGAACTACAAAAAATGGTGGGTATTTATGTCTTTCTGCGTTTAAAACAACATTCCTTCTGATGTTTATTCATGTTTATTTGTTGCTATAAATTAACTAGTAGGAAGAGATGATCTGTCACGAGCCACAAAACGTTTTTTATTGTTCAGATTTCATCAAGGTTCATCAAGGGAATTGAAATCAGTGTTCAAACAGAACATCGACTCATTATTGGCGTTAGCATCACACGCATGCATCGTGCTGCTCACGTGATCAACATCGGCCAATATGAGACTGTCCTCCTCCAAAGCACCTTATTATGATCTATATTTACGTTTTAAAGTCATGCGCCCTCTAGCTGGCGTAAAAATAATGACAGTGTCATGTCACATCTGCCATCAGATGCTTTCTTAATCGCCGTTTTCTAACCACTGTTATTTTTGTTGTGTTTAGCACATATTTACATATTCATCTATATTATATCTATCACTCCCAGCAGTGTGGACAACGTTAGGATGTTCACTAACAGTATACTGCCGTTATATACCGGGCCTGAAGGGTCAAGGTGAAGGCCCAAGGGCCACAAACATGAACTCTTGTCCAACTACACTATGTTCTCTCTGTCTCAAGCTTCTGATCACTGACAATATCATGGGCAATGATAACAAAACAGAAGAGAAAGCCTCACATTTACACACACAAGCACACACCCTGGTGCACGTTTACCCATGTGACGACCTTTTCTTAAACGTTTACACCGATGATATCATTGGAATGTGTTGTTGAGGAGAAAGAGGTGGAATAACAAGACAATACAATGTGTGTGTGTATCTGTATTTATATATCTGTGATGGCCAGCCGTGTTTTATCATGTAATGCAGCAAAGCACCGCTTGCCAAGCATATGCTGGCAGAACAGCGATTAACACTCAGAGGAAGCCGCTGGTCTCTCACCGTCTCGCTCATGAGCGGGTACGGGAACGAGGCATGGGACACCCCCATCCTAATCTCATCACTCTCTCTCTCTGTCCTTCGCTTTTGCTCTTGTTCTCTCTCTCTCTCTTTCTTGCTATGTCTTTCAACAAACAATGAGTTAAAGAGAAAGGAATCTTATCTGAGAATGTACTTTGGAATTTCCATCGAATGCAAAGCACTCTATGTTTGTAAGAAAACTGGAGAGAGAGAGAGAAAGAGAATTATTGGGGAAAGTTGTTCACCTGTATTCAACTCCGATCAACTCCCATCCAACTGAAAGTCCCAGCATGCACCAGCTCATTTCACAAGTTTTCAAATGTCCAGTATTCAGATTAAAGTGTTAGTTCACCCAAAAATGAAATTTCTGTCAATAATTACTCACTCTCATGTCGTTCCACACCCGTAAGACCTTCGTTCATCTTCAGAACACAAATTAAGATATTTTTGATGATAAACAGTGTAGCAATAAGACAGGGAGAGAAGAAACTGTTGAATAAAGTTGTTATTTTTGTTTTGTTTTTGCGCACAAAAAGTATTCTTGTCGCTTCATAACATTAAGGTTGAACCACTGCAGTCATGTCGACTGTTTTAACAATGTTTTTACTATGTTTCTGGACATTGAATGTGGTAATTTTATTGCTTTAAAGTGAGGATAAAAAAAATTGCTTGGATTTCATCAAAAATATCTTAATTTATGTTCTGAAGATGAATGAAGGTCTTACGGGTGTGGAACGACATGAGGGTGAGTAATTAATGACAGAATTTTCATTTGAGGGTGAACTAACCCTTTAAGCACTGCAAATACAACTAAAACCTATATAGGATTAATCTGAAAAATAGTCAAAGAACTAGAATTTATTATAAAGTAATGCATTTGATCTATTTGCAAATATTTTTATTTTAAAATATGCACACATGCAGTCTTGTACACTGTCTAATATGGCGAAAAGGGCTTATATTATATAATATTAGTGTTACATTACATGAATTATGTAAATGATAAAGGCTATTTTAAATTCAAAATGGAAAAATTCAACAGCAAGAACAAAAAAATTGAATAGTTTGCATTACTCGATATTACTGTTTTTGTATCGTAAAATAGTTGTAAAATATGAAATTTTTTTGCTACTCCTTTCACTGTTAAAACTAAACATTGCACTGAATCTGTGGGTTTCTTATTGAAGTGCAGCAGATCTACATCAAGAATATAAAACATCGGGGACAATTTGTCCATATCTGGGCAAATTGTAATTTCAATTAGTTTAACAGTAAATCTCATCTGGTTTCCCTATGATGAGTAATTCAATGAAATGGGAAAAGCAAGCCAGTATATGCTAGAGCTGAAAATACATATAAAAATATATAAAGTTTATGGAGCGAGCAGATGGTGACAGTCAAACAGCAGAGCTCCCCAAGGGATTTAGAAGAAATATTTCCAGTGACATTTGAGGGTTGCATTCGGTTATATGTAATTTTCTTGCCGGCCACAAGCCAGAAACAGCACGCCACAACAAAGAAGAATAGTTTGTGAATGAATTCTCACAGATCTGTACAGGGACACCACGGCCAATAAATAAATGAATTAATTCAGGATGCCCCACCCGTGTCGGAATGCAGAAGACTCTCCCAACTCCGAGGAGGAAATATGAGGCCGATGACATTTCTCTCTGTTTCAAACAGTGACTCTGAACATCAACCGAGAGCAAAACTACAGGAAGACCCTCATTTTTATCTACCAACAGTAGTCTCGCTCTCTTTCCTTCCTTTTTATTTCTAGACTCACTCACCCAACGGTTGTCTTTCCAACAACAAACTCAATGACCAAAAATGGGTCGCATGTCTGTTTGGAAAGTGCAAAAACAAAGCAAAATGCTAAACTTTTAAAAGGGAGGAGAAAACTCGGCTGTGTGTCCAATCAAACTTAACATGCCATTATCCAGAAAACTACACACAACTACACACAAGAAAATATGACCCTGATTACATCATTAAGTTAAATGTTGGGTTAAAAACAACCCAAGCTGGGTTGAAAATGGACAAACCCAGTGGTTGGGTTAAATGTTTGACCAACCTGCTGGGTAGTTTTATTTAACTCAACTATTGTTTAAAAATTACTGTATTGCTTGCTTAAAATGAACCCACAATATGTTTAATGTTTAACAAATGAACAATTAGTAATAAGTTTAATGATAATATTTAAACAATAAACATTTATTAAATTGTTTATTAATAATTTTCACCTTTTGATTGGTATTATTGCCTCTAGTAATTATGTCTGATTTTTAATTTCCAACATTTTTTGGGTTCATTTTAAGCCAGACATATAGTCATTTCAAACAATAGTTGGGAAAACATTTAACCCAACCGCTGGGTTTGTCCATTTTCAACCCAACTTGGGTTGTTTTTAACCCAGCATTTTTTAGAAAGGTGTTTTGTGAAGTGAACTCCTGAATGCTCCTGAGTATCCTGAGTATTAAAGAATCTGTAATTGTCAACTTTCCAATTCAGACTGTCATGTTAAAATGTTTGCGTTTTGTTGTGTCTGTGCAGTTTATATACTGTATGGAACTACAAAAAGGACAACAAGATTTCCGTTTTATGTTATTTTTTTTTAACTTTAGATATGACATTTAACAAAAAAGTTAAAAAAGAATTTTAGAATTTAGGTTTTCAGAACTCTAAATTCTAAATTCTGAAACTGAAAACAAAATCACCACAAACAGTTCCATTGTTAAATGTCATATCTCAAATTCAAATCCGTATCAAGCTCCACATTTGTGTCAATGTCTGATTTTTAGTCTGGCATACTGAATTGCACTTCACCTCCAATGTAAAATCTGTGTTTTGAAGTCTAATACCATAGAAGATTCTGGAAGACAGTGTCCTTGCATGGGCGAACCGGTTTCTCTGTACGAGCGTGTGTGTGTGTTGAGAAGGGGGTGTATCAACTGATTCAACAGATGCAATCCAATCTGTCAGACGATGCTTGTGAGGTTACAGACATTTTCTCATTGCCCTGCCAGATGCATACCAATGCAGTCCACCCCACCGGAAGGACGAGCGCACCTTGCTCCCTCTCTCGTCTCTCTTTCTTTTTGCGTTCCTTTTGCACTCATTATCTTCGTGCCCCTTTCTCTCTCTCTGGTGATAGATGTGTTTTCCTGGCACCCTCTGGCTGTTCATTTGCACCAATGACAGTGAATTAATCTTGTATCATCATTAGTTCTCTTTCACCTTCATGACTCCCTCCAGAATAAACACTCGCTCAGATAATGTCAGATCAACTGGCTGTGCCGCCCATTGTGTGCTCCACTTTATCTATCACGTTTTTTCCTGTTTCCTGCAAAAGCAACATTTAGACCCGAATGTAAAGTTGCAAATGGCAATCTGACCTGTACTGTGTATCCAAAGCAGCCCTGACCTTATCTTTGTTTGTGTGTGTGAGTGTGAGTGTTGTACGTTTGGAGAGGTGGGTGGAGGGTGGGGGCATTGGTGACATCACTGTCAGGGAGGATCCGAATGGACAGGAAAGTCAATTAGAGTTTAACTGAGTTTACCAGCTGGTAAGAGAGAGAGAGAGAGAGAGAGAGAGAGAGGAAAAAGGGGAGGAGAGCGCAAAAGAGAAGTACAGACAGATTCAGAGAGGAAGGGAGAAAGTCAGCTACAAAGCCAGAGGGACAGAGGAAATTTAGCCGGCAAAAACTTCCAATTCTTCCTCTCTCTTTCTTCTCAGCTGCTTTTTTACGTCCTAGTCCCGGTATAACAGCGGCGTCCAGTCAGTCAGTGGATGTTTTAAAAGAGTGCACTTCTCCAACACTCACAACAGGATGAGTGCCTGAGGACAAGCTGGAGAGGCTCACGTTATTCCACAGATACATTCGCCGACCCAGTAGAGGCAGACGGCATCCACTCCGTCCTCAGGAGCGAATGAGAGGAGAGGGTCTGTAACGCTGGAGCTCAAGGACAAACCATGGACTCTGCACACCTCCCACTTCACCTGGACGTGAGTACTACCCTCCACCGCAGAACACCTTGATGCTTGCAACATCTGTTATATCCTGTGCCACGGGTAAAACTATGGCTCTAATAAGGGCTTGTCTTGTTTTCCAGTTTAAACATGATTTAAACAAGATGAATTGAATTTCAGAAGCAAAATTATGTAATAAAATATATCTTGAATGAAAATGCTGTCATCATTTACTCACCTGCATGTTTTTCCAAACCTGTATGAGTTTCTGTTGAACACAAAAGAAGATATTCTGAAGAATGTGGGTAAGCAAGCACAGTTGATGGGCCCCATTGACTTCCATAATATGGAAAAGAAAAAAAAAATATGGAAGTCAATGGGTCCCATCAATTGTTTGGTTACTGACATTCTTCAAAATATCTTCTTTTATGTTCAGCAGAAAAAAGAAATTCATACAGGTTTGGAACAACTTAAATGATGAGTTTTATTTTCTTACACATTGCATATTACTTTTTCTTGCACAAATCATACAAATATTACTTACTGCTCATTTGCAGTAAGTATAAACAAATCTTATACAATTCCACTTCTCAATCAATTTATCTTGTTTTAAGGATGTTTAGACACTGGACAAGACGTACAATACTGAATAAGTAAATGATTTTCTGCCATGTGTGACTCAATTCTAATTTAAACTCATTCAAAATGTCAACCAACCACTCACTTCACGTTCCTCATCAAACTGTCTGCTCTTTACTAAAAATTCACACGTATTGCTCACCAAACCCAATGACAGATTCATGGCGGAGATGCTTCCTCAGAACATGTGAAACAGGCAGATCAGTGTTTCCATGAAAAGCAAAAACCGGTCAGTGTTCTGCACAAGTCTTGAAGAGAAGACTGTGGAGAGTAGAAGAGAGCTGAATATATGCAGCTTGGGGGATAAAATGTATAGCAAATAAACAGACAAGCCCGTTGCTAAATGGATAAATCAAAAAGACACAATCTGGCAGAAAAAGGAAGTTGTGATATGTGATGTGTCATTTCAGTGCTTTAAAAAGTAGGTTTTTGGGATGTTACAATGTGGTGTTAACTAAAATAGATCGTTCAGCATTTGCCAGATGATAATACAACACCGTCTGAGGGTTTCAGGACCGCCAAAATGGTCAAATTGATAACAGAATGTTATGTGGGGGTTAGGGGAGGATTCTGGGAGGAAATGTCTTGTCTTGTCTGGTCTACTCTACTCATCCTTGGAGACCACTTTAGTCTGTTCTTAGCTGAACCTTTGGCAAGCTGCATAGAATGTGTGTGTATGTTCCTATAGCAGTATCAGTGTGTGTTTTATTCAATCTGTAACAGTGGGATGCATGTATGTGTTTGTGTAGTGTCACAGAGGACTGTTCCAACGAATGTTATGGGGCACAATTTGAGGTCTGGGCCACCGTCATTATCTCTTAATCGGTCCATCTGGGATAAATTACAGGTCTCTGCTAATATACTCCAATAAAACTGCCGTGCAGTCTACCTGCAATATTATTCTAATGATTTCATCTCGCAAAACAGAGGCACAGCTCGACCATTTTTGACTACTCTTGTGCCTTAGGCACTCAAGACTTGGGGGTTGGGGGTGGGTGGGTGGGGGTAAGTAAATAAGTACGGGTACCCTTTGCATCCAAAAAAGTACAAGAGTGTTCCTTCAAGAACAAAATGACAAAATAGCAAAGGGAAAAGCAAGCAGGGGTGAAGCAGTCTAGGGAATGAACGAAAGGAAGAACAACAGGAAAGGAGAGCGGAGGGTTCGGGGTACGAAGTGAAATGTGAAACATGAAGACAGCGGTGGAGGATAAATCAGCAACAAGCAGAGGCACCATGACCCCTATGGCCCTTCACTGCTGACTTCTGGGTAAATCCGAAGGGGGGAAACATGAGAGAGAGAGCGAACTGGCCTTTCCTAGAACTGTGTAACAATATATCAATTCTGGAAGTCATGCTTTACAGGAAGAGAACTGATAAGAAGAATAAAAATAGGGGGAAAAAATGTGGAAAGAAAGCTGAAAGAGATAAGTGGATGCAAAGACACCCTGCCCTCCACTCTGAGGTCAGCAGGTCACATCGCTCTGGTAATGGCACGAGTCTGGCCGACCTTTCCTCTGCCGGGGTCACCGCTTGCCGTCTGTTCTGGGGTCTAATAAACTCCTTTTTCCTCCCCCTCCATCTGATTACCACTCTCCCTGTAGGGGAAGTTATTACGTGTCGAATCCAATCACAACAGAAACCGTAACATACATGCAGCATGAACACATGCCAATGGGAGGAGGGACTGCGGGGAAGACAGAAGCGAGGGAGTCTAATGAAGTTTTAGTGGGGAGGCGGCATTCAGGAGAGCTGATCCGTCTGGAAGCTACACCTCTGTGAGGTCCCACAGGGCGGAACAATCGAGTGGATGGGTAAAAGCCACTTAATCTACTTTACTGCCGGATGCTGTGGGCGTGGGGGACTGTCTTATCCTGTGTGTCCTCTGAGGATTTGGCTGGAGTTTGGTGAATGAGTGTGAGAGAGAGGGAGGGGACAGAGGACAGCGAGAGGACGGTATGCATCCTCTTCTCCAGTGCGTTTAACACCTGTAGTTGAGGGTAATCCAAGACTCCCAAAGGAGTCGCTGCTCAGCAAGTCCTGACTTGAGCAGATTCTACATCAAAAGAACGTCTAGTTTGACTCAGATGTAAGTGTTCCTGGACCCTGTGAGACCACCCAGCACATTGTCAAAGAATATTCTAGGATAAGCATGAGATAAGCTTTACATATGCCACAGATACTTTTAAAACCACTTAAATCATTTACACTCATCCCTCAGTTTGTAAGAACAGACAAAATGTGTGTTTACAGTGTAGGCCAATCATACAATGGATGCCCCATAGACTTCCACTGTAATTAGATTCCAGTCAAAGCTTATCTTGCATTTAACATGGAATATTAATTTGAGAGTGTTTCTTTCAAAGCTCTCATATTAGCCCTCTGACACCTCCTACAAACTCCACCAAAGTACGTATTTGTAAAGGAACCTTTGAAGGCTGAAGTAGGTTTAGAGATAAGACCGATGGGAAGAATTGTTCCATTTGCCACTAATGGATGACAGATTGAAACAATAAGCTCTTACTGAAAGGAAGGAGATGTCAAAAAGAAGTGTTGAGTGCTAATCTTTGCTTTCAGGTAACAGAGCGTCTGACAATGACGTAGACAGGGCCCAAATTCAGGCTATACATGTTATGTTAAACTTTCTCAATGCAAGTTGTAAAATTTCAGACTGCTTCCTCTTTGAGATCGGTTTTGCACAAGATATCAAAGATTATCTTGATGAATAAGTCAGTTTGTTGCTTTATTTTCTCTTCAAAAGCTCACAAAATTATTTGCAAATATGGATAGGCTGGGATAAACATGAAAAAACAGCAATAAAGCACTGCACCACTGAACCTCCCAGTCTTTTGAAAGGTGATTTACTTTAAGTCGGTCACTACCATCAGTATGCAGACACAATCTGTAAACTTTTATCCTAGTGATTATTTTCAAGCAGCTGTTTTAGACACACAAATGACAACACTGGCAGTGGCACTGCGTCAACAAAGACAAGTAATCAAACTGCAAAATTTAAATCTGCTTTTATCATATATCGAACGTTATAATCACTCTAGACTGATCTCATGACCACACCACTTTTATACCACTTGTAAAAGCATGTGCTTTTCAAGAAAACAGTGCACCAATGCTGGATGTCCTGGGTTATCCTCATTTGTCAGTTAAACCACCTCGAGAGACACAGGCTTAATGAATTGGACTAACAGGCCTGTTGTAGACCTCTAAATCAAACAGCACAGGCTATAATCTCTGTAAAACTACTTCAGTTCCCTTATGACACTGTTTCTGCGATTACCGTCTCCAAAACAACAAATAGCAGTAAATCAACAACAAAAACACAGAGTGATAGTTCCTAACCACTGTACTGTATATAACCAACCAAACTATTAGCGCTAAATCACTCGCCAAATAAGGAGAAACAAAGACACATGGCTAAATGGCTAAAGCTAAAATGGTCAATTACCACACTAAATG
The DNA here is from genome assembly GCF_024489055.1 of Chanodichthys erythropterus. NCBI lineage: Eukaryota > Metazoa > Chordata > Actinopteri > Cypriniformes > Xenocyprididae > Chanodichthys > Chanodichthys erythropterus. The sequence goes on along the minus strand of NC_090227.1, from coordinate 2,638,830 downwards.
GGTTTATTATATCACTAACTTTCTGACCATTATTATTTTCGAGCCAGGTCAAACATCAACTGAAGGGATAGTTCACCCAAAAAAAGAAATAGTCATTGTTCCATTCCCAGCCTGACATTTTTCCCCAAATAATGAAATTATTCTTCAAAATGTCTTCAGCAGTCTCAAAATTGCTCCTCTTTTTACCTCTTCCTCCGCAGGTCCAACATGTTCCCTGCTAGCCTACTGGTTCTGATGATCCTGCTGCTACCTCAAGCCTCATCAAGTCACCAGGAGGGTCCCAGTCAGACTCATGGAAACCTGGCCAGCCCTCTGGAGCCTAGTTTGGCCCACACCATTCAGAATCTCCTGCTGACCCGTCTGGGCCTTCAGTCACACCCCAACCCCAGTGAGGAGGCACGGGTGCCCCAATATCTTCTTGACCTGTATCGATTCCACACTCAACAGTACCATCTCATTGAAGACCCAGAGTTTAACTACCCCTCCCAGCATGTGCAAGGAGCCAACACAGTCCGATGCTTTCACCACACAGGTATGAGCAACTATCGCACTAGGTCATCGAGAACACCAATTTCCTTGGAAGTCGTAAAAAGTTGCCCACTGAAAAAGCTACCAGTGTTCCGATATTTTTCACTCAAGTCTTGGCATTAGCGTAGACACCTTGGAACAAGTTAAGAAGAACATGGCTAATTTGTGCTCAAAGTGCTCCAAGCAAATGATGTGCAATTATTATTTAGTTGGACAATTATGCCATTACGTAGAGATCAAGTGCTTGAACACGATGGAAAGAAAGTATTTTACAGCTTAAGAACTTTGTCTTTCTCTTTTTTCTTGTGTAGATTCTACAGTGCTGAGTCCTCCAGAAGAGCAGAAGACGGCAGTGGACAGCATTCACATCGGCTTCAATCTGTCCTCCATTCCGTCAGAAGAGAGTGTGGTGTCGGCAGAGCTGCGTTTCCTGCATGAAGGGTCTAGTGGGGGTTCTCACGTGGCCAGCCTCTATCTTTCCAATGGTGACCCTGCGTCAAAACCCACACTGCTCCATTCTCGTCGGCTGACTAGAGATAGAAAGGCTGCAGAACTCTGGGAAACCTTTCCCCTGGATGGAGAAGTGTTTCACAATCTATCCGAGAGGTCAGGGAGCCTGTCTTTTATTCTGGATGTTATTGCCGATAATAACAGCAGTCTTCCTAAAGAGAGACATTTGAGGGTGCGCAGGTACACGGGGCAAGATGAGCCCAGCTGGGCGAGGCAGAGGCCATTACTGGTGACTTACAGCCATGATGGGCGCAGCGAGCCCTTTGTGTCCCACAAAAACCGGACCCCTGCTGGCAGGCGAGGCAGGGGCAGATGGACTGGGGGCAGGTTTAAGGGTGATAGGGGTCAGGGCTCTGACGCAGGCTGGCGGGTGGGATCGATTGAAAGGCGAGTGAAACGAAACGGTGGGAGGGCTGCCAAGCTCAAACGGCTCTCCCGTGCTCGCTGCCGCCGGCACCCGCTGTACGTGGACTTCAAAGACGTAGGCTGGAATAAATGGATCGTAGCCCCATCCGGTTATGATGCTTTCTTTTGCCTTGGAGAGTGCCGCTTCCCACTGGCTGACCATATGAATTCATCTAGCCATGCCATGGTGCAGACGCTGGTCAACTCCGTAAACGGGGCCGTGCCACGGGCCTGCTGCGTGCCGACAGCCCTTAGCCCCATCGCCCTCCTTTACCTGGACCAGGGGGAACGTGTGGTGTTGAAAAACTACCAAGACATGGTGGTGGAGGGCTGCGGCTGCCGATAGCAAGATACTCATGGAATAAATGAGAAGGGTGGACTGGAAAATAAGGGACTAAAAGCAGGAAGTGAGTCAGAAAGAAACTGAAAGAGACAAAGAAAGCGAGGTAAAACTGTCATACTAAAAACATGAGCACCTTCCCATAATCCTCTGGAACCCAGCTTTGACTTCTTGTGTCCGATGAAGCATTGTATTTGTGTGAACTATGACCCTTAGAAGCACTCAGTCCCAACGTGATGTGTCCGTCTTATGTAGTACACTCCAGCTTTCTGTCTTGTAGGTGTCCGATAGCTACAATATGTTCTTGTTGTTGTTGTGTCCATCCTGCTCTTGTTTTGTGTGTCCTTCCCTCATAAACATCACATCATCGACAACTCAAAGGGACCAAGAAGTGACCAAGGACTCTCGTTGAGCATTTGGTGCTGGACAGACTTAAACCCGAGGGAAGACGATAAGAGTATTGAACTCTTCATCTCTGGTTGCAAATGAAACTTCAAAGTATGCACTGTGACAGAGACTATAACTGAGTACAGGGCACTTCTCCTTATGAGCTATTTAAAAAAATCCAGACACCAAGAAATTATGATGTTATTGTCTGAATGTGTTAGTGCTATTATTTATGGTGACCTGTTATTTTTATGTATGGTGCAGTCCAAAGAAAAGTTTGCTATACAAATACTGTGGTAGTAAGTAAATCTAATTTAAGAATGCATCAATATATCTATTTAAATAGCAAAAAATATGGAATATTTAATCTTGACAAATACCGCAGATATATAAGTACCAGAACGCCTTATAGATCCATTTAAAGCCAGTTAAAACTGGTGTTACTCATCTATTATTTGTAAAACCACAGCACTGAATCATGGCAGCTTTATATTGGCATTGACTAAACTATGAGGGCTCTTTCCTTTCAATAGAAGCTTTGTGAAACAAAGAAAATTGCCAAAAAATCCCACGATATGGTGCCAAATGTTATGTTATGTGCCATAGGTGTGCAAGCTTGCTAAGTGGTATTATACATAACTTAGTGTCTTTAGTCATCATGTAGTTATCAAAGTGTTGACCAAACTGTATTTAAAGACAACAAGTTCAATAACAACAACACCACCAAAAGAAAAAAAAAATGCCCAAGCTTATTCCGATGTTCTGTCATGAATAGCTGAATATATTTTAGTATGATGCTTTATGTGCAGTTTAAACAAAAGCCTTGAGAATGTCTGACATTGTCTGGAGCCATTGTGAAATGTGTAATAATAAACAGTGAACTAATCAGGCCGTTCCAATTATCAATGGTCTCAATCTTTGACTTTTCTCTTCTTCAGAATTGCTTTCCTAAAACCTTAATTTGGAGGAATACATTTCAAGAAATGCAGTGGTTAACATGCCCATAAAAAAAAAAAAAAAGAAAAAAAAAACCTTAAATCAGCCAGTTTTTTTTGTGATTTCAGGATAGGAAACAGACATTTAGAGAAAAAAGCAATCTGGTGGAAGGGCTCTGAAGTGATAGGAAGAGTCCTCTCACACACTGTAAAATATCTGCACAAGTTTATCAGGTCTCATTATGGATTTTTTTCCCCTCAACATCTGTTTTTCATTCTTCAGAGGATCTTAGACCCAGTATGCAGTGGTCTTTATGTTCGGCTGCGGTTCATTCATCTCATAGTAAATGAGGAGAACTTCAGTGTTCTCAGTGCCATAATCCTTTGGAGACCAGACCATAAGGCTGAAAAGATAAAGATTGGAAATTACACTACAGACAGCTCATTAGTGTTTCATCTATCTTCTTTAGTGTGTGTGTGTGTGAGAGTGTGAGTGAGAGAGAGATGCATACTCATTCAGTAGTACACATTCATACTGTTACTACATACAATATATGAACAAAATCTTATATTATGGTTTGAATGATTTTATATCGCTGTAACAGTATATATCACGACATGATATAATTACTGTTCCAGAAATTTAAGCTCAAAATGTTTAATAGGTTGCATAATCATGCTTCTTTTCAATACTCTAATGGCTAAAATACTTTAAATATGAAAGGAACAGAATTTATATGTTGACACATTTCTACCAAAGTATATATGGTCACAACACCCAGCTATCCAGAAGTAGAAAACCTATGTCCAAATCAACCTTATACATTGATCTTTAATAGATGTCACAAGTTCCACACTACATGCAATATCTTAAAGTAAGCCACATACTAGCAGGAAAATGACCTTTGACTTGTGATGTCTTCTCTCTCATCCCCATATCTCTGTTTGCCATCACAAATGGGGCTTATCATGCCAGGTGTGAGGGTCGGGTTGACCTATGAACTGAACTGCAGTGGCTTTAACACTGTTACATCATGTATATATCACATTCTCACAGCCATAAATCAACGAGGCCCATAGACACCAATAGCGCACCCACAGGAAAGCACAAGGTTATGTTTATAAAAGTGATTTCTGTGCAAGTCTACACCCTGTAAGTCTTTCATCTCAGCCACCCTAAAAATCTTTGATGAACTCAGTGGTCAACACCCAAATTTATAATTGCCTAATTAGTCCCCTTAAAAATTAGTCCTCTGTGATTATGTGATCTTTCTTTTGATGTTTACTGTAAACAACAGCTGCAAATTACTCAGAGGCGGAACAAATAAATCAGCACTCATGATGACGCCTCAGCATAAGCCAAGACACAGAGAATGAAGCCACGAGTATTCGAACAGAACTCACCCCTCTAGACATAATGTTGTTGAACAACACACCGATCTGGTTTCTTTTAACGTAGTACTGTTTATAACAGCGTAATACTGTACTCATAATAGTTTTCTATAAAAGTGTTGTAAGAAAATGTATGGTGCAGAAAATTTGACAATGGAACACACTTATTATTGCACTTGTCCAGTGGAGACAACAAGAGAATCAGTATCTGTACGGCCAAAGAAGCAGAAAAGGTCTGAAGACATAAACAATACAAAATTTAAAAAGTAGCTGAAGAGCTACTGAATGCCTCTTTAAAACCATTACTGTTTTACACCAACAGCCACTCAATTGCCTAAAAAATATACTAACCAAAAGTGAATTTTTTTTTACCAAGCAAGCAAAAACTATTCTGCATAGTGTGGGCGAGTTTTCCCACTTAGTTTGAGGGGGTACATTTTTTTCTATTTTAAAGACTTGAAGAGGTGTGAAAAGGTCCCTAGTCATTCTGCGTGAGGTTAAACAACAACCCAGACATCTTTTCCTCCGTTTAGTACCACCCTTCCACTTATTTCTCATCAGGAGGAGCAATGTTCCAAGTAGTCTGCAAAGTGTCAAAACCGTAATTGGCCTGGGTATGCATTTAAAGGTTATGAACAGAATTAATAGGTGTGAGGTGCTCATTTTCAACCTTTTGCAGAGGCGACGTTCCCATTTTTTTCATCAAAGGCCATCCTCTTTACTTTCCAAGTATAGGTCAGACTACATTTATTGCCAACCATTTTAGCTGACAGGATTCATAGCACTGTCATTTGGCAATTCAATTTAGTTAATTACCACATTTCAAATGACACCAAAGGTCTATGTAACTAAGTACACTATGTAATGTTACTCTTTCTGACATCTGGTTCATACTGACTTCATATATTTTTCTTTATCATGAAAAGAATTGAGGGGAACATTGAGGTTGTTCTTTTGTGTTTTCATTACAAATGAACAGAGTCAATGATGTACACAGAACGGCACAACAAGCTGCTGCAGTGGTTTTCTACTTGGGTAAATCCCTGCTGTCTATACTTAGTAAGACTAAAGCCCGGGTTACACCACACAATTTTTGGCTGTCCCAGACGAAAGATTGCCATCGAGAATCAATCGTGGCGATTTTTGTGATCGTGGCTCTTAATCAGTGGTGCTATGTCGTGCAGTGAGAGAGGTCCAAAGACGGCTGTTTTCCCGGTCTTGCGACCAAAGATAGCCTACGATCATTTTCTGACAGTGTCAGAAATTCAGCATGATCAATACACAGTGTGTTTGCTGCTACGACCTACATCTACTGACCAGCCAATGAAAATGCAACATGAAATCAATGCGACATGGCGCTAAAACTTCAAACTGCTTACCTCAAGCTCTTTTCCCTTCTTTTGCCGCTTTTTTTTTTTTCATTACACAAAAACTACAACTGCAAGTGTGATTCAACATGGTCTTTTTGTTTATCACTTGCGCATGCATCATAGACTGCGAAGTCAATAGGTGTCATCATTGTACAGTCTACATGCATGTCGTACCCAAGTTTAATAGATCCATGTCGCGCAGTGTGATAAAGTAATGATCTTATAGGACTGCTAAAATTGTGCAGTGTATCCCGGGCTTGAGAAGAGAGTCCTGCAAATGTTCTCCTTTACAACAGGCCAAATCCAAACATGAAACAAAGAAACTAAGGGATGTGTTGAAAATATTTCGTGTTACATCTGCCGTCATGAAATGACGTCATTACCAATCAAAATGCGTGTTCATTTAAATGCAATGTGTGGACTTTTTACACCATTTCTCCTATTTCCATTTAGCAAAACTAATTTTTTTATTAACGACTACACCCACCCCACCCCTAAACCTAACCCTAACCTTAGTGATTTATAGTGCATACACACTTTATGAGCACATGTGTTCCCTGGGATCGAACCCATGATCACATGATTGCATATTGTTATTACAATGCTCTGCCAATTGAGATACGCAAAACCCGAAAAATGACGCAGATAAAAGGGAACAATGCATTAAAATGAAAGTGTCCTATTGTCGAAAGGGCACAATTTTAGCAAACGCTCCTATGGGTCGTATTTCATGAATCAAAATGAAAGTGTCCTGTTGTCGATGGGGCGCCACTTTAATTAACCTATAAAGTCGTATTTCAGGGAAGTGACAAACGACCTATTTGGTCATATTGGTTGGAGAACATGTTGGAACACAGAATATTCCTACTGGAAAGGTGAGAATCTGTCATCTCAACTGAGAAGGTTGTTTTGATAAGTAAAGCAGCTTGTGGAAATGTGGAGAAAATCTGGAACTAGGTTAGAGAGAATGGAGGTGGGCATAAGTGGGGTGTTGTACCTTAAACCAGTGCTTCCCAACCCTGTTCCTGGAGGCATACCAACAGTGCACATTCTGTAATGGATGTCTCCCTTAGGCCTGGGACACAATAGACAATTTTCAAATCTTAACAGATTTTAAAACTGTGAGACACCACAGACATAATGACAGATTCAACCAATTTGTAGCATTATAATCCTCTGAACGCATACATTAGATGATTGAGCCGGACCGTGAGACCACACACTTGTTGATTGTAGGAATGATATCACGGGTATCACATCAAAGGCAGCCCAATCAAGAGCCGTGAATATCAAACGTGTTCACTCGTAATGACGCCACACAACTGAACAGATCGTTGAATGGTGTAAATCAGTCTCAAAAATCGGCCTTAAAATCTTCAAGTGAGCAGCCAGCCTTATCTGACCCATCTATTTCTGGTTTCAGAGTCTCGAATGAACTGATGAGTTGAATCAGGTCTGTATGATTAGGAAAAGTTTGAAATGTGTGCTGTTGGTGTGCCTGCGGGAGCAGGGTTGGAAAACACATGCCTTAAATTATGCTGCTAAAAAGACCAGCAAAACCTGGGGTGTCCAATCCTGCTCCTCGAGGACCAGTGCCCTGTAGAGTTTGGCTACAATCCTAATTAAACACACCTGAACCAGCTAATCAAGGGCTTCAGTATTACTAGAAACTTCCAGGTGGAAATAAACTCTGCAGGAAGGCCCTTGCAAACGTGTTCTGGACACTGGTACTTGTCATGAGATGCTGGTGCCCCCATAGGCATCTGAACAAGCTTGAAAGGATTCCTTGATCAAGAAGTCTCAACCAGCTATCCCAGAACCAAAACAAGCAGACCAGTTTGGCTTTGTGGATTGTGGAAACCTGAAGCAAGAACCTGGACAAGGACTAAGTGGCAATCACACACACGGACCAACCGAAAGTCCTCCCTCTCTTTTTCTTTCCCATTTTCAGTCTGCTCCTTCCCCCATAGCCCCAGATGAAAAATGATGTTTTTACAGGTGTCTTGTGATGCGGATGCTATCCCCACTCTGCTGGAATTCACATTCGTCGCTCCTCCTCCCTCTTACCCTCTCTCTCTCTCTCTAAGGTCTGTCTGCCAGACTATGAGTAGCTCAGCCAGTGCCCTGCTTTTAGTGGATGCTATGGAAGATATGTCACCAAAATATTAGAGTAGGATGTTGGCTCAGGTACATGGGAGGTCAACTTTTACAGGAACCTTGTTGACTCGGTTGTTGTGTCTCCCTGTCTGCATCTCGTGTACAAGCCCCAGATGGTCATGTACTGTAAGCCTCACAGAAACTCTCTGTGGAGAAGGCAATAAAAAAGCAACCAAGATGAATTGCAGTAACTCAATGTGCTCCCTACTGGACTGTGGTTTACAATGTGCCTACTCACCTGCTAGTGTGCAAAAAGTAAGCCTTAAGGGGTAGAAAACAGTACTTGATTCACTCTTTTGGAAAGGGGTTAATGCAGACATCAGTGTTGTAGTACTCGAGACCGATCTTAAGACCAATTTTTGAAGGTCTTGTTCTTGTCTTGGTCTCAGACTAAAAGGTCTCAGGATTTTATTTCAAGACCGGTCAAGACCACGACTGTGGGGATATCACTAAATTGCCATTGCATTGTCTGATTTCTTTGTTAACATCATTGGACCCACTTTATATTAAGTGGCCTTAACTACTATGTACTTACATTTAAATTAATCATTTCATACAATGCACTTATTGTGTACATACATGTTTTTACGTTGTACTTACATTTTAAAAACACCTGTATGTAATTACATCTGTAATTCATTTCTGTTATTACATTTATAATTACACTGTTGACTCATCCCTTACACCTTACCTCTACCCTTAAACCTACCCATACCAACAAACCTGTCCCTAACCTTACCTGTATCCCACCTCAACAGCAGCAAAAGTGTTTTGCAATTCGATATGAACCCAATAAGTACATTGTACTTATTTTTTGATGTAAGTACATAGTAGTTAAGGCCACTTAATATAAAGTGGGGCCACATCATTAATTTGACTGGATGTAAAACTTCCTGCTTCAAATGCAATCGATAATTTATTTCTAATTCCATTTATTTTGTTACTGTTGTATTGTGTTTAAAAGGATTGGTGTCAAAAATGTCACCAAAATTAATACAAATGCCCACAAAGTTCAAGATATGACTGAAAAAAGGAACTTGTATAAGATCTTGATATGTATATTATAACATATGATAAAATTAAGCAATATCACAAGAAAGAGGGCTGTTTTCACAAATATGAGAACAATTGCAAATGTGATTTTTTTACAAATGTTCAAAAAGCTACTTTTTATTTTTAAAACATTAATCTCAATATTATTTATGAATTTGTAATTGTACCAATTCAGATGCAACTTCTCTTCCATCTCTGCAGTGTAAAGATGAATTTTGTTGTTAGTGATTTCATTTGCTCTATATAGTGTCTTATTACTCTCGTTGTAATTATTGATTAAAAATAAGATATTTCTCAGGCAGTAAATGTGGATCTATCAGATAAATTTGAGGAGTGCTAGTCTGGTCTTGGTCTCAACTCGGTCTCGCCTTGCCTTGGGTCTTATCTTGGTCTCAATCCCCCCCAGTCTTTGTTTATGTGGTCTTGAATACAACACTAGCAGACATACTAGAGCTTCCTCCGCAGTTCACCCAGACTATTTATGTAAAAACGACTTATTCAGACGTCAGCGTAGGTATGATGTCACAACCTTGTCATCGAGTGATTGGCCACATCACTATATAGATATCAGCTATTCACGTTTTATTCTAAAGGTCAACGACATTGGAGGTTATCCAATCATGATAGAGCATAAGCTATGTTCACACAACAATGATCGTCTCTCCTGTTTGGGACTATTCTAGAGTCCCAAATTTTTAGTTACACCTACAGCATTAGTAATCATAGTTGTCAGTCCCAAACATCGAAAACATAATAGAAGTCTTAAGGATACAGCAACAAAACAGCCTGGGTTGCATTTCCAAAAAGCTTCATAAGTCTAAGTAGATTGTAGAAACCACTGACACAGATGGTCAGGGCTGGTTAGTTTAGGTTGTTAAAATAGTGTTTTAGTACATTTTTAATATCATTAGGTTAGAAAAAAAATTATATATTATAGATAAACTGAATGAAACCTTGACTATCATTATAAGTGGACTTCAGGGAAGAAATAAAATACTATGGATGTGAATAATATAAACCCTTTAATATAGCTGTAGGAATAACTGAAAAACAGCATGACTGAGAGTCTGTTGGCCAGCATGAGGAGACAAGACAAGCAAGGAATGAAGAAAAGGAATAGAGAGAAAGAGAGAGCGAGTTGGAAATGAAGAAAAAAAAAAAAACGGAAGGAAGAGAAGTTAAGACAGCTGTTCAGCTGTTTACTCCTCAGATGAAGCCCACAGAGGAGCGGCAGGCAGGAAAGGTGGGAGGTTGGTTGCCAGGATGGAATCATCATAGAACGTGTTTTATGACTTTCACATACAAAGTGCTACACGGACCAGACAGGAGTGAGGGTCAATAGCAACAGTGCCCAGTACATCAGACTGGTAAACAGAAACAGAGAGTCCTCCAAGCGGCACAGCAGGTCTTCTCATTATAGCACTATCTGTCAACAGCATAAGAGTATGTCTATTTTAAGCCAGTTTTCATAACATGCCAAATAAAAAGTGACTAATGAGCTCATGCTGTAGTGACAACTTTAACTAAATTAACCAGCCTGCATATAAGCCATTCAGTCTTATATAACTAGGGCTGTCAATCGAATTAATTGCATTTTAAGTTGAATAATTAATTGAATTATGTGTGATTAGACAAACACATATCAATATTTTCTGAGAAAACCCCCAAATGGAGATAATTCAAATACATTACATCATTCTTGCAGACGAATCTCTCAACCTTTTTGACTTCAAGGCCCCGCATTTTTCATGAAAATATTCAAAGCACCACCTCTCCCTCTTCTTTGATGATAATGATGACTTTGAGCATTTAATTTAAACACGCAATGCAGCCACCCATATAATTTGAGATTTAATTTATGGCTCTTAAAGAAAAAGAATAGTAACCTACAATAAAGATTACTATATATGTCACTCATCTTTTTGACGTTATATTGAAACAAATAAACAGCTTTGTATACATTTGACAATTTGTTTGGTTTATGCTCAATGGGAGAAAAAGAAATAAAATGCAGGAGAGTAAAAAAACAAGGACCGTCTGTAGCTCTCGGTGGGAGTGGATAGGTGTGGAATGAAATTCGCTGTCAGAAAATCAGCATGTACAGATGGGTCAGAGAAAATTTTCAGTTGACGTTTTGTAGATCATGATTTATAGCAATTTTAAGAATTGTAAAGGGTTAGTTCTCCCCAAAACGAAAATTATGCCATCCTAGGTGTATATGACTATCTTCTTTCAGATGAACACAATCAGAGATTTATTTAAAGGTGCCCTAGATTCAAAAATTGAATTTACCTTGGCATAGTTGAATAACAAGAGTTCAGTACATGGAAATGACATACAGTGAGTCTCAAACTCCATTGTTTCCCCCTTCTTGTGTAAATCTCACTTGTTTAAAAGACCTCCGAAGAACAGGCGAATCTCAACATAACACCGACTGTTACGTAACAGTCGGGGTGTACGCCCCAATATTTGCATATGCCAGCCCATGTTCCCAACATTATGAAAGGCATTAGACAAGGGCAGGCAGTAACGTCTGGATGTGCACAGCTGAATCATCAGACTAGGTAAGCAAGCAAGAACAACAGCGAAAAATGGCAGATGGAGCAATAATAACTGACATGATCCATGATTACATGATATTTTTAGTGATATTTGTAAAATGTCTTTCTAAATGTTTCCTTAGCATGTTGCTAATGTACTGTTAAATGTGGTTAAAGTTACCATCGTTTTTTACTGTATTCACGGAGAAAAGAGCCGTCGCTATTTTCATTTTTTAAACACTTGAAGTCTGTATAATTCATAAACACAACTTCATTCTTTATTTCTCCAACAGTGTGTAATGTTAGCTTTAGCCACAGAGCATACCATCAAACTCATTCAGAATCAAATGTAAACATCCAAATAAATACTATACTTACGCGATTAGACATGCTGCACCGCGAACAATTTGTAAAGATCCATTTTGAGGGTTATATTAGCTGTGTGAACTTTGTTTATGCAGTGATAGAGTCGAGAGCTCGGGAGGGGGTGGAGAGCACGTGATTTAAAGGGCCAGCAGCCTGAAACGATGCATAATTAATGATGCCCCCAAAAAAAATTAATTTAAAAAAATCTATGGGGTATTTTGAGCTTTACCTTAAGGGTAGGTTTAGGGATGGGGGTGGTAGTCATTAATAAAAATTAGTTTTGGTAAATGGAAATAGGAGAAATGGTGTAAAAAGTCCACACTTTGCATTTAAATGAACACGCATTTTGATTGGTAATGACAGTCATACATCATTTCATCACGAGACGTAACGCGACACTGTCATTATTTTTACACCCACTAGAGGGTGCATGATTTCAAAACGTAAATATAGGTCGTAATATGGTGCTTAAAAAACGACCTATAGGGTCGTTTTGTCCGCGTTCATCATTACGTAATGCTTTGGATCAGGGGTTACTCTTCCACCGCAAATCGTTGCATACAGCCGTCTACCAGAAGCTAGTTATTATAGTTAATAAAGTTTTAAATATGGATATTTTTCTTACCAACTGCGTCCCCTTTAGAAGGCCTTTATTAACTCCCTGGAGCCGTATGGATTATTTTTATGATGCATGGATGCCTTTTTTGGGCTCCGCCCATTCACTACTAAATCTTGTAAGAGCCAGGCACATCTCTGATTGTGCTTGTCTAAAAAAAAGATGATAGTCATATACACCTAGGATTGCGTGAGGGTAAGTAAATCATGGGATAATTTTCATTTTGGAAGGGGACTATCTCTTTGAATTTGCTTTCTGTTCTCACTAAATTAACAAAACCCATGAGCATAATATCCTTACCCCTTCTGACTGGGTGGTCTCAGGTTAAGGGTAAACAACAAGCAGTGTTTGATTTCACTAAAACGTTCAGTGCAATAAGAATTGTTCCCTGAACATGCACTTCTTATGTATCTAGGGGAAGCTGTCACAATATTTCAGTGTGGCTACTGTATTACAAAGACTCCTCATTCCCTACCGGTGAAAGAGAGGGGGTGAAAACGGGAAGAGGAAGAGCAGTAGGCCAGGGCAAGAAAAGAATCCGTTTTTCCAGTAAAGTAGAGTATCATTTCGGATATATGAGGGAGGTTTTGTTTTTTTACAGCAGGTACGCAACCTGATCCTCCTAGTATTTTATCACATCCATAACTATGGAATTATGGTCGTGAAAGAAAGCAAAACATTGAGTGAGCAAATGAGAGCTGTTCAATGAATAAAATGACTACCTGAGAAAAAAATTGAGAGTTCATCGAATATGATAGATGGTCACCAGGGGGACATTACCTAAAAAACCTCATCCTTCCCTTTTCAACCCTCGCCTCCTCTCTGTTCTCCGCTTGTTTTTAGTCAGATCTGGGTTTTCTACAAGCTTTTTTCCTATTTTCCATCCTTTCCAAGAGAAAAAGCCCTCATTACATTTGCACATGTCCCTCTCCTCGAAAACATGGCCGCTAACAGGCAGATGAATGACTGCGACCGATTACCTTGCTCAGTACATGATGCTCCTGAGAAGCATTAAAGTATATTCCATCCTTTCCAGAAAAGCCACGAGAAAGACAGGAGGAGGAAGGAGTTAAGAAGAAGAGGCCTGGCAGAAAGATTAGATTAGCACTTTAAAACATCTGTGAATTCATCCAGCCCAACTCCTGCTTCCCGACAGATTACCCCTCCATCTCGCAATTCTTCAGCTCCTTTCCCGGCTCTGATCTGTTTTCCTCTCATTGAGCCTGTTTATTTCCCCAGTCCCTCCACCCGTCGTCGACTGCTCTGAATCGTAAAACACATTAAGAACGTCTGTGACCGCATCGCTTTCAAAGGAAGAAGATGGTTTGGCAGCATATCTGAATACATGACAACTTCATTTACACTTAAACCCCTTGTTTTCACACCGCTCAACTCACGTCAACGCAGATTTTCCGAAAGGAAGACCACAATTTTGACTTTTGGATGTCAAATGACTCTCAGGCCTAAAAGATGTAATATCACGACACATTAAATCAAGAGGACAAATATAATTAAGCCTTTGAAGCCGCACTTTTAGCTTCAGAAACATACAGTTCAGTGACATTCCCATCCTCATCCCAAGAGTCGCTGCCAAGTCCGAGTGGGATTTTAAAGAAGTGATAATGTGCAGTCCTATGATGCTCATCCAGGAAAATCAAGGGACATGGAAATGTGCGTTAGTCTTTAAATGCCTTTTCCTCCCACAGCTCAAAACCCTTCCTGCAGTGTGAAAGACAACATTATCCCACATACATATACACTGCAACATACACAGATACACACACCCAGTCCGGAGGGGGACGTCAACTGGGACGGGGGTTTATGAGTGCATTCTCATAATCACCATTAAGCCTACCTTTCCTGCGTGAAACAGACCATTGACTAAGAAGAAAGTTTAAAAAAAAGCACCACAGGGATGATATACATCCTCACAACACCCAGTAGGCTTCATTATTCTTCCCAAAGAGAGGTGCTGATCTGTGAAGCCCACGCGAAACCAAATCAGCTTCTCTGTTTATAGAATCTGACACTAGCAAATTCCTCTTAACATCTCATTTCATCTCCTTTTGCTGCCAAATATTTCTTCCTTATTTAGCCTTTGGAGACCACCAGTGATTAGGAACATTAAGACTTGTGAACTGCATTGTGGGCAAATTGCATGTGATTTATCCCCAGCTGGTACATACTAAGGGTGTAACGGTACACCAAAATGGCGGTTCGGTTCGTACCTCGGTTTTTAAGTCACGTTTTGGCATGTTTTTGGTACAGCAGGGGGAAAAACAAACCATGTTTACTGAACAAACTATGTATGTCATAATAAAAACGAATGCAGCAACATACACTGCAGTTTATGATGATGTTGTAATTGGGGGAAGAGATCTGAAGAGCTTACACTTGTGGATGCAAAATATGTAAGAATAAGCTTAGAATTATTGCGCTCCCATTCATACGCAAATGTGCACGTTTGCACTCGTTCATTGAAGTCTGCGAAGTTAAAAGTAGACTCGCTTGCTGTCAGTATAATCCTTATGCGACGTGGAATATGTGTATTTGTACATGAACGTACAAATTGAACATGTTCAATGGTTAAAACAACCCTGTATTTGTTCGGTACACATGTGATCCGAAAGACCCGTACTGAAAATGTTTGGTACAAATGTGTGTACTGTCACAATTGCATCTAATAAACTCACAATTACGCATTATAATCTCACAAATGTGAGAAATAAAGTTAGAATTGTGAGTTATAGTCACAACTGCAAGAAATAAAGTGAGAATTATGAGTTATAAACTCACCAATTGCGTTATAAACTCACATTTGTGAGAAAAAGTCAGAATTGCGCATTATAATCTCACAAATGTGAGAAATAAAGTTAGAATTGCGAGTTATAGTCACAACTGCAAGAAATAAAGTGAGAATTATGAGTTATAAACTCACCAATTGCGTTATAAACTCACATTTGTGAGAAAAAGTCAGAATTGCGCATTATAAACTCACAAATGTGAGAAATAAAGTCAGAATTGTGAATTATAAACTTGTAACTGTGTGAAATAAGTCAGAATTGTGAGTTATAGTCAGAACTGCAAGAAATAAAAAGTTATAAAAAGTTATAAACTCACAATTGCAAGAAATAAAGTCAGAATTGCAAGTTATAAACTCACAATTGTGCATTATAAACTCACAATTGTGAGAAATAAAGTCAGAATTCCAAGATATATATTCACAACTGTGCGAAATAAAGTCAGAATTGTGAGTTATAAACTCGCAACTGTGCGAAATAAAGTCAGAATTGCAAGTTATAATCACAACTGCAAGAAATAGTGAGAATTGTGAGTTATAAACTCACAATTGTGAGAAATAAAGTCAGAATTCCAAGATATATATTCACAATTGTGCATTATAAACTCACAATTGCAAGAAATAAAGTCAGATTTGTGAGTTATAAACTTACAATTGTGAGAAATAAAGTCAGAATTGCAAGTTATAAACTCACAATTGCGCATTATAAACTCACAACTGCAAGGAATAAAGTCAGAATTGTGAGTTATAAACTCACAAATGTGAGAAAAAAAGTCAGAATTGTGAGTTATAAACTCACAACTGAGAAATAGTCAGAATTGCGAGTTATAAACTCAAAATTGTGAGAAATAAAGGCAGAATTGCGAGTTATAAACTCACAATTGCATGTTATAAACTGCAAGAAATAAATTCAAAATTGAGTTATAAACTCAAAAATAGTCAGAATTCTAAGTTTGTATCACGCAATTCTGAAAAAAAAAAAAGTCTTGTGAGATAAAAAGTTGCAATCATACTTTTTTTTTTTCAGTGGCAGAAACAAGCTTCCATACAGCAGTTAGACCCCTAGTATATGCCATAACTACATCATTCTGCAGTCAAAACCATATTTCTGTATTGATGACCATACAAAAGTAACCATTTTCATTGCAAACACTTAATAATTAAAAATGATTTTTAGAGAACTCTTAAAAGAGTGACTTATATCTGGATAATCACCGGTGAAGCATTCATGTTCTTCATGTTTTGTGCATTCTCTTGTGGTGCATCTTACCCATGGCTCCAGAATGATTAGTCAGTATGGTATTTAGGGTGAACTCAGGTGATTGGGTCCAAAGCTTCAGCACCCAGAACACAGTAAACAACTGCCACTGAGATGCATGGGAATGTTAACAAATGGATTTCTCCAGGTCCAGCTGTTATTGTACCAAATATTAACCATGACGAGCTGCGACCAAACAGGAACAAACTAAACACAAAGTGAACAAGGTAAGCGACTTAAAACTAAATGCATAGTTTTTACATAACAGGAAAACGTATTTCCCTTAAGAAAATGTGTCATCTGTAGCAATGTTTTGATTTAACATTGTTCTTCCTATTAAAACATATTAGAACATAATGGAAAAAATATTCAGATTTCTTCTGCAAGTACAGTAATATCCTTCACTTCCTTCTTTCCACAGCTATTCCCACTCCTGACGTCCAACATCAATATATTTTCTAACTTATTTTCACACTGAATTCTAGTTTTCACAGCAGCCCTTTTGAGATGAGAGCAGCTCAGGTGAATTATTTCCACAAAAAAACAATTGGCTATGGCTTCAAAGAATCATTTAAAATTATAGCATAGAATAATAATAAAAAACATTTGGGTAGCAAAACATGACAGTGAACATATGCAAAGTCAGCAAAAGTCACGTTGTCAGTGGAAGACATATGTGAAATGCATCTTCTCTTCTCCCACTTGATTTCTTTGCAAATATAAATTGCGTTGTGCTTAGTACAGAACCTGCATGTAAACCACTCAAAATAACCCGACTTGTAGCAGAAAAGAAACAAACACAGACCTCCCAGTGTGGTTACAACCTTTATCAAACATCACTGTTTAATGATAGTAATGAGAGTCATAAATAAAACAATCCTTCTAGCATTTAATTGGCATGGGATAATAAGTGTATATTCACTGTCACACAAGGAATAGAAACAGATTTTCTTACTAATGCATCTGCTTAAGTTGTTGACATGGTGCTGATGTGTGGGATGAGTTTAATAGGGTTCAGAACCCAAATTATGAGCAAAAACAGTAATTGATACACAATCTAAAAAGTAAATCACGGGACCTGTTATACCACAACTTAAATAAATGCATGGTTGCAAGTAATTTATTGTTTTATTTAAACATTTTAAGTTGCAAACATTATTTTGTAGAGTTCTGTTGACATAATAATGTTGATCATGACATCAACTTAATATCGTCTGTAATTTAAACTCAAATTTACGGAAGAGGATGAGGGCCAAGCAATAATAAACAAAAATAAAACCATCTTGAGATTAAAGTTGTTAAATTTTGAGAAACAACTCATTAAATTACGAGAAAAAAGTCTAAATAAAATGTTTAGAATAAACTCGTTAAATTACGAGAAAAAACTCGTTAAATTTTGAAAAAAATGTCGAGATAAAATGTTGAGAATAAAGTCATTAAATTACGAGAAAAAGGTTGTTAAATTAAGAGAACAAATTTGTTAAATTATGAGAAAAATGTCGTTAAATTATGAGAAAAAAGTTGAGATAAAATGTTGAGAATAAACTCATTAAATTACGAGAAAAAAGTTGTTAAATTACGAGAACAAATTTGTTAAATTATGAGAAAAATGACGTTAAATTTCGAGAAAAAAGTTGAGATAAAATGTTGAGAATAAAGTCATTAAATAACAAGAAAAAAGTCGTTAAATTACGAGAACAAATTCGTTAAATTATGAGAAAAATGTCGTTAAATTTCAAGAAAAAAGTCTAGATAAAATGTTGAGAATAAACTCATTAAATTATGAGAAAAAAGTCATTAAATTATGAGAACAAATTCGTAATTTAACGAATTTGTTCTCATAATTTAACTTTTTTCTCAACATTATTCTCAACATTTTATCTCGACTTTTTTCTCGAAATTTAACAACTTTAATCTCGAGATGGTTTTATTTTTTTTATTATTGCTTGGCCCTAATCCTCTTCCGTAGAAATTTGTGCATTAATTGTTTTTTTATTTAAAAATAGGTTGTAGTTACTTAAATAAATTATCTTGATAACTTTGGAAATTAGGCAGTGGATTTCTAGTTCCCAGCATGCTTTGTATAGGACTAGATAAAGAGAATAAATGTTGAAATTAACTGTTAATTTATTTGTTTTTAGAGAAGGGAAAGACCTGTTAGTGTTTAATGCTGTTATGTTTGACATTTAAAAAGAGTTTCTGTAATTTTTTTTGTGGTTACACAAAAAAAGGGCTACAACTCTGGTAGTTGTTTATGCTACAAAGTTCCTCTAACTCAATGTAGCTTGTTGGTTGAACATAAATTCACTCAAAGTTGCCATAACTCAGAAAAAAAAAAATAAAATAAAAAACGATGCATACTGTTGCGTAATTTTTTTCCTGGCGAGCCAACACATTATTTTTAAGAGTGCAGTTAAATAGCAACATTATATGCATATTTAACATCTGCCATTATATTACATGCTGATCAAGGTGTACACTCACTGAGTCTTTCGCCACAGTAGGCCACTTTTATAACTGCAAGAACTGAGTTCAAGACTGGGCCTGAATCTAAATGGGTCTGAGGAGCGTTCTCTGGATACTTCTTAATTCACAGCTGTAAAAAAAGGCATTCACTGCAACTCTAGTACTATAATGGGCCAGCCATGCATCAAATGAACTTTATAAAAAGCCTCCCCAGGTTGTGATGTGGCATTGGTTCAAAATAAAAAGCAATAAGTATCACATGGTTTAACTGTGCTGACATTGGAGCAGGTCAGCGGTGCCTGTCATAAAAGGTTATTATGGAGTTTTAATTTTACTAGGTGGATGTGTTTTGTGTCACAGGAGAGGGATCTGGTGCCAGTGTATCAAGTTTAACAGCTGCATAAAAACAAAATACCCGAAAGAATAAAATAAAACTACCTTGCTATATCAGAGAAGAAGTGTCATCGCCTTGCATTTCTGCATAATGATTAAAAGGCAAGTGGTAAATGTCAAATCCAATGTAGATGCTGGAAAGTTCACACAAAAAAAAATGTAAATCACGCACCCTCATGTTCTTCTTAACCCATATGCCCATATTCTTCTGTGGAAAATAAAGGGGGAATTTTGAAGAATATCCTTCCTGGCAGCACTTTTACATATAATGAAAGTGAATAGAAACTGGGGTTGTCAAGTTTTTAAAAAAAAAAGCACCAAATAAGCCCATAGCAGTAGTCCACATGACTCATACAATATATTCCAGGTGTTCTGAAGTCATTCAATAGTTCTGAATGAGAAACAGATCAAAATTTACAAGCATGTCATTATTCACTGATCACCTCCTTCATGGCCCTCAAATCAAATAAGTCAGCTTTAAATGTGTCACATCAGGTCTGAGCTCAAAGGCATTAAATATCATTGGTTCTCATGTGCCTTGTGAGCAGACCTGTTGCAATCTTAAAGTGACATTTTATTGAATTTGACCACTTTTATGCCATTTTGTTGACATTTTAGAGCTTGATAGCACTAGAACCTATTCAGTTTCATAATAGAGAAAAGCGTGATGAGGTCATTATTTAAAATGTTCCACAGAAGAATAAAAAAAACGATGATGATAGCATTTTAATTTTTGGGTGAACTGTCCCTTTAACACTATGACTAATTTTAGGGGGTTTAACGGATCCTGGTTGACCTTTGCACCCGTCCCTACATTTCCACACACATGTGATTTTCAGATTAATTGCAAACTTTAACCATCATACAGTGAAAGTTTAAAATTTGTACATGCTTTGTCTTTCCAATTTACACATTCAAGTGATTTTAAACCATTACAGCGCAAGAAGAGGTGAAAGAGAACTCAATTCGGTACTCGTGTGCTGTGTTATCTGTGTGCACGTCTTTCAACGGCTCTGAGTCGCACACACAGAGAGGCACATTTCAGACACCAAATTGATTCCTCTTTTGCATCTTATTGCGCTTGAATGGACACAAAATTACGTCAAAACACTAGGGGTGTGGCGAGACAGTTAGCTCACGAAACGAGACATGAGATTGAGTTCAAGAGATCGAGACACGGAATTTTTAAGAAATCCTCAGTGACTAGAAAAATACATGACTAGAAAAACAGTCTGCAGTCTGGTTTAACTAATCATCTTGTAAATTAATGTAATTTCAGTTTTACTGTCTGAGTATGAATTATCATATGCAGTAAAAGACAACAATACTCAAGCACTGTAAAAGGTTTTGCCACAAACTCAACTGACTGGCTTCTCCTGTATGATTTCATGAGTCTCTTCAGACCTTAAAACTGCACATGATTTATGAGCTTCTACAACTTTTGACCTCCTAACTGAACTCCTTTCCACAGACAGATCATAGAAATAAACAGTTTTCTCTTAGTCTTATCATGTGCAAACAATACTGTGCAACCATAATCAAAGTACTCAATATTCAAAGTGCAACTAGAGACTTATTTTTTTTAATTCAAGCATGATACAGAGCTAAGCGATGGTTACAACTACACAGCCCAGCCTAAAATAGCTTTCATATTAGGAGATATATGCATGCATCAGGGAGCCTCTTTCAAAATGTGGTGTATTGAAATCGTGGTTGAATGCGGGCTTGCGTTTTACTTTCGTACTTTGTGAATAGGGAGAGCTGGTGCTGAGCATGTATTCTACAAGATAAGACATTTGTCATACACTTGTAGGCTCTGTTGCACAATGAATCCTCCGCCATGGTCTTGTCAGTCACTTCGGATTTGAACATGTGTGAACGCTGCCATCCAAACCCTGGTGCGCACCAAACATGCGGACCAAGACCGCTGAAAAGATGGGTCTCGGTCCGCTTCCAAACGAACTCTGGTGCGGTTCGAATGATATATGAATGCAACACAGACATGTAACCAAACCAAAAACAGGAAGATGAGCCCTTAAAAAGTACAGAATCCTCACGCATATTGTTTTTTTTTCTCGTCATAGTGGCAAGTTTGCACATCACAGGGATCAGACGCATGTCTCCACGCAGCAGATCGTTTGTGTGTGATGGATGGATTCCCACGGCTGTTTTGACTCCTTTATGCATTATAAGCTCTGCACGAGTTCCAGCTGGCCAAAATACCATCATATGCAGACTAGGCACACACAACAAGCACATTTACCTCAGCACACAGCATTGTTTTGGATGTTCAGTAAGTTCTGTCTCCAAAATGTAATACGTCATAAAATCCGACCATCAGGTTGTGAATGTATCCCTATGCCTTTAGGTTCGGTATCTTTTGGTTCAGTGATAAAATTGCCAATATGAACGCTAATCGGACCAGGACTAAATTTTTTTTTTTTTTTTTTGGTCCGGACCAAATTAACTAAATGAACCGAACTACAAGTGTGAATGCGCCCTTATTCTCGTCACATGATCACTGAACTCCGATTCCTGCACGAGATCTTGTCACACCCCTACAAAATATCCATCTCAGCAAGTATTCTCATAAACACAGTCAGTTATATCTTAAGTGATTGTAAATTGTTGAGAAAGAAATTGGATGTGTATCATTATATTGGATCCGTGCATTAGGTCTAAAAGTGACAGCAGCCTATACAAACCTGCTGCTGTCTGTGTCATTAATGTTAATCAAACAACAAAAGACTGCTTCAACAAAGATGAATCTATATTTATTTTATACAGTGAACACTATGCAGTGTTATTTTTTTATTTATTACATGTCTGTACCCGAATATTACAGTTAGACCTTATTGTATGTGTAACTTTGTTATATTGTATTTATCTATACTTGTTCTTATTTTTTTACTTGTCTTTAATGTTCTAACTTTCAGCTGATCCGAAAAATCCATCCATTGCACCACTAACTGGAACCACACGGTAATTGTGTTTAATCCACTTGATTGTGTAGAAGTTTACTTTTGTGTACATTTGTGTTGGGAGTACATGAATCATTTTGTTGCATTAACTAAAACCGCTTTTCATAGAATTGAATTGGGAGAGTAAATGTTGAAATTAAATTATTTTGGATTAAGATGTTCGCTTTTGAGTAAGGCAAAAACCTGTTAGTGTTTAATGGTGAGTTATGCTGGACATTTAAAATAGTTTCTGTTGTTAACATTTTTGTGGTTCCCATTGTACTGAAGAGTAGAGTTTGTGGTTAGTTTGTAGGATGGTTATACGATGACTATTGTGTGTTTGTTGCTTCGTTCAATGAGCATAGCTATGCTAATGTTAGTGCAGTAACAAACAAAATGTTTCTCAAATTAAGATAAATTAGTGTAAAAAATGGAGTGGAAAAGAGCAAAATCAAAAAGTATGTGCTCGTTCACTTTCTTAAGTGTACTTAGCTTAGTTAAATACAGTGGGTTTGACTTAATTCTATGTGTGAAATTTACTTAATCTGAGTGCAAGAACAAAATAAAAATGGAGTAGATGTCACTTGTAGCTTTTTTCGGTGTTAGTTTATGAACTCATCTTTGGTCCGTAACCTGGAGAGCTGAAGTCAGCAAACCACCACAGATTGACAATCTTTTGATTCCGACAGCCTGGCAGATTTGCAACGGAAGTCCTGAAGTCTCAAGGTCAAGAGTCAGAAATCAGTAAGTTCCCTTCTGTTTTTGGCCATGGTTATGGTACAAAAAGATAAATGACACGCCGTTCATTGCCAGAATGAGAAAACCAAACGTGCTAAGTCGTAACACTTCCTGTACTGGCCCAACCCAACTCACCATCCTACACACAAACACGCTCACAACAACACGTATCCTCTGTATGGCTCACACACCCGCACTTATATCTGAAGTTCTCACGCTATCAGCAGAGCGGGGTCGTGCCGAATGTTATTGTGAAACTGACACGCAGGCCTGTACTTTGAGACCCACTGCACAGAAACAGCTTATTTACTACAGTAAACAGCAGAGGTTTAGCAATTATCAGCAAACCACTAAAACCAGCCTGTTCATCTCAAATCGTGCCGGACCACCTCTGAGAGGATCCTCCGCAATTATGCTGCCGTGCACATTGTGTCCAGAATGCAAATAAACAGACACACGGTTTCTGTCCCCTGTCATGGACTGAGTTATATTCTGAATATCCCATTGGTAGAGCCATGTATCACGCCGTCCATTTTGTGCTTTATTTGGACTGGACTGCCCTCAGATTCATAAACTGTAGCAGTTTAATTGCAGTCAAGATGTCCAAGTCTGACTTTTGTTAAGCAGCACATGTGTAGACCTGGAACAAAATGAGAAAAAGCTGCTGTGCATTCAGGCCTCAGACAATGTCAAAAATCTGTCATCGTCTTGAATCACCGTAGCGGTTGCTGCCATGGTTATATAAACACAGTCTGATGTGTGATGCCGCTGGAGCAGTGTTGGAGACCAACAACGGACGCGAGCGGTGCGAAAAAAGCAAATATAAGCCGTGATAATAAGTGATTGTCAAATTCAGATCCTCAGTTTTAGGACTGCATTTCTAGAACTTTATTTTTATTTTATTTTTTGTGACAGCGCCACCTAGCCAACTCTACTTCAACAGAGGAGACCTGTTTCAAACCTGAAAAAAACAGGTGCAAAGACTAGACCCATGGAAATAAATACATTTTTGTTATCTTTCCAACTTATTTTTAACATAACTATAAAGGGGTCCTTGATTATGATTTCACTTTTCTAACTTTAGTTAGTGTGTAATGTTGCTGGTTGATCATCTGCAAAGTTACGACGCTCAAAGTTCAATGCAAAGGGAGATATTTTCTTTTACAGAAATCTCTGTTTAAGGACTACAACAAACGGCTGGTAGGGACTACAACGAGCTTCTTCCCGGGTTAGTGACATCCCTAACCCTAAAATTTGCATAAACCCCGCCCCTGAGAACATACAACAAAGGGGGCGGGGCCATGTTGGGCTGCTTTAGAGAAGAGGAAGAGATGTTGTAGTAGAGTGTTGTTGACATGCCGTCATTTTACGGCGGACTGCTTCACAAACAACGGTCAATTCAACACTGGATTTGCACAAAAGATTAACATGACGGCACATGCATGAATCAACTCCACAGCAACTACATAAATGTATCCACTAACCATTCAGAAACATCCAGTTTCATTCTAAAAGTTGTAACTTCTTCCTGAGTCTCTCCATCAGTGTCGACTCCGGTTTGAACAATGTAAGTCTGAACACTTTCGTCATTTTGGCTGCGTGAGATTATCCAGCTTTGTTGTTTTTGAGCTGTTAAAGCTCCGCCCTCTTCTGGAAAGGGGGGCGGGAGCAGCAGCTCATTTGCATTTAAAGGGACACACACAAAAAAAGCGTGTTTTTGCTCACACCCAAATAGGGGCAGATTTGACAAGCTATAATAAAGTAATTATAAACAAGCTATTTTATAGCACAAACAGTTTTACTGTTTATTGCATGAATGAACACATGAATCATGGGTGTTCAGCTCCACAGCGGATGGAAAGGAATCAGATGGACTCGGGCAGAAATCATGTTCATGGAAGAGCTAATGTATTAACGTTTTACTAACGTTACGGTGGTATGAAGCAGGACGGGTCGAGAGCCGTGGGAGTGGGACGATGCCGCTGAAACACATGCTAATAATAGACACCTGCGATGCACACCGATCTCAAGTCCAGTGGAGCTTTTATTATGCTTTTGCTGCAGTCAGCCGCTTCCACTCTTTTCGTTGCGTATGTGCGGTAACGCAGCACTGTTTTACATGGGATAGTTCACCCAAAAATGAAAATTAGATGTTTATCTGCTTACCCCCAGAGCATCCAGGATGTAGGTGACTTTGTTTCTTCAGTAGAACACAAATGATGATTTTTAACTCCAACCGTTGCGGTCTGTCAGTCGTATAATGCATGTCAATGGGAACTCCATCTATAAGAGTAAAAAAAAACATGCCCAGACAAATCCAAATTAAACCCAAATTAAATTACTGTATTTGTATGCTGATGCATATAAAATAGGCTACTGCACTTTTGCTAAATTTTACTGCAAATTGTACTTGCAATAAAATAAAAAATTACTGGAGCACCATATAGAGAATTGGAAAAGAGATGTCAGTGTGCCTTTTAAATTATCATGAGTAAAGAGCAATGCCAAAAAAAATATTAATGGTTTTATGATGATCTATGGAAATGCAAAAATAATTTCTATTTTTCGCCTTTTGATTTTGTGATGTCGTAGCAGGCAGACAGAAGAAAAAGGCAGAGTGTGCAGACAGACTAAAGAATTATAAGCCCTTAATGTTTCATCAACAGGCCAATAGGTCCTTTACTAGTGAAGCATATGCAAGTAGTAATTCAGACTTATTACAGGTGTTATTGCATGACAAATCTGACATATTACCAGTGAGAGAAAGAGGTTTAAACAGCAAAACTGAGCCTCCCTCCAGGACCCCACATTCTCCCCCAGATGTCAAAGCAAACAACAGATCCCATGGACGAGGTCCTGAACAAGCACAACCACTTGAGTCAAGAGAAGGAGTAATGCCGGTAATGAGAGCGATCTGATGGAGAAGGGCAAACTAACGGAGTGATGCAGACACCCGCCCCTCTGTCGGTTTTTAAACGACTCTCTGGATGCATTCAGGCGCCAGGACACACAGCAACTCCATCCACTTTGCTTCCTACAGATCTTTCCCAGGGAAACCTGTGAGACTGGTGCAGGAAGCTCTCCCAAACACATCCAAGGCGGAAATGAATATTTAAAAGAAGTAGGGAGAGGACACGAGGGGCGTGGCGGGGTGAAGGAGTCAAAGGTGAAACCTCCGGACCTTGAGAAGTCACAAAGAGAAACGTTCTTTAGGTGCATGCAAATGCTTGACTAAAGGCCCATTCACACCAAGAACGATAACTATAAAGATATGATAATTATATTAGGGTCCACACTAATGCACAATATTGTTCTGTTTATTATAAGCTCTCTCTGCAGTTTTGTTGTCTGCTGCTTGCTCGAGCTCTTTAAAGCAGGATGGATTCTGATTGGCTGTCAATATTTTTATCATTCTCTGTCCTGTTATTGTTATAGTGGTGTGAACTCTGCTGTTCTTTTACATTTACAACAATTTTTAAATCAATATCTTTATCATTATTATCATCCATGGTGTAAACAGGCATTAAAGGGGACCAATTATGCCCCTTTGACAAGATGTAATATAAGTCTCTGGTGTCTCCAGAATGTGTGTGTGAAGTTTCAGCTCAAAATCCCCCACAGATCATTTATTATAGCTTGTCAAATTTGCCCCTATTTGGGTGTGAGCAAAAACACAACCTTTTTGTGTGTGTCCCTTTAAATGCAAATGAGCTGCTGCTCCCACACCCTTTCCAGAAGAGGGCGGAACTTTAACAACTCAACAACAACAAAGCTGGAGAATCTCACGCAGCCAAAATGAGGATTGTCAGTGACGGTGTTCAGCCTTACATTGTTCAAACCGGAGTCGACACTGATGGAGAGACTCAGGAAGAAGTTACAACTTTTAGACGTTTCTGAATGGTTAGTGGATAAATTGATGTAGTTGCTGTGGAGTTGATTCAACTCATCCACTAGCATGTGCTGTCATGTTCATCTTTTGTGTTGAATTGACCCTCGTTTGTGAAGCAGTCCGGTGTAAAATGACGGCATGACAACAACACTCTACTACAACAACTCTTCCTCTTCTCTAAAGCAGCCCAACATGGCTCCGCCCTCTTTGTTGTGTGTTCTTGGGGGCGGGGTTTATGTAAATTGTGTCTTCATGTATCTACTCTTCAGCACAATGATAACCACAGAAACTTCACCATTACAGAAACTCTTTTAAATGTCAAACATTGCAGCATTTAACACTAACAGGTCTTTCCCTTCACTAAAAACAAATAAAT
Source organism: Chanodichthys erythropterus (assembly GCF_024489055.1). NCBI lineage: Eukaryota > Metazoa > Chordata > Actinopteri > Cypriniformes > Xenocyprididae > Chanodichthys > Chanodichthys erythropterus. Next base: position 2,611,351 of record NC_090227.1, on the reverse strand, counting down.
GAACACTTAATTTCAACATTTATTCTCCTTATCCAGTCCTATATGCAAAGCTGAGAACTAGAAATCCACTGATTATTTTCCAAAGTTATCAAGACAATTTCATCAATTTTACTACAACCTAATTTATTTTTTTAAAGCCAATTATCGCAGAAATTTGAGTTTAAATTACAGACGATATTAAATTGATGTAATGATCAACATTATTATGTCAACAGAACTCAAAATAATGTTTACAACTTGAAAGGTTTAATTAAAACAATAAATTAGATTTTTTAACTTGCAACCATGCATTTATTTAAGTTGTGGTAGAAGGTCCAGTGGATTACTTTTTAGTAATAAAAATATGAGTCATGAAGGACACTGGATTCATTCTTGGCTATTTTGGGGGGTAATCTTATTATAGCCAAAAAGAATTGAAGATTTAATCAATATTAAATTGATTTAGATTAAAATGTCCCATTCACTGGCAACCATATAACACTCTAAAAAATGCTGAGTTAAAAACAACCCAAGTTGGGTTGAAAATGGACAAACCTTGGGTTGTTTTAACCCAGCAGTTTGGTTAAATGTTTGCCCAGCCTTTCGGGTAGTTTTAATTAACTCAACTATTGTTTAAAAATTACAGTATTGCTGACTTAAAATGAACCCAAAATATCTTGAAAATTAACATTTATTAATATGTTTAATAAATGAACATTTTAATTTCATTTTAGATTCATTTTAAGTCAGCCATATAGTCATTTTCAAACAATAGTTGGGTTAAATAAAACTACCCAGCAGGTTGGGCAAACATTTAACCCAACAGTTGGGTTAAAACAACCCAATCGCTAGGTTTGTCCATTTTCAACCCAACTTGGGTTGTTTTTTCAGCATTTTTTAGATTGAACCATTGCTATAATATCCCTTCACTGCATTTTAGTCAGCTTTCTGATGATTCAAATGTTTTGGTCAAATAAACGCTATTTTCACAGTGTAAAATCCATATAATATGCATCAAATTATTACTTAATTATATGCAAGTACACCCTGGTCAAAAGTTTCAGTGTAGATTTTGTGGGAAAAATGAATAAAACATAACATTCAATAGTTCCCTCTTCCGGCATTTAAAATGTATGGTGTGCGCAACTCTAAAACTTGGGTAACAAGATGACCTTTGAGTTTCCCAGTTGTAAATCCAACTTGAGAGGCCGTTTATGTCCAATTTTCGACTAGCAAACTCGTATTAATGGTCATTCTGATCGGGACACACCCTCAGTCTCATCCACTGACCAGTTTGTAAGAAATGAGACGTAAAAGATACGCATTGCATTTGTGCGCAAGGTATTGAATCCGACTGAGAAAATAGTTAGATTCAATTGGATCAAGCTCAGTTGGATCAATGTTTACATGAAGGTTTTTCAGTCCATAAATCCAATTATAAACATGAAGACTTCAGATGCAAAAGCCTCTAAGTGCCATCTGAAATTTTCTTCTAAAATAACATAAAAGCTTGATAAAAATCCTTATTTTAGAAGAAAATTTCAGACGGCACTTGCATCTGAAGTCTTCACATGTAAACATAACTAGTGACACACAAAACTGAGCTTGCGTTTCCAGAAGCGTTTGCATTCATGTATTTATGCTTGACTGTCTTTGGGTTGGGAGTTGGGGCGTAGGAAGAGATGAAGAGCTTTTAATCACATTTTGGAGAGGAAAGAGGGTCAAGCAGCACAGGTAGAGTTCAATAAATGGACGCACAGATGGCCGTATGAAAGGAAGAGGAGGGAAATCAGGCCGCCTGTTCTCTAATGACATGGAAAAGGAAGAGAAATTGCGCTGACTGGTCAACGGTCCCCACTCACAGGTGCTCGGTCGCAGATCAAAAAGGTCCGTGGCTTTTATATCTCCTCTGTTGCTTTTGTCAGGGTTTAAGGAGAAGAAGTGCTTTTTTGATTCAAAAACCTTACAGACATGTGGAAGTTATCAGCTGTCAGACTGGCCTATCCCTTCTTCCTTCACCCCCGATTTGTCCTGCTGCCCAAGAAATGCTTGAGGGAAATGGAGAGGAAGAGAAAGAGGTAAACAGAGAGAAAAGTGAGAGCAAATTGCGGTTTAACGCCTGTCTGCCATCCGAGTCCTTTAGCTCATTAATAAACGGCAGCGGGCGGCGGGCCAGAACGCGCGACTGACGGGATAAGTGACAGGAAGCATGTAAGGCTGGTGTTTGTATTTCCGTGCGTGTGTGTCGAAAGATTGATTTGATTAATGTCTGTGTTGACTGAACTCTGAATTTACACCGACATATAAACACGTCTCGAAACTGCAGTGTGGGTATTACTTTACAAATTGCCTTGCATGTTTATATATGGGTCAATGACAAATAAGGATGTCTTGAGTTGTTGAGGAGGAGAAATCTTTTAAAAACCTGGTTTAAACACAAGTGCCAAGTTCTTGAAATGTAATCGTCACGTAGGTTTTGTGGGGTGTTAAAAAATGTTTGTAGCATTTTCAATCACGATCTATTTAAATGGTTTGGAAAATGGCAGGTGGTGTAAGTGAGTAAAAAGTCATCAAATATTTTCATTACACCATGAATAGGTGTATGTATCATTTTAAGGGTTAAAGTTTCCCTGTGGTTAAAATCAAGGTTTTAATGTTGATTATGTGTCGTTTTTAATATGCTTTAAGACAAACCATGTGCAAATTCATAAGTCAACACCATTGCTGAGTATTTTCTCTTTAAAACTGACACCATCTGAAACGCAGTTTGAATAACTGGTGTTTCTGATGTCACAAACTACCTTGTAACCAATCACGTCAAAGTATGGGCAGGCTTTAGCATATCATTAACTATAGCATGAGCGTCTCAAGAGTATATTTTTCTGTTGATATGAAAAATCGGGTATATTTAGCAATATAGCAGGTGTATGCTGTATATTACGCTGTTATGATGAACTTATAGGCCTTTCTCCACTGATCTTCTGAGTTGTTCATAGCATTTCTAAGAATACTGATTTTTAGCTGTCTGACTCGCGAATGGGAACATGGTTTGTGTAACATTAGCAACACATTATTGCAGTTTGAAAACGTATCAAGCAAAAGGCTAATCATATAATTACAGTTATGTGTCCGACGTTGTAAAGAGCGATGCCATTGCCTCAGTGAAGTTGACCAAAGGGATCTCTGAGCTCGTGCGAGTGAGCAGAGGCGGAGCTCATTAGCATATTCATAGACCAACGTATACTAAATGCAGAGATGTAAAGTATTTGAGTATTAGTTACTGTACTTAAGTATCTTTTTGGCTAGTTTGTAGTACTGAGTATCAAAGATATTGGCAACTTTTACTCTCTACTTGAGTACATTTTTGATCAAGTAAATATACTTTTTACTCCACTACATTTGTAATGCAATTACAAATTACATTTTTCATGGCACCTAACTTTGTTTCTGATATAAAGAAGCGATATCGCCATTTTAGGGCATTGAAGGTAACGTTACTATATCTTGTGCATTTTGCCTTTACTCCCCAAAAACTTGTCAACAAGACTACGTGAATGTGAATGCATTAACAGGTAGTTGCTGATCGCAGGTGTTTGATTTATTAGATGAGGACATTGCAGCTGGTGATGAGGCTCAAACCAGCACATACTTTGACTTTTAAGTTGACTTTTAATTGTACTTAACTTTGTTTTATTTATCCGCTATATTGATAAAACCCTTTTGAAGGAAATTGGTTTACTTACGGCCACTTGAGCCAAAGTCCCTTTAAGACAAGTCATTTCACTCGGCGGCCATCTTTGAAACGCCTCTCAGGCATCCTGGGCATCATGCAGCTCTTATCTCTTTGAATGGGGAAACATCAAATTCTCCAAAACTGTTCGCCAATCTTATGATTACATTTCATATTTGAAATCACCAATGAAATCTAACAACAACCGGCTCATAAATTTAGTTTCTAAACGCTCGAATCATGACAAAAAAAAAACTGTATTTTTCAGGCTGGATCAAGCTAATGCGCATGCGCATACCTAAATGCGCCTCTCTTCGGAGGCGCGCGTCTGACTGTTTCTATAGAAACCGGTGATTATAACGTCCGCTGAAGTGACGGGATGACTTTACCAGTCGGCGATTGGCTCTTATTTAGAAGGCGGGACTTATTCCGCCCTATTGCGCGTTACACTTTTTCCCATTCAAAACAATACGAGTGACACGTTTTGTCTTTGCTTGAGCTTAACTGAGACTTGAGAGTTTGTAGACATTTAAAAGGTTGTTGTGTCGACCTTGATTTATTGCAATATTGAGATGTTCAGTTTTATTTTGATTTTAGAAAATAAACGTGATATCTCATCTTACAAATCAATTGTTTCTTATTTTCACTGGCATGTCTCAGTGCATCTCTGAGCCAACATTCATCATGAGTAAAATACTTAAGTACTGTTAAAATCACATACTTTAAGACTTTTACTCAAGTCGTATTGGAATTGTTTACTTGTAGTGGAGTCATTTTCGATGCAAGGCATCTGTACTTTTACTTAAGTATGGTTTTTAGGTACTCTTTACACCTCTGACTAAATTAAGCAAGGGTGTAGAGTTACATTCAAGCTATTTTAATTTTTTTCACAGGAAAAAAAAATATTTCAATATGTCATTTTGGTGATCAAAGATGAATTTTAAGGGATAAGATATTGACTAAAAATTAAAAACAGTAATATTGTGAAAGTGTAAAACCATTTTCTATTGAATGATATAGTCAGAAATCATCCTTATATGATTATGTTGTGCTGTAGGAACCATGATACAAATTTTTCAGGATTTTTGAAGAATAATTTGTTTCATTAAGAAGGTCTTTTATTAATCCTTGCTGAATAAAAATATGAATTTATATATATATATAAAGTTAACAACACCTATGATTGACCCTTATGAAGGCGTTTATGAATATGTCTCCTTATGCTAAAACAAATCATAGGAATTCAGCCTCAGAATTTATTTATAGACTGACACTTTGCATTTAGCCCGTGTGTGTGTGTTCATGTGAAGTTCTCTAAATATGTACCATCTGTATAAATACACGTGTATATGCATTCATTACACACAAGCCCAAAATGTTTGCCTGTTTATAAAGAGTGTCCTTTGGGATTGGAAAACATGAAACTTAACCTTTATATGTCTCCCTCTCTTTCTCTGACCAAGTGTGCAGTCCAATACACACTGTACTCGACTGCATATAACAGAAATAAATGTGGACATAATCAGAATGAGAAGAAATGAGCCATTCAAACTTACTCTACCTCATTTATATCCTATCAAAGAGGTGATATCATGACAACTGGAGCTATCAGTCAGGTCATGCTGCAATGAATCTGAATGTTACTGCTGACAAATGGTTATGAAAGCCAAGACTTTAAGGGTACGTTTACACCACACCGTTTTCAACTAAAAACGGAAAACTTGTTATGCATTTTGGCCGTTTATTTACATGACAACGGCGTTTTGGTGGGTCTGAAAACAAACTTTTGAAAACGATACTCCTTTTCAAGATTACTTTTCTAGGGCAGCCTGATTTAATACAGGAGAAAAAAAAATCCCACAGATTTACATTGAACTATAGGATCCCAGCAACTTGGGATATGTTTTTATGGCTTGGGCCAGTGAGAAACCACCTAAAACAGAAACACACCGACATCCATTCAGAATGCCTTAGCAACCATATATATATATATAATAAATCTGAAGCAAACATACATGTACGACTGGATGAAGGCAGCTGTAGCTGTTCTTTAAGAAAGAAGCTGAATTAACTTCATTATTCTTAGATGAATGTGAAGATTAAAAGAACAGCATTTATTTAAAAAAAAAATCTCTTTAGTGTCACTTTTGATCAGTTTAATGAAAAAAATATTCAAAATGTACTGACCCCAAACTTTTGAGTTGAGAAGTTGAGCCGATTGTTTGTACAAAATGTAGTTTAACAGATATTTTATAAACAAAAAGTGTCCCACGAACAGTGCTGGCAGTAACACATTACAAGTAACTCGAGTTACGAAATCGGATTACTTTTAAGTAACTAGTAAGTAATGCATTACTATTAAATTTACAACAACATCTATGAGTCACTTTTTCAATAAGTAGCGCAAGTTACTTTGATTTCCCATGTACTGACTTACAGCTCTCCTGTTCCCATGTTGAGAGAAATCATGAGTAAGTGCAGAGGTGTTGTGTGTGAACATGAGATATTGCAGTTTTAGGCTAAAAGTGAACATGCATTTCATCTCATTTGAACAAAACAGATTCAGTATTCCTCAAAATGTATAAAAAAAAAGTGAAATGCAAACACAGAATATTATATGCTAAATAATAATAATATACTTTATGTATTTAATCTCACTTTATTAACCAATGTCTTTGATTCTGACCCTAGATGATCCAATTCAACCAATCCAATTCAATATGAATAGGCAAAAATGACTAGTTAAACATCACATTTGTGTTTAATTTTTTTAAATTGCTGAAGTAAAGCTCGGAACACACCAAGCTGACGCCGACGAACTAGTGGCGACGAAAACAGACTGTTTGGTTGGCTCACGTCGGCAACGTCTGGGTCCAAAGGTGCCCTGGCCCCTGACACACCAAACCAACGCTCGACAGCCGACGGCCAAGTAGCACGTCCATTCTGCGCCTGCGTAAGATGAAATGCCTTTCCATACCAACAGGTGGCAGTAGCTGAACAGCCAATCAGAATGATCAGATGGCCTGACAAGCTCTGACGCCGATTCAACATGTCGAATCAGCCGTAAAAAAGCTGACAAGGACAAACTTCAGCCGAACACGCTGAGAAAACGTAGTCGGCCAGCGAACAAAAACTGCCCAACGACCGACTGTCGACTTGGTGTGTTCTGGGCTTAAGAGTGTTAAATTTTCTTCTCCTACTCTTCTGTGATCCAGAATGTCAGCACAGCTGAAAGGTTTGTTTGAACTGTGCCCTCTACTGTACAGGGTTGAATTCGCATTTCCTTCAGCCTGATGGGGCGTTCACACCAGATGTGACTTGTGTGAATAAATCTCATTATTCATGCATAGTTAGATGCTTGAACATTGAGTTTACTCGCTTCATTCGCACGTGAAATTCACTTCACAACAGATGTGAATTCGCATCAGGCTTCTGGCAGACGGCTCCAGTCTCGTTTCTGCACATTTCCTCTGAATAAACACATCAACTCGTCAGTGGGAAAGTAGTTGTAAAATACGGCTAATAAGCTCAATTTGCCGGCTTTAGCTAGCTTGTAGTCATATATATATATAAATATAATCAACATGTTCTCCAACCAATACGACCATATAGGTCGTTTGTCACTTCCCAGAAATACGACCCATAGGAGTGTTTGCTAAAATTGCACCCCTTTCGACAACAGGACAATTTCATTTTAATGCATTGTACCCTTTTATCTGTGTCATATTTCGGGTTTCGCGTAGCTCAACTGGCAGAGCACTGAAATAACAATATGCAATCATGTGATAATGCGATCGTGGGTTCGACCCCAGAGAACAGATGTGCTCATAAAGTATGCACTATAAATCAATAAGGTTAAGGTTAGGTTTAGGGGTGGGGTGGGTGTAGTCGTTAATAAAAAAAATAGTTTTGCTAAATGGAAAAAGGACAAATGGTGTAAAAAGTCCACACATTGCATTTAAATGAACACACATTTTGATTGGTAATGACAGTCATACGTCATTTCATGACGACAGACATAACACGACATTGTCATTATTTTTACGCCCACCAGAGGGCGCATGACTTTAAATGTAAATATAGCTCGTAATAAGGTGCTTGAAAAATGACCTATAGTGTCGTTTTTTTTTTTGGAGGACAGTCTGATATATGTAGCTCAAATTGAGTAAAGAGTGTTTTTTACAACTTACCAGATTGTCCGACCTCCTCACTCACTTTCTTCCAAGCAAGATCCTTTTTATTCTGTATCGTACATAGACTGTAAAAAAAGATGGACGACGCAACGTCGCTTCCTTCCATTGTATTGAACTGAAGCCAAAATGGGCTGATGAATGGGCGCTGACACGTTACGCAATACGTCAAAAAAAAAAAAAAAAAGTTTGGAGCCTGGGCATGCGCAGAAGGAATCGTCAGTTGAGCCGGAGGCGGAGTCGCGATATCAAACTTCCGCCCAGACGACTGCGTCATCATTCTAGTATTTTAAATAGACTATAAAAATTATACACAATTTAAAAGTCTACCTATAAAATAATTAGCTATTTTGTTTCTAGAGCAATAATATTTTTGAAACAGCAAATTCAGTAGATAAAATCAATATAATATGCCACTAGAAACAACTCTAAATCGTCAGAAACGGTCCTGCCATTTTAAATCAAGTTCAACTAACGTTACAGGAGATCGATTGCTGTAATTAGAGTAAGCTATCATTAGTTTTGTCCTGCTAATTATTATTTTATACTTATAAAAATAATAAGTAACTGCCAGATAACGATCACCTGCTTTTTCCCGACATGGTTAACATTAGGTGTGTTATCTTAACTAATAACATTTATTAATTAGCTTATAACGCCCACATTTGATGTTACAGAAAAAAAAGTTCAGTGATCCGTCAGATCCTGTAGGTCGGTTAGTACAGTTTACTGCTGAACAACTCATTTTGTTGGTGTTAATGACAAAGAAATCGAAAATTAGCAGTTAGTTAATACATCTTCAATCTCCCCTCGAAGCTCCGACAGTCCTCAGACAACCTGTCAATCAACTTCGAATCATGACGACACGCCCCGTTTTTATAGAATCAAATTGCTAGCTAAAATCTAAATCATCACAAAAACGAACAATTGAATATATATCAGTTTGATAACAACTACCTTAAATGACCAAAACCATCTTTCAGAAAGTTTTATTTGAAGCAGAATTTATTTTTAAGTTTTCACTGAAGTCTCATTCGACTGCATTGAGAGGGCGGGGTTTATGTCCTGTACTGCATCCAGCCTCCAGGGGGCGATCAAAGAGCCCGTGGCTTCACTTTTCAGAACGTATGAGACACACCCGGTATCGTACAGCGACGATGATTTTGTCCTCCATTGTTGTTTCGGATTTCTGCCTCTGCTCGCTACGTCATAATCATGGCACTACTAGAGCAAGCTCCTGATTGGTTAACGCGGCGCAAATATTCGCCAGATTTTTCAACTTGTGTGATTCACGCGTTAAACGCCTGAAACGCTCAATTTGCGCTGCGTCATTCACGCGAATCGAGCTGCAGTATGTCTAGTCACGTTTTTGCATTGACTAAACATGCAAATCACTCAGGCTTAACGCTTCATTAACGTCTGGTGTGAACCATGAGGCTTATTCATTTCACTTTTGTTGTGAAAGGTCCTTTACATTTGCAAAATAAAACTTTTTAAAACAAGCAAATCCAGCCAAGGTGAGCAAAAGTAATGCAAAAGTAATGAAATGTATACCTTCAAAAGTAACTTTCCCCAAGACTGTTGGGAACGAATGGTTTGTTTCGACTTGAGCTAGAAACCACCAAGCAACCACTATACACGCTCAGAACAAAAAAAGTACAAAAGGTGCACCTTTGTACCTTAAGAGTGCTTATTAGTACCTCAAAGGTACTTTTTCAGCTTCAAAGGACTCTACATGATCCCAGCCAAGGAATATGGGTCTTATATAGTGAAACAATGGGGCATTTTCTAAAAAAAATAAAAGTGTATATACTTTTTAACCACAAATGCTCATCTTGCACTGCTCTGCGATGCATTACATAATCATGTTGGAAAGGTCACGTGTGACGCAGTACTGCGGTAGGGTGAAAAACTCCAATTTTAAAATCATCCGACATCATTGTTTTAGCTTTTTTGTAAAGATTGTTTGTCTTATGCTGTGTTCACACCAGACGCAACTTGCGCAAATAAAACATGCTATTCGCGCATAGATGGGCGCTTGGACATATTGAGTTTACTCGCTTCATTCGCGCGTGAAAGTCCCTTCACAACAGACGTGAATTCTGAGAGGGGCTCTCCTGCTTCTTTATGCGTCCCAGACTCTCCCACTTCTTTCTGCACACTTCCTCTGAATAAACACAACTTGTCCGTGGGGAAATAATTGTAAATTACTGCGAATAAGCTCAATTGGTCGTCTTTAGTTAGCTTGTAGTCTTAATATATACGTCACTACTAGAGCAAGCTCCTGATTGGTTAATGCGGCCGCATCATTCGCGCGAATGCACCATTAGTCTTTGCATGTTCACTTTGTAAACACTGGATCGGTACTTCTGCCTCCATCAAATGTGACCTTTCCAACGTGATTACGTAATGCGTGGCACATCACAGAGCAGTGCAAGATGAGCATTTGTGGTTAAAAAGTATATAATTTGTATTATTTTTAGAAAATGACCAATAGTTTCTCTAGATCAGACTCTTATTCCTCGTCTGGGATCATGTATAGCTCTTTGAAGCTGCACTGAAACTGACATTTAGACCTTCAACCCGTTGAACCCCAGTGAAGTCCACTATATGGAGAAAAATCCTACAGGAAACCTTAATTTCTTTTCGACTAAAGAAAAACATCTTTGATGGCATGGTGGAGAGAGTAAATTATCAGGAAATTTTAATTCTGAAGTGAACTAATCCTTTAAGAAAGACGTTGTTTCTCCTACTCTTCTTTGATCCAGAATGTCAGCACAGCTGAAAGGTTTGTTTGAACTGTGCCCTCTACTGTACAGGGTTGAATTCGCATTTCCTTCAGCCTGATGGGGCGTTCACACCAGATGTGACTTGTGTGAATAAATCGCATTATTCATGCATAGTTAGATGCTTGAACATTGAGTTTACTCGCTTCATTCGCACGTGAAATTCACTTCACAACAGATGTGAATTCGCATCAGGCTTCTGGCAGACGGCTCCAGTCTCGTTTCTGCACATTTCCTCTGAATAAACACATCAACTCGTCAGTGGGAAAGTAGTTGTAAAATACGGCTAATAAGCTCAATTTGCCGGCTTTAGCTAGCTTGTAGTCATATATATATATAAATATAATCAACATGTTCTCCAACCAATACGACCATATAGGTCGTTTGTCACTTCCCAGAAATACGACCCATAGGAGTGTTTGCTAAAATTGCACCCCTTTCGACAACAGGACAATTTCATTTTAATGCATTGTACCCTTTTATCTATGTCATATTTCGGGTCTCGCGTAGCTCAACTGGCAGAGCACTGAAATAACAATATGCAATAATGTGATAATGCGATCGTGGGTTCGACCCCAGGGAACACATGTGCTCATAAAGTATGCACTATAAATCAATAAGGTTAAGGTTAGGTTTAGGGGTGGGGTGGGTGTAGTCGTTAATAAAAAAAATAGTTTTGCTAAATGGAAAAAGGACAAATGGTGTAAAAAGTCCACACATTGCATTTAAATGAACACACATTTTGATTGGTAATGACAGTCATACGTCATTTCATGACGACAGACATAACACGACATTGTCATTATTTTTACGCCCACCAGAGGGCGCATGACTTTAAAATGTAAATATAGCTCGTAATAAGGTGCTTGAAAAATGACCTATAGTGTCGTTTTTTTGGAGGACAGTCTGATATATGTAGCTCAAATTGAGTAAAGAGTGTTTTTTACAACTTACCAGATTGTCCGACCTCCTCACTCACTTTCTTCCAAGCAAGATCCTTTTTATTCTGTATCGTACAGCGACGATGGTTTTGTCCTCCATTGTTGTTTCGGATTTCTGCCTCTGCTCGCTACGTCATAATCATGGCACTACTAGAGCAAGCTCCTGATTGGTTAACGCGGCGCAAATATTCGCCAGATTTTTCAACTTGTGTGATTCACGCGTTAAACGCCTGAAACGCTCAATTTGCGCTGCGTCATTCACGCGAATCGAGCTGCAGTATGTCTAGTCACGTTTTTGCATTGACTAAACATGTAAATCACTCACGCTTAACGCTTCATTAACGTCTGGTGTGAACCATGAGGCTTATTCATTTCACTTTTGGTGTGAAAGGTCCTTTACATTTGCAAAATAAAACTTTTTAAAACAAGCAAATCCGGCCAAGGTGAGCAAAAGTAATGAAATGTATACCTTCAAAAGTAACTTTCCCCAAGACTGTTGGGAACGAATGGTTTGTTTCGACTTGAGCTAGTAAGAAACCACCAAGCAACCACTATACACTCTCAGAACAAAAAAAGTACAAAAGGTGCACCTTTGTACCTTAAGAGTGCTTATTAGTACCTCAAAGGTACTTTTTCAGCTTCAAAGGACTCTACATGATCCCAGCCAAGGAATATGGGTCTTATATAGTGAAACAATGGGGCATTTTCTAAAAAAAATAAGTGTATACATTTTAACCACAAATGCTCATCTTGCACTGCTCTGCGATGCATTACATAATCATGTTGGAAAGGTCACGTGACTCTCCCACTTCTTTCTGCACACTTCCTCTGAATAAACACAACTTGTCCGTGGGGAAATAATTGTAAATTACTGCGAATAAGCTCAATTGGTCGTCTTTAGTTAGCTTGTAGTCTTAATACGTCACTACTAGAGCAAGCTCCTGATTGGTTAACGCGGCGCGAATTTACGCCAAAGTTCAGATTTTTCAACTTGCGCGTTATGCGCGTCAAACGCCAGAATCGCTCAATTCGCGGCGCATCATTCGCGCGAATCACTTAATTCGCACCGCAGGATGTCTATTCGTGTCTTTGCATTGACTTAACATGTAAATCACTCACGCTTAACGCTTCATTCGCGTCCGGTGTGAACGCACCATTAGTCTTTGCATGTTCACTTTGTAAACACTGGATCGGTACTTCCGCCTCTATCAAATGTGACCTTTCCAACGTGATTACGTAATGCGTGGCACATCACAGAGCAGTGCAAGATGAGCATTTGTGGTTAAAAAGTATATAATTTGTATTATTTTTCGAAAATGACCAATAGGTTCTCTAGATGAGACTCTTATTCCTCGTCTGGGATCATGTATAGCTCTTTGAAGCTGCACTGAAACTGACATTTGGACCTTCAACCCGTTGAACCCCAGTGAAGTCCACTATATGGAGAAAAATCCTACAGGAAACCTTAATTTCTTTTCGACCAAAGAAAAACATCTTTGATGGCATGGTGGAGAGAGTAAATTATCAGGAAATTTTAATTCTGAAGTGAACTAATCCTTTAAGAAAGACGTTGTTTCTCAGCACTTCATTGACAGAAGTCTCATTCATTATCACTCCCTAAGTGTGTGAAAAGCATTAGCGATTAACTCTCGAATTTGGTGTATTTAGAAGATGAATTCTTTCCCTGGGACCCAACGGCTTCTCCCCCAGCTTCTGCCTGACATCCCCATAAAGCAAAGCACATGGGGGGGAAAACGACCTGAGATAGAGTAACAGTAAAATCCTCCAACTCGCCACATTTCTGGATTTACAGCCGGCCGGGGGAGACCGGGCCTCCCGACAGCCGAGTGAACTGCTCCCGTTCCCGTGCACCTGTCTCCCACACCTAATAGATGGAGCGCAGAAACAGGTGGAAAGAGCAGATCTGTCGGAAATCATTCCAAGCCACACCCCGAAACCACCACACTCTTGCAGGAAAGCCAACACAAACATTAAGACTGAATCGTCTCCTGTGATGGCGTCCTGTTTTTAGTGCACAAAAAGACGGATGGGATAAACACACTTCAAATGTTCCTGGCATATATCAGCGCCTTTTGATATTTGAACACATTTTGTGAACTTTGACTCTTTGAGTCCAAAACCTCCACAAGACCTATGGCTTTCTTATGCCCGCAGCAGATAAATCGCAAGAAATCCTTAAACTGATGTCAGGTGAATGGATCTCTGGAGAAGAGCACATGAGTAATGTCCTGACGAAGACGGCAGCCTCCCCAATGACAGGGATCATTGTTGGATCCGTTTTCAATTTGCGCAATGTGCAAAATATATCAAATGTTGAGGGAGACTTAAAAAGTGCAGCCATGGCAACCTTACAGGAAGTTCAAACAGATCTGGGGTTTCCTGCGGCGTCAAATAAGGCATGTCCACACCTGACAGCGATGAACCGGAGAGCGGTTATGCCACATCGCTTCGCTTTTTCCCACGTTTGGTCTCCGTTTCTTTTCACGGACGAGAAAAGGTGCAGAGGATGCAGTTGGTTTTCCTCAAACCGGGCAATTGGCAGTGGCACAAGTAGCCATTAATAACTGCAGAGGAAACCAGAAAAATCACTTCGAAAAATAAGCTGAGCGAGTGCCTCCCATTTGATGTTAAAATATTTACTTTCAGCCACCTGTGGGAGGTCTCTGTTTCTCGTCTTCGCTCGCGAAATTAAACCACCGTTAACTGCGCTACAGCTGGAGTCTCGGGATGCTGAAGTGTTCTGGTAATTGTTTCTGATGAAGGGTCAAATCACACATTAGACAGGCCTGAATAATTGGAGCCATTTTATGAAGAACTGAGTGTACATATGGTTTGGTTAGTAATTTCGGAATTGTAATGGAGGAACACAACAGTGCCAAGAGTGTTGAGGCTCGTTGATGTTTCAACTGGGAATGGGCCCTGGGTGGGGAACAAGACACCAAGAGCCTACAAAGGGCCACTATGGTATAAGTGACTACTATTATCATTATAATTGTACAACAAACTAGTATGTTTTGTGCAGGTGGATTAAATGTAATTAAATCGACATATGTGCATGTGTATATATATACAGTCAAACCAAAATGTTTGAACATTTCATTCATTAATACAGTTTATTCACTATAGTTTAAAAAAAAAAATGGTAATAAAATATGACAAGATCTCAGCGTGAAATCTGTATCAGACAAAAAAATAATATTAATTATGACCGATAACACTTAATCAAAACATGGTCAGGTCAAAGTGTCTGAATAATTTTTGGTTCCAAATTTTTATCAATTTTACTGGTAGTCCACTGAATTTTGGGTATAATATGTCACAGTTTACTTTATTTTGCTACATGAATGAACTATAGTGTCCTGCACCCACTAGTGAAAAAATAAATAAATAAAGTTTGGACGCATTACTATTTTTAATGTTTTCAAAGACGTCTCTTCTGCTCATCAAGCCTACATTTATTTGATAAAAAAAAAAAAAAGTAATTTATTCCTGTGATCAAAGCTGAATTTTCAGCATCATTACTCCAGTCTTCAGTGTCACATGATCCTTCAGAAATCATTCCGATATGCTGATTATTATCAATGTTGGAAACAGTTAAGCTGATTAATATATATATATATATATATAAAATAACCTGTGATACTTTGATGGATTTTTTGATGAATAACATTTAAAAAAGTACAAACCCGATTCCAAAAAAGTTGGGGCATTGTACAAATTGTGAATAAAAAGGAATGCAATAATTTACAAATCTCATAAACTTTTATTTTATTCACAATAGAATATAGATAACATATCAAATGTTGAAAGTGAGACATTTTGAAATGTCATGCCAAATGACGGCTCATTTTGGATTTCATGAGAGCTACACATTCCAAAAAAGTTGGGACAGGTAGCAATAAGAGGCCGGAAAAGTTAAATGTACATATAAGGAACAGCTGGAGGACCGATTTGCAACTTATTAGGTTAATTGGCAACATGATTGGGTATAAAAAGAGCCTCTCAGAGTGGCAGTGTCTCTCAGAAGACAAGATGGACAGAGGATCACCAATTCCCCCAATGCTGCAGTGAAAAATAGTGGAGCAATATCAGAAAGGAGTTTCTCAGAGAAAAATTGCAGAGTTGGAAGTTATCATCATCTACAGTGCATAATATCATCCAAAGATTCAGAGAATCTGGAACAATCTCTGTGCGTAAGGGTCAAGGCCGGAAAACCATACTGGATGCCCGTGATCTTCTGGCCCTTAGACGGCACTGCATCACTTACAGGAATGCTACTGTAATGGAAATCACAACATGGGCTCAGGAATACTTCCAGAAAACATTGTCGTGAACTCAATCCACCGTGCCATTCGCCGTTGCCGGCTAAAACTCTATAGGTCAAAAAAGAAGCCATATCTAAATATGATCCAGAAGCGCAGGTGTTTTCTCTGGGTCAAGGCTCATTAAAATGGACTGTGGCAAAGTGGAAAACTGTTCTGTGGTCAGACGAATCAAAATTTTGTTATTTTTGGAAAACTGGGACGCCATGTCATCCGGACTAAAGAGGACAAGGACAACCCAAGTTGTTATCAGCGCTCAGTTCAGAAGCCTGCATCTCTGATGGTATGGGGTTGCATGAGTGCGTGTGGCATGGGCAGCTTACACATCTGGAAAGGCACCATCAATGCTGAAAGGTATATCCAAGTTCTAGAACAACATATGCTCCCATCCAGATGTCGTCTCTTTCAGGGAAGACCTTGCATTTTCCAACATGACAATGCCAGACCACATACTGCATCAATTACAACATCATGGCTGCGTAGAAGAAGGATCCGGGTACTGAAATGGCCAACCTGCAGTCCAGATCTTTCACCCATAGAAAACATATAGAGGAAGATGCGACAAAGAAGACCTAAGACAGTTGAGCAACTAGAAGCCTGTATTAGACAAGAATGGGACAACATTCCTATTCCTAAACTTGAGCAACTTGTCTCCTCAGTCCCCAGACGTTTGCAGACTGTTATTAAAAGAAGAGGGGATGCCACACAGTGGTAAACATGGCCTTGTCCCAACTTTTTTGAGATGTGTTGATGCCATGAAATTTAAAATCAACTTATTTTTCCCTTAAAATGATACATTTTCTCAGTTTAAACATTTGATATGTCATCTATGTTGTATTGTGAATTAAATATTAAAATTTGAATCATTGCATTCTGTTTTTATTCACAATTTGTACAGTGCCCCAACTTTTTTGGAATCGGGTTTGTAATACAGCATTTATTTAAAATAGAAATCTTATATATATTATATATAAGCAGCACAACTTTTGAAAGTAAATAATCATATTAGAATGATTTCTAATAAGGATCATGTGACACTGAAGACTGGAGTAATGATGCTAAAAATTCAGCTTTGATCACACAAATAAATTATATTTTAAATTATATTAAAATAGAAAACCATTGTTCTAAATTTTTATAATATTTTTCAATATTATATGTTTATGTTTTTTTTTTTTTTCATGTATTTTTGAACAAATAAATGCAGGCTTGATGAGCAGAGAGACTTCTTTCAAAAACACACACACCCACACACACCCACCCACACACACACACCCTTATTTATACTACTTTGTGGGGTCCAAATGACCCCACTAAGATAGTAAGATGAAGGATTTATGACATTGTGGGGTCTTAAAAGTCACTATAGAATGGCTCTTCCCTACACCATACCTAAACAGACCCGTCACAGGAACCTAAAGTAATTTCAATATTCTTATATATAAGAATGTTTCAACATTTTAAAAATGTGTCTTAAGTTTGTCATTAACATACAAATGTATACAAGCAAACATTTAGCTAATAACTACTTTAGTATTCCAAAAAGCTTATTTCTACTTTAGAATACTGTTTGTTTTCATCAGTATTGTTATTTTTGTGGAGATCAGAATTCGATCAGGATTCCAATTAGAATTGAGGTGTCGATGACCTCTAGTGGTGAGATGGATGAACTTGAGATGTGGTGTTAAAGTCAACACAAACTAGGGTGTTAAAGCACTTTCCATTTATTTTAAAGACTCATTGTACAGTAAAATAAATAAAATAAATAAAGAACAAGAGACAATATTTTCATCATTTGAAGATAGCAAGGATTCATAAAACTATTTCATAAACTGAAAACTAAAAAAGATGTGAGGAGAGCACTAGCAGATCTTGGACACGTACAGTAGTATTTTCATGATGTTTGTACCATGCTATTCTTATAAATGTCAAGGTTTGTGTTTGTTCAGTACTGTGGTATTACCATCACTGTATCACGGCCAGTTGCTTTAAACATCATTCAGTATTTTGCAGAGCAACAACACAAACACTGAGAATAACATTTCACACAGTTGTGAGACTTTCAACATAAACATAATAATGTCACCTAGAAACATCATTTCAGCAGGGAATACAATGCAGTAAAGTCAGGTGACCTTCTCACAAGAACAGTTACATTAGATAAAGGTAGTGAGTCGATCACACAGATCAAACTCCATACACTATCAGATGCAGTCATGATTTCACTGCTGTTGCAGGTGCTATTAGGGGAGGTGCAAACTTATTGTAGCAAGAATGTGATTGGATGCAAATCTGTGTAGTGCAGAATGAGTCAACAGTGTTTATAAATACACTACAGTTTCAGGATCTAGCCTACTGTACATTATAATACCACAATTACCACAATAACATTAACAAAGATTAACAAATGCTGTATAATTATTAGTTCATGTTAACTAATGAACTTTATTGTAAAGTGTTTTTTCCTTACATTTTTAAAAAGTATTGCACAGTCCCATTAACACTGATAATATTGCCAGAGAAAAACAGTGTAAATAAATTGCAATTCTTGTGCTGTTTGTGACTAGTTTTCTTTTTCTAAAAGACTAACATATTTTTCAACGTCATTTATGAAATATAAAATACTTGGTTCGTGTCATTTTACTATGTATATAGTTTACCCAATTGTATTTATAATTTACCCAAATAGTCTGAATATCTATGCAATATATATTTCTTTACATTATATTATTATATTCATGTGTATATACGTTTTTCTCTCAGAAATTATTTATTTTATTATTATTATTTTATTGACATGTAAAAGCAAATGTTACAGGTCAAAAAATTCAACAGCAATAATAGAATTATAAACAATAAACAAAAACAGTAAACAAAAACAATACATAATTAATAATAAAAAAAAAAACAATGGAAAGGGGGGGGGGGGGGGGACAATGAGCCAGAGGTAATATAACTTAACGTTAATATTAATTAATACTGAAAAAAGGAGAAAAAGGTCCCTTTATTTTTATTTTTCTTCCTTATACATCATTAAAAAGGCATACATGTTATACCTTGTGCACAACGAACTGGACTTTAGGGCTTTGAGATTGCTGGAAGAGGAGATAGTGGCCAAATAACATTTCAAGTCTTGACAAAAAATAATAAAAATAATTATCTCAGAAAAATATAAATTTTTTCTCTCTAACGCGTCATAAACCATCCAACGTGACAGCTGTTTGCAAACGATCAAATGTCAGCTGATTCGTTAATATATTTTTATAGTGATTTATTATAAATGCTAATCTAAATAAATTACAAAAGCTGTTGCTGCGAATGAAAATCTGCCAAAGAAACAAAACACACCAGCAACTCTGTAGTTTTATCGGGAACACTTCCTCGTAAACAAACGCTGGAGTTGAAGCGCTGAAAGTGCGGCAGCTGAAATCTCCGATGCGTTTCCAGCCGGGGTGATGACGTATCTCCGAACAGTCAACACAGACGCGCACAGTCGGTCCGGACTGAAGCTACAACGGGGCCGATATTTCTCTCTTTTTCTGCTGTCTGTGCGCTTTGGCGATGTGAAAAACATCATTCATACACGGCGGCCGGAATAGAGTGTTTACACGGCGCAAACGAGTCCGTTCGTGGCGGTTTTGGGGCATGAGAGCGCGCTCCGGAGTGTGACGCCTGTGTTTATTCGCGTTCACTGCGACACGGAAAGTGACAGTGCAGGATTCCTCGTCTTGACAGCTTAAAGACACGACTGGAGCGTCAAACATTTAGATTATTGGCCTAAGGAGTCTGTTTTACTACTTTATTGGTGTTGGTGTAGAACAGCAGGCCGGTGGAGAAAGCCTGATCATCATCACCATAATCTTCATCACCCCTCGGCTTGTTTATAGTTGCTTTAAATGCATCTTTCAGTGCTTAACTTAGTTTTCAACGCGAATTTACAGTATTAATAGTGGACAAGGACATTAATAACACAATGTTTGCTGATAGTGTGCATGTGAGACTCTTTTAATGCGGCTAAAACTGATTGTGAAAGATGTTGTAGGTGTCTACAACGTGGATTGGAGCACTTAATATTAAAAACACAGTGATTTTCCTGATGCAACCCTTAAAAATCAATACCACAGCGACGTATGAATGAAGCGAGGTGCGTGAATAGATACAGGCACTTCTATGATGTGAACTTTTGGTTAGTGATGCACTCACTAAGCTTATTTTCTCCATAAGTTTGAGAGGATTGAGCTGCATTGAAGGGAACTTGTATCGTTTTTAGGGTGTGACAGGCAGTGGCGTGCTCCAGCTCCCTGGAAATGAGAAAATGAATTGCGAGGATCAAGCTGGAGATTTGTGCAATGCTATAGATTTGTGTAATGTGCCTGATAACACTATATCACATGAAATCCTTCCTCGTGACGGCCTCCTGCTGATGGATGGAGACCAAGGGGAACGGGACGCTGCTGTCCTGGCCAGGTTAAAAGACATCCATTTGAAGGATGATGATTCCACAGAGCTCAAAGCACCGCATAGTCAAAACAATGGATCCATCGCGGTGTCGGCCGACCCTGTTAATGGTTCTGCCGGTGACCTGAACAAGTTTGAGGAACCGCCGGTGACCAACTGTTCTGTTGGAGATGCTGGTAATGAAGCAGGTGATTATGATGATGATAGTGAGATGGATATCGGTGTGGATTTAAGTCTGGATGAAAATGGCATTTTAGAGTTCGAGCCAACCCAGACTCAAACTGAGGAAAGTGCCTCTCTTTGCGATAACTCTCTAATATCAGAAACTGTCATAGAACTGCATTCGCAGACTCCTTCTGAGGAGCGTAGCGTCGACGTGCCCTCGGAGACGGTCTCCACGGCTGCCACACCGGGCGAGGGAGTTGGGATTAAGCATGGGTCAAAAAGGGTGACCTTTCCATCAGACGAGGACATCGTCTCTGGTGCGGTCGAGCCGAAGGACCCTTGGAGACACGGTAAGTGGACCTTTACGCCTTGTTCAGACTGTCAGTCCAAATCCCATTTCTGTGCCTGTCTGATTGGAATCTGAGCAAGTGTGAACGGCGTATGTGGTTTGAAATCTCATTTCTTTGCTAGTCGGCCTGGTCCATGTGCCTAATAAAGCGAGATTGTCCGTGCTGCAGAACTCGAGATCCATTGGACTCTGCTACACATTGTCATATTGTAGGACAACATTGCAAATATGGATGCACGAAATATTGGTATTGATAAATGTTCATTTTTCATGTTATTTATATGTTAAAGCCGATAAATAATGGATTATTTCCTTCAGATCTGCACTATTCATCATGATGGTTTTAAATGGCTTGAAATATGATTGAAATCACTTCAGAAAGGAAGGAAAATACAGTTAAGTGCAACGTACAGCACAAGTCTGTTATATAGACAACATAAAGTTAGAGAAAACAATGAGAAAATTGTAATTGTGTGCTTGGGACATGGCTTTTAATGTTGAAACTTTTGTTTTTGTAATCATGCTCTCAAAAATGATATAACAATTTGGATTTAGATTTATTGGCTAATAAATCGGTTATCGGCTTTCAAATATCGGTAATATATCAGTTATCGGCCAAAAATGTCATATCGGTGCATCCATAATTGCAAACCCCTCCATGTTGTAGGCCTACCGACACAACATCATTGCCATTGAAACCAACAGATATTTTTTTAGAAAATCAAAAGAGCGCCACGGTACACACACATCGGATCGGACAGTCAATTATTTATAACAGATTACAATCGGATACACAAATAATCAGATTTGGACAGTGTGAATGTAGTGTTGCGTTTTTTGGGCTGTTGAGTTCAAAAATATTGAGTAGCATCTCAAATCCAGAGCTCTTCTCCTGCAGCTTGCATTGTTGTGACCGATATGTTCATTTTTAATGTTATCGTTATCGGCCTAAAAAGAAAATTTGGCCGATTTATATTAAAGCCGATAAATAATGGATTATTTCCTTCAGCTGAGAAACTTCAGATGCGCACTGTTCACCATGATGGTTTTGAATTGCATGAAATATGATTGAAATCACTTCAAAAAGCAAAATACAGTTAAGTGCAACTTACAGCACAAATCTGTCATATAGACAACATAAAATTAGAGAGAAAAAAAAAGAGAAAATTGTAATTGTGTGTTTGGGACATGGCTTTTAATGGTGAAATGTTTGTCTTTGTAATCATGCTCTCAAAAATTATATAAAAATTTGGATTTAGATTTATCGGCCAATAAATCGGTTATCGGCTTTCAAATATCGGTAATACATCGGCCAAAATTGTCATGTCGGTGCAAACCCCTCCATGTTGTAGGCCTACCAAAACAACATCATTGCCATTGAAACTAACAGATATTTTTTAGAAAATCAAAAGAGCGCCACGGTACACAGACATCGGATCGGACAGTCAATTATTTATAACAGATTCCAATCGGATACACAAATAATCGGATTTGGACAGTGTGAATGTAGCGTTGCGTTTTTTTGGGCTGTTGAGTTCAAAAATATTGAGTTGCATCTCAAATCCAGAGCTCTTCTCCTGCTGCTTGCATTGTTGTGACCGATATGTTCATTTTTCATGTTATCGTTATCGGCCTAAAAAGAAAATTTGAAAGAAAATGTGCAGTCTGTCATATAGGCTACATAAAATTATAAGGAGAGCATTATAATTGTGTGCTTGGGACATGGCTTTTAATGGTGATTATCGGCCAATATATCTGCTATCGGCTTTCAAATATCGGTTCTCAGAATCGGCCAAAATTTTCATACCAATGCATCCATAATTGTAAACCCCTCCATATTGTCGGCCTACCAACCCATTATCATTGCCATTGAAACAACAAATATTTTCAGAAAAACAAAAAAGCTCCACCGTACACTTACATCGGATCGGAACGGTTGTGATACACAGTGCGGACAATCAATCATTTAGAACAGATTCCAATCGGATACACACACAAATTGGATTTGGACAGTGTGAATGTAGCTTTGCAGTTCTCTCAAAATATTGAGTTGCATGATCTCAAATCCAGAGCTCATCTCCTGCGGCTTGCGCTGTTGTTCCACTCTAAATGGTTTGCGTAATTGTGTTCGGACTGCTTAGTTGAAGCCAAGGCTTTGAACATGGCTTCTGTTACCTGTTATGCTCTGAGGATGGTGGCTTTTTCCTGAAAGACTCGGTGATCCAAGTGACATTTGATCCGTAAGTCCTCCAGGGTCATTCAACGGCTCCATAACAACCTTTTGCGCTCCGTCTGAGCCTCAGGCAGCTGTCTCACAGATATGGAGAAAGCTCTCTAACTCTTCCAGACGGTGTTGCGTAAAGCACGTTCAGAGATATCAGCATCTTGTAGACAGAGAGTACCGGTTCAATGTTCTGTTTGATTGGCTGCCGTGTGTCTGATGTTTTTGAGCCAGCAAAAATATAACAGCCTCGTTCTTTGCTTTCTAGGCCAAAGGTTTTGAGGTGTGTCTCTGTTTACCCTGCAGGGAATCTCCTTTGCGTATTGCACTGGTCAAGGTGTTGTGTGCGCTGCTTGTGTCTGTGGAAGCTCAACAATTGAAACAACAAAGCCGTCGAGACACAATAAACGCAATATTTTGTCTGACAGCTGCTGTTTGTATACTTTAGTAGTGTCGCATTATAAAGGCAGTTGGAAAATTCAACATATTTTAAAAAATATTTGTTGTTGTATGTAGTTTAGCCTAGTTTTGATGTTATTGTTTCCAATCTACTTCAAACTCAATTTAGTCATCTTTAGAAGTCTGTCAAAGGACACTTGACTTGAGCTTCATTTATTAATAACAGACATTAAATAACGGTGAACACATGTCATTGGTTTACATTCAAATATGAATACAGGCTGCATAAAATCTGAACCTTTTATATTGTAACAATTTAAAAATGCATCAGTAACAGTTTACAAAAACAATAATGTGCTAACATCATGAACAATAATTTTGCAGTATTAATCTTGGTTAATGCTAATTTCAGCTATATATAGACCCCTTCAATTTTGTAAACATTGCAATGTTTCCTGGTGGGGCTTAGCTGGAGGCAAAAAGAGACGCTGGACTCAATGTTGAAAAGCGTAAGCTAGCATGTTTTAGGAGGGATTTATTAAACATAGATGCAGAAGAAGGTTCAGAACTGTCCGAATATGTACAGTCACTGACTTTGCGGGACCGTGACAGCTATTTTTGTAAATTAACTTAAGTTTTGGATATTTCCTAGACAACATATGAATTACTTTCGGGTGGTTCGGGTAATTTTGTAAAGGCTTATTGTCTAATATAACCTAACTTTGGTCTAACTATGATTATGGCTAGCAATGTGGATTATTTTAAGAGACCATTCAAAGGATGGCACACACATCTATCGCTGTATGTTTGTTTAACATTTAAGCTAGCTAGTGCGCTGAAAGTTGCCGACTTTTCACCTATAAAACAGACACTTGCTGATTTATACTAGATAAAACCAACACACCATTACATATGCATCGATTATTTTACCAGATATGAAGTGTGCACTGCAAACACGAGTATTATTCATGATCGTCTCCGTCCAGTCTGTACGCCGTATTGCATTCAACCACAATGATCTTTTTGATTTCTGTGAAGGAATGTCTGCTGGGATCTGGTAAAACTTTAGTTTTGAACCAAAAGTGCTGTTCCTTCTATTCTGGCAGACAAAAACACAAGACAACGACATTTTAAAGTCAAAACCTCAAACTTTTAGCGCGCCCGCTATTAGTTCTTATTTATGTTTTGCCTCCAGCTAGAGCGGTGACGTCACAGTGACGTAGGCGATTAAGGGGTCTATACTGACACATTTTTAACATTTCCACCTTATTTTTGTACTATGAAACAAACATTAAAGATAGTATTCATTTACGTTAACCAACATTGATAAATGCTGTAAAAATGGTTTGTTGTTAGTACATGATACTTGTATATCGGCCGATTATATTTTCATTTTTTCATGTTATCATTATCGGCCCAATAAGAAAATTTGGCCGATATATAAATAATGGATTATTTCCTTCAGCTGCGACACTTCAGATGCACACTTTATGGTTTTGAATTGCTTGAAATATGATTGAAATCATTTCAATAATTAAAATTGTGACAGACTTGCGCTGTACGTTGCACACTTAGACAACATAAAATTAGAGGAAAAAAAAGAGAAAATTATGTGCATGGCTTTTAATGGTGAGACTTTTGTTTTTGTAATAATGCTCTCAAAAATTATATATTTTGCATTTAGATTTATTGGCCAATATATCTGTTATCGGCTTTCAAATGTAAAGAATTATCGGTTATCAGTATTTGCAGATATCTTCATATCAGTGCATCCCTACATGGTACATAATGCAACTTTAACCTAGTTGCAAAGTGTTACATGTACATTATTCATCGTTTTAAAGATCATTAGTTATGTTTACTAAATTAAAAATGCATTGTCTTATTTGATGTCAGCAGTGTACATTTTAAAGGATCCAGTTATCCCAGGCTGTTTGTGGTAATAGCCTGTAATGTTTAGGTATCTGATTAGCTAGCACAAAGGTTGGTTAATTTCCAAGTAATGTTGTCCGTGGAGAGTTCCAGCGATCCCAATCCTGCTCCGCCACTATTGTGACTTTGAGCAGGGCACAGTGTACTTCAGCAGGGCTGTCCTTGCAAATATTGTTCTTAGAGCAGCTAGGGTGAATTGCAGTGGAGTAACTGAGTAACTAGTTAGTTTAATTACTCGTGTGCGTAAACCCTGATCCCATTAAAGCTGATCTTAGAATGATGGCTTTTATATCACAGGTGTTGGCAGGTCTTATTTCACAGTTGCACATTGTTCTCTTTGTTGTTTAGGTATGAGGAAGTACTTTAAGTCACCTGACTGTACTGTACATTCTATAATTTCCTTATATTCTGAGGTTGAACTTCCCACTTTTGTAGCTTGGTTTCCTACACCCTTTCCTCTGACCCAGAGTTTTGGTCTCAGGGAAACACTACAGTGTTTGTGTGTTTCCTATCAGTGACTTCATGAGAGAGCCAGTGGATCTGAAAGCAAGCTGTTTATTCTTTTATTTGGTTGTGTTTATGATGATGACTTAGCAAAATTTAAAATATAATTATAATAATAAATAGAATAAAAAATTCTGATAAAAATAAACTTTATTTGTACTCTCCCGTTCAAAAGTTTGGGGTCTGTAAGATTTTTTTTTTTAATGTTTTTGTTTTTTTTATTTTCACCAAGGCTACATTTACTTGATCTAAAATACTATAATATTAATAAAATGTATTTAAAATGATTGTTACTGTTTCTATTTGAATTTTTTCAAATGCTTGTACTGCATATTTATTTATTTTTTGTGGAAACCATTTGAAATGGTTATATATAATATATCAGTGCTTCCCACAGGTTTGAAATATACTTGCGGTGGTGTCCAGGTGGAAAATCCTCCTGTTACCCACGGCACAAAAATTATCTACTACATGTGACAAACAACAAATAATGTGTGACTTTATTTAAAAAAAAATAATAATAAATAAATAAATAAAATAAAAATAATGGAACTTATTTTGATACAGGTTATGCTGTGTTTTGGGGGGGATATGGAGTAGGCTATTTTTTTTATCCATTTACACCATTTGTATGCATATGAATTATTACATTTTTATGTAATAAAAAAAAAAAAAAAAACACTTGATGATAATGATGATCAAAATTAAATTGTTTCTAGATATTTATCTAGGTTTTAGAGGCAGAATTCTGACATCTGCTGGTTAGAGAAATTTGTAGGAAATACATTTTTAGTGTAATTACCATATACATCCAGCAGGTGATTTGAGGTTGAAAAACAGCAGTCCACTAGAGAGTGCGCACGGACTTTGAAAGGGCCGTGTGCTGAACTGTGCACGAGATGGACCGGGACACGGAAAATGAAGTAGGCCTAAGTCCTATAGCCTACCCGCGGGCACGGCTTAAAGGTGCCCAAGAATGCTTTTTCACAAGATGTAATATAAGTCTAAGGTGTCTCCTGAATGTGTCTGTGAAGTTTCAGCTCAAAATACCCGATAGATTTTTTTTAATTAATTTTTTTTAACTGCCTATTTTGGGGCATCATTAACTATACACTGATTTTGGCAGTGCCGCCCCTTTAAATCGCCTGCTCCCTGCCACACGAGCTGTCGACTATATTACAGTGCATTTACAAAGTTCACACAGCTAATATAACCCTCAAATGGATCTTTACAAGATGTTCGTCATGCATGCTTCGAATTATGTGAGTAAAGTATTTTTGATGTTTACGTTTGATTCTGAATGAATTTGAGGCTGTGCTCTGTGGCTAACGGCTAATGCTACACTGTTGGAGAGATTTATAAAGAATGAAGTTGTGTTTATGAATTATACAGACTGCAAGTGTTTAAAAGTGAAAATGGCGACGGCTCTTGTCTCCGTGAATACAGTAAGAAACGATGGTAACTTTAACCACATTTAACAGTACATTAGCAACATGCTAATGAAACATTTAGAAAGACAATTAACAAATATCACTAAAAATATCATGCTATCATGGATCATGTCAGTTATTATTGCTCCATCTGCCATTTTTCGCTGTTGTTCTTGCTGGCTTACCTTGTTTGTGCACAGATCCAGACGTTAATACTGCCTTTCCTTGTGTAATGCCTTGAACATGAGCTGGCATATGCAAATATTGGGGGCGTACATATTAACGATCCCGAGTGTTACGTAACAGTCGGTGTTATGTTGAGATCCGCGTGTTTTCCGGAAGTCTTTTAAACAAATGAGATTTATATAAGAAGGAGGAAGCAATGGGGTTTGAAACTCAATGTATGTCTTTTCCATGTACTGAACTCTTGTTATTTAACTATGCCAATATAAAGTAAATTTTTGATTCCAGGGCACCTTTAAGACAACTTTTATTTTCTTTCACACACAGCACAGAGAAACATCTTTCTAATAAACCGACCAAACTGCCTGTCAAGTGAGCAAGCAAGCTTAAACTCTACAGTGCAACATTGATGCACCAAAAAATGAAATTAATTTAATAAAAAAAAAATATATATTTTTTACATTTAACATTAATTTACAGAATTGAATTAGAACAGAAATATGATCGAGTCAAACTGCAAAATGCCTGCAAAGTGCAGGGGAACATATATTCAAAACACAAGCCACAAATAATTAAATTAGATAACCCAGAGTGAACAATAAATAAATTAAAATTAAATAAATTATTAAAATAATGAAAGTATAGCCAGAATGGTCAACTTTATCTTTTTAACTGCAGAGACAATAAACGCTGAACTGGATTGGCAGTCTTTTTAGCTAAACATTCAAAAATCAAATTACATCCGGCTGAAATAGTTTGAAATCATTTGTAGCTACCCTACCTGATTGAGAGAGAAAAATCCAGTCTTTCACGCGATCTGCCTGTGTCCGTTTGAGTCTTTTTAAATAGCGCGCTATAGTCAGCTCATTGGCCGACAGAAGCGCCGCCGTGTTTGTCGTCGTTGAGTTCTAGGACATGAGCTGTTGGCACAACTTGAATCATACGTTTTTTGGATCATCTTTTACCATTTCAAAGTGCATCCAATTGTACACTTTATCCAAGACATTGTTGAAGATTTAATCCTTGCCGCAAAGATGCTCCTCTGCCGGTCACGGATGATGGAAGTGAAACTTAAATTGGTCACGGGGTGGTTGGATTTATTCACGCACATTAAAAATATTTATTAAAAGCTTATTTCTTTTCACATTTTTTTTTTATGGTATTAACATAATAGGCTGTATATTAACCTATTGGGAAAGAACCGGTATGTCTATGTAAAATCAATCAGATATTGAGCGCCCCCATATCTCTTCTCATAACACCTCTGCAAAGATTCGACTCTGAGATTGGTAGTCGAATCAGGCTCCTCTTATCGAAGATTCGAATCGTCGACTATTCAGGGTCACCCCTAAATCGATCTAATCTAACCGTGAATGTACCTGACAAAGTCATTATAGTGGAATAAAAACAACGCCTAGTCTTTTTCACTGCAACTTCAAAGGAAGCAAGACGATGTTCTCGAAACTAGCGCTGTCATACTGTTTGCTAGCCCGGCATAATGATATCAGCTTTGTTAATTTTAAAGTATTCTTGAAAGGGAGGTTTAACTTGTCAAAAGTTTTCTAGACCTCTGCGATTAACTTAGCGCAATGTTGTCTGCCATTTTAAGTGAGCGAGCCCTTAAATCAGAATGTATTCTGATTGGCTGTCAGTGTTTTATCCTTCAAGAGCTGTAAAAAATCATTCTGAAATTGAAACTTTATCTGTATCGTTATAACTGTGGTGCGGACAATGCTATTCTTTTATATTTAGAACGATATTTAGAACTATATATTTATCGTTATCTTTATCACAATACTGAAATCACGGTACAATATTATTGCGATACTTCAAGACATATGGTAAAAGGTTAACTGTTCATTAAAATGATAAATTTGGTATTAAATTGGGGTTGGAAATGAATAGGCTTGGACTTTATGTTGGTAACCCAATGCACAGGACAATGTTGATACCATGTATCAGAGGCGGCGTTGGATGTTGTATTAGTCGTTATATTTGATTATTAAAAAAGTAATTAAATGAGCAATCACGTCAACAGTGGACAGTTATTTTACAATCACACTAACCATTGCTTCTCATTCATTTGGTGAGGAACATGGCGTTTGCACACCCTGTCATGCTGTTGGCTATAAGCCACTGCTGTAGACACATATTGCAGTATTAAGGCTAACGAATAATCAAGTAATTGATTACTTGTTAATTTAAACAACAATCATGGGAATTTTTGTAAATTTGCTTTTGAATCTAGTCTTGTTCTGGGGGAGATTTGACACTTTTTAACACTTTCATTCAGGTCCTTTTTGATGTGTCTTGGCTGCAGGGGAAGGGCATGGCTGGCGTGGGTGTGTTTTTCTCCCTCTTGTGCCCCCTGTGACCGTGGCACTGCTGTGTGAATGACTTTGAGGTCCGCTGGTATGACGTGGTGTAAAGATCTATTTTGGAGCGTATCGCTCAGATGTTACTGACCCGTGGTGTCTCTGAGAGCTACAGCACAGCTCCAGGCCCCTCGTGCACATCTGACAGTGGGATAAAAAATCATTCATTCATTGAATGATACTTATTGCAGGAATACTTTGATCATGTTTGGAAAGCTCTGGAGCTTTAGCCTCTTAATAAAGTTTTTTTGCACCCAAAGTTTTATACTTTAATCTAGATTTAGTGGTGGTGTTGTTATTCGTATGATGTTTTATCATTTTAGGGCACCTAACAGGCTTGTTTCTGCCACTAAATAAAGCAAATAAAAAATTATTTGCAACTATTTATCTCACAATAATTGCAACTATTTATCTCACAATTTATCTCACAATTTTTTTCTTAGAATTGTGAGATATAAACTCACAATTCTGAGAAAAAAACGTTAGTCTTTTATCCCCTCACAATTGGACATTATAACACAATTGCGAGTTTATATCTCACAATTCTGACTTTATAAATCGCAGTTGTGAGTTTGGGTCAATGACGTGACAGGTTTTTTTTTTTTTGTCCAAAGGCCTTAATAATAATAAAAAACAGATATGACATCCAAAGTATGCAAAGCAGTACAACTATATCTCTTTTATCGAATCCAAAAGGATTTAATTATATTTTGCCACATATTAAGGTATTTTAAAGATTTTGAAGTGTCAAAAGATCATTCGGTTTAACCGTCCAAAGGCCAATACAGCCACTTCATTTGTGATTAAAATATCTTAAAATGTAATTAATGCATATTTTTCTTTTTTTTTATTCTGGCATGATTTAACAACATCATATATCAACATACTGCAAAATGGTATTACAATTATGTGTAGAAGTCGTTGCTTTGTTATAAGAAAGAAATTAATTTCATTGTCATTCGGAATAACCAATATAAAGGAACCATTTTGGATCAAGTCATGCGGACAATATCATGTGACAGGATGTGACATAATTCAGACACCTGCAAAGGACCACATGGTCGTGAAGCAAAGTAACTATCTAGCTAGCTAGATATCAGCCTGTTAGCATTGTTTGGAAATATCGTCATTCGGTATAACCAAATTTTTGTTTAAACCGGATGACTTTTTGTTGACAAATTTTGCCATCTTGTATAAAATGACAAAAGCAGTGTTAAGTGATTATAAAAACCACATAATCTCATTGTTAAGCCTTAATAAATCTTCAAAATTAATTATATCTTTATTGATTTTTTTTTTTTTTTTTTTTTACTCTTATTCATCAATGACCCGTTTACATCTTGTAATTGTGAGGGGAAAAAACAAAACAAAATCAGAATTGTGAAAGAAAAAGTCGCAATTACCTTCTTTTTTTTTTCATGGCGGAAACAAGCTTCCACACTAATCAGACAAATTTGTTCTTTCCGAACAAAGAAAAGGTGGCTGACAAGCCAATGAATTAAAGCATTTCCTCATCATTAATATGAACCCATTACATCCTTTTACCCACCCAAGTGATTGGCCTTCCTCTTTATAAAAGTCTGACTTTCATTGTCACTGCAAGTTTAGGGCAATAGCAATGATTTCAGAGAGGTAGGACGAATAGAAGATTGCTTTCATTTTTATTTTATGCTTTGTTGGTCTTTGAGTTATTGGGAGGCTTACAGAGGAGATTGTAATTCATGACTCAATCTCATTTGGTCTGTGGTATTTCAATTTTTGCTGAGTCTGAAACATTGGAGCTTTATTAAAGTTCTAGAACTTTTCAAGACATATCATCTTTATTGAGGGGTTGAACAGATTTCAGGTTTTTGCGTTGTTGTATTACGCTCACCTTATAAAGATCTTATAAAGAACTTTTTACCATGCCTTCTTTTATTTTTCTGCTACTTCTGGCTTTTTTTGATTGTCTCTCATTTAGTTCCATAATTTATCTAACTATTTTGCTCCTAATAAAGTTCTTGCAAAAGTTTTTGTTCTTGTTTATACAAGGCCATAACTGTGTCAGTGAAGAGCATGCTTGAGGTGAAATATGAGACGTGATGTGTGAAGAAAACAAACCACTGTTGGACATGGTTATTTGACAAATTAGTGTGTCTACAGGGCCAGAGTGCCCATAGTTAAAGAAACATTACCAAAACCAGCTTTTGTGGTGCGTTTTGTCTCATGCCTTCAGCTCAAAGGAAATGAACTTGGTGATGTCTAGGCTTGTTTGATGGAAAAGGAGGACACCAAGCAGTCTTGCTCAAGTGTGTGAGCGTTTCTGTCTGTATCCTGAGGGGCTTGATTCTGTCTGCTGACAGCACCTCACGTTAATTGCCAACATTTAACTTTTGTTTACATATCATCCTTATCAAACGGCAGTGCAGAGTTTAAATGAGCTGTCATTATCTTCGCTCTGAGACCAGTGCTTGCTGTGCTTTACAGTTTGAAGTTTGGGCAATCACACTCCAAGAATCTGTTTAAACTGAGACCTAATTATCGTCCTGCCTGAAGGATTCACATTTATAAACTTGTGTGTTGTGCCGTCTTGATTAGTGGTCGACCAATAGTGTTTTTTTTTTTTTTTTGATGGCCGATGCCAAAAATCATAATCACAATTATTTTGCTCAGTATTGAAATCATGATCTATTTAACATGATTATTCTGATATATCGAAGTCTTATTTCATATGAGTAATTTTAGATATCTGTAAAATTTCACAATTATCGATAGGCTTCAGCAAAAACTAATGCTAGGTTAACTAATGCAGCGTAAAAGGTCCTCAAAACAGTTACAGAAGACAACAAGTAAGCAGTCAGCAATATAACAAGAACTAATTACAAACAAAAAGACGAATAAATACAACAGAACAAAAATACAAATGAAATAAACAGTGCTTTAAAGGGTTAGTTCACTCGCCCTTATGTCATTCGAAACTTGTGAGACTTTCATTCATCTTCGGAATGCAAAATGAAGATACTTTTGACGAAATAAGAGAGATCTCGGTATATCGGTCATCCACTTGTTTTGATCTCTCAAATGTGTGAGGTAGGGTTGTGATGGTGAGAATTTTCCCAGCGGTTAATACGTTGTTTGCACATGACGTCACAGCAGCAGCGCGAATGAGTCTGGAGGGCAGGGAGTGATTTTTCTATATAGGAATCCTATCAAAAACTCAATTCTTATGTTTTGCGTTGTTTATGGATGCTCAAATCGATAAAATCGAGAACCCAGAAGGTGTTTATATCGTTTACATAACTTATACTGTGTTTTATAACTTAAATAGTTTTTTAACTTTAAAAGTTGTCGCCTTTTAATAGCGTTTTGCGTATGCTGATACTGAAATGAATATGGATACCTGCTTACCTTATTTGTTTTTGACTTGGTTAAATATCCACATTCTTCATGGTATCGTTTGCAGGGAAGAGAAGCTATTTTATCCCATTGAATGATAATTTGGTGTTTTCACTTCAGTTTTGTAGTATTCCGTTCACAGTGTTGTTCTGGTTACCATGAGAACAGTGTCATGCGCTGCTGCTTCAGCCATCATATGGTAGAAAATGGCCAAATAAATAAATGTTTAACAAGCTGACAGAAGTCGATTCAACAACAAAGACAACACTTTCAAAAACACTCAGCTATGTGATTATTTTGAGTAATAGGGAGTGGATTCAATCATTAACATTATTAGATTTGATATACGGCGTCTTCCCGTCACCTCCTCAATCTGCATCCCTTAGTGTGTTTTTACATGTAGAAAAGGCAAAAAATTGTATTATACCGTCCAGTTTTCCCCTGAACGATGATGTGAGCTCCTGTTGCAATTCTCGATTCAGCATAAATGACCTACAATGGCGACATTTTTCACAATCGCAACAGAAAATCAAAATACTGCTCTAACTTTACTAGCAGAAAGGCAGCGTGATGTAAACAAACCCAGACTAGAACTGAACGTGGCGTGACGGCAGCTTCACATCCTCTATATCTGCCTCCTCGATGGCAGGAAAGTCTTTCAATTCAGTGGAAAAGTCGCTCCTCTTCATAACATAAGGTTCATGTCCAACATATGTTGTGATTTTCTGTTTATACCTTTTTTAAACCAGCACAGAAATTATTTTTCTCCATCTCTTCCATTCTAATTTTCACTGCTTGCCCTCCACCGGTATTTCGCGCATCACCAGAACCACGTGATTGCAAACAACCTATTAACATGTAACAACACCGATAATACCGGGATTGAGGGATGGGGGGTTCCTTCTTTTGCACCTCGCTAATTTGAAAGCAAAAGTAAAATATGCACAGCTGCACAGGCATTTATAATGGTGCTGAGCAGAGCAAGCGTTTTCAGTTAATTCCTATGAAAGTTGAGCTTCCCTAGGAATGAACTGAAAACAGTCCGTGCCAGAAGACATGCACCATTATTAATGCCTTTGCGGCTATGCGTATTTTACTTTTGCTTTCAAATTAGCACCAATTTAGGGGCAACACTTGCTTGAATGTTGGGTGGTTATTCTTAATGAAAAACACAACAACTAGAAAAACACAACTAATCCTTTGCAGGTTCCCTATTAGCACTGGGTTTAAATACAAAATATTGGAGAAAAAAAAAATCCTAAAAGACGTAACCGGTGTTGCGGCTGTACGCCGGTAACACCACCAATACTGACTATTGCAGCAAGCCTAGCGTGAGGAAAATGCATGCTTTGTGTATTTAAATATAAAAATTGCGATCCTGATAAGATAAGTTTCTTAAAGTGGGCATTTTTAAGATGCAACAGAATGGAACGAAATGTTTTAAAACACATTTGCAATGACTGTCTGTGAATTGACTGAACTAAATGTAATATTTACTGATGTTTAATATTTACTTATTTAATATGTCTAATACATCTATAACATGTAAATAATGTCTCGCACAAAGCACTTTGAGGTTTGCACTTTACTTTAATGGCAACAAAAGCATTCTGATTCTGATTCTGACGTTAATTTTGCTACGAGTTTAAATCAGAAAATGTAGTAATTATGTGAAGAATTTCACAGAGAAATTGTTACTCTAAACATTAAACAATTCCAATATATTCAATGTCTAGGTTGTTTTATTGCATGCTTCACTTTATTTTGAGTAGTTTTGATGTTGAAAATTGTGGTTGCATTAACTTACTATAGTTACGAGAATTTATAGTAGTATTATATACTTTTTTGTAGTTTGTGGATTGAGCTGGATTAAAATGGCCTCTGGCTTTCTTTCCTCACTTATTAATCTTCTACAAACATAAATATATATTGCGCAGTTAATATTCAGAGGCTTCGGGGCAGGCAAGTAGACTCTTCCCAAGAATTTCAGGGATGTATTTCACAGGAAAGTGGCACAGTTCATTTACACTGGCAATTGATATTCTGTGGTTAGCTTTAACTGCTAGCTCCAGGACATGCTTTTTGTGTTCTACATTGTCATCAAGATGTATTTAACATTCCTGAGAATGACCTTCAAACCATAGGGTTCGGTGTAAATGTACTGATTTTGTTGAACAGATCGACACACCTGCTCAGAAAGTACACCCCTTTCCCTTTAAACTCTCATGTTTCTTCACGTTTTGCTAGGACTGTGTACTGCAGTACTACTCTCTGTATTGATCTAAGTGTAATGAGTTTGAATCTGAAAGAGCAGTCTTTAATTTAGACGTCTGGCCAACTCAGCAGCACACACAGTAAGTGTTCTCCAATGGTCCTTTTGGAAACATGCCATTCAGAGGAATGCAAACCAAAGGTTTCCACAAAGACTGTTTGCTGATAGACAGTTCTTCATTAATTCACCCAACTCTCATGATTTCATAATCTATGTGTACGTAGTGGATGTGCCATTAGGAGGGACATACTGTTATACTTTAGTGTTGTGGTTAATCTGTATCACTGTAGCATTTTCGAATGAAATCTTACCACTGTGCAGGTCTGTGTAACTTAGTAGATCTGGAATCTGGAAGTGGTAAACACATACACACCCACAATCACGTTTGGATGTTTTTTAAGGTTATGAAACCTACCCAGATGGCGTGTCCAAATAGCTGTGCAGATTTGGTAAAAAAGAACAAGGCTGCACTTGAAAAACATGCATGCTTATCTCTTCTTTGAAGACATTTAATAACTTGGACTAAATTATTTCATCTCATACTCAATGCCAGTGCAGCTCTGCCTTCTGTGAAACTGCTGGAGGAGGTGTAGTCTAGTCAACATGTAAAATGGCATTTATCTGTGTGCATTTGGAAATATTAAGGAGTGTACTATTTTCCCATTTTGGGAAGTCTCTGTGTCTTTCTCTATCTGGGAACATTTACCCATGCTGAGACTTTGTAAGCACTCTCCAAGCTAATGCTTTTCCAAGGACATGCTGTACACAGAGTACATGGAGCACATTCAGTGCCCTCCTCAGACTCTGCCCACGGCATAAAGTCTAGTTTTCACTTCATACATTATAAATTAAATGTAGATTAATCCTTATTAAAGCTACAAAAGTTAATCAGTCAAAAGCAGTGGGTGATTTTTTTTTTCTTACTTTTGTTCTTTGATTTGCATTAATGACAGACAGCAGCAGGATTATTAGGCTGCTGTCACTTTAAGACCTGATGCACATGACGTGGATCTGACACATCCTATTTTCTCACAACTCTTTTTGTTCATGTAACTTTTTTAACTAAGTTAAGACTGTGCTTATGAGGATACTCTGCAAAATGGGAATTTTGACAAATTTGTGTGTTTTTGTCCCTTCAATTGCGAAAGATGCGGTGCTGGCACGCTGTCTGTCTGTTTACTGATTTGAGGGTTTTTTTCTTATTGCACTTGAATTGTTTAATAGTGTTATATTGAAAAAAATAAATAAAATAATTGCATGCATTAATTTTGACATCCCTAATTAAAACATAATCCAGAAAAATTAAAACGAAAAACATGGAATTTTGAAAAAAAATAAAATTGATTTCTTAGGGCCCTAAGAATAAAAAACAAACAAACAAACAAAAAAACTTTTAATAAATTGTTGAATTGAGTGTTTTTTTTTTTGTTGTTTTTTTTTTTAAACATGCTTTTTGATTACTAAAATTTAAATTAACCTTTAAAATAGAATGCTGAAAAATCCAAATGGGGGAAAAAAATGGAATTTGGTAAATTCAAAAAAAAAAAAAAAAAAAATCTTGTTTACTGGAAAAATGAAACAGATTTCATAGGACCTATACATATGTGTTCTTAAGAAAGGTTGCAGCAGAGAGTTAAATTTTTGCAAACCATACAACCATAGACATGAAGTTAATGTTTTAAAAAATTTTCACACCAAGAACTATAACTATAATAGCATCCACACCAACGAACGATAACGGGTCTTTTTATACGAAGCACGTGCTGCTGTTTTTAAAGTAGCAAAAACAGATGACTTGCTGCTGCTTTACATTACATAAAAACATCAAAGGAAAAACACACTTTTGGGTAAACAAGATCCTTAAAAGAAGACAGGAGTTGGGAGAATCCGTCACTCTTAGAGAGATGTCGCGTCTTTGAAGATAAATTTTATTCATACATCCGTTGCATTTACGTGGCTTTTACCAGCAGTGAATCTAGCTGGTGTAATCAATCTAATCTAACAGTGAATTTACCTGACGAAGTCACTATAGTGGAATAAAAGCAATGCCTAGTCTTTTTCACTTGCAACTTTGAAGGAAGTAAGACAATGCTGTCAAAGCTAGCGCTGGATACCTGAGGTCATTTTATGTTACACCGTTAGCTAGCCTGGCATATTCTCATCTCCGTTAATACTTCTCACCATTTATTCCAAGGGTATGACCCATTGTTTTCCAAATATCCATTTTCTTTAAAGTATCCTTATCAGAGGGTTATTGTGATTGGTCAACCACAGTCTTATTTTGGCTATAATAACCACAAAATGGCTTAATTGACCTTTTCCCCCATTTTCCCAATGTAACTAGTTTAATGACTCTCATAGTGCTCTACAGTTTCTATATTCTCTTATGATAAAATCAAATAAATTTTTTATTGATAGTCATGTAATACACAGGATAATGATCAGGACCATGGTGCGAAGTGTACCAGCTGACTCTGGGTTGTTCTTTATATTATCTGCTGTGATGTGAAAGTGGTCCCCTTGTCTTCTGGAGTGGGGTGTCCATTCCCGCTCCTGGAGAAGTTCAGCTATAAACCCAATTAAACACTCCTGAACCAGCTAGCACTTGGCATACTAAAAACTTCCAGGCAGGTGTGTTGAGGCACGTTGGAGCTAAACTCTGCAGGAGAGTGGCCGTCCAGGACCGAGTTTGGACTGACGCATGCTTATTACGTTGCTGATTAAAACCATGTAATTGAACTGATAAATAATGACCACTTTCACTCAGGGCAATCTTCAGTAAGCAATGCTTATTTCCTTTGAGGTTAGTTGTGCACTCAAAAGGTTTTTCCTCCTCCACTTTTGTCTTGTGTGTAAGTGCTGTTTTATCAGCTGCTGTGACTGGTTGACAGCTCAATCTGATCGGACTAGGGTTGTGCCGATCTTTTTCATTATCATTAATGTGTGGTCGACAAGAGAAATGTTAAGCAAATAAATTAAGAGAGTTGATATACCGTTATCAGCATTGAGGTAGATTCAGCTCTCGTCATGTCTGAGAGAATTAACGTGCCATGCAGCGTCCGATGCCAAAAGCGCGGTCAGTTTTGCTTTCACTTCACTTTCAGGGAATAATTGACAGTGGTTACCCCTTTGTAACCCAGTGCTGGATCAGAGCCAGAGCCTAGTTTCAAATCAGTTATTTATCTTTATCGCACCCAAAGCACCAGCTCTGAACTAAGAAAAGTGCTTCTTAAGAAGAACCAAAACATTGCTGATCTAGAAGTAAGAACCACTTGTGTCGGGCTGGGGCCGGGGTTACCATGACCAACAAGACGAACAGAAACTTGTGACCGACATTTTTGAAATGGCAGCTAATAGCAGCTCGATTGTAATCTCCGTCTATACAAATTACGGCAAGCTGCAAGAATGCATTTGATTCGCAATGTTTGGATGCCGACGTAGGCCCACAAAGCCATGAGCATCAGTATTAACGCATCTTCCGCCATTGTTGATGGAAGGCTTGTTTGAGATGCACTGGAGCTTCACGGACCGATCGGTGTGTGACGTTGGAGTGCCGCGGTAACATTTGAGAGCATACGACTCCTTGTGCTTTTGAATCTCTCTGTCATGAGCCGATCGGTCTGTGAGAAGCCGATGCATCTCGAACAAGCCTGGTGTGTTTGCCGCTTCTGTGCTAGCGGTTCTTAGAGGGCTTGTCAGTCGAACCAACCGGCACTAGCTCTGAACTAGCTCCCAGTTCATGCTGGTGGAAAAGACCGCCGACAAAACTCTCATGCAAAGTTTACAAATTGCATGTGTGATATCCACGGGCTGTGAATTTATGCGATAACAAAACAAAGTAATGATTAAATAAGTAAATTAATGATCAAAAAAGTAAACTATTGCACCATCTCCCCCTGCCAGCAATAATATTGTGTATCGGTGATCTCACAGGCTGACAATAGGACGTTGTGGCAAATTTGTGGGTAAACGGTAACTATTTTTTTTAAACCATGTTTTTGTTGTAATTGTTGGGCATTGGTTTGGTATTGCTTGCATATTAAATTCTGTAGGCTGGATTAAAGAAGTATTGCTGAAACATCAGAAGGAGTTCCAGAGCTCCACTCATGGAGAATGAGCCATTGGAAATCTTTTACAGCAGACTTTAGTTTAATTAGACTGCCTGAGGAGAAGACGAAAGACACACAATTATGCACTCTTAGCTGAATCGTCTCAGTTATTCATGTATTCGTTTTTATTTATAGCCCATGTTAGTGGTGGTTGTGATTAGTCTGCAGCTTATTAGATGGTAGCAAGTGTGGAAGGACTGCATCCAAACGGTAATTATCATTACAGTCATCAAACCAGCACATCATCACTGGTCACCGGTGCTCTGTGGTACGTTTGTGTGTGCAAAAAAAACAATAGAAACTTTATAGCACTTTGACTCTGTGGGTGTTAAATGAAGAGTCTTTCTCTTGAATTCAGTGTTTTTACTTTGCATATACAAGGAATATTTCAGGTTATTTTGAACCTAATACATACCATACACCACATGTGGATTGCTGTCGGTAACCACAGATAATCATTTCAACTCATCCCTAGTGTGTATAAGGGCAATTCCATGCAAAGGTCAGTCCTACAAGCAGAATGCATTTTTAATGGTTTCACGCCTAAGTGGCATACTTAAAACTAATGGCTTATAACTTCTACAAAAAACAAAACCAAAACAAAGTAATCTTCCAGCGCTGTTTCAGCTGTGCACTCCTATTCTATGGCGCATGGTAAATCAAGACCTGTCAATCTGAGTGTTCAATCCAATCCAAGAGTGCTCCAGCTGTAAAACAAAAAGTCGATTGGTCTCAACCATAGACTGTAAAAAAAGATGGAGGATGCAACGCCACTTCCTTCCATTGTAATGAACTGAATGTAAAACATTCGACGATAGCATTGACATGTTACGCAAAAACGTCAGTTTGGAGCCTGGGCATGCGCAGAAGGAATCGTCGTTGGAGCCAAGAGGCTGAGTCGCGGTATCAAACTTCCGCCCAGACGTTTGCGTCATCAAGATCAGATCACCTATTTGTTTTATTATCTATTGTTTATTATTTTTCTTTGCTCTTTCCTTTTTCAATTGGCTTAATAACATGTGGCAAAGAGGAATTTCCATTTATTTGAATGTTAATTAATGTACATTGTTTGTTTTCAGATAAATTACTAATGATAACTAGGTCAAAACAACATATTGTAATTGATGTATTTTAAATATATAAATTCTACACAATTTAAAATTCTACCTGTAAAATAATAGTCTGTTTCCAAAGCAGTGATTTTTTTTGAAACAGCAAATTCAGTAGATAAACTCATTAATATGCCAATAGAAACAACTCTAAAATATCAGAAATGGTCCTGCCATTTTAAATCAAGTTGAGCTAACGTTACAGGAGATCGATTGCAGTAGACAGTGCTCTATAATTCATTACAGTAGGCTATCATTAGTTTTGTCCTGCTAATTTTTATTTTATACCCATAAAAATAATTTGTAATTTGATCACCTGCTTTTTCCCATCAAGGCTAACGTTAGGCGTGTTATCTTAACTAATAACATTTATTAATTAGCTTATACAATCCACATTTAACGTTACCGAAAAAAGTTCAGTGATTCGTCAGATCCTGTAGGTCGGTTAGTACAGTTTACTGCTGAACAAATAATTTTGTCTGTGTGAAATAACACAGAAATCGAAAATGAATCTTCAGTCTCACCTCGAAGCTCCGACAGTCCTCGGAGGAGCTGTCAATCATAACGACGCGGCCTGGTTCTATAGCATCAAATTACTAACTAAAATCAAACTTATCACAAAAACAAACAATTGAACATATATCAGCATGATAACAACTACCTTAAATGACCAAAACCATCTTTCAGAAAATTTTATTGAAAGTATAATTTATTTTTTTTATTTTGACTCACATCCCGTTCGTTTGCAAGGAGAGTGCGGGGTTTATTACTTGTACTGCATCCAGCCACCAGGGGGCGATCAAAGAGCCCGCAGCTTCACGTTTCAGGACATATGAGCCCCACCCGGTCTCGACACATCGTCCCTACCCACCAAATCTGAGATCCGGTTTCCATTGGTTGAACTTTCAAATGACGTAAAAC
Organism: Chanodichthys erythropterus; assembly: GCF_024489055.1. Classification (NCBI taxonomy): domain Eukaryota; kingdom Metazoa; phylum Chordata; class Actinopteri; order Cypriniformes; family Xenocyprididae; genus Chanodichthys; species Chanodichthys erythropterus. The sequence goes on along the minus strand of NC_090227.1, from coordinate 2,569,580 downwards.
ACTGTGTCTTGATCCCGATGAAGTCCTATAGCTTTAGTCAAGCAGAAGATCATGGTTTTCTCAAGATCTACACATCACGTTATGTTGTGTTTGGGCTCGTTTGAATCAAGATATCCTGACCTAAATAAAAATGTGCGGTTTACTAATGTTTCATTAATTTACCAAGTAAAACGTGGCACAAAAGCCTCATCTGTATACAGTTTACATGCGCTTCGGTGGCGACTCTTCACGGTTTTACGTCATCAAATTGTGATCGGTTCGTGAGATTGGCCAAATTTAGTGACTACTGATAGGGTGCTTCTCATTTCTTATTTGTGCATCCCCACGTCCTTTCCTTGCGTCTCGGCTCCATCCCCCTTAGGATGTGAGGAAGGAAAATGAGGATTGAGGAATCGAAGGAAAGCTTATTTGTACATTGCTATATTCTTGATCACTCAAATGTCACTTCAAATAAATATTAAAGGTGCCCTAGATTCAAAAATTGAATTTACCTCTGCATAGTTGAATAACAAGAGTTCAGTACATGGAAATGACATACAGTGAATCTCAAACTCCATTGTTTCCTCCTTCTTATGTAAATCTCATTTGTTTAAAAGACCTCAGAAGAACAGGCGAATTTCAACACAACACCGACTGTTACGTAACAGCAACAATATTTGCATATGCCAGCCCATGTTCCCAACATTACGAAAGGCATTAGACAAAGGGAGAACGTCTGGATCTGGTCATTTGTAGTAAAGAAGTTCAGTAAAATCACTGAAGAATGCTTGAACAGAAACACATTTCCTATGTTTCACCTTCAGTCCTGCAAAGCTTTCATTGTGATTGTGTTTACTGTAAACATGTTTCCCGTTCATTTATACACACAGATGTGTGTGGTAAATATGTGTATGTGGTAATCAACAGCATGCACAGCTGGTTTACATAAACAGGGTGAAAATAAACCAGAATTTTAACTTTTAACTATAGTCTGTACACTGCATGTGTGTTTCTCTTTCGTCATGTACACGTGAACCAAACAGAGCCATAGCGAATAAAAAACGCCAGTCGAACACACAATGGCTGTAGTCGTACCACTGATTTAACCACAGTCTAATCTGCCATTAATGTAATATTATGGCTGATGATTAATTGTTATACAAAAACTGTTTTGTTAGTCACTTAAAATGTGAAAATGATGCACAAATAAAATCTTAAAAAATGGAAAATAGATTATAATAAATATATAAAAATTGGAGGTAATAAAAGTAATACTTACTAATAATAATATATTATCACTACTGTTATTACTATGATTAATAATAATGATCATTTTTATTTACGTTTATAATAAAAAAATAAAAAAATAAAAAAAAAATAATCATTGGTTCCAATATTGTTATTGGAAATATATCAGTTATAAATTTTGAAAGTAATGACTTAAAAATTAATAATTTTTATATTAAGCAGATTATGTTGAGAAATTTTCTTTTCTTTTCTTTTCTTTTCTTTGAGATCTACCTATAATAATATAAGTTTGTTTTTTTTGGGTTTTTTTTGGTCATGTAATACATCCCATTGCGTCTCTTTGACATGCGGTTTTGGTGCTTCCTTTGCTTTACGTTTTCAGTCGCCTACTTTTATGTTATGGTTAATGTCTTTGCATAAAATGTAACACTGTAGTATCACCACAGTGCAAATGCAAGCGAATGTTCTCTGTATTTTAGCTTAGCCTTAAACCACCTTTCACTCTGCATGTACGAATGTGTGTCACCTCAAAACAATAGGTCTGAATGTATGAAGTCATATGACTGTAGACAGCGCTTAGAAGGTCTAGACCGCTTGCTTCTTTGAGTGTGTGTGTTCATGTGCTACACAAAGGCCCTACTGAGAGTGCTCAAGAATCAGAGTACACACACTGATCACCTCCCGGACTCGATGAGGACAGATCCGTTTGCTCTCTCGCTCTTTACATTGTTCAGACTCTCTTTCTTGTCCAGACGCTACAAATTTGCTCTGTTTCAGAACCTAGTGAACTGCCTACGAAGGCAGTATTTTAAGAGCGACGGTTGTTTGGAGAATGAGATGAGCCGGATTCAGGCGTTAATTTAATGCTGTGCAGAATTTGTTTCATATAGGTAGTTTTTCATTTGATAACGATGAACCGTTGCATACACTGTATAGTATATCTCTGACCTTTGACCTTGTCTTTGTGCGGTTTTGTCTCTGCAGCCCAGAATGTGACAGTGGAGGAGATTCTGAATGCCTACAGACAAGCATGCCAGAAGCTCAACTGCAAACCAATCCCAAAAGTGCTCAAACAGATACAGGTAACACATCTACAAAAACATCCTGGAAATTCATTCAAGTCATAAAGCAGCTGATTTACGCCTGGGTCAGAAAGTAACTTTTCCCAATAAGAGGCAATATTTGATTTGCAATATTTGATTACCATAATACATGTTTCCCTGTGTTGTTTTTAAGTCAAATACTTACATTTATTTAAGCAGTTACTTCAATCAGTTAGAATACTATTGACTGTTACCAATTTTATCAACATGAACAAAAGTCATCTTTATACTGCAAAGGTGGAACAGAAGCTGCATCTGACATGGTATGTTTACTTACACAGACTGTTTAATGCTGATCAAAGGTGGCATGCATGTATTTACACAACAATTGCATAATGTAAATAGCCAACATAAAGTATGTAAATGATTAAAAACAAAAAACCAATTAATTAATTTCAGGGCAGAACTAAAATATTATGACAAATCATTATTGCAGAATATTGCTCTTGGTGTTGTAATAATGATTGTTAATGTTGGTTAATAGAATACAAAAAAAAAAAAATATGTGTGGGTAAATGGCTTGTCATATTCTTGTAAGCTACACAGACAAAAGTTAAAGGATTAGTTCACTTTCAAATACAAAATTCCTGATAATTTACTTTGTCATCCAAGTTGTCCATGTCCTTCTTTCTTCAGTCGAAAAGAAATTATGTTTTTGATAATCCTGGAATGTTTTTTTTTTATTTTTTTTTAATGAAAATATTCCAGGATTTTTCTCCTTATAGCGGACTTCAATTGGCCTCAAACGTTTAAAGGTCAAAATGACCGATTCAGTGCAGCTTCAAAGGGCTTTAAATGATCCCAGACGATGAATAAGGATCTTATCTAGCGAAATGATCGGTCATTTTCTAAAAAAATAAATAAATAAATAAAATTATATATGTTTTAACCATAAACGCTCATCTTGAACTAGCTCTCTTCTTCTTCTTCTCTATTAGAATTCCGGCAGTGTAGACGCTGCTAAGTGTATTACTGCCCTCCACTGGTCAAAGTTTGAACGAGATGAGCATCTATTGTTAAAACGTATATAATTTTTTCTTTCTTTTTTTTTTTTTTTTTAGATAATGTTTTGCTAGATTAGACCCTTATTCCTTGTCTGACATTGTTTAAAGCCCTTTGAAGCTGCACTGAAACTGTAATTTTGGCCTTCAACCGTTTGGGGCCAATTGAAGTCCGCTATGACGAGAATAATCAAATGTTTTCATCAAAAACATAATTTCTTTTCGACTGAAGAAAGAAAGACATGAACATCTTGGATGACATGGGGGTGAGTAAATTATCAGGAAATTGTTATTTGAAAGTGAACTAATCCTTAAAGACCCATGAATTAATTTAATGATTTGTATGCATTAGAAAATCAACACATAACATTATGATTTTTCTGGTATTTTAGTATCATAAATAAAAAGAAAAAGGTAATTCAAACTGGGTCACAGAGTTATGCACTCTCGCAAACACTCCTGTTATAATCACTGAAGCTGTCTACACTGCAAAATTAATGTCTTGTTTACATCGTATCTGCACTTTGTTGTTTATGATGAGAGTTCGCAAGAGTGCAAAACTCAGTGAATGTGTCACACACTGAACAAAACTCTGCCATTTTCAGCTGATTGCTTAATTGCTGTGACTAATCTAAACACCTCTGATTGGCCATTGCATTCTTACACTCAACAGAAACATCTGTGATTGGTTATAATGCTCAAAACTGCAAAAAAAAAAAAAAAGTATGTCTACAATAAATATGGTCAGAAATCAGAAATTTTCCAATTCTGGTTTTGCCTAACGATTCCAGTTCCAATTCCAGTTCTATTAAAATTGAACAAACAAACAAACAAAGTGTTTAATGCAACTCAACTCAGTCCTTTTTGTGTTTATTATTCTTGTAAAATGATTTTAACAGACTGCTAATGGCAACAAATTCACTAACGCTTTACTGTAAGGTTCATTAGTTAACATTAGTTAACCACATTAACATGAACTGCATTTCTACAGCATTTATTAATCTTTGTTAATGTTAATTCAGCATTTACTAATACATTACTAAAATCAAGAGTTGTATTTGTTAACATTAGTTATTGCACTGTGAACTAACATGAACAATATGAACAGCTGTATTTTTATTAACTAACATTAACAAAGATTAACACATTACAGTAACAAATGTATTGCTCATGATTAATTAATACATTAACTAATACATACATTCAGCATAAATAAGATGCTTGAACACACGTTAGATCCAAACTGGTGAAACAGAATATTTTTGTAAGTTGGATTCATAAAGACTTCACTTGTTTCTGAAAGAATGATTCAGTGATGTATACATTTTTAACAGTAAATTGTTGCCACCTAGTGGCGTAACAGTGTAATCGATGCAGTCGTTATTTTGAAGCAACCAGTAACTTTAAAAAGGTGATTTATTATATTTTGTGACTTAGTCATCAGCGTTTATATCTGAATAATAAACTTTTGTATACTTCTGTGATAATTGGAGTATATTTAACACAGAAATAATGATATTGTGTGTTTAAAAAGATTGTTTGTGAAGATGTTTATATCTAAACAGTGCAACTGCTCTATCAAGATCAGCGGCAGCATGAATGTGATTTGAATGTCGCGATTTTATTTTTGTCAACGGTTTAATATACACAGGAAAATCGTTGTCATTTAGGAATTAGATCATATGGGTGATGGAATCTAGAACGTGATCTTGTAAAGATTAATTGTGCAGCTTTGTTCACCTCTCTCTCTCTCTCTCTCTCTGCATTGATATTTGACGTGTATGAGTAGCGCGAGGGCTTTTCAGTGCATTCATTGCTATAATATTCATGAGGTGAGATGTCTCAATTAATGTATATGCTCCCAATACTTCGCCCACCCATCACACCAGAACTGTTTTCGCAACCAAAATGTAGAAATTGTGCACGGTTCTGATACTTTTTGAAAAACATTACCAGTTCTGGATAAGAACTGGTTCTGTGTTTCCAACCCTAACAATAAATCTTTGATGCAAAGTGAGCAGATCTAGATGTAATGCTACAATCAACATTTTTCACTGTAATTGCTACTGTAATAGTTTTACTTTTTTATTGTGCATTTTTGCCCCCTTATCTTGGATTTGGGTGGCATTTTGGCCCCATTAAGTACACACTCACTGAAGAAAGGGAAGCTTGATCGTGCACATTAGTAATCTCTGTTGTATCCCCATTTGGCCTGTTGTGCTGGATTACATTTGTACTCTGATCACAAACATATAACCTCTCTAACCTCTGGCATCGGACCAGTCACATGCCTCCTGACTCCCTCTGGCTGCAGCTCGCTTACTGAAAGCCTCTTATAGGCACAGCGTTGTAAACATACCATACTGAGTCAACAAACGGTCATTTCTTCCTGTCATGATGACACACACAGGCAAATTCACAGTCAGTTATTTGCATGTAGCGTTAAATCGTTTTGGTTAAAGCTCAATGTGAAAGTGCCTGTTTTCTGTCTGTTAATATTTATCTGCTAGACTTCCTGTGACAAATATAGCAATTATGTATTGTAATTACTAATGTTATGATTTTCAAAGGGCCAAATTTGTCATTAACATAAGAGTCTTAATGGTTCAGCAGCACAAAATGGGTCGTGAAAAACGAATTATGGCTGTTGCTGGAGGAAAGTCAAACCTTTTTTGTTAATATTTTGTTTTTTAGAAATTTCAAATTTTGCATGAACACAGAAAAAATACTGTGATGCCAAAAAAAGAGAAAATATATTTAAATATATCATATGAAATGTGTAAGAATGTATAATCTGAGAATTACCAGTATCAACCCCATTTGAAATCAGTTGATTTAATAAAAAATAACTCATGGTTGCCCCAAAATGTCCAAATTTATGAAACCTACTGTTGCGTAACTTTCACTTTGAGATGAAAAAGATGGTAGATTTTTCCACGCTGCAATGGTTCATCGATAGGTGTGCATTTTATGTTTATCAACAAAATGCATTTCCAAAAGTGTGTGATAAAGTCTCCATAAAATCATGTGTAAAGCCCAGTGTTGGGTAAGTTACTCTAAAAAAAAAAAAAAAAATGTTACTAGCTAGTAATTACATCTTCAACAGTGTAATTTGATTACTGGTCTAATTACTCTCTCTAAAAAGTATTGCATTACTTATGGGATTTAAAAAGTAATTACTAATATCAATCCCAACCAGTTGAACAATATGAGATAATGACATGAGATAATGACATAAAACTGCTTTTTTAATTATTTTAAATAAATAATATAAATTGCATAAATTATCCTTGATCCGACCAAAGTATTTAAAAGGAGAAAGCTACATTAAAAACATACATTTTGACATCAGAATTACATTTTTTTTTATGTTAAATCCACTATTGTTTTATATAGAATTGTTCTATAGTCTATACAGAATGTAATGCAATTACATCAGAAGTAACTGTAATTAAATAACATAAAAAAACAATAATTACATTTTTTTTAAGGGAAAAGTAATGTAATAACAGTAATCGATTTTTTTTTTTTTTTTTTTTTTTTTTTTTTTTTGTTAAATCTTTTTTTTTCGTCTTCACACATTTCCACATTTAGTCTCTGTTCTAAAAACTGTGAATTTTTACATTTTTTTTTTAATCTCTTCCGGGTCAAAATGGAACCAAATGCATTATGAGAAAATAGGGTGATTTTTAATTTCATGCTGACTTCAAAAATCCATGAAAGATTTCGGCAGGGTGTTATAATGAGACTGGAGGACACGTGCATGCCTGCTGAAACGGATCGATGGAGAGAGCGAGAGAGAGAGAGAGAGCAGTTTCTCCCATCTGCCCCTAGCTGAGTCACTGAAAACAGACCGAAAGAGAGAGATCATGTTATCATGGCCTGATGTTTGCACAGAGATGCCAGCTAACACCCACAATCGCTCACCAACCAGCACATGCTGCCGTTCTCCTCCCCTCTCTCCCTCCGTTCACAAGTCTGCTTCTTTTGTATTTCCCATCTGTTTCTTTTCCATTCCTTTATTTTTCTCTGCAAGTGTACTTTTTTTAATATAATGTATTTTTGGTGCAATATGTGTAAGCTGTAGTTGTGCAGGACATCAGTCCTTCCGAGGGCATCGTGGTAAATTTCCACTGGGAGTCCCCAGGGCAGAAAATAGCCGGTCATTACTGAGTGCGTGTGTACGTATGTGTTTTTCCACCACCTCAGTCTGCTCGTGTGTTCCTCTCTCCTAATTGCTTAGTCACCCCTGGAAAAATGACTTCACAAACAGGCCTGTAAAAGAAATGCGCTGAAAAGAGAGAGAGAAAGCTACTAAAAAGATTAATGTTCCCTTTATGTCTGTTTACTTATCACAGATGGCAAGTGGCAATGTATGGAGTCAAATTAATGCCTTAAAGTTTTGCAAAACACAAAGAATTGAGCAATAAAAAAATGTTTTGCAAACCAAAATAAAGAATTGCAAAGGAAAATAAACTAGTGCAAAAATAAAAAATATAATCAATTACAAAAATCAGTGACAGCTGTAATCCTATTTTATCTTTGCCACAAATTTTTCATGCTCAAACCTACTAAATCATTTGCAACGCTCATGTTATTCTGCGTTTCAGTCAAGTGTGCGCTCACGATACCGGTTTTCCTATGTGCTGCACTTTTCTGTGCGGATCTCTTTATGGCACTGGGGGTGGAGTCAAGAAACAGGGGCACGCCCCCGCGAAATGCATTGGAGGGGCTCGTAATCAGCGACAGGTGAAATAATTCTTTGACATGGTTAAAAATAATGAATGGTTTGTTTTTGTTGGTTTGTTTAGCATATGTTGTCGCCGATTACGACCCCCTCCAATGCATTTCTTAGTAATATGACCCGTTGTGCTCTGTCTCACTGCCTGTATCCACTTTTGTGTCCTTAAACATTCGTTTTTTTGGGGTCGACAGCTTATAAAAATTTATTTCTGGGTTTTTTAGCTTGTTAGCTGTACACCTTTTCACACAGCAGCTTTTAGGCATTGTTCTGTTTTTTGTAATGAGTCAGAAAAGACAAGAAGGCATCCTCACGCAATACAAAGTCAATTGAGACGGTTGGATTGTTTTCCCCTCTGGTGGGCGTGGTTTTCAGATTATAATAAATGCGCTCTGTCTCTATATGCTTGATCTGTTCTGTTCCGATCTGCGTCTCCTGCTGATGACGTGTTTCGCGGGGGCGTGCCCCTGTTTCTTGACTCCACCCCCACGTCAAACCAGTGCCATAAAGAGATCCGCACAGAAAAGTGCAGCAAAATCAGCAGCACAGATAAAATGAGACCTTATTGTAAAGTGTTACCATTTTCATTTATACTGTTTTTATTTTTATGATCAGTTTGTGGAATGGAGTTCAGTTAGGAGGTCAAAAGTTGTAGAAGCTCATAAATCATGTACAGTAAGGTCTGAAGAGACTGAAATCATACAGAAGAGAAGTCAGTCAGTAGAGTTTGTGGCAAAACCTTTTACATTACTTGAGGATTGTTGTCTTTTACTGCATATGATAATTCATACTCAGAAAGTAGAACTGAAATGACATTCATTATAAGATGATTAGTTAAAACATTTCAAATACACCTGCAGAATATTTTTTTTTAGTCGTGTATTTCGCCATCTTGTCTCGTCTCGTGAACTCAATCTCGAGTCTCGTCTTGTGAGATACGTCTCATCACACCCATAATAGTTTATATAGAATTAAGTTAGCATTAGCAGAGTTGTCTGTTTTGCAGCACTGATTAGTTATTTTACATAACTTTATCATAAAAAAAGTACAAAAGCAAGCCACGCCCCTCCATAAGACCCTCCCCTATAACAAAGCCCCGCCCCCATGGTAAGTGCACCGTATAGTTTCCTGCTTTTTTGTCCTTTGCCAATCACACCTATGATTACAACTAAAGAAAGTTGAAAATGTAAAAAAAAAAAAAGTATAATAGGACCCCTTTAATACAGTTTCCCTCCTCACCCATTTCAAGTGCACAACACCCAAGTCTCTGATTGGTGAGTAAAAGATGACCGCAGGTGGCTTGTGTAACAGCAGAAACACAAGGCTCATTGAAGTCACATTAGAAAGCTCGGGGTCAGATGCTGTTTGCATGGCAGCGTTAAATGTCAGGTGGTGACTCTGAATGCTCTGGATATATTGCTGATCAGAGAACAGGTTTAGGGCAGCTGCCCCCTGGTGTTTCAGAGCACAGACGTCCTAGTGTTTACACAGCCTTGAAACGTATGAATTCAGCATTTATACTGGCATGCTTTCAGCTCTTAGTCCTCTAGTTCCAGTGTATATGGTAACCCAGACATGTTACTGCACACATACACACAAACTACTTTGGTAAACCACTTGTCATTGCACACACACTATTCTGTCTAGAGTTACATTAGTGATCTTGGCTGGTCACCTGCCTATCCAATAAGCATTCATCTCTTAATAGTAAACTCTTTCTTTTTATTTTTGTCCATAGGACTTAAAAGACCTGACACAGCGAAATGAGTGCCTAGACCTCAAAGGTGAGCTGAAAATGGGCTTTATCACAATGTTCGGTGTTTGGACAGTCATTGAAAGTTCAAAGAATTTTAAAATTGTGATTTCCAGTCCTGGAATAGTCGTAGAAATATAATCAATCAGGGAATATCTTTAGTGAATGTGAGTTTTTCTTGTTAGTCTCCTTTTTAAAATATGTCATTGGCTAAAAGATGTTCATTCTCTCTATATACTGTATACTCTATCTACTATTTTTTTTTGGGTATTCAGCAAGGATGCAATACATTGATCAATTAAATATTTGTACTTTGTTAATAAAAAATAATAATAATAATAATAATAATTCAAATACATTCTGTTTCTATTCATTAAAAATCCTGAAAAAAATTATCATGATTTACACAAAAATGTTTCACAATAATAATCAGAAATGTTTCTTGAGCAGCAAATCAGCATATTAGAATGATTTCTGAAGGATCATGTGACACTGAAGACTGGAGTAATGATGCTGAAAATTCAGCTTTGATCACAGGAATAACTTACAGTTTACTATATATTCACATAGAAAACTATGGAAGCTTGTTTCCACCATGAAATAAAAATAAAAAGGTAATTGCGACTTTTTATCACACAATTCTGACTTTATATCTCGCAATTCTGACTATCACGCAATTCTGACTTTATATCTTGCAATTCTGACTTTATATCTCGCAATTCTGACTTTATAACTCACAATTCTTACTTTATATCATGCAATTCTGACTATATCACGCAATTCTGACTATCACACAATTCTGACTTTATATCTTGCAATTCTGACTTTATATCACGCAATTCTGACTTTATAACTCGCAATTCTGACTTTATAACTTGCAATTCTGACTTTATATCTTGCAATTCTGACTTTATATCTCGCAATTCTGACTTTATAACTCACAATTCTTACTTTATATCATGCAATTCTGACTATATCACGCAATTCTGACTATCACACAATTCTGACTTTATATCTTGCAATTCTGACTTTATATCCAGCAATTCTGACTTTATAACTCACAATTCTGACTTTATAACATTTCTGACTTTATATCACACAATTCTGACTTTATAACTCGCAATTCTGACTTTATATCTTGCAATTCTGACTTTATATCTTGCAATTCTGACTATATCACGCAATTCTGACTTTATAACTCGCAATTCTGACTATATCACGCAATTCTGACTTTATATCTTGCAATTCTGACTTTATATCTTGCAATTCTGACTTTATATCTTGCAATTCTGACTATATCACGCAATTCTGACTTTATAACTCGCAATTCTGACTATATCACGCAATTCTGACTTTATATCACGCAATTCTGACTTTATATCACGCAATTCTGACTTTATAACTCGCAATTCTGACTATATCACGCAATTCTGACTTTATATCACGCAATTCTGACTTTATAACTCGCAATTCTGACTTTATATCTTGCAATTCTGACTTTATATCTTGCAATTCTGACTATATCACGCAATTCTGACTTTATATCACACAATTCTGACTTTATAACTCGCAATTCTGACTTTATATCTTGCAATTCTGACTTTATATCTTGCAATTCTGACTATATCACGCAATTCTGACTTTATATCACACAATTCTGACTTTATATCTTGCAATTCTGACTATATCACGCAATTCTGACTTTATATCACGCAATTCTGACTTTATAACTCGCAATTCTGACTTTATATCACGCAATTCTGACTTTATAACTCGCAATTCTGACTTTATAACTTGCAATTCTGACTTTATATCTTGCAATTCTGACTTTATATCTCGCAATTCTGACTTTATAACTCACAATTCTTACTTTATATCATGCAATTCTGACTATATCACGCAATTCTGACTATCACACAATTCTGACTTTATATCTTGCAATTCTGACTTTATATCACGCAATTCTGACTTTATAACTCACAATTCTGACTTTATAACATTTCTGACTTTATATCACACAATTCTGACTTTATAACTCGCAATTCTGACTTTATATCTTGCAATTCTGACTTTATATCTTGCAATTCTGACTATATCACGCAATTCTGACTTTATAACTCGCAATTCTGACTATATCACGCAATTCTGACTTTATATCTTGCAATTCTGACTTTATATCTTGCAATTCTGACTATATCACGCAATTCTGACTTTATAACTCGCAATTCTGACTATATCACGCAATTCTGACTTTATATCACGCAATTCTGACTTTATAACTCGCAATTCTGACTATATCACGCAATTCTGACTTTATATCACGCAATTCTGACTTTATAACTCGCAATTCTGACTTTATATCTTGCAATTCTGACTTTATATCTTGCAATTCTGACTATATCACGCAATTCTGACTTTATATCACACAATTCTGACTTTATAACTCGCAATTCTGACTTTATATCTTGCAATTCTGACTTTATATCTTGCAATTCTGACTATATCACGCAATTCTGACTTTATATCACACAATTCTGACTTTATATCTTGCAATTCTGACTATATCACGCAATTCTGACTTTATATCACGCAATTCTGACTTTATAACTCGCAATTCTGACTTTATATCTTGCAATTCTGACTTTATATCTTGCAATTCTGACTATATCACGCAATTCTGACTTTATATCTTGCAATTCTGACTTTGTATCACACAATTCTGACTTTATAACTCGCAATTCTGACTTTATAACTTGCAATTCTGACTTTATAACTTGCAATTCTGACTTTATAACTTGCAATTCTGACTTTATAACTCGCAATTCTGACTTTATAACTTGCAATTCTGACTTTGTAACTTGCAATTCTGACTTTATAACTCGCAATTCTGACTTTATAACTCGCAATTCTGACTTTATAACTCGCAATTCTGACTTTATAACTCGCAATTCTGACTTTATAACTCGCAATTCTGACTTTATAACTTGCAATTCTGACTTTATAACTCACAATTCTTAATTTATATCTCGCAATTCTGACTTTATAACAATTCTGACTTTATAACTTGCAATTCTGACTTTATAACTCGCAATTCTGACTTTATAACTCGCAATTCTGACTTTATAACTCACAATTCTGACTTTATAACTTGCAATTCTGACTTTATAACTTGCAATTCTGACTTTATAACTCGCAATTCTTAATTTATATCTCGCAATTCTGACTTTATAACAATTCTGACTTTATAACTTGCAATTCTGACTTTATAACTCGCAATTCTGACTTTATAACTCACAATTCTTACTTTATATCATGCAATTCTGACTATATCACGCAATTCTGACTATCACACAATTCTGACTTTATAACTCGCAATTCTGACTTTATATCTCGCAATTCTGACTTTAACTCACAATTCTGACTTTATATCGCAATTCTGACTTTATGGGCCCTATCTTGCACCCAGCGCAATTGACTTTGTACACCGACGCATGTGTCATTCCTATTTTGCACCCGCGCAAAGCGCGCTTTTCCCTCCACAGAAGCACGTCGCTAAACTAGTGAATGAACTTGCGCTCCCTGGGCGGTTCAGCGCAAAAAAGGAGGCGTGTTCCGGCGCAAACAATCCCTGGTGCTATTTTGCTGTTCCATTAAACAATTGTGCCACTGACCAGAAAAAATCTAGTCTAAAGTCAGTGGCGTGTTGCGCGTTGTTCATTATGCTATTTTAAGGGCGCATGCTTGACCATAATGTATAGCGTGCACAACGCGCATACACTTTGCTCATGTAATCTACACAGATGCAACAGTTATTTTTGCAAATCATATGTTACACTAAAAAAATATTAACACATGAGATGACGGAAATCATTGTGGTGTGCCATGAAGATGTGAAAAAACCTGTTTAACCGACGCTATTTTGGGTGGGTTTCTCCCATCCCCATACAACACAACTTCTCTGTCTTTCACTGCTCTTACAAGAACATCAGTCTCCTCGGCTGTGAACCGCTCCTGGCGTGCGCCTGGTAAATACGCCATAATAATAGCAATCCATAATGGAACTTGCGCACCTGCTTTTAAAGGGAATGTTGGATGACGCTCTGATTGGTTTATTTCACGTTACACCCAAACCACACCTATGAATAATGAAGCTACTTCAGACCAACCCATTTTAGATTTGCGCCGGGAAAATAGCAACAGCGCCGAGACCCGCCCACAAAGTTACTTGCGCTTCGCGCTTTGACACTTGCGTTTCAGATCGTTAAAATAGGGCCCTATATCTCGCAATTCTGACTTTATATCTCGCAATTCTGACTTTAACTCACAATTTTGACTTTATATCGCAATTCTTTATATCTCGCAATTCTGACTTTATATCATGCAATTCTGACTATCACACAATTCTGACTTAATATCTCGCAATTCTGACTTAATATCTCGCAATTCTGACTTAATATCTCGCAATTCTGACTTTATATCTCGCAATTCTGACTTTATATCACACAATTCTGACTTTATATCACACAATTCTTACTTTATAACAATTCTTACTTTATAACAATTCTGACTTTATAACTCGCAATTCTTTATATCTCGCAATTCTGACTTTATATCGCAATACTTTATATCTCACAATTCTGACTTTATATCTCGCAATTCTTTATATCTCGCAATTCTGACTTTTTAACTCGCAATTCTGACTTTATATCATGCAATTCTGACTATCACGCAATTCTGACTTTATATCTTGCAATTCTGACTTTATATCACGCAATTCTGACTTTATATCTCGCAATTCTGACTTTATATCACGCAGTTCTGACTTTATATCACGCAATTCTGACTTAATATCTCGCAATTCTGACTTTATATCTCGCAATTCTGACTTTATAACTCGCAATTCTGACTATATCTCGCAATTCTGACTATAACTCGCAATTCTGACTTTATATCTCGCAATTCTGACTTTATATCACACAATTCTGACTTTATATCACACAATTCTGACTTTATACCTCGCAATTCTGACTATAACTCGCAATTATGACTATAACTCGCAATTATGACTTTATATCTCTCAATTGTAGCTTTATATCATGCAGTTCTGAGAAAAAAGTCAGAATTGTAAGATATAAACTCGCAATTACCTTATTTTTTTTCCATCTAATGGCAGAAACAAGCTTACATAGAAAACAGTGCTTTTAAATTGTAATAATATATCACAATATTACTGTTTTTACTGTATTTTTATTCAAATAAATGCAACTTGGTGAGCAGAAATGACTTCTTTAGAAAATTATTAAAAACACCTTACAGAACCCTAACTTTTGGATGATATATCTATGAAATCTCAATCCAGTATACTTTGTAATTACAGTTTACGCATTATAAACAGCTAGAAAAGGTCATGGAAATTAATTGGATCATGTATGTCACACGTTTTCTTACATTCTCTCACACACCCCCTCTGTTGACTTCGACATGTTAAGACTGGTTTGTATGCTTGTTTAGTTTGTGTAGTTAATGGGTGTGTGTTCATAGACAAGCTGATCTCATCCTCCTAATGATTCAACTTTACTGTTAATAATAAAGTAACAGAAACATCATGAGTGTAAGATTAGCCATGTGTTTGGCTTTGATCTGTGTTGTTACAATATAAAATTATATAAAGAGCCACATCAGTGCAAAAGTTGAAAGTAATATCTTTCTTTTGTGTTATTCTCGTAGGAGAGAAGCTGGACTATAAATCATGTGAATCTCTGGAGGAGATCTTTAAGAGGGTTCAGTTTAAAGTAGTAGATCTGGAACAGACCAACTTGGACGAGGACGTGAGTGCTGCTCTTTTTTACCCCATTGAGTTTTTTACCAATCTCATGCTGACTAGCTCTCTGACTGCAGAGTCATTTTGTTCTCTTTCCATCTTTAAAACTGCCTGAGCTACTGTAATGGCTTGTTCAGTGCTCTGATTTCATATATCAGTGTTGTTAAACAATCAAAATGTTCGCCGCCGCTCTATTAGCATCTAATTAGAGGCTGAGCAGCCACAGTTGTGTGTTTGGTCAAGGCACGTGTGTCTGTGTGTGGACTGGTCTGATCTGGATTGTGTTTGTCCAACATAAACACAGATATTAGGAGCTCTGGAGACATAAATTCAGTCTGTTTCTAATGGGTTACTTAAGGCCGCTCCTGGATTCACTTACTGTGCTTTGAGTTAACAATTTTGTCATAAGTCATAAGTTGGGTGGATCTCTCAGCGTCTTCCTTATATATAAACACACTCACTTACTCCTTAAATACTTAAGGGAGATGTGTCATGGGAAACTGGTTTTATTAATTAATTTATTTATTTGCTATTGTGAAATAAAATAAACTGTGTGTGTAGAAATGCATATTCTAATCATCACAAATATATGTATTATTATTATTATTATTATATACAGTCTTGGTAAAAAGTGTACATACACCTTTCAAAATCTGCAAAATGTTAATTATTTTAACAAAATAAGCGGGATCATTACAAACATCACATCATAAAACAAAACAAACAAAAAAAAAAACAGTTGTGGATCATTCAGGTAGCCACACAATACTTATGAACGGGGTTATTTTAATACATTCAGCTATATTATTTTGTCTTGTGGACTATATGTAAACATCTTTTATGAAAAAAATATCTTATTCAGGACAGTACTAAATATATAAAAAAAAAAAAAAAAACATGCATTTTGTATGATCCCTCTTATTTTATTAAAATAATTAACATGCGCACACACATATATAAATAAGCTGATTTGAAACAATATGTAGTCAACAGCACTATATAAATAAATGTGCATTTATTTATTTATATTTATCTGTTGACATTTATAATATTTGTGTGCATTATTATTATTTCTCTAGTCTTAACTTCTGGTCTGGGATCAGTTTTTTCTGATTTGAATCTAACTTTTCTTTAAGTGTTGTTGGATGTTTGATTAGCCATGGCAATTTTTTGCCCCCCTGCTGCACCTCTTTAAACTCTCAGCACTCTAATCAGCATGTTTGTTGTTTTCCTGTCTATAAGCATTTGCTGTGTTCCTAATCTTCCTTGCCTTTAAACCCTCTCTTGTGAACTGGTTTGTTTGTTTTTTTGGGGTCCTCCAGAAACATTGAGCCCTGTCACGCCTCCTCTGTGAGAACTCTTGTATGCAGACTTTGTGTTTATAGCGTGTGAGTGTGTGTGTTCATTAAAATAAGATGTTATTACTTTACCTACTTCTCATCCGTTACATCCCTTAGGCTTTGGGAATTTTTGGTTAGGAGTATGTGGGGATGTAACATTAAAAATAAGTAAATCTCAAAATGGAAGTGTGGCTGTGAAATAGAAGGATATAAATGATTCAAATTACAAGGTTTGTTTTTCCAAGTGCACAGTGCAAAGTGAAAAGGTGAGAACTCAATATTTACAGTATTTGCAATCAACGAATAAGAACAATACAAAGTGGAAGGCGAGAGCTTGAGAAGTGCTAAACAAAAGAAATAAATAGAACAAAAACACCTCTGACTGATTTTAACAAAGTAAGCTGACGAAGAAATGAAAATGTATAAAATAAAAGTCTTCTTTTATTGTACACCCTACTTTCCATGCAAACATAATTAATAGGGGGTTGGCACTCACTCCTAAGTGTCTAATACAGCGAGACATCCTGTCATGTGACATGCTTAGCTCCTTCACAGCCTCACACATAATATATAACATGATGAGACTTGAGAGGAGAGACAGAACAAATGCAAGTTGGTCAAAGTTTACACTCTACATCCACCAATTTAACATAGAGCTTTCACTCGAGAATAGTGGTTTTTAAAACAAGAAGTTGCAAGGTGATTGGCATCGAGACATTTTTCATAATGAAGAGTCCCAGTCTTCCAATGGGATCTGTAACACAGGGCCATAACCACCATAGACATTGAGGGGGACAAGCCTCCCCCACTAATTAGAAATGTTTAGTGATCAACCGATATATATATATATATATATATATATATATTTTTTTAGAACCGATACCGATAATTTTTGTTTGTGCCCGATAACCGATATGCAGAACCGATATTCATTTACTGTTATACTTCTGTTTTTTACACGATTACAACACCACTAAACTTTTTAACTCAAATTTTTACTGAACTCAAATTTATTTATACACCAAAAAATTAATTTTAATTTTTTTTTAATCTTTAATCTTTTTTAATCTTTTTAATCTATTTTTTTTAATAAATTTTAATCTTCATATTACAAAACAATTTTATTTATAAAAAGCATCAGCAGCAACACTAATGTTAACAATAAGCAAAATAAATGTAGAATATCTGTTTTCAAATGGAGAAAATAAATAAAGACATGAGTCATAACTGCAGAAATGTAATACTTCATTTTAAACTACAGTTTTAGTAGATTTATAAGCTGTTTAATAGGCTAAAGAGTGAAGAATAATTTGCTGGATAATGTTAAATAACTGAATAATGTTCTCTGGAATATTGGAATATAACAAACAAAACATCGTATTTTATTGCATTTTTCAACTGGTATGTTATAACAGAATTATTAATAATGTTTTTGTTGTTCTAGATTCTGAAATATCTGCAGACAAAGCGCTGTTTATCTCTTCATTTACACACTATTCTTAAACTGTGTTCGCTCGCAGAGATAATAAATAAGTTGTTTTTACTTGGATTGGATTACTTGGACTTGGATTACTTGGTTTATTAGCAAATGTATGGTTATATAGTAAATAATTATATAATTACAGTGTTTTAAACAAGTGAATCTTGTTAAAATTTATATGGGGTAGCCATGGAGCATTTCCTGAGCATCAACCCGCTGAGTGAACAGAAAATGCAGACGACTTCACGAGACTAATGATGAGCACAGACGACAGAGAGAGAATTAAATTCAGCGCTTTTATTTCCAACATGTGCTCAATCATGGCTGTATTATTTAATTCATGCAAAGTTACATCTTTATTGTGATAGGACTTGACAGATTATCTTACGTGACTCTGTGAGCTTGTCTCTATTTCTTAGAGCCAAGCTGCATAAACTAGCTACATTTCAGGCGTTTATGTAACGCATCTAATTTGTGTATTAATGACTGTTATGTTAAATAAAGTTTACTAATTACAGCAAAGCAGGTAAGTATACTTTAGCTGTGCACGCCGTTGTCTGGTCTCCCCTCAGATGCGCTGTAATGGCCATCCTGCGCACTATTCTCAAAACACCCACAAGATGGCGGCATTTATCAGTAAATCCAATATTACAAAACCGATATCCGATTATGGTAAAATGCTTAAATATCCGTGAAAATATCGGTAAATCGATATATCTGTCGATCTCTAGAAATGTTAGGATGGAAAAAAAGGTTTAAAATTTACATTTTTAGTCTGATCTGCCTCAGCGATATAACAGCGCTCGTCAATGTCAAAATGATAGAGATGGCCAATCAAATCAAAGTAGGTGGGGTTTACGTTCTCTTTTGACTCATGCATACACAGAACGCGTCAATCTATCGCTTAATGCCGTTCCGGAGATTCTGTTTTTTCCAGTGAAATCACAAAACAAAATGCACACAAACATGTCCATGCTCTTGTTATACAATCATTGATGAACATCTTTGATTTTAATAAGGAAAAAAACCCATGCAAGGGCGGATTAGAACCTGGAACCTCTGACACGGTTAACAAAAATTCTACCACCAGACCACTAGGGAATTCGAATGATAACAGCAGATCTGTGCATTTATTCACTAACATGAAGAATCTAGGGACTACCAATATTTTACGCAAATTAATGCAACTTTTATTTGGTTCCAAAATGATTATAGAATTAAAGGCCTTACATCAGACTAACACACACCCACGCATATTATTCAGTGCACTAGCATATGTAACAATCTTGATAATTTATAAATAATAGGATTCTAAAATTTTATTTGAATAAATGATATCCCTTTTAAAATGGTCAGAAGGAGCTGTTTAAGTATTTTCTTTTTGACCGTTTGCACATACTCATACATATTGTTGAAATTTTTAATTTAAAACTATGGGGAAAAAAATTCTATGGTTTTTCATGTAAATTTTTTGTTTCCATATGTTAGCTAAAATAGCACCTGTCAGTCATTTTCTCTGCTTGCTTGATTTTAGTGTATTACAGTGTATGTGTATTGCCTTTCGTGTGTGTGTGTGTCTGTCTTTTCTTTCATCTGTCCCATCACAAGTGTTAGAGGTGCTCTCTCTCTCTCTCTCTGCTCTACATTGTGTCCATCAAGTGAATATTTCAGATGTTGTGTCTCGGCTTGTCTGAGGTCGCTGTGTTAAAAGTGAATGACTTGTGCTGTTCAGAGGGTAGTCTGTAAATCTCTAGTGTAAAGATGTTGGAAACAAAACCATATTTTCTCTGGAGATCATTGCATGTACAAACATGCAGGCTAATTCTCAGCACTTACCGCATCATGTGGGACATAGTCTGGGCTTTTATCCAGAACTAATCGTCATTATCACATTTATTTAAATATTACCGTATAGTAAAATTACAATTGGACATGTTACCTTGAAAAAATATATTCTTTTTTATATATATATCCACTACTGGTCAAAAGTTAATTACGTTTTAAAAGAACTGTTTTCAATGTGAATATATTGTAAAATAATTTATTCCTGTGATCAAAGCTGCATTTTCAGTATCATTACTCCAGTCTTCAGTGTCATGTAATCGCAGTTGAGCACTAGAATGATTTCTGAAGGATCATGTGACACTGAAGACTGGAGTAATGATGCTCAAATATCAGCTTTGATCACTGGATATAAATATATTCCAATAGAAAACAGTTATTTTAAATTGTAGTAATATTTCACAATATAACTGATTTTCCTGTGTTTCGATACAAAAAAAAAATTGTCATTTGAGTGTAAAAGACTTGTTTCAAAAACAAAACAAAAAAATCGTAATTATTCCAAACTTTTGTGTATGTGGGTCAATGACGTGATGGGTCTTTTTTTTTTTTTTTTTTTTTTCCAAAGACCTTATTAGTAATATAGTAGGTAAAAAGTATGTCCAAAGTATGCAAGGCAGTACAACTAGATCTCTATTATATTTTGCTATATTTAAAGATTTTGAAGTGTCAAAAGGTCATTCGGTTTAACCGCCCAAAGGCCAATACACCCATTTAATTTGTGATTAAAATGTAATAAATGTATATATATTTTTTTATTCTGGCATTATTTTATAACATCATATATCAACATAGTGCAAAATAGTATTAAAATTGTGTAGAAGTCGTTGCTTTGTTATGAGAAAGAAATTAATTTCATTGTCATTCGGAATAACCAATATAAAGGAACCATTTTGGATAGAAGTCATGTGGTCAGTATCATGTGACTGGATTTGACATCATTCAGACACCTGCAAAGGACCACATGGTTGTGAAACAAAGTAACTAACTCTCTCTCAACTATTTGAAAAATTAATTTTTTCACTTGCTCCTACGCATGTCCCGAAACATCAGGTCATTCGGTACAACCGCTATAAAACATGGAAAATGCAGTAATATTTTAAAAACTTGGACTAAATATAAAATGTTTGATTGTCCTTTTGCTAGCTAGCTAGATATCAGCCTGTTAGCATTGTTTGGAAATATCGTCTTTCGGTATAACCAAAAGTGTACCAAAATTTTGGTTAAACCGAATTACGTTTTTACTGACAAATTTTGTCTATCTTGTAAAAAATGATAAAAGAAGTGTTAAAAACCACAATCTCACTGTTAACACTTAATAAATCTTCACAATTAATTTTATCTCCATTGTTTTTTTTACACATTTAAAAACGTTATTCATCATTGGCCCATGTACTATGGTAATATGTGTTTTAATAATGTTTAATAATATTTTTATATATGGTGCCTTGGCGGTAAGGGCAGAGACGTTTTTCCCTCATCAGTCTCTGAACAGGTGCAGCAGGTTGTTGTCATGGTAACTCAGGTTGTCTGCATGTGTTTGTGTTTTTTGCAGACGTCCCTTTCAAAATCTCCTTCTCCAGAATAAACAAAAATGACTGCTATTAATTTGTTCTCTTTTGTCTGAAATGCATAATAAAAAAAACATTTAAAAAGAAGAGTGTCTCTCTTTCTGCCTCTCAGGGAGCATCAGCTTTGTTCGATATGATAGAGTACTATGAATCCGCCACTCATCTCAACATCTCCAGCAACAAGCACATCGGCACCCGCGGCTGGCAGGCCGCCGCACACATGATGAGGAAGGTGAGGCTGTGACTGACACTCACTTCACACTTGTTAGGAACAAGTGCTCATCTTTATCCGTCTCTGTGTCTCTTCTAGACGAGCTCTCTGCAGTACCTGGACGCCCGTAACACCCCACTGTTGGACCATTCGGCTCCGTTCGTGGCCAGAGCGCTGCGGATCAGCGGCAGCCTGGCGGTCTTGCACCTGGAGAACGCCGGCATCTCAGGACGACCGCTTATGCTGCTGGGTAATGAATGGGAAAACCAATGATGGGCAACACAGTGGACATTAACCATTTAAAGCCTTCTGTATCATATGAACTTCTGAGGTTTTTAAATTATAAACATGATTAAAACTTTGCTGAAAACTTGCAGTAGACATGCCTACTGTTATCCAATTGATAGTTTAGCATGTAAAAGGCCTTTTAGTATAATTGTAAAAATGTCCTCCTTCAGGTGTCTTTTTTTTTTCTGTGAAATCTTTACTGATTTTAGTAAATGTAAAAATAGCTTTTATATTGTTAATATTTCAAGATGAACACAACTTGGGTTTGGTTATCCATACACCGTTTGTTAAAATGTGTATCAAATATGTTTTATATGGATATATTTCTCAATCATCATTGTATTGCGTTGTATTACTTTGATCGTAAAACTAAGCATTTAAATGCTTCAAAGGTAAGATGACTGAAATGTATAAGCATTTTATTTTAAGTAGTCTGCTGTACTGTTATTAAGATCTCATTGATTTACATTACAAGCATTACATCAGAATTTCATCTTACTTTTTGGCCATATAAATATCAGCATCTGCAACAAATTGCATTTGAAATACCTCTATTGAAATATTGATAAAATTGAGATGAAAAAAAGGCTGATGTCTTGAAAAAGCCTGAAAAATCATGATAAAATGTAAGTGTGGATAAACAAGTAAACCTAAGTTGTTTCTGTTCAGTACATTTCCATCTTAAAATATTAATAGCAATACACAAGTTATGACTTTGTAAAAGAGTGTGAACTATCAGTCAGATGACAGAAGGCATTGGGAAGATTTTGAACATGTTCATAATTTAGAAATGCCATGTATCAAATACGATTCAGCAGGCTTTAGAAGATGTGTTGTCCTAATTTAGAAGCTCTCTTCACTAACTGCAAGCCTTATTATTCGCTGCGAGAGTTTTCCTCGTTCGTTTTGGTGAATGTTTACATCCCTCCTCAAGCCTGCGTGAGCACAGCGCTGTAAAAGCTGGCCGATCGCATTATAGACGTGGAGCAAAAACATCCAGACTCTGTTATTATTATTACCAGGGACTTTAATAGGGCAAACCTGAGCCGTGAACTACTTAAATACAGGCAGCACATTACATGGCCCACCAGAAACAGAAACATACTCGACCACTGCTACACCACAATAAAGGAGGCATACGGTATCACTCAGTTCCCAGAGTAGTTTTGGGGCTCCCTGACCATTGCCTGGTTCATCTTCTCCTGACCTACAGGCAGAATCTTAAATCTGCTAAGCCTCCAGTAAGGACTATAAAGAGATGGACCAAAGAAGCATCGATTATCGTGATATTGTGACATCCTACATCAATTTCTGTGAGGACATGTGCGTTCCTACCAGGACTTACTCAACATAAAATAATGATAAACCATGGTTCACTACAAAACTCAAACAGATTCTCTTGAAGCCAAAGAAGATGCCTACAGAAGTGGGAACTAAGTCTTGTATAAACAGGCCAAGTAATAATTTCATTGTTGTAAAAATCTGCATCTACCATATATGTTAAATGTCTTGTATAAACAGGCCAAAACACACTGACAAAAGAGAAAAGAGTAGCTAAGAGAAGATACACTGAATAGCTGAAAAACCGATCCTGCATCAGTGTGCAAAGAAATCACCAATTATAAGACATCGTCACCTCAGCCTGCTGGGAATCAACGTCTGGCAGATGATCATCTACTACTAAATATAAATGCTTGGAAATACTAGTAATGTATTGGTCAAATTAATTGAGATCAATTTTAATGACAGTTGACTAGTCATCATGCATCTAATGATTATTCTCAATAATCGTTCTATTAGATGAATCAACTCTTCGGCTGATTTATTTTGACAGTTCTTTTTTATGATAATATCAACTAGTTTCAGGCCTAGTTAGTAATAATAATATTTTTGCTGTTGTAAAAACATTTTACTTCCTAGATATACCTATATTGTGAACATCTCTGCAGCTACCATAAATGTTAAATGTCTTGTATAAACAGGCCAAAAACAAAAAGAGGAAAGAGTAGCTAAAAGAAGCTACTCTGAAAAGCTGAAAAAACAGTTTTCATTTAACGATCCTGCATCAGTGTGGAAAAGCCTCAAAGACATCACCAATTACAAGACATCGTCATCTCAGTCTGCTGGGGATCAACAACTGGCCGATGATCTGAATGAGTTATGTTGTCATTTTGACTGTGGCTGTCTCGGCCGGTGATTCAGATCACGGCACAGGAACAGCTTCTTCCCACGGGCCATCTCCCTCTTGAGCAGTTAAATGCCTCCCAAGGCCACTGTTTAGTGCAATATCTTGTCAATTCACTTTTATTTATTATCCATAATACTGTTAATGGTAAATGTGTTCATATCTGTAAATATGCCTATTTTGTGTCTTTTATACTTTTCATATTTTATTCTAGAATTGTATTATGTATCTTCATTTACCGAGAAAAATTCATTGTGTGTGCAAGCACACTTGGCAATAAAGCTCAGATTCTGATTTATAGAGTTAACCATTTTTACACAAATGAATGAAGCAACTAAAAGGCAACTTGTTTCATGTGTGTGTGCAGCCACGGCACTGAAGATGAACATGAACCTCAGAGAGCTGTATTTGGCTGACAATAAGTTGAATGGTCTGCAGGATTCAGCTCAGTTGGGGAATCTGCTGAAGTTCAACTACAACATCCAGATTCTGGACCTGAGAAACAATCACATACTAGACTCAGGTTTGACCTCATCCTCTCTCTGTATCTCCTCTTGGTCTCCTCCTTCAGAAATGTTCGTACTTGTCGTTCAACCTACTGTAGCACACTTTAGCTCTTTGTGTTCTCTCGATATATTTGCTTTTCCTTGTTTCCTCAGGGCTGGCGTATATATGTGAGGGTCTCAAGGAGCAGAGGAAGGGTTTGGTCACTCTGGTGCTCTGGAACAACCAGCTTACACACAATGGCATGGGCTACCTGACCGCCGCTTTGGTAAACATCCACACAAAAGTTTCCATGAACAATTCCACATACTTCTACATCTTCAGGGCTTATTCACACTGAGAGCAACACAACAAACCAAAATGTATTTTGTCCCAAAATTCACACCAAGCTCTACACAAATTTGTAAAGCTGAAAGAAATAGGTTACACTTTTATTGTAAGCTGTCCTTTTTAGTGTAATTATACAATGAACTATGGAGTAATCATAATTAACAGCGTTCTAACTATAGGTTTAGGGTTAGTTACTAGCAATTATGCATGATTTATCATTTTTTACCAAAGTAAGTACATCTAACAAAGACACTAAAATAAAGTGTTACCAAAATAGAACTGAATAAAACTATTAATTTCTTAAAAAATAAAAAACATTACATTGTTAAATAGTTCAAATATTACTGTTTTACTGTATTTTGATCAAATAAATGCAGCCTTGGTGAGCATATAAGACTTATTTCAAAAACATTACTAAATCCAAACTTTTTCGGCTGTGTAAATGCAGCAAAACAATAGCCCCTTATTGCCTTCTCGTTTAATGACTAGCAATACAGCACGTCCACCGCAAACAGATGAGAATGAGATTGAGGAGAGCTCGTCCCCATTCAGTCAGATGGTCATTATGGAGATTGAGAGGATGCTGTGCATTTTGGCAGCTGCTGACCGTGCAACGCTTGTGTTTATGTGTGTCCTGGCATCGTTTTGTTAATTAAAGACTAAAGACCACACACACACACATTCTCACAGCCTTGTGTGTAATGCACTGCAGTGTGTATGCCTTCTGAACAAGCTGTGTGGTTTATAAACAGTCTGAGCGTACATCCACACACTGTACTGCAAAAATACAGTATTTCCTATTCGATCCCTAGGAAAGCTTGTTTCTGCAATGGAATAAATAAAAAAAAAAGGTGTTTGCGACTTTCTCACAATTCTAAATTTTTTCTCACAATTTTTGAGTTTATCTCGTAATTTGAAACTTTTTTTTCTTTGGAATTCTGAGTTTATATTGCAATTTTGAACTTCTTTTTTCAGAAATCAGCATCTCATTTTTTAACTTTTTTCAGAATTTTGAGTTTACAGGTGCTGGTCATATAATTAGAATATCATCAAAAAGTTTATTTCACTAATCCCATTCAAAAAGTGAAACTTGTATAATATATTCATTCATTACACACAGACTGATATATTTCAAATGTTTATTTATTTTAATTTTGATGAATATAACTGACAACTAAGGAAAATCCCAAATTCAGTATCTCAGAAAATTAGAATATTACTTAAGACCAATACAAAGAAAGGATTTTTAGAAATCTTGGCCAACTGAAAAGTATGAGCATGTACAGCACTCAATGCTCCTTTTTCCTGAATTACTGCAGCAATGCGGCGTGGCATGGAGTCGATCAGTCTGTGGCACTGCTCAGGTGTTATGAGAGGCCAGGTTGCTCTGATAGTGGCCTTCAGCTCTTCTGCATTGTTGGGTCTGGCATATCGCATCTTCCTCTTCACAATACCCCATAGATTTTCTGTGGGGTTAAGGTCAGGCGAGTTTGCTGGCCAATTAAGAACAGGGATACCATGGTCCTTAAACCAGGTACTGGTAGCTTTGGCACTGTGTGCAGGTGCCAAGTCTTGTTGGAAAATGAAATCTGCATCTCCATAAAGTTGGTCAGCAGCAGGAAGCATGAAGTGCTCTAAAACTTCCTGGTATACGGCTGCGTTGACCTTCGACCTCAGAAAACACAGTGGAGCATCACCAGCAGATGACATGGCACCCCAAACCATCACTGACTGTGGAAACTTTACACTGGACCTCAAGCAACGTGGATTGTGTTCCTCTCCTCTCTTCCTCCAGACTCTGGGACCCTGATTTCCAAAGGAAATGCAAAATTTACTTTCATCAGAGAACATAACTTTGGACCACTCAGCAGCAGTCCAGTCCTTTTTGTCTTTAGACGCTTCTGATGCTGTCTGTTGTTCAAGAGTGGCTTGACTCAAGGAATGCGACAGCTGAAACCCATGTCTTGCATACGTCTGTGCGTAGTGGTTCTTGAAGCACTGACTCCAGCTGCAGTCCACTCTTTGTGAATCTCCCCCACATTTTTGAATGGGTTTTGTTTCACAATCCTCTCCAGGTTGTGGTTATACCAATTGCTTGTACACTTTTTTTTCTACCACATCCTTTCCTTCCCTTCACCTCTCTGTTAATGTGCTTGGACACAGAGCTCTGTGAACAGCCAGCCTCTTTTGCAATGACCTTTTGTGCCTTTTCCTCCTTGTGCAAGGTGTCAATGGTCGTCTTTTGGACAACTGTCAAGTCAGCAGTCTTCCCCATGATTGTGTAGCCTACAGAACTAGACTGAGAGACCATGTAAAGGCCTTTGCAGGTGTTTTGAGTTAATTAGCTGATTAGAGTATGGCACCAGGTGTCTTCAATATTGAACATTTTCACAATATTCTAACTTTCTGAGATACTGAATTTGGGATTTTCCTTATTGTCGGTTATAATCATCAAAATTAAAAGAAATAAACATTTGAAATATATCAGTCTGTGTGTAATGAATGAGTATAATATATATAAGTTTCACTTTTTGAATGGAATTAGTGAAATAAATCAACTTTTTTGATGATATTCTAATTATATGATCAGCACCTGTACATCTCGCAATTATTAACTTTTTTCAAAATTCTGAGTTTATATCTTGCAATTTTGAACTTCTCAAATCTCAGTTATCGCATTTTTTTTTTTTTTTACTTTTTTTGGAATGTCGAGTTTACATCTTTCAATTTTGAGTTCACATCTCAAGTTTTGAATGCTTGTTTCTCTAAATTCTGAGTTTATATCTTGCAATTTTGAACTTTTTTTCTCAAATCTCAGTTTATATCATGCAATTTTAATCTTTTTTGCAAGAATATTATATTTATATATTACCCTTTTTATTATTTTATTCTGTGGAATAAATAAGCTTTGCAGAACAGTCATAAACACATTCATCTTGAAGATCTTATCTTATTGAAAGGTGTTCACACTGAATATTTAATCCAAATTCAGTTCCTTCATATGTTTTTTTTTTATTATTATTTTTCTTTCTATTTACACCCTTTTACTGATCCATCTCTTTCGCTCTCTGCTACTGAAGCCGTTCACTCAAAGCTTGGAAACATTGAACCTGGGCCATAATGCAGTAGGGAACGAAGGAGTGCACAAACTGAAAGATGGACTTGTAGCAAACCGGTCCATCCTCAGGCTGGGTCTGGCCTCCACCAAACTCTCCTGTGAAGGTGAGATCTGGAGTGCAAACGTGAAGTTACATAAGACCACAATGAATTTGCTTCATCTAAGATGGATGACTGAATTCTAGAGGTCAGCTTGTGTTAAGTATGTGTGAGCGTGAAGATGATCGGTGTGCTTGTTCACATGATAGGAGCGGTCGCTATAGCAGAGTTCATCGCGGAGAGTCCGAGGCTCCTCCGTTTAGACATGCGGGAGAATGAAATCAAGACCGGGGGCCTCATGGCTCTCTCCCTCGCCTTTAAAGTCAACACATCTCTGCTCCGACTCGACCTGGACCGAGAGCCCAAGAAAGAGACGGTGAGTGTTTGTTAAAGGGGAGAGGAAAGATTTCGCTTAATATAAAGTAATACTGAGTTTTTACTGCACTAATATGTTAAATGTCGCAACAATAGTTTTAATGAGGGTTTTTTTTTTTTTTTTTTTTTTCGGGCATTACGTTTCCAGTGTCAATTGACTAGTTTCATGATCCTTTTTTATTTCACGACATACAATGAGCATTAATACAGATACAACATTAGATATGGTAAGTTTTATTAATTTCCGTGAGTTCAGACCGATTTATAGAATTGGTTCACTTCAGAATTTAAATTTCTTGATAATTTACTCAGGAATAATTTAGTCTTTCTTTCTTCAGTCGAAAAGAAATGAAGGTTTTTGAGGAAAACATTCCAGGATTTTTCTCCATATAATGGACTTTTACATTTGGACCTTCAACCCGTTGGTAGCCGTTAGTTTCCCAGACAAGGAATAAGGGTCTTATCTAGAGAAGCATTCTGCCATTTTCTAAAAAAAATAAAATGATACATACTTTTTAACCACAAATGCTTGTCTTCCACTGCTCTGTAATGCGCCACGCATTACGTAATCACTTTGGAAAGGACCTGTGATTTGATTTGTGGTTAAAATGTATATAAATGTTTATTTTTTGAGAAAATGACCGATCATTTCACTAAATAAGACCCTTATTGAAGTCCACTATATGGAGAAAAATCCTGCAATGTTTTCCTCAAAAATTTATTTTCGACTGAAGAAAGAAAGACATAAACATCTTGGATGACATGGAGGTGAGTAAATTATCAGGGAATTGTATTTCTGAAGTGAACTAATCCTTTAAAATTCTTCTTCTGGGATTTTTCATATATTGAAATGCTTTTAAAATATGCAGTATCAAGGTAAACATTGCAATTTAATGTTATATTGGAGACACTTATTTTATTTTTTCACTAACTACAGTTAATTATTTACCACAGTTTTCTGCAGATGTAACTACTACATTGATCTTTTTTATTGCATAACAGCTTTTTTCCCCACTCTGTTCTTACAGGTGAAGAGTTTCATTGAGACACAGCGCGCCCTGCTGGCAGACATTCAGAATGGCTGCAAGAGAAACTTCATCTTGGCCAAAGAGAAGGAAGAAACAGAACAGAAAATGAGTCAGTCAGCTTCAATGCCAGAAATTGCCACAGAGGACCAAACTCAGGAGGATGAAGATACATCTGCTGAGAAAAGCGAGGAAGAAAATGCTGCTGTTCAGAAAGACCCAACCGAGGAGGACGTATCTGAGAATCAAGAAGTCAAAGTTCAAGAAGCGACACTGCAAGACGACTCTGACTCGGACACTGAGGATGAGGACATAGTGGATTCGTCGAATGCTTCTGCAAAGACCACATCTCCCATACCGATTCCTGCAATAAACACCTGTAAGGTCGTGCCCTTGGCACCGCCTTTACCAGGATCTCCAGCCGTCATTTCGGGAATTACGGTGACCGAAGCCAACGTTGCTTCCGGAGCCCCATCATCTCCTGGCCGCTGTTTCTCTGTGTCTAGCCCCGGCAGAGGACACAAAATCTTTATGGTAACACGTGTGGAAAGCCCTCCGGAGCAGCAACAGGTGACTGCATTGCCGAAATTTGTCCGCGAGAGGGCGGTAGAGAGCCAAACATCTGCAACACCAACACAAACCCATATAAAAGCACCTTCACAACCGCCTGAGCAGGAATCAACTCAACCAACAGAGTCTGAGCTCAGTGCGTTAACATCACATGCAGAAACAACACCAGTGCTCAACACATCAACGTCTTCACTTGCGGATGAGCAGGAGAATGTGACTTGTTCTGATAAAGTTCAGTTTGAGCAGCAAGCTTCAATATCGGGAAGCACACAGGAACCTGCTACGCCGTTTGAAAGCCAAATTAGACTCGATCAGAGTCACTTAGAGCAGCAGTTACCAGTAGATACAACGACAAGAACACCACAAGAGTCACAAAATACCAGTGAGGAGGACCAGCAGGACGAGCAGATCCAGGAATCAAGTCCCACCCACACAGAGCCATCAGTGTCAGGACAATCCCGGGATGGGACGCCAAATCCTGAAGAGCAGCAAGAGCTGCAGCCTTCACTGGAGGTCGCAGATGGTCATGAACTCCTAGATACAGAGGGCTGTAGTGCTCAAGCGGGATCTTCTGATGAAGAAGCCGAAGGTTGTCCGGTTATGAGCGCGGGAGCAGTGCTTCCCAACGGGCTGAAGCCAGAATTTGCCTTTCACCTGCTCGAACCAGAGGGACTCAAACCAGCCAGCTGCATTATGGAGCACGGTGAGTTATCAATGGAGTACCTCATGTTCCACTTCATCTATACAATACAATATTGTAGCACATTTATTTTGGTTACAAGACATTTGCATGGTTCCTAAGACCTTTTTACACCAATTTCAATGTCAAGTGACCTTTAGTTATATAAAAAGCAACTCTAAAAAGACAATAATAAACAGTCATTATTCAGTTGAAATCAGTTGAGTGTTCAATAGATGACATTATAAAATAGGGGTTGGGGGAAAAATCGGTACGGTATCATTTTGTGTGAAGGAAGACCTTTGACTGTCTTTGTAAACTTCATAATAGTTCATATATATAAAATGTATTTTGACTTAATATATTGATTATGACTTTATTATGATTATTACTTAATGTTTAAAATCACAATTAAGTCAAATTGTGGCTTAAGAATCGTGGAATCACATCGTGGGGCCTCTGGTGATTCTCACTGCTATTATAATATATCACCAAAAAAATTTTATGCACAAAAAACATGAATTTTTTGATAAATACCTTTTGTATCTGTATTTGTTATTATATTTTAAAGAAAACTGCAAATATGTAAATTTAGCGAATGCTAATGATAGACACCTGCGGTGCACACCGATCTTGAGTCCAGCGGAGCTTTTATTATGCTTTTGCTGCAGTCAGCCACTTCCGCTCTTTTCATTGGGGTAACACAGAGCTGTTTTACATGGTTAAAACAATCATACTAAATACATTTGAGTGTGCTGAAAGTTATAACGTTACTCTGTGCGTTCACTCGGTGAGACTTGTTGCACTTTGCAGTAATCTAGATCGATATTAGTAAAACTGGAAATCCAAGGTATGATGCCATTGACAGGCAACGCAATGACATGGTCCGTGTCCTGGTTGAAATTGCAGATTTATCTGGATTTAAACATTCTTGGAAAAGTTTGGGATTATGCAAGTACGCAATTCAACAAAATATATAACATTGTTCTAGTGGTTTTTGAATATTTTAATCAAAAAATCATTCATATTGTGCCGCTAAAGTATAACAGATTTGAAAATAAATAGCCTATTAAGTATTTAAGGATTAGTGAATTCTAAAATCTAAATGGAAACATTTAAATACTGTTCAGAAACAGAAAGTAGCGCAGCTGTTTTGTTTACGGGGGTCACCAGAGTCCTTTGCCGTATTTAGGGGTCAAGCCCCAGTTTTCTTATTATTCTTCTTCCGATATTGAGTCTGTAGGAGCCCATAGAACCGTATGATAAAAAATTATGAAATTTTAATACAGATAGAGGACAGTCTGAAATGTTACTATAGCAAATTTGGAGTCTCTACCTCAAACCCTCTAGCGCCACCAACAGTTCAAATATTCACTCATGTTTATGCTCATAACTTTTGACGCATAAGTCCTAGGAAAAAAAAAAAAAAAATTCCCTCTGATTCCATGATTCTCATTCTGTTGTGAATGCACCCTATGACGAAAATTTTCTGTCATGTTGAATTTTCCGAAAAACTACTTTTTCAAACTCCTAGAGTGTTTGTCCAAAAATTGCTCAAAAGCATCGACTCCAGGCAAAAAGTTATTAAAAGACTTTTGATCAGCCAATCCGTTCTCCTATAGCGGGTCAACGAATTTGGCGGCAAGCACGCAAAAATGGATTGGATGCTGTATCTTCACAATGATTTGGTGTATTTGTCATTACAGGCATGACTTGGGTGTACATGCACAGTATCGTCACAGCGCCACTTACTGGTGCCGAAATAGGAAAAATGGCTATTTTTGCTTATAACTTTTGAATGCCTTGTCCTAAAATCAAGAGGATTCCTTGAGGCATGCCGAGATGAACGATATCCAGTTTTCTTTGTTCGGCCATTTTGGGGCATCGGCCATTTAGAATTATAAAATGCTGTATTGTTATGGAACTCAGTATGATTAATCGAGGCCATGTTCTGAGAGGACCTGTAAAGTTTTAGGTCAACACCCCATAGTGGTCAAGAGATATAATGAAATTTATGAAAATGCTTATATAAAAAATTCCACATATTGTCACTTAACTTACATCATTAGATTTGTTGGATTATGCCGAGTCCTACGATACCAAATTTTCCATATTCTACCATACTTAATGTCCGCCATATTGAATTTTATTCAAAACATACTTTTTCATACTCCTCCTACAAAATTTGTCCAATTTGTATGACATTTGGTATGTAGCATCTACTCACTCATGACAAGTTGTTAAAAGATTTTTGATAGACCCAGCCGTTGTTTTATACTGCGTCAACAAATTTGACTGCGAGCACGCCAAAATGAATATGCGGCTGTATCTTTGCAAATGTTTTTTGTATTGACATGAAACTTGGAACATGTCATCACAGGCATAACTTGAGAGTACATGCAGAGTTTCGTCATAGCACCACCTACTGCTCAGAAGTTATAAACCATGTTATTATGTTATAATTGGTGTCATTTAAACAGCTTTATCCTAACCTCATTATCACAAATCTTTACAAATATTTCCTTTTCTGCCCTTATTCGTCTTGACCCCGTAATTGCAGGAAATATTTGAAGAGTTTGGATCCAAAGCGCTATAACTCCATTTTGATTAATTTGAGTAAAAAGGTGTTTTCTTTACCAAGAAAGTGGTAAAATGAAAACCATTTTTTTCTGTTTAAACTTTCACATAGCATCTTTTGGTCATAAAACATTAAAAATTCAAATCTACATTTTGATTTTAAAAGGTTTATTATAAAAACTGATTATTTTTTCCCCAAAATGTACTAAATCCATGACACGTTTATTTTTATTTTTATTAATATATATATTTTATATATTATTATATATAATTATATATTTTTTAATATAAATCCATCAATATATCAATATAAAATTATTTTTCATATTGAAAATACACAACAAAGTTGATTTCAAATATATGACAGCCTCTGAATTTTGTCAATACTAATCTTTTATACAGGCATTTGCCCAGTACATTGGTATTAAAAACGGCTTTTATGGAGACTGTGACAGAAGTTTGATGCTGTTATGAAGGAACAAGCAACAGCCGGCATTTTTCCTCCTCCCGACTCGAGTGCCTTATCTTCATAATCTCCTCACGTAAATGATTACAATTCAATGACTTGCGTTTCTTCCCCACCGCAGAAACCACCACAGGTTCATAAGTGCCGTCAAAATGATTCCTTTTTCTGTTTTTGTTGATCACAATATACAAAGCAAATAAGGAAAACTAGGATGCAGGGTGTATTCAGAGCAACGCCATTATTGTTTACAGTGTGTGGAATGGAGCACTGTGATTGGTTGAGCAGATATATCGCGTTCTGCAGAGAAGGGAGACTGGCATTTGTCGCGGTTTGGAAAGAAAGGGAGAAAACATGACAGAATAACACCCAAAATTAATAAATGACTTTTCAATACCGACCAGATACAATACTGATTTTGACAAACTTTTTTTTTTTTTTTTTTAAATGGCATTTAGCGCGTTTTGAAACCAAACTTTTCATTTGTTTTTCATCTTTTTGCATGCAACTAATACTGCAAGCCAACAACTGTAGTGAAATACTGATACTTTTGCACCAGTTAATTGTGTTGGACTGAGCTATGAACAGGACAAAGACAGTATATCCTCTCGATAGTGATTTTGAACATACAGGGAATGACACTGTGTTCATATATGTGCGTGTGTGTGTGTGTGTGTGTGTGTTAGTGAGCGTGACTGCAGAGCTGAGCTGCGGGCAGGATTTAGAGGAGCTTCTCCTTGATGCCAGTCTGGACACCAGCAGAGATGCACCATAATGCTGTAACCTAGGTAATGCAATGAAATTCCCATGTTTATGAAGGAATTCCTGGAATAATAACTCATGAATGTGCTTTAAGAGGAAGACTGGTTAAGTTAACCCGTGTTTGTCTCTTCTCAGGATCCACACGTGTAGTGAAAACCAGAAGGGCCGGTTTGTTCTTGCCACATGGCATTTGCTCATATTCCTCTGGACTCTTTCCATCTTTCTCTTGTGTCTTTTCCACAAATTTTCAA
Source organism: Chanodichthys erythropterus (assembly GCF_024489055.1). NCBI lineage: Eukaryota > Metazoa > Chordata > Actinopteri > Cypriniformes > Xenocyprididae > Chanodichthys > Chanodichthys erythropterus. Next base: position 2,534,325 of record NC_090227.1, on the reverse strand, counting down.
AACAACACAGAGAACTTCCCTGAAATGTCCAACCTTAAAAAAATTGGCGTTATATTGAAATTACGAAAACCTGTGATTGGTTACTTTGCCGTAAAGTCGTTCAGTATGTTCGTTCAGCGATGGTGTTCTTCAAAAACACAGTTACCAAAGACACACACGCGGAGAAACACAAACTTTTCGCTAACCGGCGACCTACTTCTGTTCCACCCCTTTATGCTGTTGGCGCGTCACTGCTCACCGTCGCCCCCTCGTGGACTGGAGGTTGTAATGCAGTAGAAAGACTGACCAGCTGGAACACTTTGAGCAAAGACATTGAAGCATTGGTTTTGGCTTTCAGATCTTGTCGGGCAGGCGGAAGTTGTTTAGCGAGTGCCTCGTCGCACTCAAGTGTTTGTGTGCGTTTGTCATTATTATTGTCTCATTAACACAAAAAAAGGACTTACCAAAGTGACACGCATCCGCTTTCCGTTTGTTCCTGCTGCTGCTCAGGAATCGGTCAAAACATCCACTTCTGATCTCACCAGGTTCCCTCCATCAACCAGCACCTCTGAAGCCGCGAAAGCGCTTTGAAACCTGCGTGAACATGTGGAACAATCGATAATTGTTGATCTTTAGCGAATCATCTGAATGATGCAGATGATTTGGAAAACACAGGCGAATGAATTGTACAATTTTCACTCTTTCTCTCCCACACACACAAATACTCATTCTGTCTTCCATCGGTAACCCTGTGTGTCACCATACGTACTCATCCGAAGACAGGACATGCCTTTAAACCTTTTTTTCAGCTCTTTATTCTGGCTGCTTGGCTGAATCAGTTGATATTTATTTTAAACAACCCGAGTCTGTTGTGTGATTTAGTTTTTTTCCTCCCCATTGTTCCCCGTCTTTTTCTTTTTTCTTTTTTTTAAAAAAAAAGCTGTTGTTGTGGGATTTTCCCCCCTTTGGTGTATATTTTCAGATTCTATAAAGAGCAAATATTAAGTTTAAAGTTTTTTCCTATTTTGATTGGTTGGGGTTTGGGAAAGGGGCGGGGCTCTGTTGATTTATATAAATGGGGGTGGAGCTCTGGGAGAGTATATTATGTAAATCAAGAGTGTGTTTGGGCATGAAAGCCGCCATTTACAATGAGGCAGTAGAAGTGCCGGACCACAAGACTTCATGAAGAAAACACTAAACTTGTGTGAAGCTACTGCCGCCAGAGACACTAGAGACTAAACTTTACCTCAAAAGATGTCACCAACGTTGGACAAATGAGAAGCTTGTGACATCGAAGCGAGGCTTGACCCGATAAATGTAGTACTTGCCACCATTCCAGGCTCTGTGGTTGGTGCTTTTCGGTTCCTCTCTCTCTCTCTTTAACGTCTGGTTGATGTTGACTCTGACTTTGAAAGCAGACGTCTATCTGCCAGGCTTCAGAGAAGCTTTGCCTCTACATCCAGATCGTCTTTGACCTTGAAATCAACACTTCTGTGCCCCCAACCCGATGTTTGTAATGCTTTATTTTTAGTCATTTTTAAAATTACCTGTTAAATTAATCAAACTGTACTGGTAACACAAAGAGATGTGTATGGCTTTTTCCCTCTCAAATAAATGCATGTAATGACAAAAGTAGCATGTGTGGCAAATGTTTTCATAAAATATCTTTACTAATTGCATTTTTTTCAGTTTTGTTTTACCATTCAGGGTGAAGTCATTATTTAAAAAGTCACCTCATCCACCTTATTATTTTCAGGTTAAATTCTATAGAAAAACTGGTATTTATTATCATATTATTTTATTAGCATAATCATAAACACTGGTTTGTAGTGCAAATGGTTTTACTGGTTACTGTGAAAAACAATTTGGATGTTAATGCTTGTCTTGCATCTAAATGTTGCATTTTGAATTACAGTGTTTTGGTCTCAATAGCAGTTATATATACACGTGTATAAATTGCTGAAATGTAAACATGACAAAAATAAGAAAATGCAGTAACTCGGAATATTCTTTTGGGAAGAAAGTGAAAGCATATTTGTTATTTTGGGTATTATATGCTGCCAATTCTAAAGAAGAAAACGAAAATTAATGGCATTTAATTGAGTTAACTTTAACATTTAAAGGGTTAGTTCACCCATAAATTAAAATGTCATTTATTACTCACGCTCATGCCGTTCCACACCCGTAAGACCTTCGTTAATCTTCAGAACACAAATTAAGATATTTTAATTGAAATCCAATGGCTCAGTGAGGCCTGCATAGCCAGCAATGACATTTCCTCTCTCAAGATCCATTAATGTACTAAAAACATATTTAAATCAGTTCATGTGAGTACAGTGGTTCAATATTAATATTATAAAGCGACGAGAATATTTTTGGTGCACCAAAAGAAACCAAAACGACTTATTTAGGGATGGCCGATTTCAAAACACAGGAAGCTTCGGAGCGTTATGAATCAGCGTATCGAATCATGATTCGGATCACGCGTCAAACCACCAAACTGCTGAAATCACGTGACTTTGCCGCCCCAAACCGCTGATTCAACACACTGATTCATTATGCTCCGAAGCTTCCTGAAGCAGTGTTTTGAAATCGGCCACCACTAAATAAGTCGTTTTGGTTTCTTTTGGTGCACCAAAAATATTCTCGTGGCTTTATAATATTAATATTGAACCACTGTACTCACATGAACTGATTTAAATATGTTTTTAGTACATTAATGGATCTTGAGAGAGGAAATGACATTGCTGGCTATGCAGGCCTCACTGAGCCATCAGATTTCATCAAAAATATCTTAATTTGTGTTCCAAAGATTATCGAAGATCTTATGTGTGTGGAACGGCATGAGGGTGAGTAATAAATGACGGAATTTTAATTTTTGGGTGAACTAACCCCTTATTAAATAATTCTTATGAAGTGTTAAAGGAAAAAACTCTAGCTTCTGTTGTTGGTTTTCTGAGAGTCCCTGAGTTTGCACAGGTGAAACCCCCTGGTTTCCATGAAAGAAAGCGACACATCAGGTGGTCCGGTATGTTACACACCCTGAGATGTTTGCTAACACTATCAAACAGCCTTGCCGCTGGAGAGCAATATGTTTGAGATTATCAAGCTTCTGCTGAACCCTGAGCACAGAACATGCAAAAATACAGAAGACCAGTGAGGGAAATAATCGACCAAAAACACACCATTGAGATGGGAATGAAAGCACTGATGTACTGATATAATCACTGATATAATCCTCAGGAATTTGAGTCTCGGGGTGTAATTAGAACTACATTGAGATTCGGACACTTTTTTTGATCATTATGTCTGTCGACTAGAAGTCATTCGGCCATGCTGTACTTTGGGATGTTCTGTGCATATAGAAGGGATTTCTGAGGTATTTGACTCCGAGTCTATTATTATAAATCTACTTTGAAGGAATTTCCATGTAATCCTCAGTGATTCTTACATAAGCACAGGAGACCTCAGCGGTCTGTGTAGATTTAATGGCTGATTTTATGGATGGATGGATGGATGGATGGATAGTTGGGTGGTGGGATGGATGGATAGACAAACGGACAGATGGATAGATACACAGTATGATGGATGATGGATGGGTGGATAGACAGTTGGATAAATGGATGGATGGACTGATGGGTGGATGGACAGACAGACGGATGAACGGATGGATGGATGGGTGAACTGATAGACTGATGGATGGATGAACGGATGGTTAGACTGATGGATGGATGAATGGATGATAGATAGACTGATGGATGGAGAGAGAGGGATGACAGACGGATGGATGAACAGATAGACTGATGGAGGGAGAGAGGGATGATGGATGGATGGATGGACAGACTGATGGACGGATTGATGAATGGATGGATGAACTGATAGATGATGGATGGGTGTACGGATGGATGGAGAGAGAGAGGGGGATGACGGACGGATGGATGGATGGATGGATGGATGGATGGATGGATGGATGGATGAACGGATAGATAGACTGATGGATGGAGGGAGAGAGGGATAATGGATGGATGGATGGATGGACAGACGGATGGATGGAGGGAGAGAGGGATGATGGATGGATGGACAGACTGATGGATGGATGGATGGATGGATGGATGGATGGATGGATGGATGGGTAGATAGACTGATGGATGGATGGGTAGATAGATGGATGGATGGATGGATGGATGGATGGATGGAGGGAGAGGGATGACGGATGGATGGATGTATAAATGGGTGGATAGACTGATAGATGGAGGGAGAGAGGGATGAAGGATGGATGGATGAACGGGTGGATAGATAGACTGATAGATGGATGGAGGGATGATGGTCAGATGGATGGATGGATGAACGGGTGGCTAGATAGATAGATAGATAGATAGATAGATAGATAGATAGATAGATAGATAGATAGATAGATAGATAGATAGATAGATAGATAGATAGATAGATAGATAGAAAGAAATTTTTGATTGACAATTGAATTTGGTTTCGCTTCTACCATTTGTAGGTAAATTATTAGACACACATTTGACGTTTCATCACGAGATCAGGAGCTACAAAAATAAAGGATAAATGTTTATGGGAAACTGTACATTGTCCCCCTGTTAGTCATTAATATCTGCTGACTGATCAGAGTATTACAGTCATTCAACACATTACTGATCAACCTGACATTAGAAGGCTGATGTTAAATCTGGACTGTGACGAGCACGAGCTCTCTGAGGTCAGAGTGTTTCCGCTCAGGTAAGAGCTCGTCCGCCGCAGTCCCGCTGTGTTTTGACTGTGTCCGGCTGTTGGTTTAGTGCTTTAAAGAGCCTCTCAGCTGTCAAACACTCAATGTGACGTGTTAGTTTTCGGCCTAGTGTTCTCTGCCAGATCTGTGTGGAGATTCCCTCAGGCACAGAGAGGGTTAAAAAGAGCCTTTCCATGTGAAATCCCTTCGTAGACGTTTTTTTCTACGCATCAGTTGGGGAGCTCTGAAAGCAAGCCGTGAGAAAATGAGGTGGAATCAGTGCAGAGAGAAGCACAGAAGTGAAGCGGCGGACTGAAGATCCTCACATGATAGTGCTTACAGACACATCCCTCTCCCGCGGTCACACACACACTCTCTCCACTGCTCTGGGAACTTTGGGAACAGCATCCCATGCTGGTGTGAAGACTTTCTGTAGCACTCAGGACATCCTCAAACAGGTAAATACTGTTTTTACAAAATTGCACACCAGTTTTGAGTGATTTGTAATGTTGTATTTTGACAATAATCCATTATTTAAATCATTCAATTAATAAACATTAAGAGCTGTACCTCCATAACTTTAACAAACATTTATTTATACAATGCATTATTTAAATGCATAAATGCACATTAAAATAGTTTTGAAGCTTGATTAAATTTGTGAGCAGTATTTTGTTCTATTTTTACCCAAATTATTGTGAGCATTATGGAGCGCTAAACTCTCACACACATGATTTCCCAGAAGTGAGACGAATGAATAGGATAATGCAGGAAATCCCTAATATGGACATCCAGAGATCGCTGTATCTAAATAAAACAGATTTTGACTGAATAAACATGAAGAGAATAAACACGCTATTGCGACAGTATTATAATTTGTGGGTATTTTCATTAGGGTAATGTAGGCTATTTATAACGCAATGTTAATCGACATAGCCTTTATCACTATATATTTATTTATTTATATATTTTGACTGACAGCATTATGTACTTATTTCAAAATTTCTATTTCTATAGATATTACCATATATCGCTTTTGTTAATTCTTTTGGCCACGATAACCGTGTAGTGAAAAATCTGATATTGTCACAGCTAATATATTTAGTAACGAAGGCGGAAAGTAGTTCCTCACAAAAGAGGGTTTTTAAGACATTTCATTTTTCTTTCCTTTTTATTTAAACATTCGTGCCGTCAAGCTGTTGTATAAATGCAATATCACACTTGTAGCCGTGCGATATGGCTGAATATCAGCACGCTTTGATTACCTACGACCGAATCACAGCCGTGCTGATATACAGCCATATCGCACAGCTACAAGTGTGATATTTCTCATTTCCAAAACTATTAACAAATTAATGTTGAGTTTCTTCATTGAAACGCATTGTAATATGTAGAGAGAGAGATCGCCTGAGCGAGTGTGTTACCTGCATCTAGCTAATATTCTTCAGGTCAATCTTATATTCGTAATCGCAAAATCAGTTTAAATGTCTGCTGAGGAAAGCTATATCTTTGTCTTTGTCCTTTTAACATCTAAGGGGATTTCCCATGACAGTGCTAATCAATGTATACGTCAGTTGCGTCTCGTAAGATGTTGTTTAATGTAAAAACAATGGTAACACTTTCTATGAAGACCATGCTTATAATGAATTAGCTCCATTTATATTCTTATTTATAAGCAAGTATTACTATTTTATAAACACACACACATATATATATATATATATATATATATATATATATATATATATAAGACTTAAGACCTATACTGCATTAATTATTAATTAATTAATTAATACATTATTTATATAATTAATTAATAGTCATGCATTTGCTTTTTCAATGTTCATGTTCATAATCCATTATACACTGACTTATAATGTATTTCCCCCCAGAAATCAACACAAACAGTTGAAAAAAAATATCTTTTTTTTTAATGTTACATACTTGCAAAACACTGCAACAATATTTCAAAGTATAATTTCAAACTGCTATAAGCAATATCATGCATATGGCTGAGGAGATATAGATTTTAACCAATTAAAATGACCATCCATGCAAACATTAGCCATTAAAGACATAATAACTAATTGGTACAGCAAACAAGTGTCTCTGGAACTGTTTTATATTTGATCATTTTTATATCAGGAATAATGGATTATGATCATGCACATTGAAAAAGCAAATGCATGGCTTATAAATAATTATAAAAACAAAATAATTGTATCTATAACTGTTCTTATAATGCAGTATAGGTTTTAATGAGGCTTTATAAATATATTTATAGAATAGTAATACTTATTTATAAATCATAAGTATGGTCTTCATAGAAAGTGTTACCAAAACAACTTTGTTTCAGTCCATTTCAATATAAGTCTTTGTCAAAATCACTAACAAGGACTATTTCTTAATATATATAAATATAAATATAAATATATATATATATATATATATATATATATATATATATATATATATATATATATATATATATATATATATATAATATTATTTATTGAACAATAATATTTAAATTAACAATAGCCATTATAACAGTATAAGTAAAATAGAAAATAAACACAAGCATACGTTTCAGTCAAACGTACAAAAGCAGCGCTCTAGTTAGTACAGGATTTAATTTCAATGTAAATATAAAGTTATGAAACTTAATATAGCCCGTAAGCCAAATCTATTAGCTCTGGAACAAGTAATATATTAATAAGACCAAATATTGGCCATTTGATATACCCAAAACGAATTATACCTCATGTTTAAACTCTATCTACATAAGAGCCAGCAGCAAATTCCCGAAGGACTGGCCGAGATGAAGCTGTTCTCTGTGGGTATATGAGCTCTGAATGGTCACACTGACGGCCTGGACCTCGCAACATAGGCAGCATTTCCAGCCATATATATATAAATATATGTGTGCATGTGTCTTCACACAATTTTTTTTATTAAAATGAACAAAAAGTAAAGCGTGGGGTAAAGCATGAATGTGCGCATATGAAGTTCATATTGAACTTCTGATCTGTTAAGCAGTGTATAAAGCCAACAGCTTATTAGTGCAAGTTAATATAAGTGTTAATACCTAGACATGTTTAAGCCAGCGTAAAAGCATTACTGTCTCTCCATTCAAGCTATAAGCACATAATGATTAAAGCCGCATTGGCTTTTTTCCCTGCTGGACCTTCACTTGCTGCTTATTGTCGTGCAGCTGAAGTAGGGTTTGGAGTGCGTCCAGAAAGAGCATTCCATTGATTTTTACAGACTGAAGTCCTGATAGAGGTCATAGCAACGGAGACACATCTTTGAAACTTAGTATTCATGTCGACTCTGTGCTGTTTGTACTCTGTTTCACTTACAACAACAATCTCCTCTACATTTTACACAATTCTCACATTGATCAGTGCGAAGTGGAGAACATCAGGATATCAATCTACCTTTGATTTAACCGGGGGCGTCGCTAGACCCTTTTATATGGAAGCTTGTTTCTGCCATGGAATAAAAAATAAATAAATAAAAATTCTCACAATTCTGACTTTTTCCCTCGCAATTTACATCTGAAAAATTCCCAAAAAATTGGGACACTGTACAAATTGTGAATAAAAATAGAATGCCATTATGTGGAAGTTTCAAATTTCAATATTTTGTTCAGAATGCAACATAGATGACATGGGTGAAAGATCTGGACTGCAGACTGGCCATTTCAGTACCCGGATCCTTCTTCTACGCAGCCATGATGTTGTAATTGATGCAGTATGTGGTCTGGCATTGTCATGTTGGAAAATGCAAGGTCTTCCCTGAAAGAAACGACGTCTGGATGGGAGCATATGTTGTTCTAGAACTTGGATATACCTTTCAGCATTGATGGTGCCTTTCCAGATGTGTAAGCTGCCCATGCCACACGCACTCATGCAACCCCATACCATCAGAGATGCAGGCTTCTGAACTGAGCGCTGATAACAACTTGGGTTGTCCTTGTCCTCTTTAGTCCGGATGACATGGCGTTTAGATATGGCTTCTTTTTTGACCTATAGAGTTTTAGCCGGCAACGGCGAATGGCACGGTGGATTGTGTTCACCGACAATTACAGTAGCATTCGTGTATGTTATGCAGTGCCATCTAAGTATGGTTTTCCGGCCTTGACCCTTACGCACGAGATTGTTCCAGATCCTCTGAATCTTTGGATGATATTATACACTGTAGATGATGATAACTTCAAACTCTTTGCAATTTTTCTCTGAGAAACTCTTTTCTGATATTGCTCCACTATTTCTCGCCGCAGCATTGGGGGAATTGGTGATCCTCTGCCCATCTTGACTTCTGAGAGACACTGCCACTCTGAGAGGCTCTTTTTATACCCAATCATGTTGCCAATTGACCTAATAAGTTGCAAATTGGTCCTCCAGCTGTTCCTTATATGTACATTTAACTTTTCCGGCCTCTTATTGCTACCTGTCCCAACTTTTTTTGGAATGTGTAGCTCTCATGAAATCCAAAATGAGCCAATACTTGGCATGACATTTCCAAATGTCTCACTTTCAACATTTGATATGTTATCTATATTCTATTGTGAATAAAATATTTGTATGTTGTATTTTTTATTTTATATAAGTTAATGAGATTTGTAAATTATTGCATTCCTTTTTTATTCACAATTTTTTACAGTGTCCCAACTTTTTTGGAATCGGGTTTGTAATATTAATGAAATAAAGGCCACTTAAAGGGGTTAGTTCACCCAAAAATGAAAATAATGTCATTTATTACTCTCCCTCATGTCCCTCATGTTGATGAAATCCGATGGCTTAGTGAGGCCTTCATTGAGAGCAAAGCCATTCAAACTCTCAAGGTCCAATAATGTACTAAAAACATATTTAAATCAGTTCATGTGATTTCAGTGGTTCAATCGTAATATTATAAAGCTACAAGAATACTTTTTGTGTGGCAAAAAAAAAAAAAACGACTTTTCAACTATATCTATATGGGCCGATTTCAAAACACTGCTTTATGAATCTTTTGTTTCAAATTAGTGATTCGGATCTCCTATCAAATGGCTAAACTGCGACTTTGTTGCTCCGATGCACTGATTCGATACATAAAGCTCTGAAGCAGTATTGTGAAATCGGTATAAAAGTATAATATTTCTATAATAACTTTTACTTAGTTCAGATATCATTGATTGTTATTGTACAGGTCAATGGCGAGGATATCGACTCATAAGTGCATGCTGGTCTTGACCTTGACCTTCCTGGTCTGTGAGATTGTGGTCGGCCGAATCTGCAGATCCCTACTGATCGCGGTGGACAGCTTCCACACACTCTACGTCTTCATACATTTGTCTCTATCCGCATTAAAGCATCATCCTAATTCTACCTCAACCACCACTGGTTCCTCCCTTCCAAACATCTCCACTTCTGAAGGCCCGAGTCCTCTGTACGATGAGCAGCACTACAGAAGGATGCGCCTTGAGCCGTTTGGCATCCTGATCTCAGCTCTGTTAATGGCGTCTCAGTGCGTCTCCATTAGTCTGGAGATTCTCACTCACCTCGTGCAGCCAGAAGCCATTCAACACCCACTCTTGTCTATTGTGGTTGGAGGAGCTAGTCTGTTATTCAATATACTCGTGTTGGCCTGGAGAAGGAAGAGCAGCGGGATGGATGAAGCTGCTGATGGGATCAACAAGTGCCTGATGCAAAACGACCCTCATTCTACATCAGAAAGCAAAGGTAAGTTTGAATAGAATCAATATTTTTGGTCAGTCACATTTAAAATTTGCATAAACCCCGCCCCAGAGAACATGCAACAAAGGGGGCGGGGCCATGTTGGGCTGCTTTAGAGAAGAGGAAGAGTTGTTGTAGTAGAGTGTTGTTGACATGCCGTCATTTTACACTGGACTGCTTCACAAACGAGGGTCAATTCAACATAAAAGATGAACATGACGGCACATGATAGTGGATGAGTTGAATCAACTCCACAGCAACTACATCAATTTATCCACTAACCATTCAGAAACGTATAAAAGTTGTAACTTCTCCCTGAGTCTCTCCATGTTGACTCCGGTTTGAACAATGTAAGGCTGAACACTTTCCTCATTTTGGCTGCGTGAGATTCTCCAGCTTTGTTGTTGTTGAGCTGTTAAAGCTCCGCTCTCTTCTGGAAAGGAGTTCGGGAGCAGCAGCTCATTTGCATTTAAAGGGACACACACAAAAACAGTGTGTTTTTGCTCACACCCAAATAGGAGCAAATTTGACAAGCTATAGTAAATGATCTGTGGGGGATTTTGGGGACACTAGAGACTTATATTACATCTTGTGAAAAGGGGCATTATAGGACCCCTTTAAACGAAGACAATTTTAATTGCTCACAGGTTTTTAACAATGTTCATTCTTATCGTTGAAATTGAAAATGGCCCTACAAGATACATTTAGTTGCAATATTATTAAAAAAGAAGGTCATTCAACTTCACGGCAAAACCAAAGTTGGAAAGATGCTTTGATGCCAAACTTTTCTGCTAAATGTCTGCTAACTGTTGGTCCTAAATTCACTCAAAATACAAACCAAAAGCCATAAATCACCAGAGACCCGAATGTAAAAATGAAAACACTTAGTTGAAGGGATGATCAGTTGTGCAGTGATGAGAATGTGTCTATAATGGATAATGTAATCTTGCATTCCTTTAGTGATACAGTAAATGAAGGACTATGGGTCACAAAGTGGAACTGATTGCAAAGTTTCTGGTGTTTTGTGCCTTTGTGTTTTATTAAGATCAGTAAAGTTAAGGTTCTGCTGCTACATAATGGCTGTGATGATGATCACTGTGTTGTAGAAAGTGCTCTCCAGGACAACGCACTGATGTTCTGCAACCCTGAAGCTTCTAGTGTTTTGGATCCAGATCAAGGCTCTCAGGATGGCTCTTCTGAGTTACCAAACCTCAACATCATTAAACCAGTTTCTGAGTCCAATTCCAGGATCGGTGAAAGTTCTCAGGAAATCATTCAGCCTGCAGAGCAACTTCCAGAAGAACCTCATCACTCCACCTGCACCGAACACTCAGGTGAGAGTAACAACATATCTGAATTTTATGTCATGTTAATTTAAGAAGATATGTTTTTGAAAGAAGTCTGTTATGCTTACCAAGTTGTATTTATTTGATCAAAAACATCAAAATCAGTAATATTGTGAAATATTATTTCAATTTAAAATAGCTGTTTTTGTGAACTTGCAATTGTGAGTTATAAAGTCAGACTTGCATCTTATGAAGTCCGAATTGTGAGATATAAACACAGTTGCGAGATATACAGTCAGAATTTATAACTCTCAATTCTGACTTTATAGCACAATTCTGACTTTATATCTCGCAATTCTGACTTTATATCTCACAATTCTGACTTTAAATCTCACAATTCTGACTTTATATCTCATAATTCTGACTTTAAATCTCACAATTCTGACTATATCACGCAATTCGGACTTTAAATCTCGTAATTGTCATTAAATCTTGCAATTTGGACTTTATATCTCGCAATTCTGACTTTAAATCTCGCAATTCTGACTTTATATCTCATAATTCTGACTTTAAATCTCACAATTCTGACTATATCACGCAATTCTGACTTTAAATCTCGTAATTCTGTCATTAAATCTTGCAATTTGGACTTTAAATCTCGCAATTCTGACTTTAAATCTCGCAATTCTGACTTTAAATCTCGCAATTCTGACTTTAAATCTCACAATTCTGACTATATCACGCAATTCGGACTTTAAATTTCACAATTCTGACTATATCACGCAATTCGGACTTTAAATCTCGCAATTCTGACTTTTTATCTCACAATTCGGACTTTAAATCTCACAATTCGGACTTTAAATCTCACAATTCTGACTATATCACGCAATTCGGACTTTAAATTTCACAATTCTGACTATATCACGCAATTCGGACTTTAAATCTCGCAATTCTGACTTTATATCTCACAATTCGGACTATATCACGCAATTCTGACTTTAAATCTCACAATTCTGACTATATCACGCAATTCAGACTTTAAATCTCACAATTCTGACTATATCACGCAATTCAGACTTTAAATCTCACAATTCTGACTATATCACGCAATTCTGACTTTAAATCTCGTAATTCTGTCATTAAATCTTGCAATTTGGACTTTAAATCTCGCAATTCTGACTTTAAATCTCGCAATTCTGACTTTAAATCTCGCAATTCTGACTTTAAATCTCGCAATTCTGACTTTATAACTCGCAATTCTGACTTTTTATCTCACAATTCGGACTTTAAATCTCACAATTCGGACTTTAAATCTCGCAATTCTGACTTTATATCTCGCAATTCTGACTTTAAATCTCACAATTCTGACTATATCACGCAATTCGGACTTTAAATTTCACAATTCTGACTATATCACGCAATTCGGACTTTAAATCTCGCAATTCTGACTTTAAATCTCGCAATTCTGACTTTAAATCTCGCAATTCTGACTTTATAACTCGCAATTCTGACTTTTTATCTCACAATTCGGACTTTAAATCTCACAATTCGGACTTTAAATCTCGCAATTCTGACTTTAAATCTCACAATTCTGACTATATCACGCAATTCGGACTTTAAATTTCACAATTCTGACTATATCACGCAATTCGGACTTTAAATCTCGCAATTCTGACTTTATATCTCACAATTCGGACTATATCACGCAATTCTGACTTTATATCTCGCAATTCTGACTTTATATCTCACAATTCTGACTTTATCTCGCAATTCAGACTTTAAATCTCTCAATTCGGGCTTTAAATCTCGCAATTCGGACTTTATCTCACAATTCGGACTTTAAATCTCGCAATTCTGTCTTTAAATCTTGCAGTTCTGACTTTATATCTCGCAATTCTGACTTTATAACTCACAATTCGGACTTTATAAACTCCTATTCTGAGAAAAAGTCAGAATTGTGAGATATAAACTCGCAGTTGCGAGAAAAAAAGTCTGAATTGTGAGATAGTCGAAATTACCTTTTTTTTATTTTTTTATTTCATGGCGGAAACGAGCTTCCATACATTACAGCTATTTTAAACTGTAATAATATTTCACAGTTTTACTGTTTTTACTGCATTTTTATTAAATTAAATGCAGCCTTGCTGAGCAAGGGACTACTGTCAAATGTTTTACAATTTGTATTATTCCAAACTTTTGACATTTATGATGATACCATATAAAACACCAATTTATTTGGCTTTAACCTGACAGTTTCCCAGTGTATCCCTAAAGGATCCAGGTTTAGAAGGCTGCAGCTCGGCTCCATCAGTGTGGTCCAGGACCTTCTGTGTTCAGTGCTCATTGTGACTAACGGTCTGGTTCTCCTGCTCTCTGAAGCGCACTGCCATCGGCCTCACTCGGACTGTCATCTCCTGGTCTATATGGACGCAGGTTTCTCCACAGTGGGTGTGCTGGTGCTGTTATCCACGGCCCTGCCGAAGCTGCACCGCTATGGGCTGCTGGTTCTCCAGGCGCCGCCGCTGCATCTCTCCGTCGGTCAGGTGCGGCTTTGCCTCAGTGAAGTGCCGGGCGTGTTGTCGGTTCACGAGCTGCACGTGTGGCAGCTGTCAGACGCGTTGATGGTGGCGTCGCTGCACGTGCACTGTCCTGACGGGCTGAGCGCAGCGGAGTGCGACGATCTCATGGCGAGGGTCAAAGCCGTGCTGGCCACTTTTGGCATCGAGCACTGCACCGTGCAGCCCGAGTTCCTCGCCTCGGACAGTTCGGGAGCAGTGCGGTCAGTCTGCAGCTTCCGCTGCGGGCAGGAGTGTGCGGAGAAGCTCTGCTGCTCACCGCAGGGGGATGATCCCCATATTCCCAAAACGGGGAGTCCTGTCTGCGTCCAGGAGGAGAAACCCTGCTCTCCAGCGCCACCGTGTGTTGATGAGATCAGAGATGTGATTATTGAGAACACGTACCTGTGATTGAACAAGGCTGTTGTTATTTTTGTGAACAGCCTGTAATTACTGTACATGATGAGACTCCAGCAATAAACATTTTTAATAAATGCAAAATTAGTTGAGTTTATCACTACGGAGACTAAACACTGCTTTATTCAGAGCTAAAGCACTGAGGAGAGGATCATAACTAATAAATAATTTCTAACTCTGTAACATATGCAAGTAAAGCCTTGTGTAGCTGTCATATTTGATACACAAGGCCTCCAAATGATCAAAACTTGACTGAAAAACCTGTCACACAATCTGCTACATCATGCCTTCTGTTGTCTGATTCATAGTTTAGACTTTTTATCAAGTAAAAGTCCTTTTAGTTTACTAACGCTTTTGGTTCATGTGTTTTTTGCTGTTAAATCCTTAATGACTTTTATGAAGTAAACATAAGAGTAAGTTTTGTTTTGTCAGTAGGCTAATATTTCAAGTAGTTCTGTCAAACGATAATTCATGATTTATCACATCCAAAATAAAGGTTTTTGTGTTTACATAATATATGTGTGTAGCCTTCTGTCTATATGTATTATGTAGCTATATATAAATACACACAATGTAAATATTTAAGAAAATGTATACATGTGTATATATAATGTATATAATTTATATTATATATAAACATAAAATATATTTATATATAAAATACATTTTGTTAAATATATACATAATATACACAGTACACACATATATTATGTAAACACAAACTTGAATCGATCAATTGTTTGACAGCACTAAATTCAAGATGAACACTTACTGGACTGAAGAAACTGAGGTTTACTTGATTATCCATACATCATTTATTAGATATATCATGTTGAAATGTGACTATTAAATATAATCATCAGCATATTAAGGAAGGTTTATTTGTTCATCTCCCAACCATCATTGAATAGCATTATTTGTTTTAAAACTACAGAGCTTTGATAACAAAACTAAGCTTTAAATATCATCTTACTAAGACATATTTTTGGCAGATATAGAGTGATGACTGATATTTTATATGCATTTTATGTCACTACTGTGATAAATATTTTATTGATTCACATTACAAGCATCAGAATTTCATCTTTATTTCATATGTCAGGCTTTACAGAGTTAAAATGTAGGGACGAAAATGTAAGTAATTTATTTATATATATATATATATGTGTTATAATATACTTCAATATACTGTATTATAGTATATTTTATCAAGTTTAGTATGGGTTTGTATTTTGCATAAATGGATGGCATGTTTTTTTACATAAGAAATCCCTTCATAAACATATAACTGCCCCTTAAAATAAATTCCAGGATGCAAGTAAATTTCTCACATGTTCTCACTACAGTGAAGCTCACAGGATTATACTTTTGAAGCATTTACACTCTTGTGGAGTTTGAAACACTGAGCAAAATAAATGTAATAAACCCAGTCTGCTTATACTAATAAATTTTATTTTAATACACTTGGATGCATTCATTTTTTCACCAAGAGGAAAAAAAAAAAAAAAACACAACCTGAGTATGTGAGGTTATATAACGGTAATATAAGGTCCGTTAATTATTTTTAATATATAGGGGGAGAGTGGGTAAGATGAGCCATATTTTACTTATGTGGTCCTCACAATAAGGGAAAATGAGGCAGAAGTACAATGAAAGTATTTAAAGTATTTTCAGGATGTTTGCAATCATTTTAAACTATCAGAAGACATCTATGACAAAGGGCTCTAAAAATATGGCTTCTTATAAAAAAAAGTGTTCCTGTGGCTCAATTTGCCCCAGGTTAGGGGTAAGTTGAGTCGAGTCAGTAGGTGGGTGTAAATTGACCATCTAACTGAATCTGAATCAAACCCATGTGACATTTTGAAGATAACCTCTTTTAAAAGATGAAAACTAATTTAATTATCAAATATCAGTTTACAAATATTTATATTTCCTTTCTTAAAACTACTTTAAACAACAGTTTAACTGTTAAGGAGAAACAAAAGACTCATGAACAACCATCACAAAACAAAACAAACAAACAAACAAAAAAAAAACAGTCGTAGATCATCAGGTAACCACACACAGTATTGAGAATCAAGGGTTCACATACTTTTGAACAGGGTCATTTTAATAATTTTTTTTTTTTTTTTTTTTTTTTGTCGTGTGAACTAAATGTAAACATCTTTTATGTAAAATATCTTACTCAGGACAGTACTAAATAAAAATAACATGCATTTTGTATGATCCCTCTTATTTTATTAAAATACATACTTTTTCTTGCAACTCTATATGATGAAACATCTTCTGGTTCATATCAGAGAAGGGTTTGGTGGACTTATACACTGTTCCTATCAAATAAACTCAAATAAAAAAATAACCCAGCTGCATAATATGACATTGAAATTATAGCAATTATACTTAACTTACACTGTAAATTCAGTGCCTTATGGTGGGGTAAACACTGGCTCAATTTACCCCACAACAGTTGGCTCACTTTGCCCCATAGATGCCACTTTGGGGAAAAACAAGCTAGCTTACCAATTCAGGATAATATTTAGCTAAATGACTTGCATGGTTTTATACATTGCTAAATCATCAATATGATTCATAAATATTTTAGAAATGGACAAATTTGCTTTCACGTAACAGCCATTACATCTGTTATGCTAAAATGTTCCTTTAAACTGTAAGTAAACTGGCACACACACACACACACACACACACACACACATATATATATATATATATATATATATATATATATATATATATATATATATATATATATATATATATATATATATATATATATATATATATATATATATATATATATATATATATATATATATATATATATATATATATATATATATATATCATATATATATCATATATATATATCATATATATATATATAATGTGTGTATATATATGTATATATATATATATATATATATATATATATATATATATATATATATATATATATATATATATATATATATATATATATATATATATATATATATATATATATATATATAGTAATGGTATTGTTTGTAGTACTGTTGTTGTAGATTTAGTTTTAGTTTTGACTGAAATACTCGTATTTGATGTTTATATATCATATGGTTTATGACTTTTATTTTGAAATACAGCGCCCATCCACTTCCGCAAGAAATATTCTGTTACAACTTCCGCTCTTTCGCTGTTTCCTCACTACGGCTTCTACAATTAAATGGCTTTTATAATGAAAATATTATTAATACCTACTTAAATATCCGATAAGATATGAATGTTTTGCCTTGAAATCGACCACCATGGCGAGGATTGGAGACATCATTCATCTGAACGTCGGGGGCAAAAGGTGGTGTATTAAAGCAATATCCTGTTCGAAACAAGACAATAACTGTTCATTTACAGCAGAAACTTTATTATAGTCTTCATAACTAGTTTACAGTAGTGTTTTAGTATTGTTTTTCATTTATCCTACGTACTGTAAGAGCAGCAGACAGTAATAAACATCTGCATTCCTCTACAAGCGGCCTGATCTGTAACTCTGCTGTCTTATTGCAAGTTTCGGGCTAAAAATGTTTTATTTTTATTTTTGAAAATGTAAACACAGGTTCAGTACCTCCAGACAGACTCTGACGTGGGTTCCTGACTCCTTTTTCTCAAGGTTTGTGTGTCAGATAAAGCTAAAATAGATCAAACCCTTCCTTCTTGTTTGTATGTTGTGGCTTAAAAGATGATATAATAATAATAACTGACCATACTCATCTTATTAGGACAAATAAAATGCAATAAAATGGTTAATAATATATATTTTGTTTATATAGGTGCGTACATAATAATTAAATGTTGTTTTTTTTCTGTCTAGTTTATTAAGTGGACGGATATCAACACTTAAAGATGAGACTGGAGCGGTAAGATTCATATGATCATAATAATAATTATATAATATTTTACTCCTTGAGCCATTTAAAGGTTCTTAATGTAATGTTTGTCTTTTCAGATTTTCATAGACAGAGATCCGTCTCTGTTTGCTCCCATTCTGAACTTTCTGCGCACCAAAGAGCTTCACCCCAGGTAAACATTATATGTGTTTTTCTGTTAAAGGTGCAATATGTAATATTTTTGAGTAAGCTATCCAAAAACCACTAGGCCAGTGTTATATATTTTCTTCACTTGAGTACTTACAATATCCCAAATGTTTGCAACTATTTGTAAATAGTGAGAAAATTGCAATTTTACCCAAGGCTCCGGGACGTGTGAGGAGTTGCTTGTCAATGGCATCATACCCGCGTTACCCTCGGTTCCCGGTTTTATTTTGTAGAAACCATGGAAACACCAAAGACGCTTTGATATTTACATGTTTTAATAGACAAATGAACAACTGTTTTGATATATTTATAGGCAGAAAACTAATTATTGTTATATAGCTCAACACGTTTAACATTATTGTTTAAATCTAATTTTCTTGATTTTTTTTGCCATGCTTTACCACGCCTCAGAGAAAAACACTATTTTGTGAAGTAGCTAACATAGCATAATCAGATGCAGCTTTATTTTTAGTTACAGTAATACAGCATTTTCTCCATCATACAATACGTTTTCAAAATGAATAGCATGTCATTTATCAACACAAGCCATCCAGCATTTAATCTGATATTGTAAAATGGATCTATCTCACTGCAGTGTGTAACAGTGTCTCACAGCAGCCGCCGAGCGAACGCACAGAGTAACGTTATAACATCATTTTCAACACTCTCAAATGTATCTAATATGATAAACAGAGCTGCGTTACCTCATACTCATGACCGGATTAGCGGAAACAGCGCTGGTGACTGTGTCATAATAAAAGTCCGTTGCTCGTGAGGCGTGTGTTGATCAATCGCTCCAGCTCCTCGTTCAGCTCCACAACACTCGCTCCTGCTCTGCTTCACACTACAGTAACGTTAATAATCGCATCCATGAACATGATTTCTTCCCGAGTCCTATCCTGATTGTTTCCACCGGCTGTGAGGTGAAGATCACATGTCCCAAGATTCCACGCTCAAACTTGGCGTCATCAAGCTACGCCTTTGTTTCGAATAGACCTCTAGCGACCTCTAGTGGACTGAAAATATTACATATTGCACCTTTAACTGTGATATAGATTATTAAACACTGTGAAATTAAGTCTCTTATTATGGAAACTGTTTTTATGACAGGTCCATCGATGTTCACTTATTAATGCACGAGGCTGAGTTCTATGGGATCACGCCGCTGGGTGATTATTCTCACATCTTATACTGCTTCATGTTTATTAAAGGAAATGAAGGTTTGCATGTAGTTTGTGGCATTAATTATTGGGTCTTTCCCTCTCCAGTGCGGAAGCTGCAGTTGTGTGATGAGTTGGATCGCTCCTCCTGCGGGAACGTGTTGTTCAATGGATACCTGCCGCCTCCAGGTACAGTAAACACAAACCCTGACTGTATGAAAAGACAGCATCTTTTAGTCATGATGACGAGTGTGTGTGTGTTGCAGTGTACCCAGTGAAGCGCAGAAACAGGCACAGTGTGGCAGGACCCCAGTACATGGGTGGCCGCGCGGGGCCGGTGGAAAGAGCCCCTGTGAGGAGGAGTAACACAATGCCGCCCAACCTGGGCAACGCTGGCATACTGGGCAGAGCTGTCATTGAGGAGAGAGTGCCAGGTCTGCCTTCACTTCCTTTCAGTATTCTATTCTACTTCAGTTTACTACACTTCTCTATTCAATTCTGTTCCACATACTCTCATTTACTGTACTATTTTCTGTTATATTCCATTCTACTCTGACATACCGTGTTCTGTTTTGTTCTGTTCTAATATATTTACTTTAAGCTATTCTATTTTCTATTCTACCGATTCACTTAGAAAATCAAAATACCCCATAGATTTTTTTTATTCATTTTTTTAACTGCCTGTTTTGGGGCATCATTAAATATGCGCCGATTCAGGCTGCGGCCCCTTTAAATGCTGACGCTCCCCGCCCCCGGAGCTTGCGACTGCTTTAAACAGCATAAACAAAGTTCACACAGCTAATATAACCCTCAAAATGGATCTTTACAAGATGTTCATCATGCATGCTGCTTGCATACATTGGATCATGTGAGTATAGTATTTATTTGGATGTTTACATTTGATTCTGAACGAGTTTGATGGTGCTCCGTGGCTAAAGCTAACATTACACACTGTTGAAGAGATTTATAATCTGCAAGTGACTGCAAGTGTTTAATAATGAAAATAGCGACGGCTCTTGTCTTCGTGAATACAGTAAGAAACGATGGTAACTTTAACCACATTTAACAGTACATTAGCAACATGCTAACGAAACATTTAGAAAGACAATTTGCAAATATCACTTTAAATATCATGATATCATGCATCATGTCAGTTATTATTGCTCCATCTGCCATTTTTCACTATTATTCTTGCTTGCTTACCTAGTCTGATGATTCAGCTGTGCAATGCCTTGAACATGGGCTGGCATATGCAAATATTGGGGGCATACATATTAATGATCCCGACTGTTACGTAACAGTCGGTGTTATGTTGAGATTCACCTGTTCTTCGGAGGTCTTTTAAACAAATGAGATTTATATAAGAAGGAGGAAACAATGGAGTTTGAGACTCAGTGTATGTCATTTCCATGTACTGAACTCTTGTTATTCAACTATGCCGAGGTAAATTCAATTTTTAATTCTAGGGCACCTTTAAATAGTCAGGCATAGCATTCATTTAGTTATTCAAATGAAAGACGGCATAAAAAATGAATAAATAAAGACGAACCTCAGTGTTCTCCTCGGCTAAATTCAATTCGACCATCAGTTTTCACACTTTCATGTGAAAAAAAGCATCAAAAATTAAATGTTTATTGTGCACTTTAGTTAGATTAACTGAATAAAATGTGTGTTTTCACAAGTGTGCTGAAATCATTGATCTTGTGCTGCACTGACTGACAGCTGCTGTGATTATAAAGTGGAAGCGTGGTGCTCGTATTCATTCACAAGAAAAGTTATTGTTTTTCATGAGATTTTGTGAGTACTTCATACTTCACATTGACAAAATGTATTTATAAACCTAGTTATTTTATAATGTTTAATAATTGGTCAAAAACGAAACTAGGTGAAAAACAGTTAGAGGAAATGGCTGATATATGCACAAATAAATGCTACTCTGCCGCCACCTGCTGGTTAAAGTGGTAATTATTTTATTTTTTATTTTTAAATAAGTGTTTTCTATCAAATGTTGAATTTCCTACATTTTGAAACGTTTGATTTTACCACTGGGACAATCTCAGAAGGATGAAAAAATAAGTTAATTTTATTCTGTTCTATTTTACTCCTAATTTGTGCTCTGATTTGTGCTATTCTATTGTGTTCTACTTAATTCCTTTTTTATTTTACCCATTTCTACTCCTTAGTCTTTATCTACTCAGGTCTGGGTTATATAAAATTATTATTTTACTCAAATAATGTTTACCCTTGTTTATTCTATTTTATTCTCTCTATTCTAATCTAGTAATTTTTACACATTTGTTCCATTGTATTCCATCTTGTTCTACTCAGTTGCATTCAGTTCTGTTTTACTCATTTCTACTCCAGTTTATTGTATTCTATTCTGTTTTACTCAGTTCTGCTCTAATCAGTTCCATTCCATTATACTAAATTCTTCTCATTTCTACTCTGGATTATTTTATTCTGTTTTATTCTACTGGTTTATACTATTCTGTTCTATTTTACTCTCCTAATTTCTGCTATGATTTGCTCTATTTTATTCTACTCAGTTCTGTTTTATTACATTTTATTTTACTCAAATAACTTTTTCCCTTGTTTATCCTATTTTACTCTGTTCTACTCTACTCATTTGTACTCTAATTTGTCCATTCTATTCCATTTCATTCTACTCCGTTGTATTCAGTTCTGTCTTTACTAATTTCTACTCCAGTTTAATTTATTCTATTCTATGCTCTAATCAGTTCTATTCTATTTTACACAATTCTACTTATTTCTACTCTGGTTTATTCGATTCCATTTTTTTTTGTTTCCTGCTAAACAGTTCTCTTGTGTACACCTTTTGTTCATTTAAAATAGTAATTTCTAATGATTTCTCGAATCATGTGCTCTGATGTTTAGGTCCGGTCTCTGATCCAGGCATGGTCCGAATCATATGCGGTCATCATAACTGGATTGCTGTGGCGTATGCCCAGTTTGTGGTCTGTTACAGGTAGGGTTCCTCTTTGAACACGTCACCAATAGCAATGATTTGGATGCACATATGGGATGTTTTAAAATATGACATCACTCATGCTCAGGGTTAAAGAGTCTACTGGATGGCAGCAGGTCTTCACCAGCCCTCGGCTGGACTGGGTGATTGACAGGGTGGCTCTTAATGCCAAGGTCATGGGCGGCTCGCTAGGGGACAACGATAAGATGGTTGCTGTGGCGTCGGGCACGGAAATCATACTGTGGGCTATCTGTCCTGATGGCAATGGCAGTGAAATTGGTAAGGTCTCATTTCATATAATGCACTTGGTTCTGGAAAGCAAAGTTCTTGATCTGCGAGGCTCTGTTCGTTCTGATCCGCAGGCGTGTTCAGTCTGAATGTGCCGGTGGAGGCTTTGTTCTTCGTGGGAAATCAGCTCATTGCCACCAGCCACACAGGCAAAGTGGGAGTGTGGAACGCTGTCACCAAACACTGGCAGGTAAAGTCCAGCTGAGAGCTGATTAATTAGACGTTTTCTGCATTTGTTCAGATTACATTTGAAAGGAAACTGATTTCTTCATGGTGTACCGAACAAGGGGAAGCGCTCACTTCCTGATGTCTTCACCTCTCTTTATGCAGAACCAGGATGTTGTTCCCATCAACAGTTATGACACAGCCGGATCTTTCCTCATTTTGGGATGTAATAACGGATCTATTTACTATATAGGTAAAGTGACGATCAGACCTGAATACTATCTGTTTTATGTTTGTCATGTTCATCTTCAAAACACAAATGACGATATTTTTAATGAAATCTGAGAGGTTTCTTTCCCTCCATTACAAATCTATCTATTCACCACTAACTCTTGACGCTTCAAAACATTCATAAAGAGATTGTAAAATAAATCCATATGATTTATCACTTTATATGATGAACACATTGGTTTAGGCATTGCTACAGGATTATATAATATAAAAATATAAACTATTTATAGTTGAATTTCAAGCTAAAACAGTAATATTGTGATATACTGTATGCAGTTAATGTGATTATTCTTGCTTAAGCTGTTATAATTTTAGATATACTAAAGAATACCGCCCACTACCTCGCGTTTATGATTGTTCAGATGCTTATCAAGCTGATGACTGACACGTCGTCCATGCCTGTGTCTTTCAGATGTCCAGAAGTTTCCGTTGCGGATGAAGGATAATGATTTGTTGGTGACTGAGCTGTATCGAGATCCCACTGAAGATGCTATTACTGCTCTGAGTGTCTACCTTACGCCCAAAACAAGTAACAGCCTCTGATATCTTCTAACACACGCCTAGACCAGAGGCAAATCACGCTCCAGTTGATCACACAATTATGACACACCCCTTGAAAAAAAGAAGTGCATACTTTTAAAAAGAGCTCTTATTATGAAATTAGGGCTGTCAAATGATTAACCGCGATTAATCACATACAAAATAAAAGTTTGAGTTTGTATAATATATGTGTGAGTAATGTGTGTAATTAATATGTATATATAAATACACACAAATTAATGTATATATTTAAGAGAAATGTTATTTATGTACAAAAAATGTATTTATATATAATATAAATTATATAAAAATATAAATATATACATATACTTGTAAATATTTCTCAAATATATACATGGATGTGTTTGTATTTATATATACATAATAATTAAACACAGTACACCCACATATATTAGGCAAACTCAAACTTTTATTTTGTATGCGATTAATCGTGATTAATCGTTTGACAACCCTAAAATTAATTTACTTTAATAGAATATACTTTAGCGCGAAATGAACGTAATTGTGTTTTCAGACACTTTGAGTATTTACAATGTATTAGTTTAAATTTACATTAAATGCAATTAGTTGAACTTTTTAGTGTTTTTTTTGATTCACTTAAGTACATCTTTATATGTAATTTCATAATTACTTCTATTGTCTTTGAAAGTGTACAATTAAAAATTGTATTCACTTACTTTTCATGTGCTTTAATATGTTAGTCAACACATCAAAATAAGTGTGTTTGTAATAAGTGGATTATTAAAAAATGATTTTAAAGTTAAAATGCACTTTTTAAAAGTGTACTTAAGATACGTAGTCATGAAAGTGTAATCTCTTTAAAGGCCTGTTCACACCAGGAAGAATGATAACTATATTAGCGTCCACACTAGCAGACGATATCATTCACGATATTCTAAGCGCGCTGCAGTTTTGTCGTCTGCCACTTTAAATGCTCAAGCTCTTTAGAGCATGATGGATTCTGATTGGCTGTGAATGTTTTTATCGTTCATCAGCTGGAAAAAATCATTTTGAAAGTGATGCCAACGATGTTGTTCTTCTGTGCCATTATGGTTATAGTTGTGGTGTGTATTTATTATATAATATAAAATTCTAAATTCTTCTCTGCTATTATATTTATATTTTTTAGAACTATCATTATCGTCCTTGCTGTGAACAGGCTTTAAGTGTACTTAAAGGCACCATATGTGCGTTTTTTTTTATTTTTATTAAAATATCCAAAAACCACTAGAACAATGTTATGCATTAGTCAGTATAGGGAACACATATAAACTATTAACTACGACTTTTCCCTCAATAAATTCCTAATTTACTGCTTACTAATAGTTAGTAAGGTAGTTATTAAGTTTAGGTATTGATTAGGATTAAGAATGTAGAATAAGGTCATGCAGAATAAGGCATTAATATGTGCTTAATAAGTACTAATAGATAGCCAATATTGTATCAATATGCATGTTAATAAGCAACTAGTTAAAAGACAATAAAATAAAGTGTTACCCATGTTATGTATTTTGACTTGTGTACTTGGGTTATCCCAAACGTTTTCAACAATGTTTAAATCCAGAGAAACCGGCTGTCACTGACGTCATATCTGCGCTACCCAGGTGTCTCATAGCAGCCACCGAGTGAATGTACACTTTCAGCACATTTAAATGTACTTAGTATGATTGTTTTAACCATGTAAAACAGTGCTGCGTTACCCCACATACGCAACGAAAAGAGCGGAAGCGGACGATTGCAGCAAAAGCATAATAAAAGCTCTGCTGGACTCGAGATCGGTGTGTACCGCAGGTGTCTATCATTAGCATTCACTCCAGCGGCTTTGTCCCGCTCCCGCGGCTCTCGACCTGTCATGCTTCATACCACCGTAACGTTAGTAAAACTTTAATACATCAGCTCATCCATGAACATGATTTCTTTGATTCACACACTCATTCGCGACATCATCAAGCTACACCTTTGTTTTGATTAAGCGACCTCTAGTGGTGAATATTACATATTGTGCCTTTAAGTGACATATTATCTGCATGTACAGTTTTTTAAAAATATATTTGAATTTGGTACATTTGAGCACACTTCTTTTCCACTGTATCATGGATGTGATAAATGTTCGTGCTCTTTAGGTGACAGCGGGAACTGGATCGAGATCGCGTACGGCACTAGTTCAGGCACGGTGCGCGTCATAGTGCAGCATCCAGAGACGGTGGGATCCGGTCCACAGCTCTTCCAGACCTTCTCTGTCCACCGCAGCCCTGTTACCAAGATCATGCTGTCTGAGAAACATCTCATCTCTGGTGAGGGGTCATATGCACTCAATTATACGCAGAATATAGTGGGAATAAAAGGTGTAAAATCACTACTATTTTCTAAAAATCTTCCTCCATGCAGTGTGTGCAGACAACAATCACGTCCGGACGTGGACGGTGACGCGTTTCCGAGGCATGATCTCCACTCAGCCTGGCTCCACCCCCCTTACTTCCTTTAAGATCCTCTCATTGGACGATATCGACGGCCATGGAGGCTGTGCTGCTGGCACTGAAATAGGTAAAATGGAGTGATCATCAAAAATAATCATTCCTTTAGGACCAAAAGTTTGGAATAATTAAGATCTTTAATTGGAGGTCCCTTCTGCTCACCAAGGCTGCATTTATTTGATTATTATTAAAATTTAGATGAACTGTTGTCTATTGTTATATACTTTTAAAATATAATTTATTCCTGTGATCAAAGCTGAATTTTCTGCATCATTACTCCCAGTCTTCAGTGTCACATGATCCTTCAGAAATCTTTCTAATATGATGATTTGATGCTCAGTTATCATTTATTATCAGTGCTTATTATCAATGTTGAAATGTTTTGGAGATTCTTTGAAGAATAAAAAGTTAAATGAACAACATTTATTTAAAATACAAATCCTTTGTAACATTAAAAAGTCTTTACTGTCACTTATTTTAATATATATATAATATATAATAATTATTATTATTATTATATATTTTTTTTTAAGTTATATTTATGGGCTTTTTGTTCCTTTATTTGGAGAGGACAGTAGAGAGCAGACAGGAAAGCATTGGGCAGGATCGGCAAAGGACCTCGAGATGGGAATCGAACTCGGGTCGCCGTGAATGCATTTGCACCATATAAGGATAAAGGATAAAGGATTTTTTATTGTCATTCCAAAGCATGGTACATGAGCTGGAACGAAATTAGGTACTGAGGTCCGTTTAAAAATACAAACATTCAATAAATAACTAACTACTCATCAATAAATACAATAGTTAAATAACAATAATACAAACCCCTATTAGTGTATGGGTACAATCTCTCCACACTCTAAAAACCCTTAAAAAAATTAACAGCATAGTAGTAAAATTAGTGCAATCCAATTTAGGACAACAAGTTCAATTTATCAATTTGCAATTGGCAGTATTACAAAGTCTCACGGCTTCTGGATAGAAGCTGTTTTTTAACCTTGATGTTCTAGTTCTGATGTTACGCAGCCTCCTGCCTGAAGGAAGAGGGTCAAATAGTCTATTGGCAGGATGAGAGAAATCTTTCGCCACACTAACCACTAGGTTATGGGCGCTGGCTCTTTACTGTCACTTTTGATCAATTTAATGTGTCCTTGCTGAATAAAAGTATTAATATCCTTATTTAACCCAAACTTTTAAGTCGTAAAGTGCATCATGGTTTCCACAAAAAGAACCAAAAAAAAAAAAAAAATGAAGCAGCACAACTGTTTTTAACATTGATAATAATCATAAATGTTTCTTGAGCAGCAAATCATCATATTAGAATGATTTCTGAAGGATCATGTGACACTGAAGACTGCTGAAAATTCAGCTTTGATCACTGGATATAAATTACATTTTAAAATATATTCACAAAGATAATAATAGTAAAACATAATCACAATATTACTGTTTTTACTATGTTTTTGATCAAATAAATGCAGCCTTGGTGAGCAGAAGAGACTTTAAAAACATTAAAAAATAATATTATTCCAATATTTGGACCGGCAGTGTGTATATATTTATTTTACTGGGTTGACTGACACTTGTTTCTGCAGGCCCGTATGGGGAGCGTGACGAGCAGCAGGTGTTTATCCAGCGCGTGGTTCCTGACACTGATAAACTCTACGTAAGGCTCTCCTCCAATGGGAAGAGGTCAGTTAATATAACTCCCATTAAACTGTTATCTGCATACTACACAAACTCCCTAGCAAATTTGAACAGTAAAGTGTGAATGGTTAGAAAACGTCCTTGAACAACATGGGCATTTGGGTGCTAAACGTGAAGTCTCCTTTGAAGGGTATGTGAGGTGCGCTCAGTGGACGGGACGTCAATCACGTCGTTTGTGGTGCATGAGTGTGAGGGATCCAGCCGCATCGGCTCTAGGCCCCGTCGGTACCTCTTCAGCGGACACAGCAACGGCAGCATCCAGATGTGGGACCTCACGACAGCGATGGAGATCGCTGGGAAAGTGGATATTAAAGGTGAGCATGGAAGAATTAATGAATGTGAAATGCAGCATATGTGCAGCGATCATAATCTCTTTCTGTGTGTTAAAGCTCTCGGCGGTCCCACTGAAGAGGAGCTGCTGGAGCTTCTGGACCAGTGTGATCTGGCACTGACCCGAACGCCAGACATGAGTCCTGCCGCCTCTCTCACACACTCGTCTCGCAACTCTATGTGCAGGTACACACACCTCTCTTTCTCTCGTCTCTGGTCCTACACCCTCAAACACACTTTTCTTTCGACAGCATTAGTGGCATAATGCCGATAATGCCCAACCCTACTTCGTATATTCAAGCGGGACTTTTTTGCAGAAAATATGGAATATTATAATTGACACTAAAATTACAGTTTAACTCCCTGAGGTCTGAAAACGTGCAGGCGCGTTTTGCAGGATTTTTTTCACAATGCAGCAAAACAGACTAAACAGACTTTCTTGTCATAGAGACATAAGTAATATATCAATTGAAACTATAGAATATCTTCTTTTATTTGTGTACAAACACAATGTAGTGCTTTTTGTAAAATAAAGAAAACTAACATGATGCGTGATCTCTCGTCTCCCTCTAAACGAAGTCCAATCTGATAGTTCTCAGAAAATGAACTGTGACTTATGAATACTAATGACAAAAAAATGACACTTATGTCTAAAGAGACGTTGAAATGTCAGGTTTTAAATCGTGCAAGTCAAATCGAAAAACAAACATTCTGTGTTTATGTAATCTGTATGAAAAGAGAGCCATGTCAGAAGTCTGTGATTCAGCTCATTACCCGCTAATGCGGCCCCGTCTATAGAGCCAGCGCTATTCAGACGCATATTCAGAGGCAATACATGCATTCATCGTCTCAATCGTGTATTTATTGTCCTGAAAAGTGTTTATCTGGATATTAAAGCCATGGTTAGCGATCTCTAGAAGACATGCCATTAGTTCCTGGTTCCTTTTCTTCTTTATATGAATTTGTGGCCTAAAGGTGTACAGAGAGCGCCCTCCGGCTGCAAGTATGAATTGAAAACACCATTCCTGAAATGTCCTCTTCTTCTTTAGAATAATTTGAGGACTAAAGGTGTACAGAGAGCGCCCTCCGGCTGCAAGTATGAATTGAAAACACAGTATCCAGCACTCATAGTAATGATAATAAATATTGAATAAATATTACTTCTCAGTATAGAAAATTGACATAAATATATGAGAATCCATCAATATTTCTCCAAATGTGCATGCTTTAAAGCTAAAAGCCTATATGAAATGCCAATAATTGTTGACACTTTGCATCACAGAAATACATGATATTTTAAAGAATTTAATAGAATACCATTATTTTAAATTGAGCTGAGACATGATTGCAGAGGGTTTTTTCACAGCCTACCTGACTGAAAGGCCTCATTAATATGCAAGTCATTTCAGGTCATTATTATGCGATTCTTTTGTCTTATCAGGTGTAAATGGCCCATTATTCATACAGATTCACGCCTCCACGCATACTTTTTTTCTTGACAAGCAGCATAATTTTACATAATTCTGAAGTAAAAACTCTAGCCTACCACCTCCAATACCCAGAAGTCTTGTGAACACAGATTTAATATACTTTTTTTGGCCTTATTTCAGTGACTTAAGTGGTTTTTTTTTTTCAATAACCACGCATAAACATTATTCCTTCAATAAAACAAACATGTAAATGCATGTTCCTCACATATTATTGTAGCCTAGTTTGTGCTGAATACAGTGTAATGACACTTTTGTCATTAATATGTTTTTGAACAACTGAAAAAAGCACAAATGTCAGG
This sequence comes from Chanodichthys erythropterus, assembly GCF_024489055.1. NCBI lineage: Eukaryota > Metazoa > Chordata > Actinopteri > Cypriniformes > Xenocyprididae > Chanodichthys > Chanodichthys erythropterus. The sequence continues at coordinate 2,503,797 of NC_090227.1, read as the reverse complement.
GCATGTCAAAATTTCTCCAAGCCCCAAATCAGCCTCAGACTCCAGAGGCTTAAACAATTTTAGTTCTAGTATTGAGCTTGTATTCTCTCCATGCCCTGTATGTGGCACTATCTGCTTATTTACAGTCTCTCATGTGTTTCCCCACAGTCTTCAGTCTCAGTTATGTGAAAGCAGTCGAGCTGCCACTGGTTTCCGGGGCCCGGTTCCTCTCTCTGGTAGTCTGCCTCGTCAGGCGCCTTTGGTTCCTCTCAGTAAACCCCGCGAGCTGCCGCCACACCTCGGCCTCAGCCAGTCCTCTCTCGCCAGCAGCGGCAGCAATAGCCCGCACCCCGGCCGGGCGCCTCTGGAGCGTGAGAAGGACCGGGACGGCCTCGGAGCCATCCGGAGAGGCAGCTTTGTGGAGCGCTGTCAGGAAAGAGCCAAGTGCTCGGACACGGGTGGCCTGGACGCGGGGAGGCGGAGTTTAGCTGTGTGCAGTGAGCTCGAGGCTCGTCTCGGCCTCAGAATCCCATCGTCATTCTCCGCCCTGCAAGCGCCATGTTTGTCAACACCACCATCATCTTTAGCTGCATCATCCATGAGAAGACCAGCTCCTGCAGCACCAAACACTGCTCCTTCACCGCTCAGTCCGGCCAGATCGCAAACGCCCACGTCTCCAAGACGACCCCTCACCTCTCCGACCAGCGAGACCCCGTCCAATGAGAATGTAGGTGGACAAGAAAGCCCCGCCTCTCCATCTTCCACCAGCCCCAAACCTCATATGAATGAAACCAGCTTCTGAGAGAGAATTCAGCAACAAAAAGTGTTCTGAATGAATGTTGTAGCCACAACAAATTCTGAATATATCGATAAATACATATTAAAAAATAGTGCTGTCAAATGATTAACTTCTCGATTGATCTCATCCAAAATAAGTTTAATATATATGTGTACTGTGTATATTTATGTTTATATAAATACACACACATGCATGTATATATTTAACAAAAATATATGTATATATAAAATATTTATATATAAATATACATGTAAATATTTAAATAAATACATATATGTGTGTATATTTATATATACATAATAAAAATACACAGTACACATATATATTATGTAAAAAACCTTTTATTTTGGATGCGATTGTTTGACAGCGCACACACACACACACACATATGCATACATACATATATATATATATATATAATTAGTATTATATTTCAAAATTTACAAAATATATATATTCCTTCTTTTAGAGCAGTGTTCTCAGTATCACAGGGTGCCTTATGATATTGAATGTGGAAAATATGAATATTGCATGTAAATGAGGAAAAAATTCACATTCCATGGAACAAAAAAAAAAGGAAGTACTTTCAATTGTGTACATTTACTGCTTTTGGGTCATATTAAAGTTGAAGGCAGGTTTGTTTTATCATGTTATGCAAAAACGGACTTGCTTTAAAGCTGAATACTGTATGTTTTTGCATGATAATATACTTATCAAGCATAATATGTGAAGACAACAACTAACAATGGCTGAAAAGTCGGTACACTGTGGCTCTGCTGCTGTCAAAACATTGATCCAGCAACAATGGCTCAACCAATCGAGCGAGTTTGGGGCGGGACTGTGTGTTTAGCCAACCAATGGCAGATGAGGGGTGTGTCTAAGTGGCCTCATTGAATTATTGATTACTTTATCAATTCCATCTGGTAATGTTGCTGGCGCAGACATCACACACTTCACCTTCTTGAGGCTTTGTTGTTGTTTAGTACGTCACACTGGTTAGTTGTGCACTGGTTAATATTACTGCATGAACTTTCAGAATGCAAATATGTGTGAACATTGTTCAGATTAACAGGGTTATGCAATTAGTGCTCGAATGCTTTTTTAATAGTCAATGCGGATACTGAAATATAGGGATACATATGTTTACACACACACACACACACACACACACATATATACATATATATATATATATATATATATATATATATATAATGATATATAATGGTAGCAAGTAAGATGTAAAAAACAGATGCATTTAAATGAATACTTATTTAATGCAATACTCAAAATTCATTTAAAATATTTGTAAACAAAAAAAAGTCCCATTGGTCCCAACACTTTATCGTCTCATGATGATAATCACAAAATATCAAACAATTGGATTATGTGTGGAAAAAAAACTATTCTTCTAAAAATGTAATTTATTTGAATATGTAAAAAAACCAAAAAACATTTGTATGTGTCAATAACTAACAAAACCATTTGTAATCCAGCTTGAGAAAAACTGTGAGATAAAGAGGACAGCAATAGTGTAAGTAATGCTTGAATTCTTGCCGGCAGTGACTGAGCAGCTCTTGTTACATGCAATACGATGTATATATAATCGGCAAACATTCAATGCAATTTCTGTGAATCCAACAGACTCCTGTTCAGTTGTCAGTGTGTTACACCTGAAAGAGGTCATTGTGGGTAAATGTGGACAGTCTTAGCTGCTGTAGGAGGATCGGTGTGCCTTTGAAATGAGCTGTTAGTGTAGTAAAAACATCAGTTACACCTTAAAGTCAGCTTGAATTTGATTGTGGCCGAATGTGAAGAACCCCAAACCATGCAGGAAGCTGCAGTCCTGTACTTCTAAATGTTCAGTGCTCATATCAACACCTCACATCCTGTTTATGATAATGCTTGAAAATGTGTTATCTATAGTTATGTTATAGTTATCCCTTAATGTAAACTGAAATGTTTTGGTGATGATTGTAATGACACTCGGATGCTGTGAATGCAACGAATCTTGTGTTTAACATGAACCATTTGATAAGTTATAATTGCTTCTTTTTTTTTTACTGTATTCCTTCTAGAACACTGAATTAAACTTTTTTTTTTCTAAGTTATTGTATGTGCACTCATTCAGTTATCAACACCAGGAAAAAAGCACTTGATAATTTCCAAAAAAATAATTTATTTTCATATAAATAACAGCAGATGGTACTCGTAATAAATTAGACGATAAACAGAAAGGCTTGACAATGTGCTGCAGACTACAGAGAGTTTATGATGCTGATCGCTGGAACTGTTTTGCAGAAATATATTGCGTCTTTGATATTGATAACCAAATTCCCAAATCTAGACAAAATAAAATCTACAGAACAAAAAAAAATTGAAAAATATTGATATCATGTAAAATCCTAAAAAAAAAAAAAAAACTATACTATTGCCAACACCTTATAAAACGGTAATCTCCATGAATCTCGTGTAAATCAAATAAATAGTAAAAGATTGTGCTTCAGTGAGACGGAGAGTGATATTAAAGGGTTAGTTCACCCAAAAATGAACATTTCTGTCATTAATTACTCACCCTCATGTCGTTCCAAACCTGTAAGACCGTCGTTCATCTTCAGAACACAAATTAAGATATTTTTGATGAAATCCAAGAGCTTTCTGATCTCCCTATACACAATTTATGACATCCGATTGAGTCATAACCAATTTAAAGGTCCAGAAAAGACATTGTTAAAATAGTCCATGGTTCAATCTTAATGTTATAAAGCAAAGAGAATACTTTTTGTGCGCAAAAACGAACAAAAATAACGACTTTATTCAACAATTTCTTCCCTGTCTGTTGTAAACAGTGCAGCGATTCCGGGTACAAAGTTAAATATCTTAATTTGTGTTCTGAAGATGAACGAAGGTCTTACGGGTTTGGAACGACATGAGGGTGAGTAATTAATGACAGGATTTTCATTTTTGGGTCAACTAATCCTTTAACCTCTCGTCATCAAGTGCAGTTTAGCTGCCAAACTCCGAAGAGCTGCTTTTTGCGTTAAACGTCATTCTGGACGTGACCCTGATCTCCACGTGACGGTTCGGCTGCTTTATAACAACATCTTCCAGCCTCTCAGTCCACACTGTCCCAGTCTAGATCTTGGCATCCAGCATCTCCAGGAAGAGTTTGTGCATGGGGACGTGGCCCTCCGTGTGCAGCCGGCTGAAGCAGCGTACGGCGCGGTGGGCCGTCTGTCTCAGCAGCGGCAGCGTCATGAGGAGCCTCCCGGCGCGATGAGGCTCGGACGGCCGCTGGCCGCTCTCGTACTCCTGCAGGGCCTCGTGGAGCGCGTCCTGGAAACACTGCACGGCGTCTGCGCCCTCCACGTTCTCTGCGTCTGGAAGGAAACCATCGGCAAGGTCATTTATGACATCCGATTGAGTGTTAAACACTCTGTTGTCTTTACTTAAAAACACATCTACACTCATTGTTGATGCTTAATGGACTGGCCGAGCACATCCATTTGGTTACGCTCTTCAGATTTTTCTGTGTCAAGAGCAAAAACAATAGTTTTCCTGACTCGAAACTGCCCTGTGGTCAAATGCAAGCTGGGAGACTAATGGTTTATTGATCTGTGCTCCGGACTGCTGGATTCATATTGATTGTTTTTTCTTGGCCAATGAGTTTGAGACTAAAAATGGGAACTAAAATGAAGTTGAATGAATTAATCACATAAACCAGATATAGACAGTTTAAGCAATCCCTGAACACTTTAATAGAACCGTATGAATCAGGAGAGCAAAACAATTAACACAAATACACCTCACAGTTTATTAACACACAACCTCTTCTTACATGAACTACAGTCAAAGGTTCTGACATGCTGAATTTCTGTTTATACATAATCTTTTGATCTGAAGACTTTGCTTTGTTTTGTAGTATATATAGTTTTGTGTGTATATATATATATATATATATATATATATATATATATATATATATATATATATATATATATATATATATATATATAATAAAACAATATTCATTATTTATATTGTATTATTTAGTTTAGTATAATATTATAATTAATATTTATGTATTTTTATATAATACAATATAGCATTATTTTATTATTCATTATTTATATTATATTCATTATTTAATTTTGTATAATACATATTTTTGTGAATTTATTATTCATCTAGAATTAGCTTTGTATAATAATAAAAATTATAATGAATTTCTATGAATATATATATAAAATATAATAATACATATAATATATAATTATTAATATTATATATATATATATATATATATATATATATATATAAACAATGCAGTTATTTATATTATATTCATCATTTAGTGTAACATAATAGTATAATTAATATTCACATATTTATGTATATAATAGCATTACTTTATTATTCATTATTTATATTATATTATTTTATTTTGTATAACTCATATTTTTGTGAATTTATTATTCATTATCTAGAATTAGCATTGTATAATAATAATTATAATAATGAATTTATATATATATATAAAATATAATAATACATATATATATATACATATATAATGCATATAATATATAATTATTCATTATTTATATTATATTCATTATTTAATTTTGTACGATAATATAATTCATATTCACGTATTTCGTATTTTTATATATAATAGCATTACTTTATTATTCATTATTTATATTATATTCATTATTACATTTTGTATGATAATATAATTCATATTTGTGTTTTTATATCAATTTATTTTATTACATTATAATCATTATTTAGTCATTTTCAGTATTACAATTAATAGTATTTTTGTATAATAATAATATAATGATATTAATATATATTTAATATACACCATAATATAACATACATTTTTATTTATTTATTTATTTTTACTGATTATTAAGTTTAAGCCTCGACATTCAGACCAGCTGTTGAAGTGGATGAATTACTGGTCATATACAGTATGTATACCTGAGTTGGCCAGAGACATGGCTTTGAGCGTGAGCATCTCCTCCTGGTTCAGGCCCATCTGTTGGTACTTGGAGGTAAGATGTCTGAGGGCCGTGTAGAGATCGTGCAGTCCCGCGGCTCTGCTCTGGCTCTCGTTCAGACGCAGGTTCTCCGCAAACTGCAGCTCGTCGGCCGAGCCCTGAGATCTCCACACCACGTTCAGCACCAGCGTCTCCATCCAGCCGCTCTGGAGCAAAGCCATCTGATCCACCAAAGAGAGCCCAGTGAAACCTGAAACAACAAAAACAGAATACTGCAATGCTTCGTTTTTAAACGAATAGTGCATCAAAAACATCAAAACAGGACCGCCTGTGTACCTGGTATGTGTTTTGCCCAGCCAATCATAACCAGGAGCTCCCTGTTTAAAAGGTCACATAAGGTCAGCAGCGTTTTAAGGTCACTGTCAGGGGTCGAGGGGTCAGGGGCAGCTCTCAGAGGAGCCGGTTCAGACACGAGCAGCTGAGAGATCACTTTGTTTCCTGGAAAGGAAAAGATGATGCTTTATTGATGAAGTTAAACCCTTAATCAGGTTAAATCCTCAACCAGACCTAATCCACTGAAGACAGTTTCTAACACTCAGAGTTGTGCTTCGGTATTTTTGTTAATAATAAACGGTTAGCAAAGGCTGTTTTAATGAATGTCAGTCCGATGAGACTCACTGATTGATTTGCTTGGATGTGCGTAAGGTGTTTTGGTGAAGAGAGAAAGTGCTGAATCCACTCTGCGCTTGTACTTCTGTCGACCTCCTCTCACGCGGTCCATGCGCACACCTGAACAGGTACATGGAGGTTAACATGTTATTTTAAGCTAAATAAATAGTTCCACTGCTATTCATGTCAAGACACCTGCTTAAAAAAAAAGACATTGTCCAAACATTAGCTATGTTTCCATTCAAAGTTGCACATTTAAATTGTTAGGCCAGTTATCCAATCACAGCCTCTGCTGAGGCAAAGTCACACGTTTTTTTGTTGCACATCGAGGGATTTATTCAGCAAATGTGTTTCCATCGCAGTTGATGCACTTTTTCCTATCGGAATTGTGTGCATACATTTTTTTTTTTATAGAATTGCATCCAGCATTTTTTGTCGATATCCCAAAATGCACATATAAATAGGTGGATGTAAACATAGCTATTGAAAATCTGGGAGTGAAAATCTAATTTAAATCTGGAAAAAAAAAAAAAAAAAAAAACAATGTTTTAGGATTTTGAAATATGCAAAACAAAGAAACCTTATTAAAGAAAATGAAGAATAATTATTTAAGATTGTAGTACAAGCAGTATTTGTTTCATTTTGAACAATGAAAAACACTCATAAAGCATTTATTAATCTTAACTTCATTAATTAATGTTAACTTTAGCATTTATTTATTATTAAAATCAAAAATTGTATCTGTTAATAGTATTAACTGGACCTGAGCTAGCATGAACTAACAATGAACTGCTGTATTTTTATTTATCAAATGAAATAATTAATAAATAATGAATCAAATTTACTGCTCAATGTTAGCTAATGTTAACGAATGGAACCTTATTGTGAAATGTCACTATATAAGCACATGTGGGATAGTCAAATTGTTATGCTACTAATATCTTTTGAAATATTGTATTTAGTGCTGTCAAATCGATTAATCGCATGTGACATAAAAGTTTGTAAATATCAGGGCTTGACATTAAAACCCGCCGTTTAACGCAGTCACTCCTACTAGCCACTTCGGCAGGTTGAATTTTATTTACATTTTTCAGTTACAGTCTTTTAAAAAGGCATCTGAAATAATAAACTAAGTGCAATGTAGTGTCAAAAATATAGATTTTTCTGATACTGAAATATCTGAAATGCTTCCAATATTAGTTTCCCGCAGAATAAACACAGATACCAGCTGCTCTTTCTCTCTCTCTCTCTCATCTCTCTGACAGCGAATCGACCCACAAACCCTCACTCACTCGTTTCATTCTCTACGACTGAATATTGTTGGTGTTTCAGGGCTTGAATTTCGGCGTGGGATTGCAAATAATTTTACTCATTCCTGCAGATTTTATGCTTATACCCAAAGTGCGCTCATATAAACCCACCTTTCAGTGCTAAATTGAGTTATTTTTCGCTGTTTATTGCACTTAAACAGTCAAATACACTCAAGATAATGTTTATGTATTCACATAAACACAGTCAGTTATATTTTAAGTGAACGTAAACAGTTGAGAAAGAAAACGCATGTGTAACTGTATAATGGATCCGTGCGTCAGCTCTTAAAGTGACAGCAGCCTAAATTACCTGCTGCCAAATTATGAGATGATATTAAAAATATCTATATGGCAGTTTTTCCCCGTGGTTTCGATGTCAAAATTGTGGCCAGTGAAAACTGGAAGGCTAGTAACTTTGGAAAACCACTAGCAACAGTGACTGGTGAGCAAAAAAAGTTCATGTCAATATATATATATGAATATATATATATATATATATATATATATATATATTTATATATATATATAATATATCATGATTAATCGATGTGACAGCACTAACTGTATTAAACAGGAATAGTAGACAGAAACGTTAGTGTTCTCAGAGCCCACTGTAAGCATACAGTATATGGGCATAAGTTATTTTTACCCATGCAAAGCAAATATCTACAGATAAATAAAGGTCAAATAATAGCTTTGAGTTTTAGAAAACCTAAAAGACTCCAGCGATCTCATGTTTGACAGAACTCACCCTCTCTCATCATGCCGGCACGCAGGCACTTCTGGAAACGGCAGGCTTGGCATGACTTCCTCCGTCTCTTGGTGATCTCACAGTCATTCACTACAGGACAGCTGTACTCAATGTTTCCTGAAACACCAACATATCAAACTCTATTTACATTGTGCACAGAGCTGCAAAAAGTTATTTTACTTTATTTATTTTTACCCTGTTCAAAGAGCCAGAAAAAGCAGAAATCTTCCTCCTTTCTCAGTACTAGCACTGAGGCAGATATATCTACCATATTTGTTTAATCAAACATAAAGTCCATTTGCTCCACGCTGAGCTTTCACACAGAAATCCATTGGAGTCCAGACAGAGTTCAATTATTGATTTGCACTGCCTCTTAATTTAATAATCATGGAAAGAGGTAGAAAGTTTGTGCTTTCCCAGAGGCGAGCGTATTGAAAACTGTTCAACGCCCATTAATGCCTGGAGAAGCAAATCCTGCATTTTTTCCCCCCACTTCCACAGTTAACTATGATCAATAGATTTCTGTAAAACACGTCGCTGGACAAGACTCTGTGTGATTAGAGCCTCCATTATGTGATTGAACACTTTATCAATATATTGATATGCTAACACACACTGCTTACACTTGTGCGCTGTCTGCCCAAGGCCAAAGCCAATAAAAATGCTCCATCTGTCAGAAACCTAATCATATAACATATCACAGCCAGATTATATTCAATATGCACCAATATGCAACTAATTTTATATTATCCTTGCTATTATTATAGTTATAAAAATGTATTTTCTTACAATAGAAACTTTTTAAATATGTGATAAAAATTCCAGTTGCTAATTATTAATCATTGGCAACATTCCTCATCAGATAATAATAACATAAAACACTAATTTTAACATTAAATACCATCCTAAATAACCAAAACCATGTCAAATGTGTTGACGAAGGCTTCTGAGGTGCTTTGATTAAAACACACTGGGTCTTCACACACAAATCAATGTCAGACAGATAGTTAGCTCGTGTGATATTGATCATTACATTCATTAACAGGCAGCACTGCTGCTTTGAAATGCACCATAAGCCCCTCTCTCACACTCATTTTCATTAATAAAAATTACACACGCTCATATGCATATAATAATAATAATAATAATGTTTTGAGGTCCTCACCTTGAATGGTTCTTTTGAAGAAGGCCTTGCACGCCTCACAGGACGCCACGCCGTAGTGGTAGCCGGACGCGAAGTCCCCGCAGACCAGACACAGGCGCTTGGGCCCGGGGTTCAGCGAGGGGATGTAGTCGCAGCTGAGGAGGGACTCTGTGTGACCGACGGGGTGGAAGAGAGCCGGGGCGCTGCTGCTCGAGATGGAGCTGGAGCTGACGGGGGAGTCCGGGTTCAGAGACGGGTTCCGGGAGAACACGCTGTAGCCGCTGCTGTCCGACGTGCTGCCGGGGCTGAACGGGGTCGCGCTGCTGTCCAGGCCGAACGAGGGGCTCAGCGGGTCGGCTTTGACCGGTGCATCTGTCGGGGACGGTGGGTCATCAGATGTGGACGGATCTAAAAGGCTGATAAGGATGGAGTGGGTTTAAAGTTAGTTTATAACTACATTTATACTGAACTAAGAGGCTAAAGAGGTATAAAATATTTTATTTGTCATTAATTATCATGGCACACTTCTTAAATTAGCCATTCTGATATATGAATGTAGACTGCATGAACTACAGACATGTTAAACTAAATATATTTATAAATGACGATGAATATATATATAATTTCAGTAGTTCATCAGTAGTTAATGCAGTTTATATATATATATATATATATATATATATATATATATATATATATATATATATATATATATATATATATATATACTGCATGAACTACTGACCTGTTAAGCAAAAATATATTTATGAATGACTATGAAAGTATTACAGCAAAACTGAGTTATGCAAAAGCATGCATAATGCACTAATTATAGTCAGTACAAAATCATTAGAAATTAATTATTGCACAGCTTACAAACATTATCATGCGAGTATATACAATTAAGATACAGTTCACAGTTGAAAGATGTTTTATAAGCATTGCATAGTGATTGTACTACACATTTATGATATTTAATGACAAATAAAGCACTATTTACATATTTGAAAAGACATTCAATGTTCACACAGTCTTCTGTCACACCATATATTACACACCACAAACATTTCAGCCCATTAAAACAGTAAACTGAAGCACATTACTGGCATTTTAAAGTCAAATCAAAGAGTTCCCAAAGTTACATAAACTTTAAAACACTCTCAACTTGGTTACTATGACAATTATTAAAATTCAAACCATTTATGGTGACATTTATAAGTCATTGCATGTAAACAAAGATAACAATAAAACATTTTCTACAGTTTAGCTGGTATAAAACAAAATACTTTTCACTTTTTGAACAATAATAGTCCTGTACTTACTTGTGCTGGTTTAGAAACTGGAAGTTCTCACTCAGGCAAAACTCCATAACTGTTTTTCCCCAGGGATTCTGCTTCTGTGAGCGAGAGATGAATCAGCGGGATGAAGGCGGAGGGAGGGAAGCGCTGCAGACTGAGCAGGACCTCCGGAGCGTCAGGTTTATTTAAGTGATGCTCTGTCTGGGCGGGGTCAATCTGTCTAATCCAGATGCATGCTGATTAAAACCCTATTGATGGGTTCTCATAACTGACAGGTCAAATCCTCAAAAACGACAATACAAGCAGGCCGACTGCAAATCACTTGATCAAGGCTAGTTGTTTGTAAAACAACATATTTACACAAGGCTTTCTACTGGGCTTGGAGAGTTATTTAGATACAATCATGACAGCAGTGATTGCACATTTTCATCATTTTTACTGAAGTTTTCAGATGCTCTTTTACACAGTGTTGTATGTAAATAAATATAAAGACATTCCTTATCTGCAGTTGGCTGCGAACACCAACAAACCACTCCCGCAACATCAAGTCTGCTTCATTTCCTTGTTTCCACTGTTGACGCTCAAAACAGCCGCCAATTTGAGCTCTCTGGACTGGAATTACAGGATCTCTGAGGGGTTTGGTCCAATCAGATGACACTCCATTCATTGATTGGTTTTCAGTCCACATCAGTGTAAAGTTAAAGAGAGAATATTTGAGTTAATTCAGCTACTACAGTGAAACCTCTTAGTTGAACTCTTGTACATGGTAAAGTTTGTTTTGAGGATGAGAGAACTGGTGGCGCTTTACAAAAAGGTCTCATTATTAGTTAATGCATTAGATCACGTGAACTGACAATAAGCAAATCAACATTAATGTTTTTTTAATGTTTTTTTTAAAAATACAGTTGTTCACAGTGCAAGTAATGTTCATGGTTGTTATTAACACAGACTATTAAAAATATGTCTGAAACTGAAATAAAATAAAATAAAATATAAATATAATTTGCTAAAACTACCTAAAATGGGGAGGAAAAAAAATAATAATAATAAAATAAAAAGCACATAACTAAATGGATGAAAAAAATAAACTAAAATAAATATATAATATATAAAATTAACATGAAAAATAAAAAAATATATACAAATAAAATAAACCAATAATAAAACTAAAATAACACTGCTAATGTTGACTTTAAACATTTATTATTAAATATTAAAATTAACAGTTGTTATTATTAATTAAAACTATTAAAAACATGATTAAAGCTAAAATAAAATGAAAAAAAAATAAAATAAAATATAAATATCAGTTGAAAAACTTAGAAATGTTGCCTGAAATAAGTTGAAGTTGAAGCACTAAAATTATTAACTGGAAATAAATAAAAACTAAAAACTACATAAAATGGAAATTTTATATATATATATATATATATATATAAAGATAATAAAATGACATAAGCACATAATGAAAGGACTAAAAATTAAACTAAAATAACTTGAAAAATAAAAATACAAAAATAAAAGCTATTTCAAAATATTAATAACAATAATAAAACTAAAATAACACTGCTAATGTTGACTTTTTGAAAATGTATTATTAAATATCAAAATTAACATTTATATCATGCATCGTTAGTTCATGTTAACTAATGTTGTTAACTCATTTTAACAAATGAAACCTTTTTGTAAAGAGTTTCCAGATAATTGTACTGTTTGGGCTAATCTGTTGCATTCTTGCCAAAGCTGAAAATCAGTCTGTTGGTGAATCCAAACAAACACATGTGACTCTGCAGATATGCGTGTGTGTTTTAGTGCAGAAAGCGAGCGCGGCTGTGGATGTTCAGTCAGTAGGTCAGGATTTGTGCCGATTACAGATCTGGTGATGGCAAGCATGATGCTGTAAAACTGCTGAGCTCCAGTGTTCAGCAGCACACGCTGTACCCCAGTGACCTACTGTGAGAGTCGCTGTCATCCTCCGTCTCACTGTGATGCAATACTGACATTATTGCATGCAGTACTTCATTATTATCTATTATTCATTATTATTATTATTATTCATTATTAAGAGATGTACATTTTCTAGGAGTGTCATTATATACAGTTGATATTATCAGCACAGTTTCAGTGAAAAGTTGAAATATTGAACTTCACATGTTTGTGCACAAGCTGACGATCAGCCTCTGTGCAGAGTCACATGATCAGTGTCACCAGTTTGATTAAATAGTGCAGGATCTAAATGTTTATTATTCATTGTAATCTACATAGAAAGATGCATAATCTTTCTTTGTTTTGAATGTATTAATTAAAAATTCAATCAATCAATAAATAAAAATCCTAAAAACGGCTTATTTCTAGAATTAAATGGAAAAAGTAAACTCTTAATAAACAAAATCTCTCTCTCTCTATATATATATGCACTGCCAAATAAATTAAAGAAACACTTTGAAAACACATCAGATCTCGGTGGGGAAAAATATCATGCTGGATATCTTTACTGATATGGACTGGGTAATGTGTTAGGAACAAAAGTATGCCACATCGTTTGATGGAAATGAAAAGGATCAACCTACAGAAGACTGAATTCAAACACACCCCGAAAATCACCTCTAATTCATGTTAGCAATATGTTAAAACATGTTAGCAATGTGCTAAAACATGCTATGATAATGTTAGCAAAATGCTAGCAGTCTGTTACACGTTAATTCATGCTTACAATGTTAAACATGTTAGCAACATTTTAAAACATGTTATAATAATGCTAACAACATGTTCAAACATGCTAGAAATGTGTTAGCAAACATGCTAATTCATGCTAGCAGTATGTTAAAACATGTTATCAATGTGCCAAAAACATGCTAATTCATGTTAGCAGTATGTTAAAACTTGTTATCAGTGTTCCAAAAACATGTTAACAATGTGTGCTAAAACATGCTATGATAATGTTAGCAAACATGCTAGCAGTCTGTTACATGCTAATTCATGTTAACAATGGTAAACATGTTAGCAAACATTTTAAAACATGCTATAAATGCTAGAAATGTGTTAACAAACATGTTAATTCATGCTAGCATGTTAAAACATGTTAGCAAATGTGTGCCAAAAACATGTTAACGATGTGTTAAAACATGCTATGATAATGTTAGAAAAATGCTAGCAACATATTTGCTATGTGTTAAAGGAGTAGAAACATTCTAGCAAAATGCTAATTCATGTTAGCAATGTGATAAAACATGCAAGAAATGTGTTAGCAAACATGCTAATTCATACTAGCAATGTGTTATAACATAAGAACATGCTAATTCATGTTAGCAGTATGTTAAAACATGTTAACAATGTGTCAAAACATGTTAGCAATGTGTTAAAACATGCTATGATAATGTTAGCAAAATGCTAGCAGTCTGTTACACGTTAATTCATGCTTACAATGTTAAACATGTTAGCAACATTTTAAAACATGTTATAATAATCCTAACAACATGTTCAAACATGCTAGATATGTTTTAACAAACATGCTAATTCATGCTAGCAGTATGTTAAAACATGTTATCAATGTGCCAAAAACATGTTAGCAATGTATTAAAACATGCTATGATAATATTAGCAACATATTAGCTATGTGTTAAAGCAGTAGACACATTCTAGCAAAATGCTAATTCATGTTAGCAATGTGTTAAAACATGCTAGAAATGTGTTAGCAAACATGCTAATTCATACTAGAAATGTGTTATAACATGATAAAAACATGCTAATTCATGTTAGCAGTATGTTACAACATGTTAGCTGTGCCAAAAACATGTTAGCAATGTGGTAAAACATGCTATGATAATGTTAGCAGTAGTCCAGTCTGTTACATGTGAGCGACATTTTAAAACTTGCTATAATAATGCTAACAACATGTTCAAACATGCGAACATAGAAATGTGTTAGCAACATGCTAATTCATGCTAGCAATGTGTTCCATGCTAATTAATGCTAACACTGTTAAACATGTTAACAACATTTTAAAACATGCTATAATTATTCTAACATGTTCAAACATTGTTTGAATGTTAATTAATGCTAGCAGTATGTTAAAACATGTTAGCAATGTGTCAAAAAGCATGTTAACAATGTGCTAAAACATGCTATGATAATGTTAGCAACATGCTAGCAACATATTAGATGTGTGTTAAAACAGTAGAAATATTTTAACAAAATGTCACAACATGCTAAGTCATGCTAGCAATATGTTAAAACATGTTAGCAATGTGCTAAAGAATGCTATCATAATACTAGAAACATGTTAAAACATGTTTCTAGTATAATGCTAACAATGTGCTAAAAGTACTAGCAATACTTCATTCTGGTCATTCGCAGCATTCAGCAGTCAGAATAATAACATTATCTGTCCAGGTCAACAATGTATTGTATAACTCATCTGAGATAGTTATTATAGTTAACGAAAATGAACTTTAACTTTTGAAATTTAACTTTAATAAAAAAAATATATATATAAAGAAAACCTTGGTAACATCTTATTTTATGGTGTCGATGTTACACAAGTTGCATGTAGTTACTATAGTAATAACCATAAATTATGCATAATTACATGCAGCTAACCCTAAACTCAACCTTAACCATAACTCTATGGCAAGTACATACAAACCAAAACTTTTGTGTATGTATTAGTTGCCAAGGAAACAATCTAATTTTAATTTAGTTTAAATTTATGGACTAAAATAACTAAAACTGAAATAAAATTAATAAAAAACTATATAGACAAATTAATAAAGACAAAAAAAAAAAATTAAACTTTCGCTAAAATTAAAATGAAAACAGGAAATATATAAATAAAATTAATTCAAAATATGAATAAAAACTGTAACAGTTTTAGTTATCTCAATTATTCTAAAATAACACTGTTTAGCTCTTATTCTGTATGTCTGCAGTCAATATTTCACTTCCATGTGTGCATTTATTATCAAGTAGCATGAAATGAGATAATGTACAGTCAGATGTTCATTATCGCAGAATAAACACAACAAAAACAAGACCTGTCCAGCGGCACATTGTCTGTTACATAATGATTACAGCTTTTTTTGTCCTTTCCACAAAAATATCTAGGACTGTGATCTTTATACTTTACATAACTCATATTTGTTTGCTAAGGAGGATTAGAGCGCTTCCTAGAAATATGGGGCATTCTACTCACGCACTCAGCTGTGAGATGTTGACCCTATTTACAGGCGTGAGGTGATGACCCTGTTTGCAGTGTTACCGAACACTGACCCATTTCTCACCCAGCGAAAGCCTGGTATCCATCTCAGGCAGGTGAGAGGATTACCGTCTAGGCCGGCGAGTAACACCTGTCTCGTTCCCCATAGGCCTTAATCCAGGAAAGGCCTCCTCAGCAACAATTTGAGACCATTTGTTTAGGAGAACATCTAGTGTGAGTGTTCTCACAAATGCCATTATCACTTTCCATAGCGATGCTGCACATCATGCACATGTACGGAATCAATGATGCAACACTTCAGCGCTCGTGCTCTTTCTGTTTCCAGACACCCGCATGCATCGCGTACCAGTGTTGATGAACCGGGACAGTGTGTGAGATCAGTCTGTGCCAGTGTGTTCTTCTCCTGCAGTGTCATGGTGAAAGAGGTAATCTGACAGACCGCTGACACTAACACTAGCAGGAACAGACACTTCAAACGCTCTCTAACAAGTGCCACACTCGCATACTAAAACTCAGTAAACACAGAAACTGTCAGAGCCACATTTCACCCGGAAATCAATACAAGAAATTGTATTATAAAGCAAGAAATTATTATAACAATAAAATATGCAATATATATCTTATTAATACAATACTACCGGACCCCCGCACATGACATGCAGGAAAAAAAATAGTAGGCTAAATTGGGCTCACGATTTACTAATTCGTTCCCTCAAATTGCTAAATTGGGCTCACGATTTACTAATTTCGTTTCCTCGATTTGCTAAATTGGGCTCACGATTTACTAATTTCGTTTCCTTGATTTGCTAAATTGGGCTCACAATTTACTGATTCGTTCACTAGATTTGTTAAATTGGGCTCACAATTTACTAATTCGTTCCCTTGATTTGTTAAATTGGGCTCACGATTTACTAATTTGTTCCCTCGATTTGTTAAATTGGGCTTGCGATTTACTAATTTGTTCCCTTGATTTGTTAAATTGGGCTCGCGATTTACTAATTCGTTCCCTCGATTTGTTAAATTTGGCTCACGATTTACTAATTTGTTCCTTTGATTTGTTAAATTGGGCTCACGATTTACTAATTCGTTCCCTTGATTTGTTAAATTGGGCTCACGATTTACTAATTCGTTCCCTTGATTTGTTAAATTTGGCTCACGATTTACTAATTCGTTCCTTTGATTTGTTAAATTGGGCTCACGATTTACTAATTCGTTCCCTTGATTTGTTAAATTGGGCTCACGATTTACTAATTTGTTCCCTTGATTTGTTAAATTGGGCTCGCGATTTACTAATTCGTTCCCTCGATTTGTTAAATTGGGCTCACGATTTACTAATTTGTTCCCTTGATTTGTTAAATTGGGCTCACGATTTACTAATTCGTTCCCTTGATTTGTTAAATTGGGCTCACGATTTACTAATTTGTTCCCTTGATTTGTTAAATTGGGCTCGCGATTTACTAATTCGTTCCCTCGATTTGTTAAATTGGGCTCACGATTTACTAATTCGTTCCCTTGATTTGTTAAATTGGGCTCACGATTTACTAATTTGTTCCCTTGATTTGTTAAATTGGGCTCACGATTTACTAATTCGTTCCCTTGATTTGTTAAATTTGGCTCACGATTTACTAATTCGTTCCTTTGATTTGTTAAATTGGGCTCACGATTTACTAATTTGTTCCCTCGATTTGTTAAATTGGGCTCACGATTTACTAATTTGTTCCCTTGATTTGTTAAATTGGGCTCGCGATTTACTAATTCGTTCCCTCGATTTGTTAAATTTGGCTCACGATTTACTAATTCGTTCCTTTGATTTGTTAAATTGTGCTCGCGATTTACTCATTCGTTCCCTTGATTTGTTAAATTGGGCTCACGATTTACTAATTCGTTCCATTGATTTGTTAAATTGGGCTCACGATTTACTAATTCGTTCCTTTGATTTGTTAAATTGTGCACGCGATTTACTCATTCGTTCCCTTGATTTGTTAAATTGGGCTCACGATTTACTAATTCGTTCCCTTGATTTGTTAAATTGGGCTCACGATTTACTAATTCGTTCCCTCGATTTGTTAAATTGGGCTCACGATTTACTAATTCGTTCCCTCGATTTGTTAAATTGGGCTCACGATTTACTAATTCGTTCCCTCGATTTGTTAAATTGGGCTCACGATTTACTAATTCGTTCCCTCGATTTGTTAAATTGGGCTCACGATTGACTAATTCGTTCGATTTGTTAAATTGGGCTCATGATTTACTAATTTCATTTCCTCGATTTGTTAAATTGGGCTCACGATTAACTAATTCGATTTACTAATTCATTCCCTCGATTTACTAATTCGTTCCCTCGATTTGTTAAATTTGGCTCACGATTTACTAATTCGTTCCCTCAAGGGAACAAAAACAAAAAACATGTTAAAATGTTAGCAACATGTTAAAACAGGCTAGGATAATGCTAGCAACATGATATAACATGATAACAATGTGACAAAACATGCTAGCAAAATGCCACAACATACTAGGATCATTTTAGCAATGTGTTAAACATGCTAGGAACATGCTAAAAATGCTAGGATAATGTTTCTCTTTGTGAGGTTTGGTTAGTGATGGCTGAAATGCATCTTTACGCACAACTGCCAGCCTGCATGGAGAGCTTCTTGAGACTCCAGAGACACCAGAAGCTTCAAATACCTGCTCAACACTGGCTTTTTTATAGCTGCCCTTTTAATACAATACATGTTTTTGACAGGAACTTTCATTAATAAGCCTTTAGCCTTGAGTTCTGCTGTGCTCTAAATCACTCACAAATCTTATGATAATTCGATAATCTCCATTCAGTTTCACACAATATTAGTTGTTTTCATGCCTTTTGCACAACATTGCACCATTTCATGCTTTTTATCTTCAGAAAGATCTTTCTTCCTCCCCATATTGCATGAGAACTGTGACTTGCTTAATAATGTGGAACAGCCTCTAAGTAGGGTTTCCATAGATCTGGCAAATTATTTTGTCTGAGGTTGATACCAGTTATCTAAAAAGACATGGATAAATAAACAAACAAACATACATTTTCTTAGAAAAACTAAAATCTGAATGTTTTTTGTACAGAAATCTTACTGATTTGTCTCTTGCATAATAATTTGGAACACAGTGTGTGTGTGTATATATATATATATATATATATATATATATATATATATATATATATATACACACACACACACACACATGTTTGTTTTTGTTAATTGTGGGGACTTTCCATAGACTTCAATGCATTTTACACTGAACAAACTGTACATTCTATCCCCCTACCCTGCCCCTACCCCTAAACCTAACCCTCACAGGAAACTGTGCAAACTTTTACTTTTTCACAAAAACTCATTCTATATGATTTATAAACCCATTTACATTGTGGGGACCGCTGGCTGGTCCCCACGATGTAGGTGAACTCAGGTTTATATTACATCATGGGGACATTTGGTCCCCACAATGTAATATAAACAAAAGCACACACACACACACACACACACACACACACACTACCGGTCAAAAGTTTGGAAACATTACTATTTTTAATGTTATTGAACGAAGTCTCTTCTGCTCATTAAGGCTGCATTTATTTCATAATAAATACAGAAAAAAACTGTAATATTGTGAAATATTATTACAATTTATAATTATGGTTTTCTGTGTTAATATACTTTAAAATAGAATTTATTTCTATGATCAAAGCTGAATTTTCGGCATCATTACTCCAGTCTTCAGTGTCACATGATCCTTCAGAAATCAGTGTTGATACTCAGTTATTATCAATGTTGGAAACAGTTGTGCTGCTTAAAATTTCTTTGGAAACGGTGATACTTTTTTTCAGGATTCATTGATGAATAAAAGGTTAAAAAGAACAGCATTTATTCAAAATATAAATCTTTTCTAACAATATAAATCTTTACTATCACTTTTTATCAATTTAACACATCCGTGCTGAATAAAAGTATTAATTTCTTTCAAAAGAAAAAAAAAGAAAGAAAACAAATTACCGACCCCAAACTTTTGAACAGTAGAGTATATTGTTACAAAAGATTTCTATTTTAAATAAATGCTGTTATTTTTTAAACTTTTTATACATCAAAGAATCCTGAAAAAGTATCGCAGGTTATAAAATAAAATTAAGCAGCACAACTGTTTCCAACATTGATAATAAATCATCATATCAGAATGATTTCTGAGGGATCATGTGACACTGAAGACTGGAGTAATGATGCTGAAAATTCAGCTTTGATCACAGGAATAAATTCTATTTTAAAGTATATTAAAATAGAAAACCATAATTTTAAATTGTAATAATATTTCACAATATTGTTTTTTTTTTCTGTATTTATTATAAAATAAATGCAGCCTTAATGAGCAGAAGAGACTTCACTCAAAAACATTAAAAATAGTAATGTTTCCAAACTTTTAACCGTGGTGTGTATATATATATATATAAAATTTTAAGTGAAACTTGACCCAGATATTTCTTTGAGATTCATCCACACACCAGCACAACCACATTGGTAAATCACTAATATTCTCCCGTATCAGATTTATCCACAGCAGTAACCACAGTTTGTAAAACGATGATTGTGTCACTACTTGGTGATGTAAGTGGAAACTTAACTGAATCCAAGAACTTTGACCTAAAACTCCACCATAAACATTCAGCAGCCAATTCAGATTTGGCATCTCTGTGTTTGTGTGTGAGTGAGTAATTTGCACTCATGCCAGTCCAGTTCAGGCCGTGTTTAAAGTGAACACAGTGGAGTACTATCAACAAAGGAGGATCAGAGGAAGTTTACGGGGAAAACTGAAATCCTCCACTACATTGTTGGCGGGTAACATGAGCCACAGAGGAGTGAAAGCTGATATTCCGCTGGTCAGTGCAATCCACCGAAGTACATTAGGAGCGAAGTGAACCCTTTTAATCGGCTTGGCTGTGTGATGTGGGCGGATTGGCCTATAAAAGGACTTATGAGCTGGATTCATATAAACACTAGGCACATTAGGACCACGCACAGATAAGCTGGTTACAAACCTTCTCAAACAAAGCACGTGAGGCAGAGAGAAACTGCCTAAGAATGACAACAATGGGATTTCGGTTATGTCAGCTACATTTAGGGCCCAATCTTGGACGAGGAAAAATAATCTATTAAAAAAATTAAAGAGGCCATATTATAAGTAAATGTAAAGTAAGTAACGATTGAATGTTCAAAAAACACATTGTTGCAGCTCCTCTCTTCCCAGTCTGTCAGTAATCCTCTGTTTAGTTCCTGTCTCTATGAAGCCCCTCCTTCTGAAAAGCACAATGTGCTCTGATTGGTTGTCTGGAGCATTGTGCTGTCATTGGTCAAGCGCTTCCAGTGTGTTTGGGAAATGTCCCGCCCCTTACTATAACTGCCAGTTTCAGCACAATACTAACTAACTCAACCAGGCCCTGCACCTTTAATGTGCATATGCCTTGTGCGGGAATTATTTAAAGGGATCCTATAATGCTCCTTTCACAAGATGTAATATAAGTCTCTGGTGTCTCCAGAATGTGTCTGTGAAGTTTCAGCTCAAAATACCCCACAGATCATTTATTATAGCTCGTCAAATTTGCTCCTATTTGGGTGTGAACAAAAACACGCTGTTTTTGTGTGTGTCCCTTTAAATGCAAATGAGCTGCTGCTCCCGCCCCCTTTCCAGAAGAGGGTGGAGCTTTAACAGCTCAACAACAACAAAGCTGGAGAATCTCATGCAGCCAAAATGAGGATTGTCAGTAACGGTGTTTAGCCTTACATTGTTCAAACCGGAGTCGACACTGATGGAGAGACTCAGGAAGAAGTTACAACTTTTAGACGTTTCTGAATGGTTAGTGGATAAATTGATGTAGTTGCTGTGGAGTTGATTCAACTCATCCACTAGCATGTGCCGTCATGTTCATCTTTTGTGTTGAACTGACCCTCGTTTGTGAAGCAGTCCGGCGTAAAATGAGGATTTGTTTGTTGTAGTCCTTAAAAAGCGATTTTGCAGCGTAATTTTGAGCGTCGTAACTTTGCAGATGTTGTTTATGCTCAAACATCAACATTACACACTAACTAAAGTTAAAAAAGTGAAATCATAATCAAGGACCCTTTAAATGAGGAGACGGAAATCGGAATGTGTGCAAATATATTTTCAAACAGCTCCGTCAGAGAAGATATCAAAAACGTACATATAAAAATATGTAACAAACATCTGAGATGTCTTAAAACTGTACAATAGCAGTTGTGTAAAAACTCACAGAACTGCATTTCCCCTACAAATACAGTGCATTTTGTTATGTGACAGACGAAAGAAAACAGAAAAAGAGATTTTACAGTATCAAATAATAACATGGTGAGATTCTTGACAGTTATATGACAAAAAAATGATTCATGTAAATATATTTATATATAGTATACATGGAGTTGCCTTCATTGGTATGGATATATAAATATGAGCTCTAGTTTATGTGAATTTGTGGATCTTTATGACAGACATTCAAGCTCATCTGGCCTGCGTTTCATTGAGTCCAAACAATGAAAAAGATCATTTACATTAGACATATCGTTTTTCTTTTTTTAGTACAACATCATTTAGTCTTGTGTGTGTGTGTGTAGTGTGTAAAGCTTCAGCATTAGACTTTTGGATAGGCACACAAGTATTGTAAATAAAGTCATAAAATAAACAATTTACAGCAATGTGGCGGAAAAAGTCTCTAAGTCTCTAAATTGTTGGAGTCCAGCTTTTACACTTTGATCAAGCATGGATGCAGTGGTTGGGTCTTCGGGACATGATGAAACCCCTGAGACACACACACCTGTACGAGCCCTCCGTGTTCACACAGCGAGCGTTAATGCAGTCGAGTGTGTCTTCCTCTTCACACTCATCCACATCTACAGTCAAACAAACACACACACACACAGCTGCATCGTTAATTGCTTCCCCTAGTAGTGTGGGAGAATAAAACAGCTCTGTTTTTAATGCGTCAGAGAGAAAAAAGAGGAGCGATACCTATGCACGTCATGGTAGTGATGTCGATGTGATAGCCGTCGTAACAGTCGCAGGTATAACCTTCCTCGACGCGGATACAGCGGCCATTTTCACAACCATGGACAATGCCACACTCCTCTGAACTCAGACTCCCGTATGATTCGTATCTCCCTAAAACATACACAAGAGTCACTGTTTCTTCTTTGCTCATATACTGAGACTTAATTATACTGAATGTGCACTTGTAGTGTACTTCAAACCTATACTTAAAAGTATATTTAAAAAAAAAACTGTACTTGCAGATAATCATGTTTTTTTAAAATGTTCTTTAAAATCTTTGTCATGTTTTAAAGAAGCACACTTATTTTAATGTGTTGACTGACATACTAAAGTAGGGATGCACCGATATGAACTTTTTGGCCGATATAGATAGCCGATAATTCTTTATATTTAAAAGCCAATAACCGATGTATTGGCCGATAAATCTAAATCCAATTTTTTTTATAACTTTTGAGAGCCTGATTACAAAAACAAAAGTTTCACCATTAAAAGCCATGTCCTAAGCACTCTTATGTAGCTATGACAGACATGTTGCACTTCACTGTATTTTCCTTTTTGAAGTGATTTCAATCATATTTCAACAATTCAAAACCATCATGGTGAACAGTGCACATCTGAAGTGCTTTGGCTTATCAGCTTTATTATATCGGCCAAATTTTCTTATTGGACATAACAATGACATTAAAAATGAACATACATATATCGGCCGATACCGATATGGTGGCCGATATATTGTGCATCCCTAAAGTAAAGTACTTGATTATAATTTTAACTGTAGTGTGTGTTATTTGATATTAGATTTAAAGTTTATATTTTATGTACTGCAACTTTATCATTAATTAAAAATGAATTTAAATGCATGACATCCAAGGTTCAATAGAAACGACATTAAAGTATATATTTAAATTTACCATGAATGCTTGTCAGTACATTCAGCAGTTTAATCATATTTCAAAGACAACTGAAGTAATTATTAAAGTACATATAAATAGTCCTACTTAAGTGAGACAACTTCAGCTAATTGCATTTAAATATACATATAAAATTTACTTTTTCATTTCATTTTAAATAAGATGCAGTTAAGTGTCAGTATACATTACATTCAGTTCACACTTAAGTATGTTGTTTTAAAGGTTGCCCTAGAACTTTTTTTTAAAAGATGTAATATAAGTCTAAGGTGTCCCCTCAATGTGTCTGTGAAGTTTCAGCTCAAAATACCCCATAGATTTTTTTTTAAATTCATTTTTTTAACTGCCTATTTTGGGGCATAATTAGAAATGAGCCGATTCAGGGTGTTTGGCCCTTTAATTCTCATGCTCCACGCCCCAAGAGCTCACGCTTGCCTTAAACAACATAAAAAAAAAGTTCAAACAGCTAACATAACCCTCAGAATGGATCTTTACAAAGTGTTTGTCATGCAGCATGTCTAATCGCGTAAGTACAGTGTTTATTTTGATGTTTACATTTGATTCTGAATGAGTTTGAGGCTGTGCTCTGTGGCTAAAGCTAACATTACACACTGTTGGAGAGATTTATAAAGAATGAAGTTGTGTTTATGAATTAAACAGACTGCAAGTGTTTAAAAATGAAATAGCGACAGTAAGAAACGATGGTAACTTTAACCACATTTAACAGTACATTAGCAACATGCTAACGAAACATTTAGAAAGACAATTTACAAAAATCTCTAAAAATATCATGTAATCATGGATCATGTCAGTTATTATTGCTCCATCTGCCATTTTTCGCTGTTGTTCTTGCTTGCTTACCTAGTCTGATGATTCAGCTGTGCACAGATCCAGACGTTAATACTGGCTGTCCTTGTCTAATGCCTTGAACATGGGCTGGCATATGCAAATATTGGGGCGTACATATTAATGATCCCGACTTTTACGTAACAGTCGGTGTTATGTTGAGATTCACCTGTTCTTCGGAGGTCTTTTAAACAAATGAGATTTATATAAGAAGGAGGAAACAATGGAGTTTGAAACTCACTGTATGTCATTTCCATGTACTGAACTCTTGTTATTCAACTATGCTGAGGTAAATTCAATTTTTCATTCGATGGCACCTTTAAAGTATATTTAAATACTCTTTTTTTCAAAGTATTCTAAAGTGTGCTTAATCAAGTTGGTGTAAGTGGCCAAAAGCTCTACTAAAATCAGCTAAATGTTTTGTTCAGCAGGGTGGCGTCATTTCAATCACTAAACTTAATATTTTAAACTCACGCTCATAGACTCTTCGTGGTCCCTCCCGTCTTTCAGGAAACATTGGGAAGGGGGGCGGGGCTCTCCATGTCTCCCCTTCCTCACCCTCGCTGTACGGGGAGTTTTCCGGAAGGGGGGCCAAACTCAGCGGAAGCCCGTCTGGACGCGGCGGCAGGGGTCGCGCATCAAACGTCCGCTCACCGCGAGGATCCGGGATACCGAAGGGAGGGCCGGGAGCCGTTTCATAATCGTCCTCCTCGTAGTAACGACTTCCACTGGAAATAAGTTGAGTAGAATTACACACAATTTGTCAAGACAACACTTGTGAAAAAGAGTGTTTATTATGGAAATAATATACTTTAAAAGACTATACTTAAGTGTGAACTGAAGCAATGTTTCTGCACACTTAATTGCATGCTAACTGCAAACTTAAATTTTATTATGTTATAGTTTAATAATATATAAAATAATATATACTTTTAAGGTTTGAAGTACATTACACTATAAGTGCACATTCAGAACAATTAACCTTTCACAAGGGAAGGTTATTAGTAGTATATTGTTCAAATGGCCCTCACCCTGTGGCTGGCTGCCTGTAGGGGGCGTCTGGGAGCCCGTATGAACTAGGCGGTCTTCCTCTCAGCCCGGACCTCCTTCCACCTGCTCCCACAGGGTTGTAGTCATCATAATCAGTTGGCATGTAGTCTGGGCGTCCCGGCTGGGATTCAGAGTACACAGGGGGGCCGTAAGGTGGGAGGTATCCTCCTCTCCCAGGTAGAAGCCCCGGGCTGAAGCGCTCATAATAACGAGGAGAGTAAGGAGGAGGACCCAGCTCATTACACAGAGCCTCATAGGCCTCTAATCAGGAGTCAAAAATACACATGACTGAGTCAAACTAGGTGTGTGTTATCAGGGTTGGGCAAAATTCAGAATTAGAATTTAGTCAGTGTGTGTGTATGTGTGTGTGTGTGTGTGTGTATACCTTCATCTCTGCGGGGGCAGAGGGCACACTGCAGACCCCAAGCCTCACCAAACATACAACAGCACTCAGTAAAGGTCAGCTGAGTTCCTAACAAAGGACTCTGACACACCAGATTAGCGGTGACGTGACGCCAACAGAAGTTTAAGTTCTCATCTGAAAAAAAACATAGAAAGAAAGACAGCAGATATAATTATTTAAATGCTTTATATTTATTTAAAAAAAAAAATTCTTTGCATTCCTAAAGGGACAGTTCATCCAAAAATGAAAATTCTCATGTCGTTCCCAACTCAAAAGACTTTCATTCATCTTGGAAACACAAATGAAGTTATTTTTAAAGAAACGGAAGCTCAAATTTGCATCACACAAGCATGTTTACGCTTCCGCAAGAACCAGTAAGGTTTAAAACGAATAAAAGTCAAGTCATATTGACGTGTGTGTGCTTTAATGAAAACAGAGCATTAAAGGGGACCTATTATACCCCATTTTACAAGATGTAAAATAAGTCTCTGATGTCCTCAGAGTGTGTATGTGAAGTTTTAGCTCAAAATACCCCACAGATAATTTTTTAAGCATGGTAAATTTGCCACTTTTTGGGGGTTGAGCAAAAACACACCATTTCAGTGTGTGCCCTTTAAATGCAAATGAGCTGCTGTGCTCTGCCGGAGAGGGCGGAGTTTCAAGAGCTGATTCTTCGGTGTCAGGAGTCAATCAGGACGCACTATAATGTCAGAAACTGAATATATACTGCATGGAGATAGAACAGGCGTAGTTTACTTCAATTACGGTTATAACTTATATTGTCTTCTTCCACTATATTAATACAAGCCTGTTGTACCGGACCCCGTCCGAATGATGGCCAAAAACTTTACAGACGAGTTTTTACGATGTTTATTGTACTTTACACAAAAGATGAAGCATCCATTTTCACTCTAGAAAATCTCTGTAGCAAGTGCAAGTGTGCATTAAAATATTATCCATAAACTCTCTCTCTCTCCTCCCTTGTATTATCATCAACATACACAGCGAAGAACACAGAAACATTCGTTACAAGTAACAGTAAACAAATATATAAAGACCTTATGCCTTTTTGGGTGGTGCTTAATAAACTGGTAAACTTTATATCCGTAAATCAACTCTGATGAACTGTAATAAAGTGCTCTCACCTTCATTACTGCCGTATCCAGTATCGCTCTGGAGACTGTAAGCTGGATCACGAAAAGTTTACTGATCTATCCTTGAGTAACAACCTTTTTAGCATAACCTCTGTTTTGTATTGTCTCTTTTTATTGTCATTTGTTCACAAAGAAGTCCGGTGTGAAATGATTCGCGCAGACATAAACAAATTTCGGAAGAGTTCAGGGAGCAATTTCTTCGAAAACAATTAATCCATCTCGTCTTCAGCGGCTCAGATTTTGGGAGTAAATGGAGAGAGCTATGTGGGTTAATCCATCCAGCTACAGAACACATAAAACTCCTCGGAGACATTCTCGTCAGTGCAGCAATGGTGGACTGTGTACAACAGAATCGAGTATTCAGACAGACCATGGTGTA
Source organism: Chanodichthys erythropterus (assembly GCF_024489055.1). Taxonomy (NCBI): domain Eukaryota; kingdom Metazoa; phylum Chordata; class Actinopteri; order Cypriniformes; family Xenocyprididae; genus Chanodichthys; species Chanodichthys erythropterus. The sequence continues at coordinate 2,475,800 of NC_090227.1, read as the reverse complement.
ATGGTATTAATTGTCTTTTAAACCCCAAGTATGATTGCGTTTTCTATTGACCATATCTGATGCGCTATATTCTATCTACATGTTGATCAATGATTATGGGTGAATAAAAGCCTAAATTCACAGTTCATCATATACAGTCAAGCCATTGTGTCTCTTCATAAGGATTAAACAGCTGGTTCATATGGATTACTTATACAATGTCTTTTTTAACTGTAAATGTTTTGTTTAAATGGGGTCCTTGATTATGGTATGACATTTTTAACTTTAGTTACTGTGTAATGTTGCTGTTTGATCATGAACAACATCTGCAAAGTTACGACACTCAAAGTTCAATGCAAAGAGAGATATTTTCTTTGACATAAATCGCTTTAAGGACTACAACAAACGGCTGGTAGGGACTACAACAAGCTTCTTCCTGGTTTAGTTATATCACAAATCCTAAAATTTGCATAAACCCCGCCCCCGAGAACACACATCAAAGAGGGCGGAGCCATGTTGGTCTGCTTTAGAGAAGAGGAAGAGTTGTTGTAGTAGAGTGTTGTTGTCATGCCGTCATTTTACACCGGACTGCTTCACAAACGAGGGTCAATTCAACACAAAAGATGAACATGACGGCACATGCTAGTGGATGAGTTGAATCAACTCCACAGTAACTACAACAATTTATCCACTAACCATTCAGAAACGTCTAAAAGTTGTAACTTCTTCCTGAGACTCTCCATCAGTGTCGACTCCGGTTTGAACAATGTAAGGCTGAACACCGTTACTGACAATCCTCATTTTGGCTGCGTGAGATTCTCCAGCTTTGTTGTTGTTGAGCTGTTAAAGCTCCACCCTCTTCTGGAAAGGGGTCGGGAGCAGCAGCTCATTTGCATTTAAAGGGACACACACAAAAACAGCGTGTTTTTTCTCATACCCAAATAGGGGCAAATTTGTCAAGCTATAATAAATGATCTGTGGGGGATTTTGAGCTGAAACTTCACAGACACATTCTGGAGACACCAGAGACTTATATTACATCTTATGTAAATTTGTGTTTCCAAGATGAATGAGATTCTTATGTGTTTGGAACGACATGCGGGTTCATCTTTGGCTGAAAAATTCCTTTAGAATGAAACTGTTAACAGAGGCTATAATTTATATAAAAATATACAATAAAAATGTATAGTAGTAAAATAAAAATATATAGGACAAAAATATATTTTAAAATAAAAATAGTCACAGAACCGGCATCAAAGGCTACTAAATTTTCTGTAATCTAATATCAGTAAAGTTGGCGTTGGAGTCCGTGTGTATTTTTGCATCTCTTACCCTCAGTGAGTCCACTTGCATTGACGCAGTTGCGCTGTGTGTCATCCAACACTAGAGGAGCCTCACACGTACAGTAAAACGCTCCCAGTGTATTTACACATAAGCCACCAGTACAGGTATCCTCACTTTGACATTCATCATTATCTGCAGAAACACAGAGACACACAGTCACAACATCACTGTCTACTCATCTAGCATCTTGCAATGAGTCTGTGTCCAGAGCGATTTGAAGGCTGACCGATGCACTCCAGCAGATCCGTGTCGTAGTAGAATCCGCTGGAACAGTAACAGGCGTAGCCGGGAATGTTGTTGACACACACACCGCCTTTACACACCACCGGATCAAACAGCTTACACTCATCCACATCTGTCCAGGGTCAAGCAGACAACCACACTCAGATTAGAAACAACAATACTGAGAGGCTTATGGGACATATTTGTCTGTCCATGCATTTGTTTTACCTTTGTAGCTGAATGCTCCCGTTTCGATGGTAACGTACCCTCTTCCGCTGGGACACAACGACTGGAATTCGGCTAAATGGAGAATTATTGATGATGGGGAAAAAGAAGTGTGCTTAATTTTATTGAATGTGCACTTGTAGTGTACTTAAAATCTTAAAAGTATATTTTAAAAAACCTTTTTTGAGGAAAAGATTCCAGGATTTTTCTCCAAATAGCGGACTTCACTGGGGTTCAACGGGTTGAAGGTCCAAATGTCAGTTTCAGTGCAGCTTCAAAGAGCTCTACATGATCCCAGACGAGAATAAGAGTCTTATCTAATGAAACGATTGGTCATTTTCTCAACAAAATAAAAAATTATGTATTTTTTTAACCACAAATGCTCGTCTTTCATTGATCTTCGATGCTTCACGCATTACATAATCACGTTGGAAAGGTCATGCGTGATGTAGGCGGAAGTATCGCGGTAAAAACTCTTATCTCATTTTCTCCTCCAACTTCAAAATCATCTGACATCACTGTTTTACCTTTTTTTGTAAAGGTTGTTTGACTTAATCTTTGAATGTTCGCTTTGTAGACACTGGATCGATACTTCTGCCTACCTCACGCGTGACCTTTCCAACGTGATTACGTAATGCGTGGAGCATCACAGAGCAGTGCAAGATGAGCATTTGTGGTTAAAAAGTATATAAATGTATTTATTTTTTTTAGAAAATGTCAGATGGTTTCTCTAGATAAGTCTCTTATTCCTCGTCTGGGATCATGTAGAGCTCTTTGAAGCTGCACTGAAACTGACATTTGGACCTTCAACCCGTTGAACCCCAGTGAAGTCCACTATATGGAGAAAAATCCTGGAATGTTTTCCTCAAAAACTTTCATTTCTTTTCGACTGAAGAAAGAAAGACATGAACATCTTGGATGACATGGACGTCAGTAAATTATCAGGAAATTTTAATTCTGAAGTGAACTAATCCTTAAAAAGTATGCTAAAGTGCTCTTGTTTTTGATGAAGTCTTTCTCCAGTGTTAATGTGTGTGTGTTCACCTGTTCCTGCTTTAGGGCAGATGTCATATTGGCACAGGAGTCCCCAGCCCTGTCCGGCCGTACAGCAGCACTCCTGCAGCGTCGTGTTCTTAGACAAGATCTTGCACGAGTAAGGCTCGGATACGGCGTAGTAACACTCTTTCATTTCTCCAGGATGAGTTTGTGGCAGAGAGCCGGACACCGACCCAGAGGACCCACCAGAACCACGGCCGGATGATGAAGAGGAAGCTCCGCCAGACGGGCGCGGTCGACCTGCTGTAAATCCACACACATCAGTCCTGAAGTACAATATATGATGTAACTTTAAACTGTAAAAAATTCAAAGAGGTCCAATCAGGAAAATGCAGTGGAAAAACAAAAAACCCTTCAAGATGAACCAAGAGAAATTGTTATTTTAAAAATCTCTGATAAATATGAAGTGTGCTTAATTGAATTGAATGTGCACTTGTAGTGTACTTCAAATCTTAAAAGTTTATAAAAAAAAAAAAACTGTACTTGCAGATAATATAATATTAATGAAAAAGGCCACTTAAGTGCACTTAAAAGGAGCACACTTTCATGACTGTTTCTTAACACACTTAAGTACACTTTTAAAAAGTGCACTTCATAATAATGTCTAAGTACATTTAAACTATTATGTATTAATATTTTGGTCATGCTTTAAAGTAGTACACTTATTTTGATGTGTTGAATAACATACTAAAGCACATGTAAAGTACTTGATTATCATTTAAACTGTAGTGTGTTTTTTTCATATTACATTTAAAGTTAATATTTTTTAAAAGTACCTAATAGCAAATTCATCATTACAAATTTTACATTGAGCAGTACACTTTAACTATGTTTCAAAGACAATAGAAATAATTATGAAATAACATATAAAGATGTACTGAAGTACTTAAGTGGACTTAAGCGTTCTTAAGTTTAACTAAGTTTAATATAAAAGTTTAAACGACAATTTGATTGCAATTAACATTTTTGCAATGAAGTATATTTAAAATAAAAAAAGTACTATTTTTAAAAGTGTGTTAAATTGTCCTTATTTTTGCACAAGGGATAATACTCTTTCAATAACAAAAGGAAAAGTATAATCTAACTAAAAGTTGATTATTTACTCAATACTTGCATGCAGATCTCTTTGCATTATGAGAATCATTATTTGTACAACACAGAGTTGCTGCCTATGTAGAGTGTTGCAAATTGATCACTCATAAGGTTGCTTTCTATGTAGGCAGCAGAATTCAAGCAGCTGACTAGTTTTTATAACAGAGGCATTGTGTTTGTTTTTATATTGGTTGGTTTGTATGGTTTTATTATGTTCATGCTCTGTAAAGTGCATTTATGGCAGCAATATAAAGTAAACTTATTAATACTGTTATTATTTGTACCATTATTATTATTAGCAGGTGTTCTAGTATTGCCAGTAGAGGGCAGCACTGAAACAGAAATACTATGTTCCTGCTTGAGATACAGTAGAGTTGTGTGTGAGTTTGTGTGTTACCTGCACTCTCTCTGTTCACACACTGCCTTGTGAGCGGGTCAAATTCCTCCTGTCCGTTCTCACACTCACACGTGAACGATCCCTCGACATTCCAGCATTGTGCAGATCCGCAAACACCCTGCATCGTCTCACACTCATTTATGTCTGTGTAGAAATAGACACAGAGCGGTTTAATAGAGGGGAACAAAACAGTTTCTTCTGTGAAAAAGAAGTGCACTTAATTGTATTGAATGTGCACTTGTAGTGTACATTAAATCTTAGAGGTACATGCAGATATTATCATATTAAAGGGATAGTTCACATTGTGTTCAACAGAAGAAAGAATCTCATACAGGTTTGGAACAACTTGATTTAAGTGCACTTTCATGAATACGTTTCTTAACACACTTAAGTACACTTTGTAATAATGTAAAATTAAAAGTTTTACTTTAGAGGACATTTTAAATTATTATGTTTTAATAGTCTTTTGTCATATTTTAAAGTACACTTCAATGTGTTGACTAACATACTAAAGCACATATAAAGTACTTGATTATAATTTTAATTACATTTAATGTTAATATATTTTAAATGTTCTAAATTGAATCTTCATCATTACAAATGTGTGATTACAAATACATTTAAATACATGACAAGTTTCAATAGAAATTACATTAAAGTGTATTTTAGAAATTGCATATAAAGAAGTACTGAAGTCCTACTTAAGTGGGCCACTTAAGCACTATAAAGTTCAACTAATTGCATTTAATATAAACAAAAACTATAATAAACTTGAATTTAATAACGTTAATATCATGCAATTAAGTTCTCACTTAAGTATATTCGTTTAAAGTATATTATTTCTGTAAAAAGTGCTCTTTTAAAAAGTGTGCTTAAGTAAGTATATTATTTTAAAGTATATTATTTCCCTAATAAGTACTTTTTATATAAGTATGCTAAAGTGCACTTCTTTTTCACAAGGGTTCTGCAGACACTCACCCACACACATCTGTCCATCGCCTGTGGACTCGTATCCCTGGTCACACAAACACTGATACGTGCCAATCAGATTCTGGCAGAAGGCGTGGAGTCCACACACCGTCTCATTGGCACACTCGTTGATGTCTGCGAGAGAGACTGCTGTCATTCTGTGTCTTGTTATGTTTTGAGTGATTTGTGTAACACTTACCCACACACTCTCCTGTGGCTGTGATGTGGTATCCAGGCTCGCAGGACGCCACACAGCGGAAAGAGCCAATGGTGTTCTCACAGCGCTGCGATCTACACACGACCGCCTCTGAGTCCAAACACTCGTTCACATCTGCAGGAGGAAACGGCTTCAGCTGAGTTCTGCCCTACATACACACTCATCCATGTGTGATGTCATTGCTTGTGACAGACTGAGACTTCTGCAGTTTTTGTGCTCTCCGTATGGGTACTTTTTCTATTAACATCACATTTTAATCACAAATAAAGCTTGAAACGATCTAAAAACAATCGTTCTAGTTATAAAGTCAGAAGTGTGTGATATAAACTCTTAATTGCGAGTTATAAGGTTATAAGAAGTGTGACAACAAAAGTGAGAATCAAATTAGTTCTACACACAAGAGCATTTTAAGGACAATAACCAGACAAATGTCTTAAAATTAATCATCATTTTCGATAATTCAATGGTCCATCGTCAATTATTCCTTACATATTTTATAACGTCATGCAGAAGAAAAAAATCGATATTGTGATCACAAGTGAATAATTAATTTCCATGTTTTCTTTAAATCATGGCTGCGTTGTGTTAATTCTTTCCCTAATTTTAATTTAGTTAATTTATTATACAAATTATATTATTATAATTAAATTATTATTATAATGTAATATATATATATATATATATATATATATATATATATATATATATATATATATATATATATATATATATATAATTTTATTTTTATAATTAGGTTTCCAATTTAAAGTGAGGGATCAAATTTGTACAACATTGCCATGATTTAAGTACTATCTTGACCAGGACTTTGTATTTTTTATTTATTTATTCTTAATATTGTATTACTTTATTTTTAATTGTATTTATTTATTTATTTATTTAAAATTATTTCATTATTTTATTTTAATTATTTGATTAGATTTTTGGTTATTTTATTTATTTATTTATTTTTAATTGTATTTTATTTTTTTCATTTTATTTATTTATTTTTTATTTTATAATATTTAATTACTTCATTTTTATTTTTTATTTAATTGTATTTATTTTTTTATTTATTATTATTATTATTTTTTTAAATATTTTATTACTTTATTTTTATTTTTTATTTAACTTTATTTATTTTATTTATTTATATTTTAATTCTTTTAGAATGTATTCTATGTTATCTTATTCAAAGGATCATTGTCCCCAATACTGTTGTCATTGTTAAAAAACACAATAGTTTAACAACCAGAAATATGATTAATTTTACTTCATAATCAGAGAGCAATTTTAGTAAATGTAATTTGTTGTCCAATCAATTAAGGAAGTACAATTGTAACAGAATTATATTCAAATAAATGAATATAACTTCTGTAAGAGCAGTTACATGACATTTATTTTTAGTATGAATTACCAATAAAGATGTTGTGATACAAGTAACATTTAGATGTAAGTGTGTGTGTGTTGCTGGTGTATGTTTGTGATTGAGAGTGCGTGTGAGTTTTTACCCAGGCAGGCTGTTCTCTCTGGGTTGGTGGTGAAGCCGGTCTGGCAGAGGCACAGGAACGATCCCTCTGTGTTGCTGCAGCGGCCGTCCTGGCAAACTCCCTCTTGAGTGCACTCGTCCACATCTGGTAACACACATGCACACAGACCACATGACATCATCGCAAGCAGAAGCCATCAGTAATGCTCAGGCTGAAAACACTTGTACTCCTGACAGTGTCTCTCAGCCCTGAACGACACGGACTGAGCTGGAGTTACAGGAACACGAAGACCAAATGTGATGTCAAACACAATTAGGAACCTTTAAAATAGCATAACAGGGGCAATTTAAACTATATGCTCTTCAATGACAAAATGATGCAATACATACAATAACAGATATATAATCAGGTTGACTGCAGTATCTGAGTGTGCAGATGGTTTCCTTTATCACATTATCTGCGGAATTATCCCGCATCTTGATTATATCTAATAGGGTGTGTGGTGGACGTGTCGAAAAGGGACATGTTTACTTCAGGCTTTTGAGTAATGCAGTTATGTGAAACGTTTCATCCAAGAATTAAAACATTTGAGAGATTTTCTTTTAAAACAAACCCCTAATGACAACTGAAGAATTCAGAAAACAATCCAAATCCAAGGTCGGTAAGATAAGCACTCGTCACGCTATAGATTTTATATGTAAAATGGCAGCTTGATGTTGGCTATATATCACGTCTGGTGTCATACCTTGGCAGGACGTCCCGTTAACGGTGCTCTTGTAGCCTAGCGCGCAAACGCACTTAAACGAGCCCTCTGTGTTCATACACTCTCCGTGCGGGAAGCAGAAATCTCCTTCCAGACACTCGTTAATGTCTGCGCCAGACGGATGACAGAATGCCATAGTGGGAGAAATTAGTTAAAAACAAACTCATATTTGAAAGCAGCATATTCTGAGAGAGTATGAAGTGTGCGGTCAGTGGTTTCTAACTTTGAACTGAATGAGAATTTAATGTAATATTTTCGGTGAATTCTGACTGACCTCGACACTGGCGCCGCGGACCAGCTGCTCTGTATCCTGGTAAGCAGTCGCAGCGATACGACCCGTCCGTGTTCACACACGCGCTCTGCGGCCCACACATGTGAGGACTCTCACATTCGTCAATGTCTGGAGGGAAAACAAACAGGAAGGGCTGGTTGTGATGATGAGGCAGAACTATAAAAACTGTGCCTGTTCAATTAAACAGAAACCCGGCTTAGTCTGCCATGCTAAACATCATATTATACTCTATCCTTTTATCTTCTTCCTTGTTAGCCTCATTATAGTGTCAATCAAGGTTTTTGCAAGAATTTAGTTTTAATGACCATTTAAACCACCTCTGAAATAAACAGGCTGCTTTTTGCCACTGTCTTTAAGACATTTTGTAAAACTCCTATGGAGGATTTTGAGTGCCATAGTAATAAACAAATGTTTCATTGAAAGTGTCAAATGACAAAGAAGTGTGAAATTTGTGGTTTAAATAAATAATGAAATGTGTTAATAAAATGTATAAATATATGTTTTAAAAAAAATAAATAAATCATGAAATGTGTCATTAACCACAAATAAATGTTTAAAAAAAAAATGTGAATACAATGAATAAATATGTTTTTTTTTTAAATCATGAAAGGTCAATAAAAAAAATTTAAAATTAAATTAAATTAAAAATAAAATTAACATTATTTTTAAATAAGCGATAAATTGTGTTAAAATGAATAAATATGTGTTTAAAAAAATAATAAATCATGAAATGTGTCAACCACAAATAAATGTTTAAAAAAATAAATCATGTGTCAATAAAATAAATAAATATATGTTTAAAAATAAATAAATGATGAAATGTCAATAAAATAAATATATATTTAAAAAACAAATACATCATGAAATGTGTCAAAATAAATATTCATTTAAAAAAAATTACAAAATGTTAAAAATTTACAAAACAAATGTTTAAAAAAAATAAATCATGTGTCAATAAAATAAATAAATATATGTTTAATAAATAAATAATGAAATGTGTCAATAAAATAAATGAATATGTTTATTTTCTTTAAAACAATTGAGAGGTGTCAATAAAATAAATGTTTTAAATAAATCATGAAATGTGACAAAATAAATAAATATATGTTTAAAAAATAAATACATCATGAAATGTGTCAGCAACCACAAAAAAAATTATGAAACATCAATACATTTGTTTTAAATAAATATGTTTTTTTAAATCATAAAATTGGTCACTAAAATGAAAAATAAATGTCTCAATAAATACTGTAATACTGTTTTTTATTTTTTATTTAATATATTTCATTTATTTTTATGTTTTTACTGAAACAATTCATGGTTTAATTATTTATTAACTAATTTTATTTATTTATTGGAAATATATTTATTATTTTTATTGACATTTCATAATTTATTTTTATTTAAATATTTTTAAATTACTTATCAAAATAGATTTTTTATTTCATTTTTTAAGCTAGTGTGTTTCTGTAGTCTGCATATAATTTTATATAATATTATTTTGAAGGTGAAGGGTTTTGAGACAGATGTGTTGAGTCTTCTTCCTTCCAACCCTCCCTCGACCCGGCCACCTTTCATCTCACTATCCACATGATACAAACACAAAATCCAGGCGGATGTAGATAATTGTGCCCAAACACGTGGCTGAGATTTGAGTCCTGCCATCTGCAGGCCATATGCCCCCTCTCACACCGCACTCCTCATCGAGAGAGAGAGAAAGGAAGGAAGACGATAGAGAGACCGTGAGCCTCTCCCTGGAGGAATGAAGCTCTGACACATTTGATGCCGTTCATTTGCCAAAGCCAACTTTCTGCACTACATCCTTTATTTTGTGGCGAGATGGATCCGCCAACGAAGCAGCTGTTTGCACTCAGAGAACTTCAAGATGACTTGAAAGTATGCACAACAAGTATTTACGAAGATTAAAACTGACACAGTGAGTCGGATGTCGGAAACGCCTGTGGTTGCAGTCTGCATTTCGAGGTTAAGCTCGTCTAACCTGCGCAGCGTCCGTCCTGCATGCTGTGCCCGTCTCTGCAGGGGACGCACTTGTACGAGCCCGGAGAATTCAGGCACTGCTGACCGGGACACTGCAGTGGGTCCAAACACTCGTCAATGTCTAATAAAGAAGGAAATGAAAGGCTTATTAGATAAAGTAAAGTAAAATTATAAAATGACAACCCTGTGTGCTCTCATTACCCATGCAAGCGCCGTCCTGTAGCTGGAAGCCCACGGTGCACACGCAACGGAAGCTGCCGGGAGTGTTTTTACATTGGCCATTAGTGCAGCGTGTCGGGTTTTGACTACATTCGTCTATGTCTGAAAACACACAAGTGCATTGTCTGAGACAGCACAAATGCATTAAAGGGGACCTGTAATGCCCCTTTAACAAGATGTAATATCAGTCTCTGGTGTCTCCAGAATGTGTCTGTGAAGTTTCAGCTCAAAATCCCCCACAGATCATTTATTATAGCTTGTCAAATTTGCCCCTATTTGGGTGTGAGCAAAAACACACCGTTTTTGTGTGTGTCCCTTTAAATGCAAATGAGCTGCTGCTCCAGAAGAGGGCGGAGCTTTAACAGCTCAACAACAACAAAGCTGGAGAATCTCACGCAGACAAAATGAGGAAAGTGTTCAGCCTTACATTGTTCAAACCGGAGTCGACACTGATGGAGAGACTGAACGATAAAAACACTGACAGCCAATCAGAATCCACCATACTTTAAAGAGCTCAAGCATTTAAAGTGCAGATGACAAAGCTGCAGATGAAAACATGTAGTATACAATGAATGCAGAGTCTGTATTGTTGGTAAATTTGTTGAAATGAATGAAATTATTATTATTATTTACATCTAATGTAAATGTACCAAATACGCTAGTATTGTACGATATTTTATTGATTAGAATACATTTTAAACCCTAAAATAATTAATTGGTTTGAGAAGGACAAACTTAAATTAAACAGATTAGTTCAGTCAAATTAACTTTTATGAGTATTTAGAACTTTCCTTTTCTTTCAAGTTCACAGAACTGATATATTTTAAGGAAACTGAACTGTTTCAATGGTTTGAGTTTTCTGAACTCATTTTTTTTTTTAATTTAGGTGAACTTAAGTTTAACTGAATCTGGGATTTCTATTTCCCAGAATGCTTTTGCCCATGTCAACAAAAATTTTGATGTAACTGATTGGCTTAATTTTTTTGAGTTTTGCCAACTTATTCGGGTTTACAGTGTAGATTAATATATAATGATTAAATTTACAACACTTTCATTAATTAATTTAGGACATAAAATGGCAAAAACACACTGCTGCCTATTTTTATTCATCATTTTGTAGAAGTAGAGTTTAAAAAATCTTGCTGATTTTTTTGTAGAAAAGGTATATCACCATCTTGTTCTGGCTTGAATGCACTTGATGTCACAATTATGACTTCCCAACTCATAAATACAAACTCAGAAAATGTTTTTTTTTCTAATAGTTTTAGTTTTATATACTGTTAATAATCCTGAAATAAAAGTTGACAGATTGATAATTGTGACTGTGTCTGATAATTGCATGAAGACAAAGAAAGAAATAAACACTTCGCCTTTATTTATTTATTTTTTGAACCTAATTAAATCAGTGTTATTGTCAGCTGCACATGTGTAGATTGACATGAATTAATACCTTGGCAGCGTCCTTCAAGAAGCTCAAAGCCCGGCTGACAGGAGACACACTTGAAGGAACCGACTGAGTTAACGCACTCTTTTCCCGGGCACTGAAGCTCATTTTCACACTCGTTCACATCTGGAACAACAAGGCAAGAAACAGACTCGAACCATTCTTATTTTATGAATAGAACAACTTTCATTTAATTTCATTCAACATTCATTTAAGTCTCCCAAAACATTACATACTTATTTCCGTATTAAGTACTCTTTTTAAAAGTATTCTTCTTTTTCACAGGGAACATGTTGCTCAGTTCTGTCATGAAGCTCATACCTTTACAGATGTTTCCCTCCAGTCTGAATCCAGGGCGACACAAACAGCTGTAACTTCCCACGTTATTCTCACAGCGGCCGTTAACACACAGCTCAGGAGTCTGACGACACTCGTCGATATCTGACGCAAATAAACAGCTTGTTCATTATACAACAGGCTTCATGCTTTCTCTGCTGGAAACTACAGCTTCAGACCAGATTCAGATACATTTCAGCTGGTTATAAACTGCTTTAGGTAGTTGGGGTTGTTGGGGCTGAAGTCAACCGGGTAGATCATCTTGGTCAACCAGATGCATGCAGGAGATCAGTAACACAAATCACACTAAGGTTAAATAAGAACTGACAAAGAACAACTGAAACATATGGGTAGAACAAATGACACTAAACTAGACACAGGTGAAAATATGGGTAACTATTAACAAACAAGGACATAATCAGTGAGCAAGGAAACCAAAACTAAACAGATCAGGGAAACAAGAACTAATGGAAACAAGGGAAAATGTCAAAATAAGAGTTAACAGAACAGAACATTATCCTGAAGTAACATGCTGGCTTATGTCTGAAGAAAATATTTTGATTAAGTATGCTGGTCTTTATAATAAATAATCTTTTCACTTTGTGTTAATGTTTTTGTCTCTGGGAAAACAATATTTTGGATTAAAATTAAATCAAAATAGATGGTTCGAACCAAACCATGAATATGATTTGAGAAAAATAAATACATTTTGCCTTAAGTCTAAGTCAAACTTAGTCAACTTAGTCAAATTTAAAGCTGTATTAAGTGAAAACTAGGGCTGCACGATTAATCGCATGCTATTCTCACGCGCATTTCGTCAGTAAAGCCGGTTCCCTGATTACCGCTAAATCGCCATCACCTGTTTTTAAACGGAGCACCTTTTAATAGACAGAGCCGTAGTTCACAGACAAGCCACGCAATATCGCGTTCATTATCGCAGGCGATTCATCTGCGATATGAACGCGATATTGCGTGGCTTTTCAGTGATCTACGGCTCTGTCTATTAAATGCCGCTTCATTTGAAAGCAGGTGATGGCGATTTAGCGGTAATCAGGGAACCGGCTTTACTGACGAAATGCGCGTGAGAATAGCATGCGATTAATCGTGCAGCCCTAGTGAAAACTTAAATATCTATCTATCCATCCATCCATCCATCCATCTATCTGGCTTTAAAAAGTTAGGACCAGTTTTGAAGAAAAACTAACTTTTAAGACTAGTCTAAGCAGTTTATATAACCGGCCACAGATGTGTTGTAGTTACCTGAGCATGCTCCATTTTTAAGGCTAAATCCAGGCCTGCAGGAAGCACACCTATACGATCCCTGAGAGTTCACACACTCCTGTCCAGGACACTGTAATGGATCTTCACACTCATTCACATCTGCGTCCACATGCACACACACATATGACTTACAGTATTTATTCCAACCCCAGTTTTTCATAATTGGTATTGTATGAAGAATCATACCTGTGCAGGTACCGCCCTGCAGTCTGTACCCAGTCCTGCACACACACCTGAAGCTGCCAAGCGTGTTTTCACACAGTCCGTTCAAGCAAGGAGAAGGCGTCTGACGGCACTCGTCAATATCTGGACAGATTACAACATCCTACTTTCAGGTTCTGTACGTATCTTACGCGTTATGATTTTGCAGGTTGAAATGAATGGTTACCTGAGCATGCTCCATTTTTAAAGCCAAATCCAGGTCTGCACGACACACACCTATACGATCCCTGAGAGTTCACACAGTCCTGTCCGGGACACTGCAACGGGTCCTCACACTCATTCACATCTGTAACGTACACATCGATCCATGCACACATGGACACAATCATACTTTGCATCTAAATGTATATTATTGAGACTTAAAAGCATTTCACTCTTCTTACCCACACAGGTGTTGGCCTGCAATCTGTATCCGGTTCGACACGTGCATCTGTAGCTGCCCGGTGTGTTTTCACACCGGCCGTCAGGACACGGGGACCGACGACATTCATCAATATCTGAATAAAAGAAAGATTTTCGTTATCCTGAAAAGCTCAACTTTAACCTTATAATAATCCTTGTGAAAAAGAAGTGTATAGTGTATTTCAAATCTCACATATGTGCACTTATAGATAATATAATATTAATACAATAAAAGTACTTAAAGAGAGTACACTTTCATGAATGTTTATTAGCTTAAGATTTACAAACTTAAGTGCATATTTTAAATCATGGTTTTAATAATCTTTTGTCATGCTTTAAAGAAGTACACTTATTTTGATGTGTTGACTAACATACTAAAGCACATGTAAAGAACTTGATTATAATTTTAACTAGTGTTATTCGATATTACACTTAAAGTTAATATATTTTAAATGTACTAAATTGAAACTTCAGCATTACGAATGTGTAATGACAAATATTTAAATATTTAGAAACATGAAATATTACATAATACAAGTTGTATGTGACATACAAGTTTCAATAGAAATGACATTAAAGTATATTTTATTTCCATATTTCAAAGACATTATGAAATTACACAAAGATATACTTAAGTTCTACTTAAATGGGCCAAAAAACTCAAGTTCAACTCATTGTATTTAAATTTAAACTATAAAACATTTTTTTGTAACTGTAAATAACAATTAAGTGTTTTACAACATTACATTCAGTTTGCACTCAAGTATATTATTATCACGTATAGTGTGGTATTAGTAAAACACATGACGCAGAATATACAAACATGGAACACTTTATCCAACACTAATATAATTCACAGAGATTAAATACCACATAAAATCTAAGACGAGAACTGACAAGGGACTGAACAGAACAGGGAGCATATAAACACAGAGTTTACAAGGGAACTAAACAAGGAACAGGTGAACATAATCATTAACCAATGAGTAACCATGGAAACTAACAAGGGTCAGGAGAGCGCTACACTGAGAGGAGTACAAGAGCAAACTAAACACAATTATTTCCACAATAATTACTTAATGTAAAAGTATGCTAAAATTTGCTTCTTTTTCACAAGGTAACACAAGATTAGCATGCAAAAGGAATATTAGGTCTCACTTTAGATCAGGGTCCAAACTATTCTCACTATTAACTATGGCTTTTGCCTCAATAAACTCCTAATTACAGCTCATTAATAGTTAGTTTTGTTTAGGTATGATGTAGGATTGGGGCTGTAGAATATGGTCATGCAGAATAAACACTAATAATTACTAATAAACAGCAAATATCCTAGTAATATGCGAATAAGCAACTGGTTAATGGTGAGAATTAGACCCTAAACTAAAGTGTTACCAAATATTATCACGATATTTCTGTTACCTGAGCATTGTCCGTTGAGCAGATCAAAGCCAGGCTTACAGGAAACACACCTATACGAGCCCTGAGAGTTCACACACTCCTGACCCGGACACCGGAGCGGGTCAACACACTCATCTATGTCTAAGAATAATAAAACACCACATGACGTACATTTGAGTTCATAAGTTTAATAAATTCTGTTTTGGAGACAGAAAACATGTGACTCATCCCTATTATGCAGTAAATTTTAACGTCCCTATCCCTTACAGATACACTACTGTTCAAAAGTTTGAGGTCACTAAGATTTCTTAATGTTTTTTGAGCACCAAGGCTACATTTATTTGACCAAAAATACAGTCAATTCAGTAATGTTGTGAAATATTAATGTAATATTTTTTAAACTGTAATTTATTCCTGAATTTTCAGCATCATTACTTCAGTCTTCAGTGTCACATGATCCTTCAGAAATCATTCTGATATGATGATTTGCTGCTTTATTAGTATTATCAATGCTAAAAACAGTTGTGCTGTGTAAACAAAATAGACAAATGATAATAATGTATCCCTAAGCAATAATTAGTGCATCCCTAAAAACAATTGCTAGAATGTACAAAACAAACAAAAAAGTAAGTAAGCATTATGGGTAAAATGATTTGAATTACCTATGCAGCTGTTCTCCTGTAGCTTGTATCCAGTTCTGCACACACACCTGAAGCTGCCCAGTGTGTTTTCACAGCGGCCGTTAATACAGGGATTGGGCACCTGGCGGCACTCATCAAAATCTGTGGAATCCATCACTGATCTCACTGATCTCATACATTATTATGTGCACAAACATCCTATAAAGCCTCATTTGCATGATCAGAAAAGTCAACATAAAGAATGAAATGTTTCTAACCGACACACAGAGTCTGCTGGGAGTTGGTCTGGTATCCCGATGGACACACACAACGGAAACTGCCCGCCGTATTCTCACACTGTCCCACAGAGCACGGCCTGGGCGTCAGCAGACACTCGTTTATGTCTGGAGAGAGAGATTGATCCACTGATTGGTTAATACAGTACTGCTAATATTGCCCATATGGCTTTCAGTGCATTGCACATTACCAAGTCATGCACACAAAAATTACACTGTTAAAGGCACATTTTCATTATCAGCAGATGGATACAGAGATGACAAATATATGAGCTGGCTGTCCTCTCAGCAGTGTCACCCTGACCTTTGACCTTTAAAAGCCTTGGACGCATCAGTGAGAAAAGAGGAATCCTAATCTAAAATACGCTGTGGAAAAATGGCTGCGGAAGGAACATGTAATATCAACATGATTTAAAACCCCTTTTAGGAGGAACATAAAGATGTTATCTTACATGTTTTTCATTTCTTATTCCTTATTCATTAAGTCATGCAGTAACTTCATACCTTGGCAGTGGCCCTGCTGAGGATTGAGTATATATCCAATGTTACATGCACACGTGTGTCTGCCGCCGGGCAGGTCAATACAGCGACCCGACCCGCACACCTGGGGACGGGATTCACACACTCGGGCATCTGGGGGAACCACACACAAGGCCATAAATACCAGTGTAAAAATAACTGCATTCAATTGAAAAATTGAAAATATTCTTTTCTTTTGTAAAATGATTGAATATCAGGTCAGTTTGTGGTTATTTAATCAGATTAGCTCAATCTCCGAGGTATGCTGGGTTCACAACTTGATGGACATTTATTCATTCCTCTCCAAACCAAATTCATCGAACAATCAAACTGGATGCAAATGAAGAGAAAATTACAGAGCGGTATTCAACTCTGCATTTTTCCATGTTGATATGAATTTGGCGTCACTTCAACTCTGGAAATCAAAGATGTCGGTCATTTATATGAGCAGGCCAATGAATTTTCTTGGATAAGACTTGGATAAAGCTCAAAGAATAGGGTACAAGGGGGCTAAAGGCGCCGCGGGGCAAAAGGCGCCTTTGATTTTATTTTCCTCTTAACCACTAGGTGGCACAAAAACGTGCCGCAGCACTTTTCTAAAAATGCGCTTTTCAAAATGCACGTGCAAATTTGTCTGATCTTTGACGCGATCGCGGGCCGCAACGCAAAGTTGATTCTGAGGTAGTTTGATCCAATATTTTATGTTTTTTAAATTTTTTTTATTTAAGTAGCAAATGAGAATCGATTAAATTAATGTTTGTATTTTCAGACAAAGGTCTTCTTAATGATTTTCAGTTTTGTTCAAGGTAATTCAAGCAACAGTTTTTCAATAAAGGAAGAATGTGTAAAAGTATGGTATTTGGAGTAAAAAGTGTCACTGATGTTGGGGCAAAAGACACAATAATTAACATGATAATAAATAGCCGACATTCAGACACGTGACATTCAGATGGCAAATATCATATATCACATTGGGTATGCATCTTAGAGATGATACCCATATTTAATGAAACAATCATATTATATTTTTAAAATATTATATTTATCATATCATAATAAAATATTTATTGTTACTACTGTAAATCTATATTGAATATTATGGGATCTTTCAATGCTTTCAGAATCTTTACTTTTTAAAGTAATTTTGTTTCTGTATTTGTAAAATATATATTTTTTTATATTAACATAGGCTTATTTTAATAATGAATTCTTTTATTTATCAAAATAAACAGAAAATAGTACAAACTTTGCAAAAGTGATTCTTTTCAACAAGTATTAACTTAGACATTATTAAAAACATATTATTTTAGCTAAAGTATTTGTATGAATACTGTTTCTTTTACCCCATGCTGGGGAGCCTTTTACCCCATGTGTGGGGTAAAAGGCCTCCTTAACCACCTCATACATTTATAAGATTTTTAAACAAAATTAACCACTTTCATGACTTATTTTCATACAAAATCTGTTGCTCCATCAATGTTCAATACAAACATATATATTTTTCCTGTAATCATACACTTAAAGAGTAGTGAAAATCACATTTTTTCTTAAGGTGTGCCTTTAGCCCAGTTGTACCCTACTTTGTTTTTTTTCAGAATAAGTTGTTATTGTGATGTCTTTACTAATTATAACCTGTTTCACTATGTTATGATGTTTATTACACAAACAATATGCTTGCAATATAAAATGAATGCATATGTATTGAATAATAAAACAAACTGGAAACACAACCATGCCTAAAAATGTAGTTTTTTACAAAGATAAATTTGCGCTACTCATACTGTACACTGACCCTCGCGTACGCGTAAAAAGTGAAGTATACTTTGGGCTTAAGTCTTTGTGCTTATCCAGTCACCGTAACGACAGCATTAAGTTAATGTTTGAGTTCTTGCCTGATTGTTGCCTGCCTTTCATTATAAGACCAAATAATGTGCTATTTTGAGACAGCATGAAATATGAACTAAAATTTGCTTTTAAAATAGCACAGTTGAGTACACTTAGATATTCTTAAAATGAACTTAAGAAGTACTAAAGAAGAATTTTTAGTATATTAAGTACAAAATTAGTGCACGCAAATAGAGCACTTTAAGTATATTATGGAAATGTACTTTTTTTTTTTTTTTTTTTTTGCCTGGGGTATCATTATGTTTTAGTAATCTTTTGTCATGCTAATAGACATTCTGTAGTTTCAGTTGGTGTATTACTTTTATCTCGATGACAAAAATTTGTATTTTAAGTCGATTTTGCTGAAGAAAATTTCGCTGACCCCTGAGAGTGAAAGAAGCCTAAGCCTAAGAAGTGTGCTTAATTGTACTGAATGTGCACTTGTAGTGTACTTCAAATTTTAAAAGCGTATTTAAAAAGAACTATACTTTCAGATATAATATTAATAACATAAAAAATGCCACTAAAGTGCACTTAGAGAGTGATGTTTCTTAAAGGTGCCCAAGAATGCTTTTTCACAAGATGTAATATAAGTCTAAGGTGTCCCCTGAATGTGTCTGTGAAGTTTCAGCTCAAAATACCCCATAGATTTTTTTAAATTAATTTTTTTAACTGCCTATTTTGGGGCATCATTAACTATACACTGATTTTGGCAGCGCACCGCCCCTTTAATTCACCTGCTCCCTGCCACACGAGCTCTCGACTATATTACAGTGCATTTACAAAGTTCACACAGCTAATAATCTTCATCATGCATGCTGTATGCATGCTTCGAATTATGTGAGTAAAGTATTTATTTATCTGCACAGATCCAGACGTTAATACTGGCTGCCCTTGTCTAATGCCTTGAACATGGGCTGGCATATGCAAATATTGGGGTCATACATATTAATGATCCCGACTGTTACGTAACAGTCGGGGTTATATTGAGATCCGCGTGTTTTCCGGAAGTCTTTTAAACAAATGAGATTTACACAAGAAGGAGGAAGCAATGGGGTTTGTCTTTTCCATGTACTGAACTCTTATTATTTAACTATGCTGAGGTAAATTAAAATTTTGATTCTAGGGCACCTTTAACACACCTTTTAAAAAGCGCACTTTGTAATAAAGTCAAAAATACTTTTTAAATTATTGTTTTAATAATCTTTGTCATGCTTTAAAGAAGAACACTTATTTTGATGTGTTGACTAACATACTAAAGCACATGTAAAGTACTTGATTATAATTTTAACTGTAGTGTATGATTCGATATTACATTTAAGTTAATATATTTTAAAAGTACTAAACTGCAACTTCTTCATTGGAAATGTATAATTGCAAATTTATTTAAATACACGACACACAATTTTTAATAGAAATGACATCAAAGTATCTTTTAGTTTACCATAAATGCTTCTCAGTACACTTTAACCATAATTATGAAATAAATAGATGTACTTAAGTATTTAAGTGGGTCATATGATTTTATGATAATACATATAATTTTAAACTATAACAAATTTTCTTTTAATTAAGTGTTTGAAAACATTTCATTCAGTTTCTGTAATAAGTGCACACACTTCTTTTTTGAAGTGTGCTAGAGTGCACCTCTGTCTCAGAAGCCTCTGTGATGGCGTACCTTGTCTAGTTGGCAGTGGTCGGGCTGTAACCAGCACAGGCGGAGGTCTGACTGGAGATATCGGCTGTCTGTTAACCGAGGGCCGGCTGGTTTGCGTCCGGACAACAGCTGTAAACAATTAAATTAAATGAAACACACCAACACAACTGTGTTAATAAATAATAAGAAGAAACGTTGTCACTCACGCGTGATCACTCTGACCGGCTGGTGGGTTCCTGTGGTGGCGCTCCCAGGACGGACACTGGAAGGCTGCTGAGGTCTGGCATTTGTGGTTTGAGAGCTGCCGCCTGTTGACAGGTTTGGATTTGGTTGAGTTATAATGATAACCGAACCAGTCTGTGGATTGGCGTCAGGCTGCTGTGGTCTTGTAGACAGAGAGATCGAAGGTTGTTGGACTCTGATGGTTTGCGTGTTGGTCGGTTGTTGGATTCTAGAGCTTGTTGAGTGCGTCCTGGAGCTTTCAGGTTGGGATACTACGACTTGTGTGGATGTGCGGCCATTTTCGGAGACCAAGGGCGGCCCGCCGGTGTCAAGCATCTCAACTAGTCTTTGGTTAAACTTGACAGCCGAAGCCGAATAATGGTAGCCCGGTCCAGCAGGACAGATCTCTTTGAAGGCAGCTGTGAACACAAAGTTAGATGCTGAAAAACGTCTAATGCAGTCACATTTTTTGTTTCCTAATTGAGTCAGAAATGGGAAGGGTCAATGCTAGAACTTTTAAAGAAAAAAGAACATTTCAATGAAAATTACAAATTCCATCTACTTTATATGTGCTTTATTATGTTAGTCAAAGATTAGTAAAAACTTAATTATCAAAAATGTACTTTTAAATGTACTAAAATGTACCCTCTGGTGTTGTTCGGTCATTTTAGAAAAAAAAAAAAAAATGTTTTGAAATGTAAAAAATCGCTGCTTTATGGGAATAGTACGAATCTTTATGACTTTTGTCAGTCAGAAGACTTGGATAAGAGGTTCAAATCAGGTTGATTAAGCTCTGATAAAGCATTCCTGTTCATTTTTGTTACATTTTTGTTGAATTTTGATGTTATATGTAACAAAATTTCCTGCTCTGTGCTCAGGTTTGACTGTAGTTAAAGTAATGCAAAAACTGACACTTCAAATCAACATTGAATCTAAACCTTGACAAAAAGTAGTCATTGAAAATGTATAAATATATATCCAAATCCACAACTTAATAAAAATAAGTATTTATGTCTAAAAACAACTAGAGAATTTACACCACGGAATTACAAAAGTTTTTCTTTTTCTTTTTTTACTTTAAATAGATGACACTAATCTGCCTTCAAAAAATGGATTTAAAGGCATTGTCTCTATTGTAACATGAATTATGTAAAGTAATACAAAATATTAGAAAATAATAGGTAAAAAAATAATATTTAAAAAATAATAATAAAAATATTTTTTGTATTATTTTCAATGAGAAAATTTGTATAATGATTATTGCATAAATATTCATTACTACCATAAAATTCTCTCAAAATACAAAATAAAAAATATTAATGATCAAAATATATATTACACTTTTTTTTTTTTTTTTTTTACTGAAAAAAAAAAAAAAAAAAGTTACATTTCAGGTGTCTGGTCACTTTTGACCACAAACAACACAAGTGTGACTCCAAATGAACAATACCAGAGGGTTAAAGTAAAAATTTGACATTATTACAAAATGCTATTTTTAAAGTATGTTAAGAATTATAGTCATGACAGTGTACTCTCTTTAAGTGCACTTAAGCACACTTCTTTTTCACAAGGGATATAATAGCTTTGTTGTGAGGAACAGATCAAAATTTATTATGAAATTTTCTTTTCAACAAAACATTTGTGCGTCAAAAGGCAAAATTTTCAGTGCATCTTGGCTAGCCTTTGGTTAAACTTGTATAATGGTAGCCTGGTCCAGCAGGACACAAAGTTAGATGTTAAAAACCTGCAAAAGTTCCATGGAGTGTTTCTTAATCGAGTCAGGAATGGGAAGGGTCAACCGGGACAATTTAGAACCGCAACTTGTGGTATTTAAACGAAGACAGACAAATTACACAGTAAATTCCATCTCCTTTGATATTCCTCCAGACATTTTCAAAGAAATATTGCTGGTGGTGTGGGTGGGATGGGGTCCTTGAGGAACAGTTGGACTCTTTGTGTTAAAACCAAATCATGTTGTTTCAATATTCTGTACTAATGTTCTCAGTGCTGTCATCCATCCTTCTTCCAACTCTTTGCACAAATTTCTGCATTAAAGAAAAGTAGTTTGAAGTGCATTCTTTGAATGCCTGAGAAGTTTCTTACCTGAGCCAAAGAAAGGGCATAACTCACACTTCTTCCCCCAGGCTTTCCCCACTCGACTGCAGCAGCAGATCTGTTTGGTGATGTTCCTCAGGATGGGAAGAGAGCAGGAGCCCTGGTTCAGGATACGGAAACACTGGTCCTTCTCCTCTGAGATCACCTTCTGCGCTATGAGGGGAAAAACAATGCAGAATATAATAGGGACACAGGTAAGGATAGGAACCTAAACATGCAACAGATCGTACATGCAGGCACTGATGCATTCATTTAAAAGCATGTCTTCATACTCCTTTTTTAAGAGGTCATTTACAAGGATTAGTTCACCCAAAAGTGAAACTTCTGCCATTAATTACTCACCCTCATGTCCTTCCAAACCTGTATGACTTTGTTTTTTCCGTGGAGCACAAAAGCAGGAGTTTAGAGGAATGTTCACGCTGCTCTTTTCCATACAATGAAAGCATACAGTGACCATGACGGTATCAAAAAAATCTGTCCATATGACTCGTACTCTACATCGGAAGTTTACTTTAGCACACTTTTAAAGAGAACTTATTACAGAAATATTTTCTTTTAAAAAATATACTTAAATCCTACTTATATAATATATATATATATATATATATATATATATATATATATATATTTTTTTTTTTTTTTTTTTTAATTAATTAATTTTTAAAAATAAAATGATTTTTTTTTTTTTTTTGCAATGTAGTTGAACTTAAGAGTGTTTTGACCCACTTAAGTAGGACATCAGTACATCTTTAATGTAATTTCATTATAACTTCTATTGTTTTTGTGTACTGCATTTCTGTCGAAACTTGTATTCACATGTATTTGTCATTGCACATTTGTAATGATGAAGTTGCACTTTTAAAACTTTTAAAATATATTAACTTTAAATGTTATATCAAATAACACACTACAGTGCTTTAGTATGCTAGTCAACACATCAAAATAAGTTTAAAGCTTGACAAGAAATTATTAAACCATAAAAAGCACTTAAAATAAAAACCTTTAATTTGACATTATTACAAAGCGCACTTTTTAAAAGTGTACTTAAGTGTGTTAAGAAACATAGTGATGAAAGTGTACTTTTTTTTAAAATACACTTTTAAGATTTGAAGTGCACTACAAGTGCATATTCAGAACAAATAAGCAGAGAATTGAACACTGTGAATCACTGTCTATTTTTATTGTATGGAAAAAGAGCAGCTTGGACATTCCGCAAAACATCCCCTTTTGTATTCCACGGAAGAAAGAAGGTCGTACGGGTTTGGAATGACATGAGTAAATGATTTTTTTTTTTGGTGAAATATTCCTTTAAGTTGGTTGCGTTTGTTATGGACGTTACGCAAACCTAGCTTAACAAAAACAGCTCCAAGGAAAAAAAAATATTTCTGCTACTCATTCTACATTGGCATCATTCTTTACACTTTTGGCACTTTGATTGGTTCAGCAGCACAAACAAAGTTTAAAGTAGAGCCAGGCATACAATAATCAGCCACAGAGCCACTGGAAATGACATACACATCAGCTTGAGCAAATCACTGCATAATCACACATATGTAGTACATATACACAGCAGGCATAGGTACACTTACCTGACTGACAAACATGAACATGCTCAGAATCTCAAGAAGGCTTGACAAGATACAGATGAGAAGAAAACTTGATTAAAATAGAGTCACAGAATTTCCCAGATGCAAAAACTCAGGCAGAAAGAGGCAATCGATGGGAAAACACTGAGCGATCAGGCCTCGATTTAAGGATGCATATGCATAGAGCCAACAGGCATCTCTCAAGCAGAGCCAAGTAATGCCTGCTGGAATAGACAGAAACACAGCGCCACACAGCCAAAACCTTCACTCATTTGCATTGGCTTTGTAGTGTGGATTTGAAACTCATGATGTGTTAGTATTGGCCTGTATCAAGTCTGTGTATGACTGAAGGCTGTAGCTGTGTGGCATGGCTGTCCTGCCATATTCCCGCCGCCGTTCTCCTCTCATGTGACGCCGTAGTGTCCGACAGTCCCGTACTTACAGATGCAGATCCCATGAGAGACGTCCAATAAGTAGCCCTCTTTGCAGACACAACTGTAGCTCCCTCGGGTGTTTACACAGTTCCCGTTTTCACAGAAACCCGGCTGCAAACACTCGTTAATATCTACACCAGAGGAGGAAACATGACTGTCATAACCTGATGTGTTGGTGTGGGAATACCCTTGTGAAAAAGAAGTGTGCTTTGTAGTGTATTTCAACGAATCTTTTTTAAAAAAAAAGTTGTACTTGCAGATAATATAATTTTAGTGAAATAAAAGGCCACTTAAGTGTACTTAAGTTTCTTAGCGCAGTTAAGTACGCTTTTAAAAAATGTATCTGTAATAATTTTACTTTAAAGTACATTTTAAATCATGTTTTAATAATCTTTTGTCATGATTTAAAGAAGTACACTTATTTTGATGTGCTGACTAACATATTTTAAATGTTCTAAATTGCAACTTCATCATTATAAATGTGTAATTACAAATGTATTGAAAAATATATTATATATTTAGCTTACCATGAATGCATAAATAAAGTATTTATGAAATTACATATAACAATGTAAAAATTTACTGAAGTCCTACTTAAGCGGGTCAGAAAAACCCTCTTAAGTTCAACTAATAGCATTAAATATACATTTAAACTATAATTCATTTTCATTTAATTGTAAATAACCTGCATTTAAGTTTCCAAAAGTATCCAAAAACATATATTATGGCAATACAGTATAAAGACAATAGAAGTAATTATGAAATTACATAAAAATATACCACTTAAATGGTCAAAATAGCCCTTTTAAGCTCAAGCTGCATTTACTATAAATGTAAACAATAATACATGTTAATAGCATGCATTTAAGTGTCTGAAAACATTAGATTCAATTAGGTATATTCTTCTAAAGTATATTACTTAAGTAAGAAGTACTCTTTTCAAAAGTATGCTAAAATGTACTTGTTTTTCACAAGGGTTTGTTTGTCAGTCCATGTTAGCCACTGAACAGCTGCTCTTGTTTGATCAATAACTGGCTGGTGCAGGGATAAAAGATTTTTACTGAAGAAGCACCAAATGACAAACAGGTAGATGGGACAGGCCATGTTTTGGTAGGTTGCTGACGTGCAAAAGTGCAGCTTGGTTTCAATTAAAGGTATTTTTTTCTGAAATTTACAGTATTTTTTTTCTTGATCTGAAAAGATCAAGAAAGATGACAGTACTTTCACAAGGATACCTTGTATTGTGGTGTTCAGTATTATTAGCTCAAATGTAGCAAATACTGCAACCATTACTGTTACGTAACCTGAGGTTTGAAGAAGCAGGAGAGGAAATGTAGCATTCAGTGAAGAGAGAGAGAGAGATACGTAACAAATCTGGAGTTGTCATTATTTGACCCTGTGACCACCTCCAGCTATGTCTTGATAAATTGATTTCACAGTGTGTTTATCAAACCATCTGTTCTGCCGTTACGGTCAGGATAAAGATTGGAAAACAATGCCGTTGCTTCTCCTCGGGGGAAGGAGGTTTCTGGATTTCACAGATTTTGACAAATCGTGAAAGTTTCTTTCCATCATAATTACTAGCATGTGAGACTATTTGGAGTATGCAAGTAATTTTATTTTATTTCTTTAAATTAAGCTGGACATGCTTCTCAGTATGCATTTCAAAGTGTGTATATAAATATACCTTTTTTTTTTTCTTGTTTTCCAATACAATTATCTAAACATCCTTACAACAAGATCTATTTACATAAGAAGCAAAATGATACAAGATGAAGATCAATGTGGTAAAAAAAAAATAACGCACTGGGAAACATCCTTTTTGCTGTTATAAAGGGGTGCTTGATTATGATTTGACTTTTTTAACTTTAGTTAGTGTGTAATGTTGCTGTTTGAGCATAAACAACATCTGCAAAGTTACGACACTCAAAGTTCAATGCAATGGGAGATATTTTCTTTTACAGAATTCTCTGTTTAAGGACTACAACAAACGGCTGGTAGGGACTACAACAAGCTTCTTCCTGGGTTAGTGACATCACTAACCCTAACATTTACATAAACCCCGCCCCCCGAGAACAAACATCAAAGAGGGCGGAGCCATGTTGGGCTGCTTTAGAGAAGAGGAAGAGTTGTTGTAGAGTGTTGTTGACATGCCGTCATTTTACGCCGGACTGCTTCACAAACGAGGGTCAATTCAACACAAAAGATGAACATGACGGCACATGCTAGTGGATGAGTTGAATCAACTCCACAGCAACTACATCAATTTATCCACTAACCATTCAGAAACGTCTAAAAGTTGTAACTTCTCCCTGAGTCTCTCCATCAGTGTCGACTCCGGTTTGAACAATGTAAGGCTGAACACCGTTACTGACAATCCTCATTTTGGCTGCGTGAGATTCTCCAGCTTTGTTGTTGTTGAGCTGTTAAAGCTCCGCCCTCTTCTGGAGCAGCAGCTCATTTTCATTTAAAGGGACGCACACAAAAATGGCGTGTTTTTGCTCACACCCAAATAGGGGCAAATTTGACAAGCTATAATAAATGATCTGTGGGGGATTTTGAGCTGAAACTTCACAGACACATTCTGGAGACACCAGAGACTTATATTACATCTTGTAAAAAGGGGCATAATAGGTCTTCTTTAAGCATAAAATTCTTGTGTCATTTTGCTTCTCAAGTAAATAGATCTTATTTTAAGGATGTTTAGATAATTGTGTTGGAAAAAAAGCTGAGTAAGAATCTATCTACCTACCTACTAATGTCACTGAGCCAAAATGCTATTTTAATGTAAGGATTCGCATCTGCAATACCCACTCTTTACCTTCCAATCAACTCCCAATGAATAAAATAATCACGTTCCACATTTTCCCCCTATTTCACTCAGAAATATGGCACATTATGGAAATAAAATGGCTTGCAAATGCTGTTTCATGTTGACTTTAATCTCCCGGCCATGAAATTTGTTCTTTTGTTAGTCACTTAGTGTAAAAGGATCCCCTAAATGTCTCTGAAAGTGTCTTCAAATGTGATCTACAGCAGCACAAACTACATCCGTCACACAATAAGTGAGAGTGACAAGCGCATCTGCTTCAGTTTCAGTATTTATACAAAACTAGACATGAACACAGCAACCATCAAAAAGTCTTTAGTGATGGATGTATTTGGCTGACCTCTGGATGAAGGAAGGAAGAATGAAGTGTTTGTTTGCATGTTCCTAAAATGTGTTTTGGCCTGTGAAAGATAATCAGATCAATCTAGAACAGGGGCAGGAGACTCTTACCCACACACTGCGTCCCGTTGACCCTCTCGAAGCCTTTCGGGCAGTTCCCCTGTCCATTAACAGTGTTTCCTGTGAAGATAACAGCACACTGATCTCGAGCATGACACATGACAACATCTGTCAAACTGTACTTAATGATGCATGCAATCAATCAATTCAA
Source organism: Chanodichthys erythropterus (assembly GCF_024489055.1). NCBI lineage: Eukaryota > Metazoa > Chordata > Actinopteri > Cypriniformes > Xenocyprididae > Chanodichthys > Chanodichthys erythropterus. Next base: position 2,447,684 of record NC_090227.1, on the reverse strand, counting down.
TTAACAAGTGATTCATCATCAAGACTGAAGGCTGAAACAAATTCACTAACACAAATCTTCCTGAAACAGAATTTCATTATGCCACATTATACCTTTTTTCTTATATGTGACCATATTTAGGTTGCTTTCAATCTGTTTTTGCATTACTTTAAATCTGACATTACATTTTTTTGCAAGTACAGTTTTTTTATATATACTTTTAAGATTTGAAGTACAAGTGCCCACATAGAACAATTAAGCACACTTCTTTTTCACAAGGGAAGGCATGTTCCCTGATCAGTGTTTCATAACAAAGCCTTCCAGAGGTTCAGGCATACTTTCCACAGTGCTTCACAGAGAAAATAACTATTTGTCCCTGTGAGGTTAAATATTTGTGGCTCCAGGGGAGCCAAAGATCCCAAAGGGTGTAACAGACGGATCTATTGTTCCAATCATTATTCAGCATTGGGTAAAATGATTATGTAACTGTGTGCTTAACATTATCAACCACTCAGGGTCATCAAGCAGTTATGAAAATACATCCTTGGCAAATGTTTTTCTGTACAAAGAACAACAGCAAAAAAAGCTAATCAGAAACGCCTCAGTAGCAATGAGATTTTAAATCAATAGTGCATTTTCTCTCAAAAACCCTGTTAAAAGATTAGTTCATCCAAAAATTTCTGTCATTTATTACTCACCCTCATGGTGTTCCACACCCGTAAGACTTTCGTTCATCTTCAGAACACAAATTAAGATTTAATTAAGATAATAAAATAGTCAAAGTGACTGCAGTGGTACAAAATGTACTTAAAGTGACGAGAATATGTTTTGTGTGCAAAAACAAAAATAACGACTTTATTCAACAAATTCGTCTCTTCCCTGTCAGTCTCGTACGCAGTTCAGCACTTCCATGTTTACGTCCAAATGTCGGTTCAGTATTGGCCAGCTCTTCCGTCAGCATCACACGTATGCGTCATGCTGATCACGTGACCAGCGTTGACCAATACTGAGAAACGTAGAACCTGGAAGTGCTGCAACGTAATTAGCGTAGGAGAATGACAGGGGAGAGACGAATTTGTTGAATAAAGTCGTATTTTTGTTTTGTTTTGGTGCACAAAAATACAGTGGGTACGGAAAGTATTCAGACCCCCTTAAATTGTTCACTCTTTGTTATATTGCAGCCATTTGCTAAAATCATTTAAGTTCATTTTTTCCCCCCTCATTAATGTACACACAACACCCCATATTGACAGAAAAACACAGAATTGTTGACATTTTTGCATATTTATTAAAAAAGAAAAACTGAAATATCACATGGTCCGTAGTATTCAGACCCTTTGCTGTGACACTCATATATTTAACTCAGGTGCTGTCCATTTCTTCTGATCATCCTTGAGATGGTTCTACACCTTCATTTGAGTCCAGCTGTGTTTGATTATACTGATTGGACTTGATTAGGAAAGCCACACACCTGTCTATTTAAGACCTTACAGCTCACAGTGCATGTCAGAGCAAATGAGAATCATGAGGTCAAAGGAACTGCCTGAAGAGCTCAGAGACAGAACTGTGGCATGGCACAGATCTGGCCAAGGTTACAAAAAAAATTCTGCTGCACTTAAGGTTCCCAAGAGCACAGTGGCCTCCATAATCCTTAAAGGTCCCGTTCTTCGTGATCCCATGTTTCAAACTTTAGTTAGTGTGTAATGTTGTTGTTAGAGTATAAATAAAATCTGTAAAATTTTAAAGCTCAAAGTTCAATGCCAAGCGAGATATTTTATTTAACAGAAGTCGCCTACATCGAACGGACAGTTAGGACTACATCCCTCTACTTCCTTCTTTAATGACGTCACTAAAACAGTTTTTTGACTAACCTCCGCCCACAGGAATACACAAAAAAGGGGGCGTGGTCTTGTTGCGCTCCCACGGAGAAGAGCAAGAGTTGCGTTTGTAGAGTGTGTTTGTCGTCGAAACGCTGTTATTTTCATCCCGCAGTCCAATCACCTTTGTTTGGCCGTCCCAGGGATGCTGTACAATGGTTACAATTTATGTTTAACTCGGTGCCGAAAATTATAATTGTGGTATCCTTACTGCAATAGTTAATGTTGGACTGCAGTGCACATAATGGCCACAAGAGGGGACTATGTTTATGTATATGGCTGTTTTCCGTATGAGGTACTCTTCTGAGTGAGTGCTAACGTTGTACATTTTCTGTCGCTGCTTGTGGAGATTAAAGAGTTCAGTCTCTCGGGAATTATTGTCTTTTGTGTTCATTCGGCACAATAATCCACATGTAAAACTATGTGCAGCACACGTTATGGTAAGAGACGTGACCTTTCCGGGCAAGGAGCGCTAAGCTGCTGTCGAATCACAACACAGGAACCGCTGGCACAATCAGAACTCGTTACGTATTTCTGAAGGAGGGACTTCATAGAACAAGGAAATCATCAGCCCGTTTTTATGACAGGTGGAACAGCGGTATACAGATAATAAATTATGTGAAAAATACTGTGTTTTTTTACACGCAAAACATGAACACATGTTATATTGCACACTATAAACACAATCAAAGCTTCAAAAAACCATGAAAAACGGGACCTTTAAATGGAAGACATTTGGGACGACCAAAACCCTTCCTAGAGCTGGCTGTCCGGCCAAACTGAGCTATCGGGGGAGAAGAGCCTTGGTGAGAGAGGTAAAGAAGAACCCAAAGATCTCTGTGGCTGAGCTTCAGAGATGCAGTCGGGAGATGGGAGAAAGTTGTAGAAAGTCAACCATCACTGCAGCCCTCCACCAGTCGGGGCTTTATGTCAGAGTGACCCGACGGAAGCCTCTCCTCAGTGCAAGACACATGAAAGCCCGCATGGAGTTTGCCAAGATGGTGAGAAATAAGATTCTCTGGTCTGATGAGACTAAGATAGAACTTTTTGGCCTTAATTCTAAGCGGTATGTGTGAAGAAAACCAGGCACTGCTCATCACCTGTCCAATACAGTCCCAACAGTGAAGCATGGTGGTGGCAGCATCATGCTGTGGGGGTGTTTTACAGCTGCAGGGACAGGACGACTGGTTGCAATCGAGGGAACAATGAATGCGGCCAAGTACAGGGATATCCTGGATGAAAACCTTCTCCAGAGTGCTCAGGACCTCAGACTGGGCCAAAGGTTTACCTTCCAACAAGACAATGACCCTAAGCACACAGCTAAAATAACGAGGGAGTGGCTTCACAACAACTCCGTGACTGTTCTTGAATGGCCCAGCCAGAGCCCTGACTTAAACCCAATTGACCATCTCTGGAGAGACCTAAAAATGGCTGTCCACCAACATTTACCATCCAACCTGACAGAACTGGAGAAGATGTGCCAGGAGGAATGGCAGATGATCCCCAAATCCAGGTGTGTTGCATATTTCCCAAAAAGACTCATGGCTGTATTAGATCAAAAGGGTGCTTCTACTAAATACTGAGCAAAGGGTCTGAATACTTAGGACCATGTGATATTTCAGTGTTTCTTTTTTAATAAATCTGCAAAAATGTCAACAATTCTGTGTTTTTCTGTCAATATGGTGTGCTGTGTGTACATTAATGAGGAAAAAAAAGAACTTAAATGAGTTTAGCAAATGGCTGCAGTATAACAAAGAGTGAAAAATTTAAGGGGGTCTGAATACTTTCCGTACCCACTGTATTCTCGTCGCTTCATAACAAGGTTGAACCACTGCAGTCACGTTGAATATTTAAATGATGTTTTTACTACTTTTCTGGACACTGAATGTGGTAATTTCTTTGCTTTCTATTGAGGATAAAAAAAAAAAAAAATCAGATTTCATCAAAAATATCTTAATTTGTGTTCTGAAGATGAACGAAGATCATTGTATGAAATTGTATGTTTTTCCCCCCAATTTTTTAATCATTGTAATGGTACGAAACTTGGTAAAGGTTTTGGCACTTGCTATGTGAACACACATACACGCAAAAAAAAATATTTCTAAATGGTCCTGAAAAAAATAGTCAAACTTGTATTGTTCGTGGATAAAAATGAGAGCTTTAGAAATTAATAGATTTCATCTAGTGGAAGCGTTTGGTACTGCACCCAAACAAAATCTTACTGAAAGTTAATTTTTTGACATATCAACTTTACATTTGGAACACAACTTGTTTAAATTTATGGCTTTGATTTTCTTGCAGTTTTAGTGTAAAACGTATTTTGGAAAATATACATTTCATATAAAAATGCATTCACTTTTTTTTTTTTTTTACTTTTTCACTCCAGCAATCATCTGCCAAATGTTGTCTTTAAAAATAGACTATGCTTAAGTCTGTGCTCCAAAGATTCAAGATTTTCCAACAGTTTAAGTTGGAAATTTCATTTTCAGGTCTATGCTCAAAAAGTGGTTAACAGGTACAGTAATAAATGGATCATAACAATTCCATAAATATAATTTAGTGCTATAAAATAAAAATAAAACAAAATAAAATGATAAAATAAAACATTATCAAAGTAAAATGTAATACATTAATTTCATTGAAATAAATGAAAAAAAAAAAAAAAAACTGTCATTTTTGACCACCAAGCGAGCAGCACCAATGCACAGTTTTTGTTATGCTAATTTTGCTATGCATGCAGTAGTCTTTCCTTGACTACGTTTACATGCACCGTCAGGCAATACTGTGATTAAACTTTAACTCATGTAAACACAAAACTTAGATTAAATCAATGCAATTAAGCTCATTAATGTAGCAACCATAATGGTAGTAAACCATGCGATGTACTAAGATTTTAATCACAATAAACAGGCATGTAAACACTTTAATGGCATCTATTCCACTCCGAACAAAGTGCACATGTGCATATGTTTTGGCTGCTGAAGAAACAATGACATGAAGTTCATGTTGAAAATATTGCATGAATATAATGTATGCTGATGGTTTTTTAGGCACATCACTGAAAAAATAACTGAGGCTGGTTACCAAAGAACTGGAAAAAAATCTGGAAGAGCTTGGCCTAATGTGAATAATGGCAGTAAAAATAACCACAATTCTTAGAGAAAAGTCAGAATAATGAAAATCGCATGTAAACGGGAGTGAAAAGGTTTCCCAGTGCCATGCAAACATCTTACTGCGATTAAGTCCATACTCTGATTATTGAAAATAATTTTATTATTAGAGCACAAGTAAATTTAGTCTTGTGACAACTTACCCCATATAGTGTTGCAATACACCCAGTTATTGAGGCCACAGTATGCATGTTTTGAATGTACATTAATATCTCAATAATACTGGATTATGTAATTTTATGTCACTATATTTAATAAATGATAGTGGTGCTGAAGTCAGTTTCTATTAAATACATGAAAGCAAAGACGATGAGGAATGTAAATATGCTGTAATGTTTAGCCAGCCGGCTGATCGAGGGCTGATGGCGACACCTTGACTGTTGCAATAATAATAATATAGTAGCAGGACTTAAATGCACCGTCTGCCAAAGAACTCTCTAAGCTATATTTATCTCATGAAGTCATGCAGCGACTGCTCTATTTTCTGTTTTACAAGATAGACATGTGTTTTTCTAGCCAGCTGAACTGATATCAGTGTGTGTGTGTGTGTGTGTCAGAGTCTGAGTTAGGAAGGAACAAACCTGTGTTTTGTTGCCTCTTTGTGCTCAAAGTACAAACTATGCTGTTATAAACAGTCAGACGGTTTATAGTTGTAAACCTCCAGGCCTGTCTGACAGCACAGACGTGCTCCATGTTTAGACGACTCACCTAAGAGCGCTGGGCAGAGCGTGCACTCGTTGATGCCCCAGGCCTTCCCAACACCCCTGCAGCACATCTCTTGACTGCGCAGACCAGGTAAAGGAGAACTGCACTGTGGGATAGAGCAGAAAACACACAATCCTTCACTAATTCAAGTTGGGCACGGGCTGATGCACTTGTTCAGGCTCAGGCCTCGTTGGTTAATTCACTAAAAAAAACTCTTTCATAGTTTACTCACCTTCACATTGCTAAAAGTATGCATGCTATTATTATTTTTTGATAACAAGCAGAATGTCCAGATGTCCAAAATGTTCTTTAATGTCCAGAATGCCCTACTTTTTAGTGATCGAAAGCAATCTTTTAAAATGTATTACATTTCAGTCTATTTCTCATTGAAAGCTATTGCATATCGACTTTTTTGATATACAGAGTCATATCCCTTGTGAAAAAGAAGTGTGCTTAGTTGTACTGAATGTGCACTTGTAGTTTACTTCAATTCAGATTTTCTGTAAAGCTGCTTTGAAGCCAGGATTAGACCTTATTTCAATTAGGACATTTAAATAGCTTTTATAAATGTAGCCTAGAAAGAAACATTACTGGTGTGCATCTTGAGACAAAACAATATCACTGACATATTTTAAGATATGTCAGTGCAAGTTGCTTTCAGTTAAAACAGCTCAAACATGCATTTTAGTTTAGGACTACACTTAAGCCTTGTCTGTGAAACCGGGGGGCTATGTATTAAAGCACTATTCAAATAAATATAAAGGGGATATATTATGCCCCTATAAGTCTCTGGTGTCTCCAGAATGTGTCTGTGAAGTTTCAGCTCAAAATCCCCCACAGATCATTTATTATAGCTTGTCAAATTTGCCCCTATTTGGGTGTGAGCAAAAACACGCTGTTTTTGTGTGTGTCCCTTTAAATGCAAATGAGTTGCTGCTCCCGCCCCCTTTCCAGAAGAGGGCGGAGCTTTAACAGCTCAACAACAACAAAGCTGGAGAATCTCACGCAGCCAAAATGAGGAAAGTGTTCAGCCTTACATTGTTCAAACCGGAGTCGACACTGATGGAGAGACTCAGGAAGAAGTTACAACTTTTAGACGTTTCTGAATGGTTAGTGGATAAATTGATGTAGTTGCTGTGGAGTTGATTCAACTCATCCACTAGCATGTGCGTCATGTTCATCTTTTGTGTTGAATTGACCCTCGTTTGTGAAGCAGTCCGGCGTAAAATGACGGCATGTCAACAACACTCGACTACAACAACTCTTCCTCTTCTCTAAAGCAGCCCAACATGGCTCCGCCCCCTTTGATGTGTGTTCTCGGGGGCGGGGTTTATGTAAATTTTAGGGTTTGTGATGTCACTAACCCAGGAAGAAGCTTGTTGTAGTCCCTATCAGCCGTTTGTTGTAGTCCTTAAAAAGTAGGACTTTCTGTAGAAGAAAATATCTCTCTTTGCATTGAACTTTGAGTGTCGTAACTTTGCAGATGTTGTTTATGATCAAACAGCAACATTACACACTAACTAAAGTTAAAAAAGTGAAATTACAATCAAGGACCCTTTTAAGTAACTCAAATAAGTGCGCTTTTTAAAAGTATCCCAATGTGCACTTCTTTTTCACAAGGGATGTACTCTACTATATTTACTTTTTGGTCCTCTTAGGAGCAATTTTGCTGTATGAAAGAAGAGTAGCCTTGACATTCTGTTAAATTATTTGTTTTGATTTGCACAGGGAAAATAATAATAATGCATGTTTCCAGCAACATACGAGTGAATAATCAATGCATTTTCATTTTTGTAAGAAGAATCTCTTTAACCCCAAGTTGCTCAAGGGGAATTGTCCCTGTAAGAAGAGTACTGCGAGTTCCTTTAGATAAACAATCTGCTAAACAATCTTGAATAAACACACTTCAACAAGCTCATACAGAGGGTGGTGACGGAAGTTGTTTTCGATACACTGGATACGGCTTTTGCAGCTCAGTATGATCACATGACACTCATAATGTTTTGCCATAAACAAGTCGTTCTCAATTCATCCAACATAGTCCAGGCTTATCCAAGGCTGAGTCCTGATCCAACTAGAATTAAACCAGATGTTCTATTGTTCAAATGAATGACATGAGGAATGAAAACAGAAGAGCTTCAAGCTAACCTGTCCATTGTGGACTTCTCTGAAGCAGTATTTGAAGCTGGATGACTCCGTGTAGACTGAATCCCCACGTATGGTCTGGGCTTGTATCCGTGGTGGTGGCGCCTCCGCTCTCTCTCCCGGCAGCTGGCGACGATGGGCACCCGAAAGCCCTGCGGACCAGGTGACTGTTTCCGAGTGCTCGTGCACTGTGGGGCCATAACCCACCTTCAGCACCTGGTGAATTTTCACACTGGCCTCTGGAGGGTGCTGGACTCGCACCTTCACCATGGGGGAGGCTGAAGGATAGAGACACAGAAACATATACTGATGATGGCTTTCATCATACAATCATAAAGATCATGGGCAGCTTTGACGCTGTGGACATTAAGAACTTAAAACACACTTTTCACAATTCAGACTCTCACTAGTTTCATGTGTGAAACTAAAAAACTGGTGAAAAAACAAACAAACAACAACAACAACAACAACAACAACAAAAACTGTTGTACACTCTAAAAAATGCTGGATTGTTTCAACCCAAATTTGGGTCAAAAATGGACAAACCCAATCATTGGGTTAAATTGTTAAATTTAACTTTTAACCCAATGGTTGGGTTTGACCCAAATTTGGGTTGAAACAATCCAGCATTTTATAGACGGTAGGATTTACTTTGAATTAAGATGCTTCTCCAGTGTTCTAGAGTATGTCAATTTACCCATATTAGCTGATAATTCTGATTATGTTCAAGATGGATGTATTTCTAACAAAGCTCTCCTCTGAGAAAACCTAGCGATCAGGTGTTTTCAATCTCATCTGAGATTACTTTTTGATGTTACAAGTAAAGTATTGCATTACAAGTAATGTGCATTATGTAATCAGATTACTTTTTGATGTTACAAGTAATGCATTACAAGTAACGTGCATTATGTAATCAGATTACTTTTGATGTTACGAGTAATGCATTACAAGTAACGTGCATTATGTAATCACATTACTTTTTGATGTTACGAGTAATGCATTACAAGTAACATGCATTATGTAATCAGATTACTTTTTGATGTTACGAGTAATGCATTACAAGTAACATGCATTATGTAAACAGATTACTTTTTGATGTTACGAGTAATGCATTACAAATAACGTGCATTATGTAATCAAATTACTTTTTGATCTAACAAGTAAAGTAATGCATTAAAAGTAATGTGCATTATGTAATCAGATTATTTTTTTGATGTTGCGAGTAAAGTATTGCATTACAAGTAACATGCATTATGTAATCAGATTACTTTTTGATGCAACTAGTAAAGTATTGCATTACAAGTAACGTGCATTATGTAATCAGATTACTTTTTGATGTTACGAGTAATGAATTACAAGTAACGCGCATTATGTAATCAAATTACTTTTTGATGTTACGAGTAATGCATTACAAGTAACATGCATTATGTAAGACATTACTTTTTGATGTAAGGAGTAAAGTAATGCGTTACAAGTAACATGCATTATGTAATCAGATTACTTTTTGATGTTACAAGTAATGCATTACAAATAACGTGCATTATGTAATCAAATTACTTTTTGATCTAACAAGTAAAATAATGCTGTGGCAAGGGGGGCGTGGTTTAGCGGGTTCTGCAACAGGAGGGAGCGTCAGGGGAGGCGCGGTGATTGAACGGGTTAGATGCAAATTACGAACACCTGTTTCTCGTTCCAGTAATTGGCGTGGAGACAGGATAAAACGCCAGGAGAAGCAGGAGTGGAGGAGAGAGAGAGCCTGCTGACAGTCGTGTATGCCGTCCGGTCTATTGGAGTGAAGCCCGTCTTCGGATGTGGAGAATTGAAGTGTGCGTTGCACCGAGCTTTTGTTTTGTTGTGTTCTTTGTGTGACATTTTCTCTTTGAGAAAGAATAAAGCGACTGTCAGCAGCTAAAAGCCGATCCCTGTCCTCTTTCCTCCCACAACTACGAACTTTACCACACTGGTGCCGAAACCCGGGAGGAAAAGACGGAAGCCGCCGCCATGCAGGCAGCCCCCGCCGCTGGAAAGCCGTTTGCGGACATCATCGCATCCCTCGCGGTCCTTCACCAAGAACAACATCGGGCCCTGGTGGATCTTCGCAACGACCAGGAGCGCCGCTTCGAGGCCATCATCCAGGGCCAGCAGGAGGACCGCGAGAGGTTCCGGAGCTGGATAGACCGGGAGGTTCCTGTGGGAACCACCGAGGCAGCTGCTGCCTCCTTCCAGCTGCCACTCCAGAAGATGGGCCCGCACGATGACCCGGAGGCCTTCCTCGACTTGTTTGAGAAGTCAGCTGAAGTGTCCGGTTGGCCCCGGGACCAGTGGCCCATGCGGCTCGTCCCCCTGCTGTCGGGCGAGTCGCAGGTGGCAGCCCAGCAGCTGCCCATCCAGAACCTCCTGGTCTTCGACGACCTGAAGAGGGCCATCCTGCAGCGGGTCGGCCGCTCCCCCGAACAGCATCGTCAGCGATTTCGGTCTTTGGAGCTGGGGGAAGCGGGCCGGCCCTTCGTGTTGGCCCAACAGCTCCGGGACTCGTGCCGCAAATGGCTGATGGCCGACGGAGGTGGCGTGGAGCAGATCATCGATCGTGTGGTGCTGGAGCAGTTCACCACTCGGCTCCCGAGGAAGACCGCCGAGTGGGTCCAGTGCCACCGGCCCACGTCGCTGGATTCGGCCATCCAACTGGCGGAGGACCACTTGGTGGCGTGCCCAGGGGTCGGCGAGCCCCTACCATCTGTCTCTCTCTCCCCCTCTCCCCCTTCTCTCTCTCTCTCTCGACCTGTCCCTGTTCCTAGGTCCCGTCCGCCCGGCCCGCCTCGTGGTCCACCCCGGGGGCGGGGTGGAACGGATTTCCGGCCGTTCGTGGCTCCGAGAGCCCCGCCCAGGGGGGCGGGTCTGGCCACCGCCGGACCGGACCCCGCGCCTGCTTCTCCCCTCTCTCCACGCCAATCATCCGGCCCGTTCTCCGCCACTGGAGCGGCGGGCAGGTCTGGGCCGGCCTGCTGGCGTTGCGGGGACCCGGATCACTTTTTAGACCGGTGTCCAATGATGGAGGTGGGGACATTGATCCGGGTCCCGGACGACCTGCAGGTTGCCCCCGGTCAAGCTGGTCAGTACCAGATACCAGTGAGTATCAAGGGGGGTACATATCAGGCTTTGGTGGACTCGGGTTGTAACCAAACCTCGGTGCATCAAAGCCTGATTTCATCCGGGGCATTGGATACAGGCCGCATGGTTAGGGTACGGTGTGTGCACGGGGATATCGCGGGTTATCCATTGGTGTCGGTCAGGATTCTATTTAGGGGTCAAAAGCATAGTGTAGAGGTGGCAGTTAATCCCCACCTCCGGCACCCGATAATTTTGGGGACAAATTGGCCCGCGTTTAATAAATTATTGGGACATTTATGTTCGGGTGCCTCTTGGAAGAGATGTTCGCGGGGGAAGGAAGTGCGAGTGCAGGCGGGGGAGACTGATCAGGGACCAGTGGTGTCTGCTTCAGGGGAACCGAGCGGAATCGGGAGACTGATTCTCTCGGACCGTGATGATTTTCCCCTGGAGCAGTCTCACGATGACACGCTGAAAAATGCGTTTGAGAGGGTCAGCATGATCGACGGTCAGTCTCTCCAGCCTGGACGACCACTGACTTACCCCTATTTTGCGATTATTAAAGATAGGTTGTATCGAGTGACCCAAGACGCTCAATCAAAACAAGATACAACCCAGTTGTTAGTACCAAAGAGCCGCAGGGAAATGCTTTTCCATGCGGCTCACTCTAACCCAATGGCTGGACACTTAGGACAAACAGCGACACTAAATCGCCTCATGACCCGATTCTTTTGGCCGGGCATTCACGAGAACGTGCGCAGGTGGTGTGCGTATTGTCGTGAATGTCAGCTGGTAAATCCGCCGGCCACCCCAAAAGCGCCTTTGCGCCCCCTTCCATTAATGCAGGTCCCCTTCGAACGAATTGGTATGGACCTCATCGGGCCATTAGAGCGATCAGCGAGAGGACATCGGTTTGCTCTAGTCATTGTGGACTATGCAACCCGATATCCAGAAGCAGTGGCTCTCCGCAACATTTCTGCTAAGAGTGTTGCGGACGCCCTCTTCAGTTTAATCTCCCGGGTGGGGATTCCGAAAGAAATCCTCACTGACCAAGGCACGGCGTTTATGTCACGTACGTTACGCGAACTGTACGAATTGTTGGGCATTAAATCGATTCCAACCAGCGTCTTTCACCCACAAACGGACGGGTTGGTCGAACGTTTTAATCGCACGCTTAAATCCATGATTCGTAAGTTCGTGCAAGAAGACGCCAAAAATTGGGATAAATGGTTGGAACCCCTGTTGTTCGCTGTGCGAGAGGTCCCGCAAGCCTCCACGGGGTTTTCCCCCTTTGAGCTTCTCTTTGGGCGCCGCGGGGTCCTGGATGTCCTAAGAGAATCTTGGGAGGACGGACCGTCTCAATCAAAAAATGAAATTCAGTATGTGCTGGACTTGAGAACAAAACTCCACACTTTGGGGCGGCTATCTATGGAGAATTTGTTACAAGCCCAGGACAGACAGTGCCGGTTGTATGACAGGGGAACGAATCTACGTAAATTTGCACCGGGAGAGAAAGTGCTTGTATTACTTCCCACGTCAAGCTCAAAATTACTGGCGAAGTGGCAAGGACCATTTGAGGTCACACGACGAATTGGTGATCTCGATTATGAGGTAATACGGTCCGATAGGAGAGGGGTACGTCAGATTTATCACCTCAACCTCCTGAAAAAGTGGAGTGAGGCGGAATCAGTGATGCTGGCGACGGTGATTAGCGGAGAGGATGATCTTGGGCCAGAGGCGAATGTAAAAAAACAATCCCTCGCTCTGGCCCCAGGGGGAGATCACCTTTCGCCCTCACAGCTCACTGATGTTTCTAAATTACAGGCTGAGTTTGCCGACGTGTTCTCTCCCGTACCGGGCCGTACGGACCTCATTCAGCACCACATCGAGACCGAGCCGGGCGTGGTGATTCGCAGCCGGCCGTATAGGTTACCTGAACACAAGAAAAAAGTGGTTCAGGCAGAATTAGAGGCAATGCTTGACATGGGGGTAATAGAGGAATCCAGCAGTAATTGGGCGAGCCCGATAGTTTTGGTTCCCAAAACGGACGGCTCAGTGCGGTTCTGCGTGGATTATCGCAAGGTGAATGCAGTGTCGAAGTTCGACGCGTATCCAATGCCGCGTGTGGACGAATTGCTTGACCGGCTTGGTACAGCTCGCTTTTATTCGACACTGGACTTAACTAAAGGGTATTGGCAGATCCCCTTGTCTCCGTTATCCAAAGAAAAGACCGCTTTCACGACGCCGTTTGGTTTACACCAATTCGTGACCCTTCCGTTCGGGCTGTTCGGGGCACCGGCTACCTTTCAGCGACTCATGGATAAAGTGTTACGGCCCCATGCTGCGTATGCGGCTGCCTATCTGGATGACATTATTATTTTTAGTAATGATTGGCAGCGGCATATGCAGCATTTGAGGGCTGTACTGAGATCGCTGAGAGGAGCTGGGCTCACGGCCAACCCGAAGAAGTGCGCAATTGGGCGCGTGGAAGTAAGGTATCTGGGCTTCCACTTGGGATATGGACAGGTGCGTCCCCAAATTGATAAGACAGCAGCGGTTGCAACCTGTCCGCGTCCCAAGACCAAAAAGGAGGTAAGACAGTTCCTCGGGCTGGCGGGATATTACAGAAGGTTTGTTCCTAATTATTCGGACCTCACCAGCCCGTTGACTGATCTGACTAAAAAGGATGCACCAGATACGGTCCAGTGGACGGAGCTGTGCCAGCAGGCCTTTACCCAGGTGAAGGCTGCTTTATGTGGCGGGCCGTTACTTCATTCCCCTGATTTCTCTCTCCCTTTTTTGTTGCAGACAGATGCGTCGGACAGGGGGCTGGGTGCAGTCCTGTCCCAGGAGATAGAGGGTGAGGAGCGGCCGGTGCTGTACATTAGCCGCAAGCTCTCCAAGAGAGAGGCTAAGTACAGCACCGTGGAGAAAGAGTGTTTAGCCATCAGGTGGGCCGTCCTCACTCTCCGCTATTATCTCCTGGGGCGGGAGTTCACCCTCTGTTCGGACCATGCCCCTCTGCAGTGGCTCCACCGCATGAAGGACACCAACGCGCGGATCACTCGTTGGTATCTTGCTTTACAGCCTTTTAAATTCAAAGTGATCCACAGGCCGGGTGTTCAGATGGCTGTGGCCGACTTCCTCTCCAGAAATGGGGGGGGGGGGGGGCTACAGGCCGGACGGCTCCCCGGCCTGAGTCGGGCGGTGGGGGTATGTGGCAAGGGGGGCGTGGTTTAGCGGGTTCTGCAACAGGAGGGAGCGTCAGGGGAGGCGCGGTGATTGAACGGGTTAGATGCAAATTACGAACACCTGTTTCTCGTTCCAGTAATTGGCGTGGAGACAGGATAAAACGCCAGGAGAAGCAGGAGTGGAGGAGAGAGAGAGCCTGCTGACAGTCGTGTATGCCGTCCGGTCTATTGGAGTGAAGCCCGTCTTCGGATGTGGAGAATTGAAGTGTGCGTTGCACCGAGCTTTTGTTTTGTTGTGTTCTTTGTGTGACATTTTCTCTTTGAGAAAGAATAAAGCGACTGTCAGCAGCTAAAAGCCGATCCCTGTCCTCTTTCCTCCCACAACTACGAACTTTACCACAAATGCATTACAAGCAATGTGCATTATGTAATCAGATTATTTTTTGATGTAACGGGTAAAGTATTGCATTACAAGTAACATGCATTATGTAATCAGACTACTTTTTGATGTTATGAGTAAATTAATGCATTAAAAGTAATGTGCATTATGTCATCAGATTATTTTTTGATGTTACGAGTAAAGTATTGCATTACAAGTAACATGCGTTATGTAATCAGATTACTTTTTGATGTTAATGAAAATTATATTCTAATAATACAAATACATAAAAAAATACAGTAATAGTATGTATTGTAGCTGAAATATAGCTATTGATGCATGATGTCCACTATAGCAGACAGATGATTAATCACAATTTTCTTCCAAGCTAATATCAATACTTGGAAAATTTAACTGTGATGATAGGACTCATTAGATATAGCTTGATGCTACAATTTTTTTTTTTATTTTCTGCATGAGTCTCATAGGATAGAAGGAATGGATGGATATTGCGAAGCAACTTGACATTTCTGACTGGCCATCAACCATCTTAGTTTGGAGGGAAAAAAAATCTACATACAACGGCTTGCCACTGGGTGGCAATGTATAGGAAGATGCACTAAGGTCCACTGTAGAGGATGATGTGCAACTATGCCATCAAAACCCATGCATATGCTAGAAAATGCTTTTTGAATAGCTGTCCACTGTAGTGACCTCTATGCATGAAAGGGTTAAAAGGAAAGTCTGTGTCTAGGGCAATAATAAAACAATACGCTATGTTTTAAATTCATGAGCCTCGTAATCTTGAATCAGAATAACTTACCCTCCCTCTTGCAGTATCTCTTCTCTGATGATAAGGGCGGGGCAACCTGTCACTCACATGAGATCCACCAATTGCACACTACAACCATCCAACCATCCAATCAATTCCCCAGTGAAAAAAAAATCAAGCCCCACCCTACATTTGTTCTTGTTCCAGAAATATTTAACTTTGATATACGGCACAATATGGAAGAAAAGACTAGCGCAACTTCTGATTCATGCTGACTTTATAGTTTACATTTGATAAAAAATCTAAAACTAAATCTGGCCACAGTCCATCAAACTAAGCTTCAGAGAAATTAGACTGGCATAAAGGAGATTATTCACCTATTAACAAACACTTGTGAGTTATTCTGGAGTGGCCTATTCAACAGCGGGCATTTGAAAAGCAAATATATGTGAATAGAAACCATGAAGGCATAGTAAAACATTTTCCAAGACAGTTTTAATCCCATACAACATGCCTGTAAACATTGTGAAGAGCCTTTCCTAACGCACACTAATGAATATCCTGACACAGATCGTGTCTTAGTCCTGGAAATGACACTGACTCACACTCACACACTCAGGACAGAGCAAAAGAAAGTTCTATGGATTTAATGCGTTTACTGTTTCACACATAAACAAACCGAAGCTCCAGAAATAACAGAGGAAGAAAGAGAAAGGCATAGGGAGCATCCAAGTTACGTTCTCTGAAAACAGAAGACTCATTCTCCTGAAACATGTTCTAGCTCTGAGTCACCATTACCTCCTGCCTTTCGGAGATTAAACTTGGCAAAAAGCCTGTCCAATTTTCCTCACCAAACAGCCGGCAAATGCAATGCTGTCGCTTTCCAGAGCTCTGTGTTTTATAAAAGATGATTTGAGGTCTAAAGACGATACGAAAATGGCTCTGTGATAAAAAGGGCCAGAAAAGAGAAAGCAACATGGGCCTTATTTGTTTGGACGAACATCTCTCCAACCCCAACCCCATCTGGGAACATCAGGTTCAATTTGGGATTCAGAAAGTTACACAACAGTGCAGACAGTCTTTAGCACTCATAAGCCCACTCCAAGTTGCACAATAAGAGTGTTTTTAGTTCTCTCTGGCACTGCTGTACGGTTTACTGGCACCTTGCAAAAATCACATGTATCGTATAAAAATAGTAAAGTATTCATCCTAAAAAGGTACGATTTTACTTTTAATTTTTACGTGTTGCATTCGAGTTGCATAAGCATTATATCACACAAAACACATTTTTCCACACCGCACCCTATGTAGTTGTGATTGTAATTGATGTTTCTGGCCATGTTATTTTCTGTTAATCAATTCAGAATTAAACACACTTTATTTTAATATCATGTTGGTAATTTACAGCAGGTTTACAAAACACAGTTTTTACTGCGATACTTGGTAATACCAAAAGAAATGTTTCCAGAGAAAATACCACAAAAAAGAAAATACCACAGAAAAAAAATGCTATTTCATGTCATTTTACAGTAAAATACTGTTACATGTACAGTTTTTGGAAGTAAAAAAGAACAAGTCATCTTATAAATTAAAGTGAAAAAATGTAATTTGGTATATTAACATTATTTTAGTTAAAGAAATATATGGCTTTTGTTTCCCAAAGGAAAGAAGGCATTCTGAACTGCCTGAAATCTGTAATTCCAGTCTGCTGAACCTATAGTTTTGTAACTAATTTGCATAATGCCAGTCTGTGGTCATCAATGGCTGAACAGCGTCTCTTTGCCCCGCCCTCAAACACTGTAGTTGTATCTGAGACTGGAAGAGTTTGGTTCGTGAAGACGCTGTTTTCTGATGCCAAAGCAAATCCACTTTGATGAGATTGATATGGTAAAAACGACGACACCGTTACTGTTCATATCACTGTGCTGAGGAAGAGCAGAAATTCAGATGTGATAATGAGCATTTGGTTTCTGACCAATCACAACAGACTGGGCCATCTGACCAAACAGAGCAGAGTAGGCTCTCAGAAAAGCGGGGATTAGAGAGACTGAAACCTTGATCGAACAGTTTCAGACATTGTGAGAAAAGAGCTGATGCTGCAGTGGAAATTATGAGAAAATTAAAGTGTTTTTGACCTTGGATACATATAAACTTATTGTAGGAGACTCCAAAACAAAATTAGTAATCTTTAAATTAGCATAATAGACACTTTACACTGTCTTTCCTGAACATGCCCCAAGTCTTGGTGAGGTTTTGTAGTTCATCATGTGTTATCAGCGTTGTGTGCAGAAGCTTCTGGAGGGCAGCAGAGGTGGTGCTTGTTCATTTTTCTCCTTGCCAAAAAAATTACCTCACTTGACACTCCCCCATGAAATGACAGATGGAAACTCATTTATCATTACTGCCTGATTAAATAAACCAAAATTAAAGAGTAAACACAGTGTTACATCAGCCGAGTCTGTGGTGTGTCACTGAGTGACGGCTGTCAGATTGAGATTATAATGGGAAATGCCACAGTTCATCTGTATCTGTAAACACTGGATACACACAGGGTCTTAAGCATGACACAAAGTGAAGTAAAAAAGATATTGAACTAAACTATTTAATCACATGCTAACTCTTTAGCAATTGAGGGATTAGTGTTTGCTCTCATTTAAGAGTTGAAACGAATTCCTGGGAGTGATCATACGTTGTCTGGTGTAAAAGAAGTACTTTAAAAATAAACTGTACTTACTAGAGAAATAATTCACTTTAAAAGAAAGTGCAAACTCAATGGAATGTTTTCAGACACTTAAATGCATGTTAATTCCAATTACATAAAACAAATTTTAATTTATATTAAATGCAATTAGTCGAACTTAAGAGAGTTTTTGACCCACTTAAGTAGGATCTTTATATGTAATTTTATAATTGCCTTTATTGTCTTGAAATATGGTTAAAGCATTTATGGTAAACTAAAATATACAAGTGCTGGTCATATAACTAGAATATCATCAAAAATTTTATTTATTTCACTAATTCCATTCAAAAAGTGAAACTTGAAAATTATATTCATTCATTACACGCAGACTGATATATTTCAAATGTTTATTTCTTTTAATTTTGATGATTATAACTGACAACTAAGGAAAATCCCAAATTCAATATCTCAGAAAATTTGAGTATTACTTAAGACCAATACAAAGAAAGGATTTTTAGAAATCTTGGCCAACTGAAAAGTATGAACATGAAAAGTATGAGCATGTACAGCACTCAATGCTCCTTTTTCCTGAATTACTGCAGCAATGCTGCGTGGCATGGAGTCGATCAGTCTGTGGCACTGCTCAGGTGTTATGAGAGGCCAGGTTGCTCTGATAGTGGCCTTCAGCTCTTCTGCATTGTTGGGTCTGGCATATCGCATCTTCCTCTTCACAATACCCCATAGATTTTCTATGGGGTTAAGGTCAGGCGAGTTTGCTGGCCAATTAAGAACAGGGATACCATGGTCCTTAAACCAGGTACTGGTAGCTTTGGCACTGTGTGCAGGTGCCAAGTCCTGTTGGAAAATGAAATCTGCATCTCCATAAAGTTGGTCAGCAGCAGGAAGCATGAAGTGCTCTAAAACTTCCTGGTATACGGCTGCGTTGACCTTCGACCTCAGAAAACACAGTGGAGCATCACCAGCAGATGACATGGCACCCAAACCATCACTGACTGTGGAAACTTTACACTGGACCTCAAGCAACATGGATTGTGTTCCTCTCCTCTCTTCCTACAGACTCTGGGACCCTGAATTCCACAGGAAATGCAAAATTTACTTTCATCAGAGAACATAACTTTGGACCACTCAGCAGCAGTCCAGTCCTTTTTGTCCTTTTGTCTGACGCTGTCTGTTTTTCAAGAGTGGCTTGACACAAGGACTGAACCCATGTCTTGCATACGTCTGTGCGTAGTGGTTCTTGAAGCACTGACTCCAGCTGCAGTCCACTCTTTGTGAATCTCTCCCACATTTTTGAATGGGTTTTGTTTCACAATCCTCTCCAGGTTGTGGTTATACCAATTGCTTGTACACTTTTTTCTACCACATCTTTTCCTTCCCTTCACCTCTCTGTTAATGTGCTTGGACACAGAGCTCTGTGAACAGCCAGCCTCTTTTGCAATGACCTTTTGTGTCTTGCCCTCCTTGTGCAAGGTGTCAATGGTCGTCTTTTGGACAACTGTCAAGTCAGCAGTCTTCCCCATGATTGTGTAGCCTACAGAACTAGACTGAGAGACCATGTAAAGGCCTTTGCAGGTGTTTTGAGTTAATTAGCTGATTAGTGTGTGGCACCAGGTGTCTTCAATATTGAACCTTTTCACAATATTCTAATTTTCTGAGATACTGAATTTGGGATTTTCCTTAGTTGTCAGTTATTATCATCAAAATTAAAAGAAATAAACAATTGAAATATATCAGTCTGTGTGTAATGAATGAATATAATATACAAGTTTCACTTTTTGAATGGAATTAGTGAAATAATAACAACTTTTTGATGATATTCTAATTATATGACCAGCACCTGTAATTTAATTTAGCCATTTCAATCAAAACTTGTGTCACATTTTTAAATCTATTTGTTGTTGCAATTTAAATATTTTAATGATTACTCATATTCGATATAATAATATTGAATAATACACTACAGTTAAAATGATAATTGAGTACTTTATATGTACTTTAGTATGTTTGTCAACACACCAAAATGAGTGTCTTTCTCTATAACATGACAAAAGGTTATTAAACTGTAATGATTTAAAATCTAGTTAAATTATTACTTTATTACAAAGTGCACTTTTTAAAAGTGTGTAAAGAAACAGTCATGAAAGTGTACTTTCTTCAAGTGCACTTAAGTGGCATTTTATTTCATCAATATTATATCATCTGCAAGTACAACTTTTTAAAAATATACTTTTAAGATTTGAAGTACACTACAAGTGCACATTCAGTACAATTAAGCACACAAGGGTCAAATAATGCAGCTCATCAGTTATTTTCATGCAGACGTCGATGATACACAACACAACACTCTCATAGTGAACACAGCTGAACACTAAACAGGCTAAATTCAACCCCAAACAATTATTATGTGTTATTAGTTGTGTTTAGTTACTTACTATAAGAGCTAAGAACTACAGTAATGAGTACTTTGAAATATGTCTGTCATCCTCAAACTTTTGTGTAGATGATCTACCTGAGAGAAAGTGAGTACTAAAGAACCGAGAAACACATGAGTGATGCAGGTTCATTTCTGGCTCCGTTACCTCTGTCTAATAAAGAGGCAAAATGCCAAAACATATATATTAAAATGCCATCATGCCTTAGTAAATACCCAGAGCACCATTCAGGTTTTTCTGTGCACATGGTGGTTTCCTTGATGTCATTCGGCCTCCCAGTACAACAAACCCCCACATTATCCATCTTGATGTCCTGACACATCATCTATTCAAGATGACACTTGAGATATTCCAGGTGTAACTGACATCTGCATGATGCATCAGATGCGTTTCTGCTTTAATTCATCACAGGACTCTAAACATGAAAAGGCTGGTGCTGCCATTTATGGATCACATCCAAACTGAGAACTGCAGCCAAATGAAAACACGTCGCCAGTCTGTGACACAGTCATTTTTCACCATCACAACAGTCTGGCTCTGTATGTGGCCATGAGTTACATAACAGACGATAGTGCCAAAGAACATTACCCTCGATGAAAATCTGAAAAGCTAATTTTATGTAGTGAATTCTTGACTTAGTAATGCATTTCATTGTCTAAATAAAGTTCAACAAATTATATTGTAAAAGTTTTAATGAAACAGGGTGTGCTTGTTAAAATAGCATCCATTTATACATAAATTGGTAAAATGTGCTCCTAAAATGTTTCCACTTGTGAAAAACAAGAGTACTGTAGCATACTTTTAAAATTATGGATAATATATACTTTATAATATACTTATATAATATATAAGTATATAAATAATATACTTTAAAATAATATATTTGTGTGAACTGAATTTAATTCAGATGCTTAACTGCATGTTATTTACACTTAAATGAAAATGTATTATAGTTTAAATGTATATTAAATGCATTTAGCAAACTTAAAAGTGATTATTTTTTTGACACACTTAAGTACATCTTTATATGTCATTTCATAATTACTTCTATTGTTTTTGAAATGTGCTTAAAGTTTACTAATGAATGTACTGACAAGCATTTATGGTAAACTAAAATATACTTTAATGTCATTTCTATTGAACCTTGTATGTCATGTATGTAAATATATTTGTATTTACACATGATGTAAGTTGCAATTTGATACATTTAAAATATATTAACTTTAAATGCAATACTAAATAACACACTACAGTTCAAAGTACTTTACATGTGCTACTTTAGTATGTTAGTCAACACAAAATTAAAATGTGCTTTAAAGTAACATTTTTAATTTGACATTATTACAAAGCACTTTTTAAAATTGTACTTAAGTGTGTCTTTAAGTGGCCTTTTATCTCATTAATATTACATGATTATCTGCAAGTACAGTTTTTAAAAAAAAATATACTTTTAAGATCTGAAGTAGGGCTGTTTAACGATAACCGTGGTTATCGTGTACAAAATAAGAGTCTGTGTTTACGTAATATATGTGTGTTTGTTTTGTGTATACTTATTATGTATATATAAATATACACACATACATGTATATATTTAAGAAAAAATATCTTATATTTCTATACAAATATTTACATTTATATATAATTTAAGCCATTATAAAGCTTGGATGCGTCAGGATATTTATTGATATAACTCAGATTGTGTTCATCAGAAAGAAGAAAGTCATATACACCTAGGATGGCTTGAGGGTGAATAAAGCTTGGGCTAATTTTCATTTGAAAGTGAACTAATCCTTTAATAAACACCAGGCCCACATTGTGTGTCAACATGCCTTCCAAAAGAAAATTCACCATGACAAACATTCACTGAAAACAAAAACACAATCAGCGGCCACATTTCCTCTCACCATTGGTGTTGATCTGCTCAGGCGTCTGCAGAGGCAGTATGTACTCAGACGTCATCGGCTGACTGGCTGAATCCACAGCGCTTGCCGGTGGTTTCTCAATGTCATTGGTGCTGGAGGCGGCAGTGTGGACGGGGATGTGACAGAACTTCCCGGTAAAGTTGGGTGGGCAGAGACACTGATCCTTCTGTATGCACACTCCTCCGTTCTTACACAACATCGGACACACGACTGATGAGGAAAAACAGAGAGAGGGTGAGTAAAAAGAATTGAGAAAAAACAAATCCCGATCAATAATAGTCAGCATGGAAATAGTGTGTCTTTGAATGGATGTTATTAACAACCTTTCAAAATGGAGAGTTTCTATAAAAAGCAACTCTTTTTAGTTGGATTCCTTTTATGTCATTAGTGGCCTCAGCATGCCTTCCATATCATATAATACATTTATAATACATTTGGAAAGCTTGGGGCAAAACAAAAATGAAAATAAAGAAAGGATTTTTTAAAGAAAGAAAGAAAGAAAGAGTTTATTTTTGCAGTATTCATCTGCAATCGCTCTAGCACAAACTCCTGATCCAAACACATCTGTCAAACAAACAGAATGCAGAAAAGCTCCTTAAAACAACAGTAAACAAACGCCACGCAACAGAGAGAGGAAGAGAACGAAAGAAAACAAGCCTCCAAGACAGACAGAATGAGACACAACAAACTTATCTGCTATTCAACATCATGTCAAATCACATTATTATTATTATTTTCCGACCCTTCCACTCCAATAACGTCATGAAGAACAGTTTTCATGATCCAAGCAAATTCCTGATAAAATCAAAGCCTGCACTACATATTTTTATTATTATAAATACACTGGTGTCCTGTGACCACATTGAAAATCTGGGATTCAAAATAAAATTTAATCCTGGAAAAAAAAAGAAAAGTTTTTGGAATTTGAAAAATGTAAAACAAATGGCATAAAACGAATTTCTAGATTTGTGACACTGACCATGTTAACTCTTTGTATAAAAGGTCAAATGTTCTTGCTTGCTAAAATCATGCTGGATAGTAAATACTAAGAAATTCAAAGGCATATTCATTTTAAATACAATTTATCACTAATGTGTGCTGTATGATTGTAAATGATGATTATAAAAATTACTTTTAAAAACAAAACATTTTCAGGACTAGTCTCCGATTTTCAGATCCAAATGTATGTCAGATTATTCATGTAAATATTCTGCTCTTATTTACAATGGATTTGCAATCCACATTATTTCATTTTGACCTTAAATAAGAGCAGAATCGTATCTAATATACCAGACAAACGATACAGGCACCATTATGAAACACGTTTATAAAGAAAGTACTTTCCTTTAGTTAACTAAAATAATGCATGAAAAACAACACACTGTTTGGAATGAAGGGGAATGAAGCGAAGATGACAAACAATATATTATCTTTATCTCTTTAGAGTAAACACACACAAACAGCAAGGAGACAGTTGAGATCTGCCGTTGCTGGCTGACCCATTTCCTCCCAGCTGTCGGTGACAAGAGTTTATGTGTGTGTGATGTGAGAAATCTGTGCAGTTTAATTTTGGGACTTTTGGGATGCTGAGGTCACCCAGCCAATTATATTCAGTTAGATGAGATTTACCTTTCGTTTCTTAGACACACACACACACACACATACACACACAAACACACACACACAAACACACACACACACACACACACACACACACACACACACACACACACACACACACACACACACACACACACACACACACACACACACACACACACACACACACACACACACACTCACGTCTATTAGCCAGGGTTTAGCGGAAGCTGAAAAGCATCCAAAGTCCACAAGTATCCATCATTTTTATGGCAGGGTTCTGTGCCGGGTCAGGACTGATTCGTAGGCACATCACTTTAAAACCCTTTTGTGGTCGTATTATATAATTGCCAGAAAACAGATAAAAATCAAATGATAAATCAAATATGTATGCAAATCATAAATGGAAGCAGGGCTCGACATTAGAGGGATAGTTCACCCAAAAATTCAGTCATTAAATACTCACCCTCATGTCGTTCCACACCCTTAAGACCTTCATTCATCTTCAGAACACAAATTAAGATACTTTTGAACAAATCCGATGGTTCAGTGCATTGCCAGTAAGATAATAAACACTTTCAGATGCCCAGAAAGCTACTAAAGACATATTTAAAACGGTTCATGAGACTACAGTGGTTCAACCTTAATGTTTTGAAGCGATGAGAATACTTTTTGTGCGCCAAAAAACAAAATAGCAACTTTATTCAACAATATCTAGTGATTTCAAAACACTGCTTCATGAAGCTTCGAAGCTTTACGAATCTTTTGTTTCAAATCAGCGGTTCAGAGTGTGTATCAAACTGCCAAAGTCACATGAACCATTGAAATTTCGAAACACTTATGACATAACGAAGCCTCGTTTACTGAAGTCATGTGACTTTGGCAGTTTGATACACGCTCTGAACCGCTGATTCGAAACAAAAGATTCGTAAAGCTTCAAAGCTTCATGAAGCAGTGTTTTTTTTCTAGATATTTTTGAATAAAGTCGTCATTTTGTTTTTTTGGGGCACAAAAAATATTCTCATCGCTTCATAACATTAAGTTCGAAACACTGGGCATTGAAAGTGTTAATTGTCTTGCTGGCAATGGAGGCCTCACTGAGCCATCGGATTTTATCAAAAATATCTTAAAAGTTCTGAAGATAAACGAAGGTGTGGAACAACATGAGGGTGAGTAATTAATGACAGAAATTTTAATTTTTGAAATTTCAGTCTGTCAAAAAGGCATACTACATGCACACATAAAGCCACCTCTCAGTGCTAAATTGAGCTCTTTTTTGCTGCTTTAAACAGTCAAATACACACAAAATGTCAAAATGCCAATCTTGGTGAGTATTCCTGCAAACAAAGTAAGTTATGTTTTAAGTGAATGTAAACAGATGAGAAAGAAAACGCATGTGTAAAGTGACAGCAGAGATAATAAAGGCCAAATTATGAGATAATATTAAAAATATATATATATGGAAGTTTTTCCCCATGGTATAGATGTCAAGCCAGTGAAATAGTAAGTGGCTAGTAACTTTGGAAAACCATTAGCCACAGTGGCTGGTGAGCAAAAAAGTTAATGTCAAGCCCTGAAAGGGAGGTGGAGCTTATATGTCAACATCTGCCATTGACTATAGCAAAGTAAAACGCTTTATGAATTACTACTCCAATCTCTCTGGCATAACAAGTGTAAATTCACTATAAGCTGGTTTACAAACTCGTACTATTGATACGCATTTTCGTGTAATCGGGCTCGAGGATGCCAAGAAATAATTCTGAGTGTAAAAGTAGGCGACATCAAAATATTATTACGATAAGTTAGGCTCCGTTGTGTAACAAGCAAATTAAAATGATACTCATTTATTATTCACAATATGGAAATAAAACATAGTTTGTTATGAGCATGACATTAATGAGCTTATTTAAGTCCTCTTTCATTTTTTTTTTTTTTTTGTTATTTTAACCATTCTGCATTTCTCACATATGTGTGTTTTAGCAAGGCGGTCTGTGTTGCAAGTTGGTGAATGAAGATACTTGCCAGGTTATGTGTCACTACTCTGCTTTATTAAATTATCCAGTGTAAAACCCGGACACCGCCACACAAATGTGGCTTTTTGTTAATGATTGTCCTACTACAGGATTTAACAAAGAGTAACAGCTCACTACCAGTTACAAAAGACACTGGAACAGTCTGTCACAGGCAATTCTAGTTATATTTTTCATTAAATAATTCAAATTATCCTTTGACTATGTTCTGGCCCGCCATCTAGTGGTGAAATGTTTTTTTTTTTTGGCCCGATGCCAAACTTAATTGCCGACCCCTGCTTTACATTGTATTTATACATATTAAACTGTATTCTAACACAGACTGCTATGGGTGTAAATGAGAAAGCGAGGGGTGTGTGAAACTGGGCGTTGTTTACAGATGATATGGCAGAGGTTAGGTTTGGAAATGAATGAGCTGTGGAGCGTTTTGAACCAGGATGAAAGCTTGTTCTTCAGCTCATCCATGTAAACACAAACAGCTGGCAGAACCCTTGCACTTCGTTAAATTAAAGCTGGAAATCCCCTGTACCTTCTCATTTTCTAGTGTTCCACCTTCATTTCTGGACCACAGATATTCTGTTGTTTTGAAACTATTGAAGGTTTGGATAAATATTGGCTCCATCCAGATAACAGGAAGCCAAATCTACACTTTGAGTGAGGGGGGGAAATATGTAAATAAAATTCTTTCGAAATGAAGAAAGGCCAGGAATACGCTGCCTGACTGAAACAACAAAACGATACAACTCAGGACATGAATGGAGGAAAAAGCCATTTTCATTGGAGAGGGTCCAAGCTGAGTTAAGGTGGGTTATGCTCTCATTTGCACTTCAAAGTTTAATTCAGACAATCTGCCATCTTCAGCTTAAATGAAGAAAGGAGATCCTGGATAGACCAGTTTAAGGTTGTGTTTAAAACTAAAAGGTCTCAAATTAGACATACAAATGCTTTTATAAAATAACAAGTTTGGAATAAGAGCGTCAAAAGAGGTTTGTATCAACACAGATACACACACATTTCGGGCATATGAACTTCAAGGCTGACTGCATTAACACTCGAGTCAAGGGGGGAAAGGCAGAACTATTTTGAGGTAAATTAAAGACACATGAAGTTAAAACGTCCTCTCAGTGTGCTGTGCTCTGGGCTAGACTAGAGAAAGCTGCAAATCAATTCATTTCTAAGGGGATAATGTGTCACCATCTGAAACATGCTGATGGACAATATATATATATATATATGTTAGAGCTATACACCTAAGAGAAACAAGAGAGACATTTTAAACATTAAAACTTAAAAATAAATTATTTCAAACTAATGTTTAACACAATAATTTTACAGATTTTAGAAAGCTACTATTTATTGTGAAAAGCGCTACACAAATAAATGTGAATTAAATTGAAAATGTCTCCTTTGTTTCTTTTAGGTATATATATTTTAGGTATATATTATTTCTTATTATTATCAATGTTGAAAACAGTCTAAAATTTTTGTGGTAACAGTGATACATTTTTTATTTCTTTGATGGATATAAATTTCAAAAGAACAGCATTAATTTCTAAATGTTTTTATAAAGTATGAATTTCTTTCCAAGTTATATATATATATATATATATATATATATATATATATATATATATATATATATATATATATATTAAAAACGGCATAAATTAAAGGCAGTACGAAAATATTAAAGATCATAAATTTTCCACTGACCCCACAGCACCCCATATTTTGACAACCTGCTTTAGTGTTTCCGTGCCTTTGTGGCGCCCTGCAAAAGTCATGGCAAAAGCATATAAAGCTAATATACCAAGGTTCAAAAGTTTGCTCTTCAGTATTACAAATCTCTCTGTAATCCATTAACACATGAATATACTTCCACTAATGTCAAAGCGTGATTGCATGAAAGAATTTTTCCATATCGTAACAACTAGGACAACACATGAACCAAAAGCTGAATCTTTTAAGAAACATCCACACATATGTACAGTAAATGCACACACTTACACACACATGTTGTGAACGCCCCTGAGAGTCTCTGGCTCTCTGCCATCGTCCAGATGTTTCAGGGCCCCTGAGGTCCACTGCAGGTAAAATAATTAACCCTCAGAGATATGGCACACATACTGTATATGTACGGAGTGAGAAGAAATGGCTGCTTGATTTTTCTTCTGACAGGAAGCACGTTTCACCCTTTCTCCACTGATTTCAGCTAAAGCGGATAAAGGATTGCAAGCTTTTATTTGGCACCATGTGTTCGCCTCTCCGTTCATCCAAAACACACAGCATGCTATTGGAGGAGACTTATAACCAGCCTTACATACACGTGCCTCAGATCGGATACAGATGCTCAGTCCATCTGTATTCATCCATACATTAACTCGTCTTCATTCTAAAATCCAGGTATCCAGAATAAAAAAATATATATATATATATATAAATAATTAAGATTCAGATGACTTCTCAGTTGTTCAGAAGTGCTTCAGTTCACTTGTGCTGCAATGAAGGTATATTTTAATATAGAGACTTTTATTTTTTTCCCTATTATGCTATTTTAAAGGTTCCTCATTTTGTTTTGGAGTCTCCTACAATAGATTTACATGCATCCACGGTCAAAAAACACTAATTTTCTCATAATATCCACCGTAGCATCAGCTCTTTTCTCACAGTGTCTGAAACGGTTCAATCAAAGATTCAGTCTCTCTAAACCCCGCCTTTCAGAGAGCCTGCTCCGCTCTGATTGGTCAAATGGCCCAGTCTGCTGTGACTGAAAAGTAATATCTGAAAACACATAATAGAGGCATTTTAGAAAATAAATTTGTTTTAAATTGATTCAGTACCTGCAATAATCCTGGCTAGGTGCCATACTGTATAAAACCCCCATATTTCTAACTTTTAGACCTTACTATGGTACACCATAATCAAACATATATTTTTGCTAAAAACATATATTTATTTATTTATTTTAGAAAATAATTTATTAATAATCTGTTTCATTATTTACATATTGTCATGTGAACAACCAGTCAGCAGTTAGACTGATGTGAGTCTCACAAACCTACACCATAAATCAGTCATTTATTTATAATCATTTATAATCACAATTTTGTAAAATGCATTTCTGTCAAGACAATATTCAGAGTGTTTGGCATGTAATGGGAATGACAATGCTGATATATTTGGTCTTGATGGAATAGATCTGCTACACTGCTGCAGTTATTGTTGTTGTTGCTGCTGCTGCTGTTGTTGCTGCTGCAGTTATTGTTGCTGCTGTTATTGTTGTTGCTGCTGCTGATTCTGTTATTGTTGCTGCTGTTGTGATTGCTGCTGCGGTTATAGTTGCTGCTGTTGTTATTGTTGCTGCAGTTATTGTTGCTGCGGTTATTGTTGCTGCTGTTGTTATTGTTGCTGCTGTTGTGATTGTTGCTGCGGTTATTGTTGCTGCTGTTGTTATTGTTGCTGCAGTTGTGATTGCTGCTGCGGTTATTGTTGCTGCTGTTGTTATTGTTGCTGCAGTTGTGATTGCTGCTGCTGTTATTGTTGTTGCTGCTGCTGATTCTGTTATTGTTGCTGCTGTTGTGATTGCTGC
Source organism: Chanodichthys erythropterus (assembly GCF_024489055.1). NCBI lineage: Eukaryota > Metazoa > Chordata > Actinopteri > Cypriniformes > Xenocyprididae > Chanodichthys > Chanodichthys erythropterus. The sequence goes on along the minus strand of NC_090227.1, from coordinate 2,418,088 downwards.
TGCGGTTATAGTTGCTGCTGTTGTTATTGTTGCTGCAGTTATTGTTGCTGCGGTTATTGTTGCTGCTGTTGTTATTGTTGCTGCTGTTGTGATTGTTGCTGCGGTTATTGTTGCTGCTGTTGTTATTGTTGCTGCTGTTGTGATTGCTGCTGCGGTTATTGTTGCTGCTGTTGTTATTGTTGCTGCTGTTGTTATTGTTGCTGCGGTTATTGTTGCTGCTGTTGTTATTGTTGCTGCAGTTATTGTTGCTGTTGCTGCTGCTGCTATTGTTGCTGCTGCTGCTGTTGTTGCTGCTGCAGTTATTGTTGCTGCTGTTATTGTTGTTGCTGCTGCTGATTCTGTTATTGTTGCTGCTGCTGTTGTGATTGCTGCTGCGGTTATAGTTGCTGCTGTTGTTATTGTTGCTGCGGTTATTGTTGCTGCTGTTATTGCTGCTGCGGTTATAGTTGCTGCTGTTGTTATTGTTGCTGCGGTTATTGTTGCTGCTGTTGTTATTGTTGCTGCGGTTATTGTTGCTGCTGTTGTTATTGTTGCTGCAGTTATTGTTGCTGCTGTTGTTATTGTTGCTGCGGTTATTGTTGCTGCTGTTGTTATTGTTGCTGCTGTTGTGATTGCTGCTGCGGTTATTGTTGCTGCTGTTGTTATTGTTGCTGCTGTTGTTATTGTTGCTGCGGTTATTGTTGCTGCTGTTGTTATTGTTGCTGCAGTTATTGTTGCTGTTGCTGCTGCTGCTGCTATTGTTGCTGCTGCTGCTGTTGTTGCTGCTGCAGTTATTGTTGCTGCTGTTATTGTTGTTGCTGCTGCTGATTCTGTTATTGTTGCTGCTGCTGTTGTGATTGCTGCTGCGGTTATAGTTGCTGCTGTTGTTATTGTTGCTGCGGTTATTGTTGCTGCTGTTATTGCTGCTGCGGTTATAGTTGCTGCTGTTGTTATTGTTGCTGCGGTTATTGTTGCTGCTGTTGTTATTGTTGCTGCGGTTATTGTTGCTGCTGCTGCTGTTGCAGTTATTGTTGCTGCTGTTATTGTTGTTGCTGCTGCTGATTCTGTTATTGTTGCTGCTGTTGTGATTGCTGCTGTTGTGATTGCTGCTGTTGTGATTGCTGCTGTTGTGATTGCTGCTGCGGTTATAGTTGCTGCTGTTGTTATTGTTGCTGCGGTTATTGTTGCTGCTGTTATTGCTGCTGCGGTTATAGTTGCTGCTGTTGTTATTGTTGCTGTTGTGATTGTTGCTGCTGTTGTTATTGTTGCTGTGGTTATTGTTGCTGCTGTTGTGATTGCTGCTGCGGTTATAGTTGCTGCTGTTGTTATTGTTGCTGTTGTGATTGTTGCTGCTGTTGTTATTGTTGCTGTGGTTATTGTTGCTGCTGTTGTGATTGCTGCTGCGGTTATAGTTGCTGCTGTTGTTATTGTTGCTGCGGTTATTGTTGCTGCTGTTGTTATTGTTGCTGTGGTTATTGTTGCTGCTGTTGTGATTGCTGCTGTTGTTATTGTTGCTGCGGTTATTGTTGCTGCTGTTGTTATTGTTGCTGCGGTTATTGTTGCTGCTGTTGTTATTGTTGCTGCGGTTATTGTTGCTGCTGTTGTTATTGTTGCTGCGGTTATTGTTGCTGCTGTTATTGCTGCTGCGGTTATAGTTGCTGCTGTTGTTATTGTTGCTGCGGTTATTGTTGCTGCTGTTGTTATTGTTGCTGTGGTTATTGTTGCTGCTGTTGTGATTGCTGCTGTTGTTATTGTTGCTGCGGTTATTGTTGCTGCTGTTGTTATTGTTGCTGCGGTTATTGTTGCTGCTGTTGTTATTGTTGCTGCGGTTATAGTTGCTGCTGTTGTTATTGTTGCTGCGGTTATTGTTGCTGCTGTTATTGCTGCTGCGGTTATAGTTGCTGCTGTTGTTATTGTTGCTGCGGTTATTGTTGCTGCTGTTGTTATTGTTGCTGTGGTTATTGTTGCTGCTGTTGTGATTGCTGCTGTTGTTATTGTTGCTGCGGTTATTGTTGCTGCTGTTGTTATTGTTGCTGCGGTTATTGTTGCTGCTGTTGTTATTGTTGCTGCGGTTATTGTTGCTGCTGTTGTTATTGTTGCTGCGGTTATTGTTGCTGCTGTTGTTATTGTTGCTGCGGTTATTGTTGCTGCTGTTGTTATTGTTGCTGCGGTTATTGTTGCTGCTGTTGTGATTGCTGCTGTTGTTATTGTTGCTGCGGTTATTGTTGCTGCTGTTGTTATTGTTGCTGCGGTTATTGTTGCTGCTGTTGTGATTGCTGCTGCGGTTATTGTTGCTGCTGTTGTGATTGCTGCTGCGGTTATTGTTGCTGCGGTTATTGTTGCTGCTGTTGTGATTGCTGCTGCGGTTATTGTTGCTGCTGCTGTTATTGTTGCTGCTGTTGTTATTGTTGCTGCTGTTGTTATTGTTGCTGCGGTTATTGTTGCTGCTGTTGTGATTGCTGCTGCGGTTATAGTTGCTGCTGTTGTTATTGTTGCTGCGGTTATTGTTGCTGCTGTTGTTATTGTTGCTGTTGTGATTGCTGCTGCGGTTATAGTTGCTGCTGTTGTTATTGTTGCTGCGGTTATTGTTGCTGCTGTTGTGATTGCTGCTGTTGTGATTGCTGCTGCGGTTATAGTTGCTGCTGTTGTTATTGTTGCTGCGGTTATTGTTGCTGCTGTTGTGATTGCTGCTGTTGTTATTGTTGCTGCGGTTATTGTTGCTGCTGTTGTGATTGCTGCTGTTGTGATTGCTGCTGCGGTTATAGTTGCTGCTGTTGTTATTGTTGCTGCGGTTATTGTTGCTGCTGTTGTGATTGCTGCTGTTGTGATTGCTGCTGCGGTTATAGTTGCTGCTGTTGTTATTGTTGCTGCGGTTATAGTTGCTGCTGTTGTTATTGTTGCTGCTGTTATTGTTGCTGCTGCTGTTATTGTTGCTGCTGCGGTTATTGTTGCTGCTGTTGTGATTGCTGCTGTTGTGATTGCTGCTGTTGTGATTGCTGCTGTTGTGCTTGCTGCTGCGGTTATTGTTGCTGCTGTTGTTATTGTTGCTGCAGTTATTGTTGCTGCTGTTGTGATTGCTGCTGCGGTTATTGTTGCTGCTGCTGTTGCAGTTATTGTTGTCGTTGCTGCTGTTGTTATTGTTGCTGCTGCGGTTATTGCTGCTGCTGTGATTGCTGCTATTTATTTCAAACTAATGTTTAACACAATAATTTTACAGATTTTAGAAAGCTACTATTTATTGTGAAAAGCGCTACACAAATAAATGTGAATTAAATTGAAAATGTCTCCTTTGTTTCTTTTAGGTATATATATTTTAGGTATATATTATTTCTTATTATTATCAATGTTGAAAACAGTAACATTTTTGTGGTAACAGTGATACATTTTTTATTTCTTTGATGGATATAAATTTCAAAAGAACAGCATTAATTTCTAAATGTTTTTATAAAAGTATGAATTTCTTTCCAAGTTTATATATATATATATATATATATACACAGTACGGGACTTTCTACTGCCAATACATACACAACACCCTGCTGTAAGCAAGTAAGACATTCTGCTGCTATGCAATATAGCATACATTAATTACCCGTAGCAGATCTATACAGGTGGAGCTGGGGAAGGTGGGGAAGTTCTGAAAGTGTGCTGCCACTGCCACAGAAAATGCTATTAGAAGGTTGAGCAGCAAGCTCATTGGCTACTGATACAGAAGGAACCAATTAGCTGTGCCCTATAGAGAATAATGTGATTGCAAGTGTATTGAGTTAAAGACCAGCTTGCGGTCATCTAGAGTTTCATGACAGAACTTTGCATTTGCTGAAGCAACCATGCCATTTTATCTTGCTTGTACAAGTCTTTGAGCTTTTTTATTGTGACTCGTATCCGAGCACTTCACCTAACAAGTGTACCAGGTGAGTGACCGAGCAAGTTTACTACATCGGAAAAGATATATGGAGCTGGTTATGTGATGCAAACGTCAAAATGTATGTGTTTACAAATCATACTGTAAAAGTGTTTTCAGCTGCATTGAATGTATAGGTATGCTTTTGGGGTTTTGAAAAATGTAGGTAGAGGCATGTTTTTGCAATGAGCCTATGTTGGGATTTTCAATTGAAAATTCTCAATTTTCAATTGATATCTCTACCACATGACACCAATTTGGTGAAGATAAAACGCTTCCAGGCCAAAGGAAGCACAATCCAGAAGAAACATGACTAACAATCCCACATGGATCCACAGAAAGTGACTAGGAGCTACAGGATAGTGGAGACAAATGTGTCTAATCAGCATCTAATGCACTGAGATGAGGGGGGTTGGGGGAAGAGGCGTTATTTATATAGTTATATAAAGGGCTCTGGATCGCATTGGCACGCTGGAAACATCTCCCTGTTTTTTTCAGCTCCCCCACAGCGGTCAAACTTTCACTATGCGTTTACAATCACTACTGTGAACGATTAGAATCATTCTTGTTTTCGTAATTCAGCTGTCAAATGACTCAAAAAGCAAAATTACAACCAGCGCTCTGGCCTCGTGCCTGATGCCAGACTGACCGTGAAGTCACTGAAAAAGACCTAACCTCCACAATCCATTTGCTCAACTAAAAAGACGCTTTGACAGCACTGGCGGAGGTTTAGAGGACCGATAAATGAGTTGCATATTTATCAGAACTGGAAGCCAACGCCATTCCTTCGATGCCAAAAACACGGCATTTGTGTTTATGCCCGTTTATCGCCAAACAGCTTTTGCTGGACGCATTTGCATGCTGGAGAACGCATATAAATCATCTCCTCCTTTTATGTAAGGAGCGTGTTTACCGGACTAAAACACAAATGATCTTTCCCTGTATAAAATTTATCAGAGGAAGCTTTGGTGTGTGATAAGTTCATAATGAGTTTCTCTTGATGGAGATTACAGGCAGCACTTGTATAAATAGGTCACAATGTTACTGGATTGTTGGAGCTGATTTTCTCTTGGACAAGAAGCAAGAGCCGAATAGGAAACAGGTCCCGAGTGGAAACTGAAGTCAAGAGGAGTGTACAAGCCTTACATAAACGCACCATGGTACGGTGACTCAGAATACAAGCTGGGATTCACAACACAAGCTTTCTTATGTAACGAACGGGGAAAAAAAATAATCTTATTTGATTAGTGACCTAGAAATAGTGGAGAATCTTAAATAGTTTTATGAACAATGTGATCTCAGACTTTTGGACCCCCCTGTACAGCTACATATGGGAGAACAGAGAAAAATAAACAGCCACAAACTGAGAGAAAAAGACAGTGACTGAAGAGACATTATTTGACAAGCATCTCAAACGCATCTCTGGTCATGCTCTCCATCTCAGTGCAGATGAAACTATCTGACAGGAGGTACAACTGTCCAGTGAGGAGCTCATCCCTCATGTTTGTCGTTGCTGAAGAGCACCAGACACAACAGATGCCTTGAGACAAACACACACCGCTTGTAAATACTTTCAGATGGATCTCTTATACATCTGCAGGTCTGTGCATGTACATGTAGCATGTGTGTGAGTGTGAGTGTGATTGTGTGTGTGTGTGTGTGTGTGTGTGTGTGTGTGTGTGTGTGTGTGTGTGTGTGTGTGTGTGTGTGTGTGTGTGTGTGTGTGTGTGTGTGTGTGTGTGTGTGTGTGTGCAGAAGCATCATGCTCATTCATCATTTACAGTGGAAAGGTTTCAAGTTCAGGTTTTTTAAAATAATAATAAAAAAAAAAGGTTTAAAAAAATGTAAAGAATTTTGAAAAATGTAAAACACTAAGAAAGGTTAGAATAATAATAATAATAATAATAATAATAATAATAATAATAATAATAATTATTATTATTATTATTATTATTAATTTAGCATGGACAGGCTCAAATCCAAAACTACTATATCCTTTTTTATTTTTTTTCTTTAACAAACAATAAATTTTAGATGAATACATTTATAAATTTAATTAAATAATAATAATAATAATAATAATAATAATGCATTATTATTAAATTAAATGTAGAAAATATATTCATCTAAAATTATTATTATTATTATTATTATGAATTTAGCATGGATGGGTTCAAATCCCAAACTGTTATATATTTTTTTATTATAAAAAATAAATAAAAAGAATTTTTATTATAAATTAAAAATGTATTTTAATAAATAAATAATTTTAGATGAATACATTTATAAATGTAATGTAATAATAATAACAATAATAATAATATATTGTTATTATTATTATTATTATTAAATTAAATTTATAATTTTATTCATCTAAAATTATTATTATTATTATTATTATTATTTAGTAGTAATTTAGCATGGATGGGTTCAAACTGCATATATTTTTTTATATGTAGTTTGAATTTTGTATATGTATATAACTACTATCTAATTTTTTAAATAAATAATTTCATTTTAGATTAATACATTATTACAACAATAATGTGTAATAATAATAATAATAATAATAATAATAATGTATTATTATCATCATCATCATCATCATCATCATCATCACATATGTGTGTGTGTGTGTGTGTGTGTGTGTGTGTGTGTGTGTGTGTGTGTGTGTGTGTGTGTGTGTGTGTGTGTGTGTGTGTGTGTGTGCTTTTGTTTATATTACATTGTGGGGACCAAATGTCCCCATGATGTAATATAAACCTGAGTTCACCTACATCGTGGGGACCAGCCAGCGGTCCCCACAATGTAAATGGGTTTATAAATCATATAGAATGAGTTTTTGTGAAAAAGTAAAAGTTTGCACAGTTTCCTGTGAGGGTTAGGTTTAGGGGTAGGGGCAGGGTAGGGGGATAGAATGTACAGTTTGTTCAGTGTAAAATGCATTGAAGTCTATGGAAAGTCCCCACAATTCACAAAAACAAACATGTGTGTGTGTGTGTGTGTGTGTGTGTGTGTGTGTGTGTGTGTGTGTGTATTTAGCATGCAAGGGTTCAAATCCCAACCTACTATTTAATAAAAAAAACAAAACAAAAAAAAAACTTTTTAAATAAATAAATAATTTAAAGACATTTATGATAAAATATATTTAATTTAATTGAGCTATTTATTTTTTAAAAACATTTTAAGAAAATTATATAGTAGATTAGGATTTGAAACCTTTTACACTAAACGGAAATTACACCACTAGGCTAGCAAATTTTTAAAAAGTGTGTTTTGCTTTGTTGTTATCTTGCAGGATGCCACTAGTGCCGGTGTCTGTGTTTGTGCATGTACTCACACACTCTGAAGCCGGATCCAGGCGGCGTCTGTCCTCCCTGCTCACTGTTGTAGATAGTGGTGACATTTCCGCGCTCACAGTAGTTGGTGCAGCGTCCCTGCGTGCAGCGCAGCCTGCAGATGGTGGGGGTGAAGAGCACTTTGATCCGCTCCGAACCCCCGCGGACGACTGTGGAGCGCTGGTCAGATGAAGAAGGCTGAGCGACAGCTAGACAGAGGCAGAGGGCAAAGCCAAAGCAGAGCAGCAAAGTCAGCCTGTGAGGACGCATGTCGAGTCCTGTTTACACGCGCATCACACACACATGACACAGGATGAGTCTGTTTCTTGGATTTTCCCTGCAAATATCCCAGCTAGTGCACAAAAAAGATGCCCAGTTCCTCTTTTCACCCAGATATCAGCCAAACACACCTGTGTGTGTGCGTGTGTGTATGTGTGGCTGTGTATGTGTTCAGAAAGCCGTTTGTTGAGGATACGAGAGCTGTCCTGGTGTTTGAAGGTGCTGTTGCAAGCAAACTCTCGGATCCATCTAGCTCTTGTTCTGCCCTGCGCTCACAAACAAACTGACAGGCTTCCCAATGCACTCGCTAAATGAGCAGAACTTTCTCTGTCATATGAGCAGGAGAGACCGGAGTGGGCGGTGAAAGAGAGAAAACTAGTGGGGGAGAGAGAGACTTTGCGTCTCTGGCATCGCACACGGGGGTGAGGTCAGCGCCGTTTAATGTGTGTGTGTGTGTGTGTGTGTGTGTACCGGGGGCTTGTAGATGAAGGGAGGGGTGTATTTTTCTTTCACTCTGCATTTTCAACACTGTCATTTGGCAAGATTTCACTGTTCCCCTGCAGTGTGCTCTGGACATTGAGGAACAGCTCAGAGAAAATGAATCATTTAGTCACCTTCATGACTTTTCTTTTTCTGTGGAACACAAAAGGAGTCATTTTGAAGAATGATCACGCTGCTCTTTTCCAGAAATTGAATGCGTTATTTTAGTATCATCCATATGTCATTATTTGACTTTTTTAACTTTAGTTAGTGTGTAATGTTGCTGTTTGATCATAAACAACATCTGCAAAGTTACGACGCTCAAAGTTCAATGCAACTACAATAAACGACTGATAGGGACTACAACGAGCTTCTTCCCGGGTTAGTGACATCACAAACCCCCAAATTTACATAAATCCCGCCCCCGAGAACACACAACAAAGGAGGCGGGGCCATGTTGGGCTGCTTTAGAGAAGAGGAAGAGTTGTTGTAGTCGAGTGTTGTTGTCATGCCGTCATTTTACGCCGGACTGCTTCACAAACGAGGGTCAATTCAACACAAAAGATGAACATGACGGCACATGCTAGTGGATGAGTTGAATCAACTCCACAGCAACTACAACAATTTATCCACTAACCATTCAGAAACGTCTAAAAGTTGTAACTTTTTCCTGAGTCTCTCCATCAGTATCGACTGAACAATGTAAGGCTGAACACCGTTACTGACAATCCTCATTTTGTCTGCGTGAGATTCTCCAGCTTTGTTGCTGTTAAAGCTCCGCCCTCTTCTGGAAAGGGGCGGGAGCAGCAGCTCATTTGCATTTAAAGGGACACACACAAAAACGGCGTGTTTTTGCTCACACCCAAATAGGGGCAAATTTGACACGCTATAATAAACGATTTTGAGCTGAAACTTCCACTCGCGTCGCTTCATAAAATTGAGGTTAAACCACTGGAGTCATATGGAGTACTTTAACGACATCTTATTACCTTTCTGGGGCTTGAAAGTGGTAGTTGTGTAGCTGTCTATGGAGGGGTCAGAGAGGTCTCAGATTTCATTAAAAAGATCTTTTTCTGTTATGAAGATGAACAAATGTCTTATGGGTGTGGAACAACATGAGGGTGATTAATTAATGACCGAATTTTCATTTTTGGGTGAACTAACCCTTTAACATTAGTTAAGGCATTGGTTAACATGACCTAACTGCAATACAAGCTTTGCGAATGTTAGTTAAAAACACAATGGTATATTGTTTGTTCATATTAGATTACAATCCATTAATTCATTATATGGAAAAGAGCTGCTGAGATATTATTTAAAAATAATTAAAGATTTCATATAAAAATTCCTTTTGTGTTCCAAGCATGTTATTGAGGTTTGAAATGACATGAAGTTGAACAAATGATGGTAATTCTCATTTTTGCGTGAACTTTTCATTTAAAACGGAGGATAAACCTAATCTAAAACAGGCTTTTGACCGCAACTCTACAAGGCAAAGAACAAACAGTTCTCATAAAAGATGATGCTATCTATTATCTGGTGTTTAAACAAGGGAGAAAATGACTAAACCTGTAGGAAATTAAATCTCAGTTGTTTCTCCTAGACAGCAATGAGAGGGCAAAGGAAAATGTTGTCATTTCAAAGTTCTTCATTTAGGCCCTAGTATTCTCTCAAACTTTTCTCAGATTTAGACTCTACAATCAAACATATGAGATCTCCATATGAACTCATTCCTCATCACATTCATCCAGGATGAAACTATCTGCTGTCTAAATTAATTTATGACTATTTGACTAATTTACTTCTATTTTTTATTTTTTATTTTCTGAGAAAGTTTAGGAGAAAGCTTTATCTTTAAGTACTTAAAGAGAACTTTTGTTATCAGGTTCTGAACTCCCTGAAACGCCTCCATCTTGAGTTTTCTTCACAATATTCCTCATTTAAATAATTCATATGCTGAATAAAGGGGCGGGGCCTGGTTGAGTGAGTCAGTAGTGTGTTGAAACTGGCGGTTATGGTAAGGGGCGGGACATTTCCCAAACACCAATGACAACACACTGCTCCAGCCAACCAATCAGAGCATATTGTGCTTTTCAGAGGGAGGGGCTTCATAGAGACAGGAACTAAACAGAGCATTACACTCAAAAAAATAACTCTTTGAACGAACATAAAAAAATTATGGAAAGGATTTTCACATGATTAAGTTGCTTTATTTCAGCATTATGCAATTATGTTATTGCAATTTAATATACTTACGTTACGTCAACTTAATTTATTAAGGTTGATTCAACTTATTTACTATGGTTGGGCACAGCTTAATTTAATAGTGTCAGCCCAACTAATTTGCAATGTTTTGGAAAATAAATAAAAAGCAATAAATAAATAAATAAATAAATTGTTTTCATATACATAGATTTTTACAATTAATTCTTCTTGTTTAATTTTGTGATTTACTGTATATAACTTTTGTGATGTTCTGTGTTAGAAATCTAGATATGATACTGGATTCATCCTGCCTTCACCAAAAACATTGTAAAGCCTAAATTGATCATAAATCCAGTGGTGGCAATGGTTTTACAATCAACATAGGCTTACAATGCTTTTGGGAAATGCAACCCAGAGCACTACCACAGTAATTACTTTCTTATTAAAGTTATTAGAAATTTTGTTAGCAGGTCCTCAACCCAAGCACAAGTGCAACACTTCACCACAATGGTAAACCCTAAAACTATTAATTAACAGAAACTTTTAAATACCAACATAACAGAACAGTAAACATTAAAAAGTCTTTCCATTTTCTCATCTTCCTAAAAAAACTGCTTAAAATAACACTTTATTTCAACATTTACACTCCTAGTTCAGCCCCTTTGCAAAGCATGGTGAGAAGTGAAAATCCTGTTTAATTGAGTCCTGGTTGGGTTTACTTGATTGAAACATGTTATTCCAATATGAAAACATCAAGTTAAGTCAAAGAGTAATCGTTTCAAGTCAATTTAACACGAATCAATCACATTTAAACCAGATACCTGATACAATGGTGTTGAATCAAAATAAATTGTTTAAATAAACTGAACAGCATAAATATATATATATATATATTTTTTTTAAGTGTACTGACAGACTGGGAAGAGAGGAGCTGCAACAATGGAGAACATGAGGAAAATAATCAACATTCAAGCAGGAAAACCTAGGCATAATATGGCCTTTTTAAATGAAACATCACACAATTATGAAAGAGCAACATCAGAGCAGTAAGATTTTCCTCTAGAAAGAAGCAAAAGTGGGTTAAATGGGCAGAAATGAGGTGAAACTGACTGTAACTCAGCCTGACTTGACACACTTTCAGAATCTAGAACAAATGGGCCTGTTTTCTGTGTGGGAGCCTCAGGGGGAGACGCGATTTGGAGGACACATTTCTCCCCCACACCTGTACGCTCACTGCACTGACACATCCGCAGCTGCTGGAATAAGGCCTGCTGGGACAGTAAATTAGTAAAGCTACCGTAGGGAGGATCTAACCCCGCACTCCTCAGCACGGATGATCTATGGATCATTTCACCCAAACTGACCGCCTGCTGTGGCTCTGCAGTGACAGTTTCAGGGCTTTTATACAGTCATTGATATGCATATATCTTTTAAAGGAAGAAACAGCTACTGTCATTTTTTCCTTCTTGATCCACTTTAAAAATGACTCCATCAATCATTTGGGAGGAGCTGTTCAACTGTGTCATGATGTCAGTGTTTTACATATTAATGAGGCAGTAAAACATGTCTTGTCATGGCAACCAGTCCTGTTTCTCATGTTGTTTGGAAAATAAATTTGTAACCTTATTGTTGTAAATGATTTCATCATGTGGCACTAGATCATAAATAGACACACGAAATATCATGAATCTCTCTATATTATTACTTTTCTTCTGCCATCTGTTCTTTACTAAAATATGTGGGATTTTCTGGGAATAAAACTGATGACTTTGTGCCATGTACAATACAGTGTTGGATAAGTTACTCTAAAATGTAAAAAGTAATTAATTATTAGCTACTAATTACATCTTCAACAGTGTATTTGATTACTAAAAAGTATTGCATCACTTATAACTAATTACTTTTTAAATCCAGTTGAGCAATACGAGGACAGACTTAAAACTGCTCGTTTACATTTTTTTACAATCACTTTGTTACTATTTTCAGTCATTTTTCAAAACTCTAGACACAAAACTCACAACCAATGATCAAAATGCACATTTTTCAAAACTCTAACCCTTTTCTCAATTGCTTGGATACAATACACACAAAACTTAGATCATTTGTTCATTCAACATAAATCACCTGTTCAATATGACACAACTTAACATCAAAGTACTACTATTTCAAAAGGCAATTCACACATTACATTTCAAATGAGTGTCTATTCATTTCCTTACAATGATCTAACTATCAAATGATACAACTGCTCAAAATGATAAGTAACTGTCGCATTACTCTTAATGTATAGTTGTATGGAAACAGAAAAACAATCTTCCGTGTTTACTGTAAATCATGAAAGTTTCAGGATGACAAGATTCATTGTCACCAATTAGCATGGAGCATGAACCAATTAGACTACAATATCCATGGATGTAGCCTAATATTGTATCATAATGCTTCATCAGACACTGTGTCTATGGCCCCAAATACTGTACCACCTTTTCAAACAGTATTGACAGTACTGCACTGTATAGATGCAGGCCCTTCTAATTGCTTGTCAAATTCTGCCAACTCGTTACTGATGATTGAGTGCACATTGTGGAATGAATATATAGTAAAAAGTTGATCCAATTGGATCCAACTGCAAGAGCATAGTGATACGTAACATGGAGCCAGCAGGTGATCCAGGTCACAATGGAGGTCAAGCAGTGGTGGGAGGAAGATGAGGAAGACGTGTTGGTCAAAGGAATGGCAGGGGACAGAGGTGGTCGTGGGCCTCGTTTAAGAGGTGTGGGGGAACGTGGTGGAGGACAAGGCCACGGACCAAGACAGCGGCAGCAACAGAGTGTCCAATGAAATTCGGGCAATAGTTGTAGACCATGTCATAAATCATGGCATGACAATGACTGAGGCGGCTACAATGACACAACCAAACCTCAGAAGGTCAACCGTGGCCTCAATAATCAGAACTTTCCGCAATGAAAACCGGTAAGTTATCAGCATGCACTAAACATTATGCTACTCTCAATTATCAAATGACTGCATACCAATGTGTATCACAGAATAGGTGATGTGACCAAGTGTCTTCTTACTCTAATGTTCCCTGTAGAATTGTGACCAGGCCAAATAGTGGAGGCTGAGGCAAAATTTTAACTGAGCAGGCTGATGTCGATTTGGTTCGGGCCAGAAATGATATTCGCCTTACAGAAATTCGCCAGCATATCTTGGACAATGAAGACATGTTCAGCAATGTGGGATCCATAAGTTTGCCGACTATTTCACGCATACTGAAAAGGCACCAGGTATCTATAAAACAACTATACCATGTGCCTTTCGAAAGAAATGCAGACAGAGTGAAGCAAATGAGGACTGAGTATGTTCAGGTAAGTTCAGTTTCAAGATGGCTGTTGTAAAAACATTCCCAACAATAGGTTGGTTTCACGTGACGTCACAGCAGCAGCGCGAATGAGTCTGGAGGGCAGGGAGTGATGTTTCTATATAGGAATCCTATCAAAAACTCAATATTTGTATGTTTTGCGTTGTTTATGGTTGCTCAAATCGTTAAAATCGAGAACCCAGAAAGTGTTTTTATCGTTTACATATCTTATACCGTTTTTTATAACTTATTTAGTTTTTTTAACTTTAAAAGTTGTCGCCTTTTATAGCGTTTTGCGTATGCTGATACCGAAATGAATATGGATACCTTACCTTTTGTTTTTGAATTGGTTAAATATTCACATTCTTCATGCTATCGTTTGCAGGGAGGAGAAGATATTTTATCCTATTGAATGATAATTTGGTGTTTTAACTTCATTTTTGTAGAATTCCGTTCATGTTGATCTGGTTACCATGGAAACTGCTGCTTCAGCCGTCGTATTGTAGAAAATGTCCAAATAAAATAAATGTTTAACAAGCTGACAGAAGTCGATGCATTTCTTTGTTGGAAGCGTGTAAATGTAACTAGTTTTAATGTTGTTTTTGTAAATATTCACTTTCCCATATGACCACGAAGGAGAATCGGAGGGTCACATTCAGGGACAGACACCGACACGCTGTATTTTTGTATTTATTTCAACAAATGACAACTGAAATCAAACCTATAGAAGCTCATCAACAGTTTTGAAGTGGCTGTGTGCAAGTTATAAAGCGAGTGAGTCATACTCACAAACAATGTTAATTAAATATTACACAAAAACCAAATACAAAACTCAGCTAAGTACAGTAGCCTATGTGTTTATTTTGAGTGAAAGATAGTGGGTTTATTTAGTGACATTATTACATTTGCTAGTCGTCTCACCTTCTCAACCAAGGCAAAAATTTGTATTAGCAGTTTTTTTTCCCCCGAACTATATCGTGAGTTCCTATTACAGTTCTCGATTCAGCATAAATGACCAACAATGGCGACATTTTTCACAATCATGACAGAAAATTAAAATACTGCCCTTAACATCACTTGCAGAAAGGCAGCGCGATATAAACAAACCCAGACTAGAACTGAACACGGCGTTACGGCAGCTTAACATCCTCTATATCTGCCTCCTCGATGGCAGTCAAGTCTTTCAATTCAGTGGAAATGTCGCTCCTCTTCATAACATAAGTATCACGTCCAACATATGTTGTGATTTTCTGTCTAAATCAGCACAGAACGGACTTTTTCCCATCTCTTCCATTCTAATTTTCACTGCTTGCCCTCCACCGGAATTTCGCGCGTCTCGAGAACCACGTGACTGAAAACAACCTATTCTACATAGTACAGTAATCTCTAAATCACTTTCCAAAATGTATTTTTAGAGGGTGATGGAGCTGGATGCTGATGATGACCATCACAAATTCATATATTTGGATGAGGCAGGTTTTAATCTGGCCAAGACAAGGAGGAGAGGTCGGAATTTCATTGGCCACCGGGCAACCATCCAAGTACTGGACAACGTGGGGCCAACATTACCATGTGTGCGGCTATATCAGAAGATGGTGTGGTGGGACGCAGACTTTCTTGATCTCAGGTTCCATCATGCTCATGTGGTGCAAGCATGGTTTCAGGCCCATGCACAATTTACCACCCTGTATTTACCCCCATACTCTCCCTTCCTTAACCCGATTGAGGAACTTTTCTCCGCATGGAGATGGAAGGTTCATGATCGGCACCCTCATGAACAAGTCACTCTTCTCCAGGCCATGGATGACGCCTGCAATGACATCACAGCAGACCAGTGTCAGGCCTGGATTCGCCATGCCCGAAGGTTTTTTCCAAGATGTTTGGCTAATGAAAACATCCATTGTGATGTAGATGAGAACCTGTGGCCAAATCCACAACACAGAGTTGATGACAATGCAGAAGTTCAGTAATCACTCCTGTTTTGTTTCTTACAGTGCAAGCTTCATTGCACTGCTGCAGCCATGATACGGAAGCAAAGTTCCTTGATTATTACGCCTGAATGAGAGTATAGTTCCTAGCCATATCAGCCTAGAAAATCCTTCATCATATGTTAAACGTCAACTTCAGGATGCCAAAATTACCATATTGAACGATTTATTTTTATTTCAATATTTGCAACCATGTTACCAAAATCTAAGACATTTCTAAACAACTAAATATTGAATAAACATAAAATATATAGACAGACTTAATTTGTTTGTTTATTTATTTATATTTTTTTCAATGTGTGCGACTGTTACCAAAATGTATGTCTAAATATAGTTTAAAATTTTAAAATGCAGTTTTTCTAAAATGAAATTAAATAAACATAAAAAATATAAACATTATCTTTACAATAAATAAATGCATTTTTTTTTTTTTTTACATGGTAAATTTTAGTTTTTAGTCTTGTATTTTTAGATACAACAGTATGTCATTTTAATAACATCCATTTATCTATGGAGCACCGCATATGACATCCAAACAAAAACAAAAAAAGGTAAATCATGCGCACAATTTACTGTTTTGTTCTTTCGATTTACTAAATCGTGTGCATAATTTACTATGGGTGTAATGGCACACGTATTCGTACCGTTTAGCCCATTAACCACGTTTAACCACCAATAATCACAATAAGCTCTGTATTTTGTTACTTTCATAAGAAACAAGTCTCATTCCTCAAATTCTGTCCATTTTATCACGAAATTCAAATAATAAATGCCGTTTTGTCGCTCTTTGATGTGGCCTGACTGATCGCTGTATAGATGCCTCAGTTACGGTATATGTATAGTTTAAATAAATCTGTTGTGAAAACAAGTTATGACGGCCACTGTGTAAATTAATATATTTTAACATTGAATTGGGAGTAGAAACAGATATAGTAGTTTAATAGTTTAGGCTCTGTTATTAATTGTAACCTTTAATATTATGTGTACTCATGTGTACAATATTCACGTAATCCTGCTCTGTACTTAAAGACTCATGACTGGTATTAAGAGGGATCAATTATCCTTTTACAAAGTCTTGATGTTGTTTTTGTGCTCTACTAGATCAGGTTTTCCTGCTTGAATGTTGATTATTTTCCTCATATTCTCCACTGTTGCAGCTCCTCTCTTCCCAGTCTGTCAGTAACGCTCTTGCTGCGTCCCAACTCGCCTACTTATACTAAGCCCTAAAAGTATGTACTCTTTCTGTGAACAAAAAGTACATACTTAGCAAAAGAGTAGACAAGCTTTGGGACATATTATTGCGTCATACAATTGCGTCTTTTCTCTCTGTCACCGTAAACTGGCCTGTCAATCATCTTACATCCTCCACATTTCATTTAGTTAATTTCCTACTGTATCGGAGAGAAATACAGTAACACGTTGATCTGCAGTCGTCGGTCTTTCATGTGGAGAACTCTTCTCATATTAATGCATAATGATGCATCAGATCTTCATTGGTATTGCAGATGAAATATAACACAGATAACATTAAATATTTTCTATCAGGTTGAACTGATTATTAGTCACTCAAACCTCTTACCGTCGCACATATCCCGCCCCTTTATTCTGCATATGATTTATTTAAACGAGGAATATTGTGAATATCGTTCCCGGAAGAAAACTCGAGACTACAGTGGAGTTCAGAAACAGGTCACATTAGTGCACAGACACTAGAGAAAATACAGCATTAATCATAAGCTCACCAAAATCCACTATCAACAATCTCTCACACAAGCATTCATATTTGGCAAAACAAACTGGACAATAAAATCTTGATGAAGAGCTTTAGGGTCAAACTATTCTGCTATATCGCTGCGTTCAACTCCATTCTGCTCTCGTCGTATTGACTCGTGACAATAGGGGAATTCAGCTGTAAATATTTATAAAGTGTGCCATTTCCCTCATAATCACAAAAAAAGGTCATTAATGAAAAAGCTGTTTCCTCATGGGCTGGAATGCTGAGCTTCTGTCACTCCCTCTCTGCGTTACAAACTCTCTCAGCGTGGAAACTTGGATTCGGCCTTTACAGCAGCATTAAGTGTTGGATTTCGAGAGATCTGGCATTTGGAAGCGACTCTTGTCTTTTCCACGTGAGACGACATCCCTCATTCGAGTATTTTCCACTTCAGCAGGCAATAAGCATTGACAATATTGCAGCTGGGGAAGGTGTATTAGTGTTTGGAGTTAACGTGCTGTTGGAAGGAGGGAGAACAGGGAAGCCCTGAGGTTATGTGGGGCGTCCAGGGTTGTTTACGTGTTGGCTCTGGATTTAAAGGCCCAGACTGGTGTTAGGAAAGGCCTTCTGGGAATATTTGTGGGCTACGGAGCACACTTCATTACATAAAACCACACTCAGCTAGAGAGAAACTGTATAGACAAACTCAAGAAACCCCAAATATCCACAGCTCAGATAGTCTTCAGCTGCAACTTCTTCATAATGGTGGTATTTTAGTATCATTATAGTTTTTGCTAATATTTTGAATTTTTCACAAACAAAATTATGATTGATTTGTAGTGAATTCCATGAATTACCTGAAACAAAAATATGCTGGCCCAGACTGAGGAATTGCTGTAACATGCCATTCAAAGTTTCATCTCCCTAGAGCTTTACTTATCAGCCACAGCTTCATATTCAAGGGCTTTAAGACTATAAATCTAGAGATAAGCAACATTAGACGTCTGTGTGTGTGTGAGTGAGAAAGAGGTCAGCCTCCCAACACTTCCCATCCGCTGCCACAGAGCACCATTCCAGCATGTTCTGAGGTCATGGAGACACAGGGGTTCCCATTAGCAAAACACCACATCCATCTCCTGAGTAATTACTGCACCATCACCTCTGAGCCAAACCAAACAATGACAGGAACATGCTACAATGGCGTATCGAGGACTGTCTCGATGCAAACTAGACTGAATCTACAAGCAGATAAACCTTATCGTGGCACAAAAGTTTTAAAACTAGGAAACAGGCCAAATTATTAAAACAAGATAATTTCTGTGCTCAGGCATGCCGCTTTGAAGCCAGTGCTGCTTCTTGCAAAGAAAAGGTAAACATGTTGACATAGAAACCTGTATAAAGCTTAAAAACGGTGGTCCGCAAGACCTTTTGGACTCCATGAAGTCCACAATAATATTCTGAAACCCCTTTTCCAATTGTTTGTGATTTACTCTACAAAGATTATGGATAAGGATTTTGAAAAAGATATTTTAAAAATCCAGCCGTTTTTGTGTGTGTCCCTTTAAATGCAAATGAGCTGCGGAGGGCGGAGCTTTAACAGCTTGTGCTTCGGTCGCTTAACAACAACAAAGCTGGAGAATCTCATGCAGCCAAAATGAGGATTGTCAGTAACGGTGTTCAGCCTTACATTGTTCAAACCAGAGTCGACACTGATGGAGAGACTCAGGAAGAAGTTACAACTTTAAGACGTTTCTGAATGGTTAGTGGATAAATTGATGTAGTTGCTGTGGAGTTGATTCAACTCATCCACTAGCATGTGTCGTCATGTTCATCTTTTGTGTTGAATTGACCCTCGTTTGTGAAGCAGTCCGGCATAAAATTACGGCATGACAACAACACTCAACTACAACAACTCTTCCTCTTCTCTAAAGCAGCCCAACATGGCCCCGCCCCCTTTGTTGAGTGTTCTCGGGGGCGGGGTTTATGCAAATTTTAGGGTTAGTGATGTCACTAACCCGGGAAGAAGCTCGTTGTAGTCCCTACCAGCCGTTTGTTGTAGTCTCCCTTTGCATTGAACTCTGAGCGTCGTAACTTTACAACAGCAACATTACACACTAACTAAAGTTAAAAAAGACACATCATAATTAACCACACCATTAATGATAGTTAACTAATGCCAACTAATGAGACCTTATAATAAAGTGTTACCCTATTTTGTAGAGCTTGGCATAACTAGAAAATTGTATATTCATAATAAAAAAGCTCAAGAACATTCCATTAATGGGTAACACTTTAGAATACTGATCCTTCATTAATGAATAACTACACAGGAACAAATGAGTAATGCAGTATTAACACTCTAGTAACTACTATTAACTAACAAGTAACTCTGATGAATGAATTAGTAAATAATAGTGCTCAGTTGAAGGTGGTAGTTCACTATTAACTAATCAGTAACTACTGTTTTTTTTCATACCGCCCAGAGAACTACTAAGAACTACTATATACATGTTTGTAATTAATGTGAATAATGTATAATTAATTCTAGAGTAAAGGCTTTGGTAAACCACTAGTAATGACTGAAGTATTACCAAATACCTAAGAAGGAATTACTAATTATTTGGATCAGTATTCTAAAGTGAGAAACATGATAACTCTCTAGTAACTACTGAAATCAATGTAAACTTTTGAGGTTTTTGTAAAGTATTGGATAGTAATAACTCAAGAGTTACTATATAACTCTAAAGGAACTACTAATTATTTGGATCAGTATTCTAAAGTGAAGATCATAGTAACCCACTAGTAATTACTCAAGTGTTACTACATCCTTCTAAATGAACTACTAATTATTTGGGTCAGTATTCTAAAGTGAAGATCATAGTAACCCACTAGTAATTACTTAAGTGTTACCAAATATATCATGAGGAATTACTGTACAAAAACATACAAAAACATAAAAAGTTTACAATGACTCCAGTAGTTACTAGAGAGTTATCATGTTTTTCACTTTAGAATACTGATCCAAATAATTAGTAATTCTTTCTTAAGTATTTAGTAATACTACACTCATTACTAGTGGGTTACCATGGCCTTTACTTTAGAATTAATTATGCATTATGCATCATTCATGTTAATTATGAACCTGTATATAGTAGTTCTTAGTAGTTCTCTGGGAGGAATGAAAAAACAGTAGTTACTGATTAGCTAATAGTGAGCTACCACCTTCAACTGAGCACTATTACTTACTAATTCATTCATCAGAGTTTATTGTTAGTTAATAGTAGTTACTAGAGTGTTAATAATGCATTACTCGTTTGTTCCTGTGTAGTTATTCATTAATGAAGGATTAGTATTCTAAAGTGTTACCCATTAATTTACATGACTTTTCCAGGTCTAGAAATCACACTTTTAAAATGAAGCTTCCTCACATATCCAGGTCTTTCCAGACCCTGATTCTTTAAAGAACACAAGCTGTTGTTGAGGGACTGAATTTAAATAAGAAATAAGAAAACTGAAATAAGAAATATATCATCTTGAAGCCCCCTTAGAAGTCCCCTATTGGGCCCCAGACCCCTGTTTGAGAACGAGAATGGGAATTGTTTTCAGTAAGTTTTATTAATATTACTAGAAGTAGACAAATCACAAATCTATTAGTTATGTATGAAACATCCAAATGCAGCTTTCTTCTTTAACAGTTTTGTTACATTTCAAAAAGATGTTTGTTGATCAACCAGAGAAAAATTGCTCACATAGGGATGATCACATAGGGCATTTGGAACTTGCCCCGTGAACCGTTCGGTACGAATACGCGTACCGTTACACCCCTACTACATAGCCATAAAAATTCTGTGAAACAAACATTCAGATTGCTTGGGATATGATTTGGTTATAATAATGATATCTCTTGACTTTTGATTTCAGACACTGATACATTTTTTGAGATTTAAATAGCTATTTCAGAAGAGGCAAAGTCAGTTTGCTCTTCATTGAATCTCATTGCCGTCTAGAAAGAAACCATTCAGGTATTAACATGATCTCATTTGAAACTTTCTTTCCTACAGGGAAGGATATGAGGTGAATGTTTTCCCTAAAACATTTAATTTTTAACAATTTTTCCCAGCTAGCTTGGACTGACCTGCTGTGTAAACGAGTGTGTACTGGCCGCGTTGAGTGTGAAAGGTTTTGGTGCTGGAGAGTTTGGTTGCTCCAGTAGAGGATGAAGACGCCAGTCTGCTTCGCTCGGACTCAATGTATTTCAGTATAACGCTTGTGATCTTCTCTCCACCTGTTCCATTGGACAGCACTTTCTTCAACAGGACTGACTGGGCCTCTTTTAAACTGCAATACAAAACAAAACATATAAATAAATGCATAATATGTATGTATTTTTGAGGTTATGTAAATGAAAATATAATCAAACTTCACAAACTATGGTGTCTGGTACAGTATAGCCATATAAATGTCAACTATTGTAATTGTACATTTATTACTATTGTGCAATCTCCTTCAAGACATTTTAAACTAAAAGCCATTCAAGTGGCCGGAAATTTCTGCATTTAATTCAAATTGTCCTTAATGGTCCATTAAAATAATGAAAAGAACTCCACTGCAAACAGAGAGACGGTACCAACTTTCTTGCTGTGGTTTCCTGTACAACCGTATGCCCGAGTTGATGCTAATGTGGCAAACCTTTTTCAAATCCACAGCATGGACTTAAAAAACATGCATGAGCATGAGCTCATTTTCCCAAACAGAGATGATTTACAGTGAAAACAAGCTGACGTGAGCTTGGGTCAACAGCAAACAGCCTATAAAACATGCATATGGCCATTTCCATTTTACATGCAACCTTCCCAACTCTGCATGTGTCATACACACACTCACTCTGCATAAACACCCTCGGAGACACAGCAGGAGATGATTTGAGAGGGGACTCATTCACAGAAACCCATGATAAAGGACAACTGGATAGGTCCTAATACAGAGCCCTGAGGGACTCTTCGATTTGCACTGAACTCCAGCAATGATAATAAGTCTTATACTGTATTTTTCAAATATAGAACACATCTCTGAATCAAAAAAAATCTTCCAAGCGCAATATTTTTTTATTTTTTAACAAAACAACCATGTCAAATGTCTGTCTTTGGGGTGCACTAATATTTCTATTATTTATTTCATGCTTTGGAACAATCCTCTTAAACAGCTAACAAGCATAGGACATTTCCTAAAAACCTCACTGTGATGATTTACTACCTTTTAGAGAACATTTCAGACAAAGAGGTTTCTAAAATACATACGTAGATCAAATACCTTTCATAGCAGACAAGTGTAAGCATTCATATCTTACTTAAAAAGCCATGGAAATAAAAGCACAACTTGCTTGCTTTATCGATTCTGGGTTTAGTTGCCAAGCTCGGGACTTTCAAAAACAGAGGACTTATCTGACAAATCTAGTTCACACATTGAATGTGATATAAAAACTGTTGAAAGACGAGGAAATTGCAGGCTGTCAGCACAGAGTGTGTATGCAACATTGGCCCGCCAGGTAGATCATTGAAACTGACCCATAAATGGAGTCTTTCAATAGTCTATTGTTAGAGAACTGTTTCCACAGGGCAGGCCCTTCCTTCCCAAGCTTAGATTCAGCAGTGGACTTGCTCAACAGTCTGAGATCATTGCAGAGTCTGAGTGGGTCTGATTGGCCTCAAAAAAGGCTGTAAATCTCTCAAACTAGGACACAAAACTAAAATGTACTGGTTTAGAGTAAGGTTTAGGGTTGCCAAAATAGACGTTTTTTTTTTTTTTTTTTTGATAAATACAAATTTGAGGGTTTAAAAAAATACTTACATTATGGTCAAAAATAACTTTTTTTGCCCTTACTGCTGTGGCATTAAGTATACCGATAATTTTCAAGGGATTTTATCAAAGTTATAAATTCCAGGATTTGGGACAACACTAGTAATGATATTTCAAATAAGTTCTAGTTTAACTTTATTGGATGAAAACTAGCATTTTAAAATTTGAAATTGTGTCGATTCTTCTCTGACAGGCAATATTATCATGCAAACTGAAAACTCCACAAGTTTTGTTTATTATTATTTCGGCTAATTCGCCAACAAACTCGCATTAAGATCATTAACTAACCTCACTAAACTGACCTGTTATGTTTTGTGGATCTCCTTCAGGGACCCCTGAGTGAAAACCCTGGCGTTATACAATAGGCTAAACACTTTTTCTTATCTTTTATAAATGTTAAAACCTGTCCTCTAAATCAAGATGTTGCAAGATGATTCCTTGGTGTGACATAAACTACTTCTTAACCATGACCGCATATACACTTTCTCAAGTAAATATATTCCATCTTGAATATCAAAGCTCTGATCAGAGACCTCCAAGGGACAAGACTTAACTTTATGGTATTCGTTGCCCCATCAATCTGAGATCAGATGAGGTGTGGCTCTCCAATCATAACACTTTTCTTCAGTACCTTTTGTTCTTTTGCATCCTCTGTCATCTGAATACAGTATAAAAGAAGCATCTGCCTATGGGGCAGCCAGTCAAAACAAATATGTCATTTTGAGGGTGAGCAGTACATCTTCTACTCCACATTATCCACCTTGGCAAAACATTAGGTGAGATTAGAGATAGTGTTATTTTTCATTTCAGGGTGGAGAGTGAGCGGTGAGAAGATAAGGGTTACTTAAGGCCTCTGTATAAAGAAAGAACAAATATACCTAACATCAGTGTATACAAATGTTGCAGTTGTTTACAATTTGGATGGAATTATAATCCTTTAGAATCCCTCAAGAAGCTTTGAGTACAAAAGTAATCTTCCTACTACATCAGGTGGGAAAGAAGAGCATTCAAACAACGACATTCTCGAATGTGCAAGTTTTACAATCTTGTGCTGCAGTGCAGTGAAGTAGAGTCAGATGGGTATTTACAGTAGATATGAATTTGGAGTATGAGAGCGCCGCCTGTAGGCAAATCCTAGTAACACACGTAATTTGTTTCTTTTGTGAAAGGAATGTCTACATACTGGATTAAAAAAATCTGGTAACACTTTGGTATGGGGAACATATTTACTATTAACTAAAGCTTTTGTATCAATAAACTCTTAATTTACTACTTAATAATAGTTAGTAAGGTAGGTGTTAAGTTTAGGTATTGGGTAGGATTAAGGGATGTAGAATATGCAGAATAAGGCATTAATATGTGTTTTATAAGTACTAATAAACAGCCAATATGCAAGCTAATAAGCAACTGTAAAAAAAAAAAAATGTTGGTTTAACTTAAAAAAGTAAGTTACCTGGTTAATTTTGAGTTCATTGAAATTAAAAATGTAAGTTAATACAATGAAGGCGATTGGTTTAATCAACAGAAAGTTGTCTGAACTACATCAATTATCTAAGTTCATTTGACAAAATAAATTATCATGAAATTATTAGTTTTTTTTACAGAATAGTTAAAAGTGATAGTTGTTCCCCATACTAAAGTGTTATGAACATTGAAAACATTCAACAAATTAAAAGTACATTGTAAATATTGTTTAGATCTATATTACTTTCCTTCTGTTTGTTTATTTGTGTGCTTTATATTTTAATTGGAAAACTTGATTTCCTCTGGAAAATTGCTGTTTTAAATATTTTTTTTAACAGTGGGTAAGATATGGGGAAAAAGTGACAGTGCCTTTATCTGTATGTTTAGTCAAAACATGCACTGTTAACTGTAATTTTTCCACTTTGTGGCAGCAAATCGTGAACAATTGTTTTATAAACACTTAAAGTCGCACCATGTCATTTTTTTTCCATATAACAAAACTGTACAACCTAAACAAATGATTAGTAATTTAAATAAGTTTAAAAACTCCAAACACAAATGATTTGCTGAGTTGAACAAAAACTTAAAAAAGTCCAAATATAAGGGAATGATACATAAACATTAAAAATAATTACCAGTGTAAGCTAGAAGCACTTTTTGAATTTGAAAGGTAAAGGGGACCTATAATACCCCTTCTCACAAGATGTAATATAAGTCTCTGGTGTCTCCAGAATGTGTGTGTGAAGTTTCAGCTCAAAATCCCCCACAGATCATTTATTATAGCTTGTCAAATTTGCTCCTATTCGGGTGTGAGCAAAAACACGCCGTTTTTGTGTGTGTCCCTTTAAATGAAAATGAGCTGCTGCTCCCGCCCCCTTTCCAGAAGAGGGCGGAGCTTTAACAGCTCAACAACAACAAAGCTGGAGAATCTCACGCAGCCAAAATGAGGATTGTCAGTAACGGTGTTCAGCCTTACATTGTTCAAACCGGAGTCGACACTGATGGAGAGTCTCAGGAAGAAGTTACAACTTTTAGACGTTTCTGAATGGTTAGTGGATAAATTGATGTAGTTGCTGTGCAGTCCGGCGTAAAATGACGGCATGTCAACAACACTCGACTACAACAACTCTTCCTCTTCTCTAAAGCAGCCCAACATGGCCCCGCACCCTTTGATGTGTGTTCTCTGGGGCGGGGTTTATGTAAAATTTAGGGTTTGTGATGTCACTAACCCAGGAAGAAGCTCTTTGTAGTCCCTACCCGCCGTTTTTTGTAGTCCTTAAAAAGTGATTTCTGTTAAGAAAATATCTCCCTTTGCATTGAACTTTGAGTGTCATAACTTTGCAGATGTTTTTTATAATCAAGCAGCAACATTACACACTAACTAAAGTTAGAAAAGTGAAATCATAATCGAGAACCCCTTTAAGATATTTCTGTACACTGCAATTATTCCTTTCCTAAAATAGCTATTGATGTGCTTTCCAAGACACTGTCTCACTTGTGAAGAGTTCACTCACCTGGGCGGTTGCCAGCGTAATGAGTATGTCATTCTTGCATCTGGGTTGGAGGCAGATGTGGAGATGTTGGGTTGGATGGTGGTGGATACAGGTGTCGCTGTGGTAACTGTTGCCACGGCAGCGGTTGAGTGTAAGATGGGACCAGGCTGTGTCTCAAACCAGGTGCTCAGGGTTGGGTTGATATTAAAATGTTCACAGCGATGGCCGTGGAAGCCTGGACGACACTGACAGATGTTCAGCCGGCGACAGACTGCTTTATTATGGCAGCGCGGGTGACATCTTGCTAGTGGGAGAGCAACAGAGAATGGCATGTCAAGCGATTTTATTTTCCCGATCAAATCCCATGACTTCTTTTTTAGAGTGTGTTTTTATTGGACACAACACATTTCAGTTGAAAACTGGAAGTATTTTGAGTTGCACTGGCCCTTTAATGACACATGGGTCAAGGGGTTAGTTATTAGTTGGTAAATCTAGCTACATAAGGATTAGGAAGGTGTGGATTATAATGAGAAAGCTGAGGGGCTGGATTAATTGTGCAACTGAGCTCAGGCGCTGCCTCAACATGGCATTCAAAGGTTTGGCCTACTTACAGTAAAGGATTGTTATAATGTTCAGGCATCCATAAAGTACATTTTACTGCTGAAAGTAAGATGCATGAACATAATATACATAAAAATCTTTACATATCATCTAGCCCACATGAACCTAATAAAATCTTTCCATAAAACAAATAAAGATGCAAAGGGAACAACGAACACTGTGCACAGTGGAAACAAATTAAGAACAGATTTTAATCTCCAACGTGAACTTATGTGCATTAATTGAAAACTGAATATGGACTCACAAAATGTTTTCATTAAATGCCTGTCAAATGGGAACACACAGGCTGAGGGGTTGATTGCTTGACTTACATAAAACACTTGATAATGGTAATAACAGCATATTTCATTAATGCAATACAGAATCAGAATTGGTTGACTGTAAATGCGGCCATATGGAGCAAACTATAGATAAAAACAACGACGTAACTTGCTGCTTCACTACCATAGTTCAACTAGCTAGTCACGACTGTTTCCCGAAACCATATTGTCGCAAACCAGCCATGATGTCACGCAGGAGGTGGAGTAATAACTTCTAGATTTTTTGCTATAAATTACAGACATTGCATCTGAGGACTGATAAAATAAAATATGACAAGATCTCAGAGTTAAACTGTGTCAGAAAAAAATTATCTTAATTATGTCAGATAACACTTAAGCAAAACATGGTCAGGTCAAAGTGTCTGAATAATTATTGGTTCAAAATTTTTATCAGTTTTACTGGTTGTCCACTGTATGAATAATTTTTGGGTATAATATGTAACAGTTTACTGTATTTAAAAAAGTTCAAGTTCTTTAAAGTATGTTCATTTGTACACTCAATACTTGGTCGGCAGCACATATTACAGCAAATGACTTGCTCTAGCACAGATTACAGCATCAGTGAAGTGTGGCATGGAAGTGATCAACCTGTGGCACTGCTGAGGCACTATTGAGGCTTCAGATCATCTGTATTTTGTTGGATCGACTGTTTCTCATCTTTCTCTTGAAAATATCCCATAGATTCAGGGGTCAGGCATGTTGGCTGGCCGATAAAACACAGTAATATCATGGTCAGCAAACCACTTGGAAGTGGTTTTCGCACTGTGGGCAGGTGCTAAAGTCCTGCTGGAAAAGGAAATCAGCATCTCCATAAAGCTTGTCAGCAGATGGAAGCATAAAGTGCTCTAAAATCTCCTGGAAGATGGCTGTATTGACTTTGCACTTGATAAAACACAATGGACCAACACCAGCAGACGTCACGGCCCCCCAAATCATTACTAACTTCAGAAACTTCCCACTAGACTTCAAGCAGCTTGGATTCTGTGCCTCTCCAGTCTTCCTTCAGACTCTGGGACCATGATTTCAACATGAAATGCAAAATTTACTTTTATCTGAAAAGAGGACTTTCGACCACTGTTCACTGTCCAGTTCTTTTTCTCCTTAGCCCAGGTAAGATGCTTCTGACGTTGTTTCTGTTTCAGAAGTGGCTTGGTAGTCCTTTTTCTGAAGATGTCTGAGTGTGGTGACTCTTGATGCGCTGACTCCGGCTTCATTTGACTCATTGTGAAGCTCTCCCAAGTGTCTGGATCGGCTTTACTTGACAGTATTCTCAAGCTTGTGGTCATCCCTGTTGCTTGTGCACCTTTGCCCAATTTGTTCCTTCCAGTCAACTTTGCATTTAATATGCTTTGATACATCACTCTGTAAACAGCCACCACATTCAGTAATGACCATCTGTGACTTACTCTCTTTGTGGAGGGTGTCAATGATTGTCTCCTGGACCATTGCCAAGTCAGCAGTCTTCCCCATTAGTGTGGTTTCAAAGAACAAGAGATGCCCGGAATTTATACTGTAGGGATGGTCACTTACTGAAACTCAAATGTAAATATTCAAATATTTTGAGATACTGTATTTTGGACTTTCATGAGCTGATGAATATTAATGATTTGTTAAGTCTACATGTCATAAAAACAAGAAACTGTTCTTCTAACCACAGCTTGAGAGCTGTCGATCCAACCACACAAGTCTGCGATGCAATTTGCGAATGTTCATTTGAACGATGGTTTCAGGAAACACCAAATCGTGTTAGTATAACGCTGCTTTTGGGAAACGCACCCCAGATTAGGTATTTTAGTAGACTGAACGTTACAAAAATGACTTGGAGGACTTAAAGAGATGAACGAAAGTCTTTGGAACAACATGAGGGGGAGTAATTAATGACATCATTTTTTTGGGTGAACTAACCCTTTAAAACAACTGCAAGGTTTGTTTTGTGACTTCATTGGTTCTGCTGAACTGAAAGCTCAGTGGTTTAGAGCAGCGTTCTCAACCAGGGGGCCTCAGCAAACTCCCAAAGGGGACGCAGGATGAGTCTATTATTATTATTATTATTAATTTATAAACATAATTAAAATAATTAAAATCCTATTTTTTTCCTCGATAACAATTTTTTTTTTATTCATGCAAAGTGTTATACACACACACATATATATATACAGTATATATATACAGTACAGTCCAAAAGTTTGGAACCACTAAGATTTTTAATGATTTTAAAAGAAGTTTCGTCTGCTCACCAAGGCTACATTTATTTAATTAAAAATACAATAAAAAAAACCTGTAATATTGTGAAATATTATTACGATTTAAAATAACTGTGCACTATTTGAATATATTTCACAAAGTAATTTATTTCTGTGATCAAAGCTGAATTTTCAGCATCATTACTTCAGTCTTCAGTGTCACATGATCCTTCAGAAATAATTCTGATATGCTGATTTGCTGCTCAAGAAACATTTCTGATTATTTTCAATGTTGAAAACAGTTGTGTACTTTTTTTTTTCAGGATTCCTTGATGAATAGAAAGTTCAAAAGCATTTATCTGAAATACAAAGCTTCTGTAGCATTATACACTACCGTTCAAAAGTTTGGGGTCAGTAAGAATTTTTATTTTAATTTTTTTGAAAAGAAATTAAAGAAATTAATACTTTTATTCAGCAAGGATGCATTAAATCAATCAAAAGTGGCAGTAAAGACATTTATAATGTAACAAAAGATTAGATTTCAGATAAACACTGTTCTTTTGAACTTTCTATTCATCAAATAATCCTGAAAAAAAATATTTTGTACAATTGTACACATTAAATGTTTATTGAGCATCAGATCAGCATATTAGAATGATTTCTGAAGGATCATGTGACACTGAAGACTGGAGTAATGATGCTGAAAATTCAACTTTGCATCACAGGAATAAATTACTTTGTGAAATATATTCAAATAGAAAACAGTTATTTTAAATTGTAATAATATTTCACAATATTACTGTTTTTACTGTATTTTTAATTAAATAAATGTAGCCTTGGTGAGCAGACGAAACTTCTTTTAAAAACATTAAAAATCTTAGAGGTTCCAAACTTTTGGACTGTACTGTATATATATAACAATTTTTTTTATTCATGCAAAGTGTTACACACACACACACACACACACACACATATATACTGTATATGTGTGTGTGTGTGTGTGTGTGTGTGTGTGTGTGTGTGTGTGTGTGTGTGTGTGTGTGTGTGTGTGTGTGTGTAACACTTTGCATGAATAAAAAAAATTGTTATTGAGGAAAACAAATAGGATTTTAATTATATATATATATATATATATATACATATATAGTTTTGTTACTATTATATTATGAATATTGTGTTGGGCAGTGGGGGCCTTTAATAAATAAACGTAGTGAATCAGTGGTTTAGTACATGTTTTGGTAACACTTTATTTTACAGTGCCATAGTTACACGTTACTACATGTACTTACTATAGTAATAACAGTAAATTATGCATAATTACAAGTAACTAACCATAAACCAAACACTAACCCTAAATGTAACTCTATAGTAAGTACATGTAGTTAATTACTATTACTCAGTACTTATTTGAGTAATTACAATGTAACTGTGGCACTGTAAAATAAAGTGTAACCCATGTTTTCCCTTCTGTGAAGTTGTTACGGCTCGCAGCTGTGCTGACACTTCAGCTCATTGCCTCATTTGAAAAATCAGACAAATGAAGAGGATTTGAGCCAGATGAAATACTGGCAGCCATATATTTCTGTCTGTCTGTCTTTCTATGAACATAAAACCATCTGAATGGCCCTGAAAAGATACTCACGTTTTGTGCACTGCTTGGTCTTGGGGTTGACTAGCCATGAATAACAGCACCTGGTGCCACAAACGTTGGGCCTGGAGAAAGACGGACAAAGATCAGGAGTGTCAGAGTGAGAGATCAAGGGTGAAGCTCTAGGAGTGACAAGAACAAAAATATAAAAAAGTAAAGGTCATCACATGCCACACTGCACAAGCATGGAGTCTGCATTTGCTTAAAATTGTGGAATAAACTTCATTTGCATCAAAAATTCACTTTCATTTCACCCTTTTCCAGGCTCCACGCCAAATCAATCTGTCCAGCATAATCACAATTTAACCACTTCTGAAAGGACATCTTTAAAAGACTCACAAACCGTGGCCCTGGGCCCCTTAAGATGCATTGGACTGAGTGAATAGCCTTGGGTTTAAGCTGACCCTTCACCTCGTGTTGTATTCAGCTTGGACAAATAGCGGCGATGAATAAAAATGAAGGGGGGAGCGAGTTTGTTATAGACGCCCCCCTTGTTGGGCCTCCGTCCTGCCTGTGCCTACGCACATGAGAAATATTGTTTTTCCCACAGTGGCGTTGGCTGTCCCGTCTGGTGGGTAAACTTTGCTGGATTAAGAGTCTTCTTTCAGACTCCTGGCCCGCATCTGTTTATCTTGCTGCTATTGGGAGAAAAGGCAATTAGCACACTAACACAAGCCGAGCCGGTCCTGAATGCTTGCTTGAAAAGCAGCGGCCGGTGCGCATAAACCTGACCCTTCTGTAGCGTCGGGTGGGATTTGCTAATTAGTTACAGTATGTGCTTTTATTGTATGGCTTCTGAAGGGACACTGTTGGAACTTGCCAGTCCGAGGGATGATGTGCAGCGTAAGCCGATTGAGACAGAGCCAGCATTGGACGATCCAGGCTACATGGAGGTCAGAATGACCTATAACCTTCCAAGAGGGATCAAAGCTAATTCGGCACACACAGACTTTTAACTAAAATCACTAATTAAAACCACTTGATCATTATTTGAGCTTTAAACTTTTTTTGTTGTTGATTTTATGCTACTTTTTTTTTTTTTTTACTGCTTGTCAATGAGATACCAAAATGCATTTGTGAAACAATACAAAATGGCACATTTTTGCCAATTTTGGAGTGTCTTGTTGGCAAAGTTTATTTACACTAACTCCGCCCACCAATGGCCAGCCATACAAGATTAAAAATGATGCGCAACACTCAACGCCTGCAGTGGTGTTGGCTGTAGGGAGAAAAGCTTGTAGAAATAGCTTTTGACGTGATCGACCCGAGTTCGAATCCACCTTTTGCTGAACTCGTTCTTCTCTCTTTTCTATGGAAGCTTGCTTCTGCCACTAAATAAAAAAATTAAATTTCTGACTTTTTTTCTCACAATTGCAAATTTGCATCTCACAATTCTGACTTTAACCCGCAATTCTCAGAATTGTGAGATATAAACTCACAATTGCAAGTTTTACATTTTTTTTTTTTTTTTTTTAGAAAACGATGTCTGGGATCATGTAGAGCTTCTTTGAAGCTGCAATGAAACTGCAATTTGGACCTTCAACCCGTTGAACCCCAGTGAAGTCCGCTATATGGAGAAAAATCCTGGAATATTTTCCTCAAAAACCTTAATTTCTTTTCAACTAAAGAAAGAAAGACATGAACATCTTGGATGACATGGATGAAGTCAACTAATCCTTTTACAGCTCAGGAGTATGAGTTGAATGAACCACATGAAACTTTTATTTTGAGTTTTTGAAGGCTTCAGTGCTCATTTTTGCATATAAAAAGAGCGAAAAGTACAATCTTCTTTGTAAAAGAGAAAGCCATACTTGTTTGAAACAACATGACGTGAGTAAATGATGACATTGTTTTCATTTTTGGCTGAACTGTCCCTTTAAACTGAAGCTGTGCTAAGATGTCTCATAACACTGAGACCTTTTACCACCAGTCTGTCTGTCTGTTCTCTAAATAAATCCTTGACCCTGCACTGGACCCAATCAGGGAAGTTTCTGCACTGACAGAATGGAAAGTTGCCATCAACTTTTGTACCCAGTTTTGGTTTTAATATGGAGTCGACACCTAAACGATACATTCCCAATGAGACGTGAGTGATGTTTACAGAGCTGAGAGAGGATCCCATTACAGCAAGACTTGATAGTGATCGAAGACGTCTGTGTTTATTCTGTTCACATGGCTACAGCGGACAACTTTTTTCATATAGTCAAAAAGTATTGGGGGCGTGTTAAAGGGATAGTTCTCCAAAAAAATAATGTTCAAAGCTGCTTTTTTTCCATACAATGAAAGTAGATCGTAACTAGAAAAGGCATTGATCAACACTGACTTTGAGAGCAGCTTGGACATTCTGCTAATTATCTGTTTGTGCTCCACAGTAGAACAAAAATCGTCAGGTTGAAAATGGACAAACCCAGCGATTGGGTTGTTTTAAGCCAGCAGTTGGGTTAAATGTTTGCCCAACATGTTGGGTAGTTTTATTTAACTCAACTATTGTTTAAAAATTACTGTATTGCTTGCTTAAAATGAACCCAAAATATGTTGGAAATTAACATTTATTAATAAGTTTAATGAATAATAATTAAACAATAAAATGTATTAAATTGCTTATTAATGAATGTTCAGCTTTTGATTATTATTGTTGCCTCTAGCAATTATGTCTGATTTTTAATTTCTAACCAATTTTGGGTTCATTTTAAGTCAGCCATACAGTAATTTTTAAGCAATAGTTAAGTTAAATAAAACTGCCCAGCACATTGGTCAAACGTTTAACCCAATCGCTGGGTTTGTCCATTTTCAACCCAACTTGGGTTATTGTTAACCCATCATTTTTTAGAGTGCACCTTTAGAAAGTATAGTGTATTAAAACACCAATTGCAGATGTAACAGGGAATCTGCAAATATTATAATGCATTTTAACTTATAATTATTTACAATTAACTTTTATTTACAAATTAACTTACAATTATTTACGAAAAGACATAATGCATTATAACATACGTTAAGCAGAGGTGTAATTTGTGGGTGGGACAGGTCCCCACCACTTTTCGCAAGAGTCGATATTGTCCCTACCACTTTTTGAAACATCTCGTGGCACGGATGTACCTAATACACATGAAACATCTCCAAACATCATTCATTTGTTAAATAAGAGGCGATCTGGCGCTGTTGACGCTGTTATCAGTGGCGGGAAACTGTGCTCTTTTGGCACAGATGAGCACTTTATCACAAAACACCACTGTTGTGTCGAATTTCGCCCCCCTGACAAATTACCCACTACCCACTTGGGAGGGGGGGGACTATACGATGGTGAATTATAACCCAGAACCTCTCTGACACGCTTAAAAGTTCTACCAGCAGACCATTAAGTCAGATGACCATTTTATGTGATTTTATGTATTTATTCATTGACGTGAAATTCACAGTTTGCCGGGAGTTTAACTGACAGACGATCTGACCAATCATGACACCGAGTTTGTCAGACAAACAAACCATACAGGAGAGTTAATAAATTAACGTTGGTGGATTTGAACTTAAAAAAAAAAAAAGTGGCGCATACTGATGTCTTTCTGTGGTTGACACAACATACCTTCTAATGTTCATTTAAAATTATTACTAGTAGGAAGAGATGATCAGTTTACATGCCACTTGAACTGAATCTTTTAATGAGACAAATGGTATTTATTGTTTGAATTTCTTTTAAAAATTTACAAAATTTGAAAGCTGAGACTTTGTTTCATACCAAAAGTAACAAAAAGCATCAAAAAGTATCAAAACAAAAAGGGTTTATAGTTTTCTTCTTGGCCCCGGCTCTTTTTTCCAGCACCTCATAACAGAGAGCCATGGAGAAGCTTCAATAAAACCTCAACCGCGGTCCTCAAGGTCAAACATGTGGGTTAACTGCCGGATTGTCACAAAGCTCCCACTTTGCTTGGCACCTCCATCAAAAAGGAGGAAATAATCATGTTTTTGTCTCTCTTTGAGATCTCAGAGGTGTGAAAGGCTCCGTTGATGCGCTCTGAAATGAAGCCATTTGCTGCGCTTGGCCTCCTGAACTGTTGAACCTGCATTCGGCCTGTCAGCTTTACTAAACTCCACAACAACGCCCTCCTTCTCCATCTAGGGCTGTGAAAACGCTACCATATTCCCCATGCCTCCAAACCCCATTGCCCCGGGATGGACGTGTTTCCACGGTCAACGTCCTCGGTTGACCTGAAAGCACAATGACGTCCAGAGGAGGTGGGATTGTTACAGAAGAGCAGTGGTGCATCCTTGATGAACTCTTACAAAGGTTCAGTGGCATTTTGGCTCCGTCGAAATGAATATGAATAGAAGGGTAAGTAATTTCCTGCTCTGTTATGGCTTACAAAGACCAGTCACTAAGTCTCCAACTTTTCAGGATAATCATGAATTCCTCTCATTGCTTGAAGGATCAACACATCCGGAGTGAGTCTAGAGAAACATCTGACTGAATGTTACCACTGTGAACAAAGACGGGCCAATGTTTTCATGTCATTCTGGTTCTATAAACGACTTTGATTGAAGTAAAGTGCTCTGCTATGTCTCTCTGGGCCTATAAACTGCTTGTAAATGAAAGTAAGAGAAAAACGGTTTAGATGGCCGGTCAAGATGAGGACGAGATGTGTAGTGAACAAGACGTTCCTCCTTTACACTCAAAACAACCTAAATTGGGTTGAAAATGGACAAACCCAGTGATTGGGTTGTTTAAACCCAGCGGTTGGGTTAAAATGTTTATTTATTTTTATTTAAACCAATTATTGTTTAAAAAGTACTATTATGGCTGGCTTAAAATGAACCCAAAAGAGGTTGGAAATTAAAAATCAGACACAT
Organism: Chanodichthys erythropterus; assembly: GCF_024489055.1. Lineage (NCBI taxonomy): Eukaryota > Metazoa > Chordata > Actinopteri > Cypriniformes > Xenocyprididae > Chanodichthys > Chanodichthys erythropterus. The sequence continues at coordinate 2,382,413 of NC_090227.1, read as the reverse complement.
AATTACTACTAGAGGCAATAATAATAATCAAAAGCTGAACATTAATTAATAAGCAATTTAATAAATGTTTATTGTTTACTTATTTTTCATTAAACTTATTAATAAATGTTCATTTATTAAACATATTAATAAATGTGAATTTGGGTTCATTTTAAACAAGCAATACAGTAATTTTTAAACAATAGTTGAGTTAAATGAAACGACCCAGCAGGTTGGGTCAAACATTTAACCCAATCACTGGGTTTTGCCATTTTCAATCCAACTTGTGTTGTTTTTAACCCAGCATTTTGTCAATAGTATCAGAAAAAAAAAATTGCAATAGAATTCCATTATTTCATTATTATCAATAAATCTTTAAAGTTGTCAATGGGATTACTAATGGAATTCCAATCATTACTTGCAACCAATCCAAAAGGATCCTAATGGGATAGAAAAAAAAATCTCTTTGGAATCAGATTCTAGCAATTACAGAAAAATACGAATTTAGCTCATTTTTATTTGCTCCTCATGAAAGTTCTGCAAACCCTCCATCATTGAACCTGTTCTCTCTTAAAAATAAACAGTGAACAGTTCTTAAAAAAATATCTTTTTTTTTTTTTCTTAGTGTGAAGAACATTTTAATAGCCTTTTCTAAAGCACCTTTTACACTACAAAAATAATCTTTTTGTGGAACGAAAACGTTCTATGGATGTTAAAGGTTCTTAATGGAACCACATGCCAATAAAGAACCTTTATTTTTAAGAGTGTGCATTTATGTTCACTACATTTAAAAGCAATAATAGGCTATAATAAAAGTCTATTTAGTTTCCACACGGTCACATATATATACACCACAAAGACTTTTGAGATCACTTCAATGAAGACACTTACCCTTTTAAATCTATCTGTGTTGTGGTTGAGTTGGAGTGATGTCGGTGTCTCTGTGGTCTGCTCCTGCTTTGTGGAGGATGGATGAGATCATGAGGCATCTGATGACTGACTGATGAGGAGTTTGCGATCGCCAGGGAAAGAAATGACATGCAAAATGAAAACCTCCATAGTTCTGACATCGTTATTCCGACCTAGTGAGCTGCAACTGATGCGTTTTTGAAGTGTTTTTTGCTCTGCAAGTCAGTGAATATGGTGCGTCACCGCTGATGGCCCTCATTCATTGTAACGGTGAATTGATTCTCTCCATCTAGACGCGCTGCTGCGAGTCCGGACGAGCGCACACTGACTCACATGAATGAAAGAGGTGCGTGAAAACTTTGGGCCAATCAGAGTGATGTCTGTCTTGTAGCCAAGAGACAGCCAATCAGAGCTCAGTCTGATGGAGCGGCGCGTGAGGAGTGTGGCAGATAGATACACTTTTGGGTTGCATTTGCTTAGTGAGATTTTTAGGGGGAGATTGGAGATATCAGAATTATTAAACTTATTAATAAATGTTAATTTACAACAAATTGTGAGTTCATTTTAAGCAAGCAATACAGTCATTTTTAAACAATAGTTGAGTTAATTAAAACTACCCAGCAGGTTGGTCAAACATTTAACCCAGTCGCTGGGTTTGTCCATTTTTAACCCAACTTTGGTTATTTTTAACCCAGCATTTTTTTAAAGTGTATGTTTGCATGAAAGGAACCTAACTGATATGATTTCAATCCAAGAAAAAAATACCAACACCATGCTTAGCCAAAAATTCATTTACTTTGTCAGTCACAGCTATGCATCCTAACAAAAGATAATTAAAACATAAAGCATTGTCATGGGAAATATATTCCCAGGATGATCATCACCAAAGCAGTAAGGGCGTCCAGATGTCTGAAGGTTAGTGGTTGGGTGTCCAGTTGAAAGTAATGAACTTCTCTTCACACAGGGGTGTAAATGTACACTAACACCACCACTAGAAGGTTGAGGATGGTAGCAGTGACCCCAATAAGGCAGAATATTCTCTCTGTGGTCTCCTTGCTGCCGTCTGTGGCCTCCGGACCCTCATGAACGGCTGATGGTGTCGCTGCCTCTGTGGGTTGTTCCTGCGACAGAGCAAATATTCCCCTGTTCACATATGGATGGTTTAACCATGCATCAGGTTCCAAAATGTTTTTTTTTTTTGCAGCGATGCTGCAGAAGAAGCACTTTTGGTTCCCAAAGAACCTATAGGTCAACAGTTCTTTATCGTTCACATATCGTGAAAATCTGACTTTTTCTATGTTTAAAGGGTTAGTTCACCCAAAAATGAAAATAATGTCATTTATTACTCACCCTCATTAGGATATTAAGATATTTTTGTTAAAAATCCGATGGCTCAGTGAGGCCTGCATAGCCAGCAATGACATTTCCTCTCTCAAAATCCATTAATGTACTAAAAACATATTTAAATCAGTTCATGTGAGTACAGTGGTTCAATATTAATATTATAAAGCCACGAGAATATGTTTGGTGCGCCAAAAAAACAAAATAACGAACTATATAGTGATGGCTGATTTCAAAACACTGCTTCATGAAGATTCAGAGTGTTATGAATCATGATTTGGATCGCGTGTCAAACCACCAAAACTGCTGAAATCATGTGACTTTGGCGCTCCGAACCGCTGATTCGACACACTGATTCATTATGCTCTGAATCTTCCTGAAGCAGTGTTTTAAAATCGGCCATTTTTTGTTTTTTTTTGGGCACACCAAAAATATTCTCTTCGCTTTATAATATTACTATTGAACCACTGTACTCACATGAACTGATTTAAATATGTTTTTAGTACATTAATGGATCTTGAGAGAGGAAATGTCATTGCTCTCTATGCAGGCCTCACTGAGCCATCGGATTTCATCAAAAATATCTTAACTTGTGTTCTGAGGATTAACGAAGGTCTTACGGGTGTGGAACGACTTGAGGGTGAGTAATAACTGACATTATTTTCATTTTTGGGTGAACTAACCCTTTAAGTGCTATAATCAGGTCCCCGGTGCATCTACCAACCCAGAAAGCGTGAAAAAGGACAACCTAGTAACTTTGTTTTGGTAAGTCTTTCTCTGCAAGCATGTGAAAAAACAATGTTCTCTCCTTGTGATGTAGGAACAGGATCTTATTATAATATTACTGCCCCCTTGAATCTGTATGTTTCCACCTACGGCCCTGCCTGATCTGATCACTGATCTGTTAACAGCTTTAATAGTAACATACGAGTCTCCATAAACTCCTGCATATGAGCCACTGAGGACGCAGTGGTGTAATTTAATTTATGAAGGGAATGTGTGCAGATGAATTCATATACCAGTGTGTGCACGTCATTTTACACCAGACTGCTTTACACAGACGTTTTTTTTCTCAAAGATGGATCGATACCAACTGTTCATGATCCAATTTCATATATATTTTGTGATGTTTGCAAATTGTATTTCTGAATGTTTTGTTAGCACATTGCTAATGTACTGTTAAATGTGGCATTGTTTCTTACTGTACTCACAGAGACCAGAGCCATGTTGTTATTTTCATTTTCAAACGAAAATACTTGCAGTCTACAATTCATAAACACATCTTCATTCTTATTGCGTCTCTCCAACAGTGTGTAGCTTTAGCCACGTTAGCCGTACAGCACGCTAATCGAATGTTAGCAAACATCCACAAAAACACATGCCATACCATGTGATCTGATGCTGCATCGCAAACAGTTTGTAAAGATCCATTTTGAGAGTATATTTTTTGTGTGAGCTTCACCTGTATTGTTTATGCATCATGGAACATAAGCTTATTTGCATTTAAAGGTACACACACCAAATCAGCGCATTTTTTTCTCCCACCTAAAAATAAGCAGCTAAAACATGGTATAATATAAATCCATGGGTATTTTGAGCAGAAACTTTCTGGGGACAAGATTTTACATCTTGTAAAAAGGGGCATAATAGATCACATTTAAAAGAACCTTTTTTTTTTTTTCTTCTTAGTTTGAAGAACATTTTAATAATTTAACTTTTTTCCACTACAAAGAACCTTTAGAGGTTCCATGGACTTTAAAGGTTCTTTATGGAACTTTCAATGCCAAAAAAATAACCTTTTTTTCTTTCTTTTTTTCTTTGAGTTTCTATATCAAGCAGTATAGCATGAAATGATCTGTCTATTTAATTTTCTGTATATTTATTTGACTGCTCTGAAAACTCAAATTATGTGATTTTGAATTTTGCAGTGATATATATATATATATATAGGAGATAGATCTCCAAAGTATTATAAAAAATAATTTTGTTCAAATTAATAAATCAATACTTTGATTTAGTAATTTTTTATAATATTTAATATTGCAAACACTTAGATATTTGTGTTTAGTGAATCAATATTTAATAAATATTTCTGTTCTTCCATTTACAAGAAACCCCATTTTATATTTGTGCTGTTGTGCATCATAATCACTAGATGGCACTAACAATCAAAGTAAATGTTTCACTAAACAGAACAGGACTGTGATTGATCAGCTTGAACAATTCAGTTAAAGCAAAGACACATAGAAGCACATTCTTAAGAAAGAAAGAAAGAAAGAAAGAAAGAAAGAAAGAAAGAAAGAAAGAAAGAAAGAAAGAAAGAAAGAAAGAAAGAAAGAAAGAAAGAAAGAAAGAAAGAAAGAACCTGAATAATACAATGAAATAAACTCATCCTTTATTGTTGTCACATGACATAAATCTACAGATATTTCATTAATCAAATTATCTATAGATTTAAGTCATATGACAGCCTCATGGCAATTCATAACTATTTATATTTTGATGAACTGGTGGTGATTTCATCTTTGTTAAAAAATAGTTATAAAATAGTTATAGCTCCTGATGAGATCAGTTATTTGTATTCTTCATGAAAAACAACCCTTCTGTGTCGGTCTGATCACACACACACACACACCTGAGTTATTTACCTGAATCATGTCCTCCTGACCCATAGTTCTCCTGTTTGTTACACACACAGCTTTTACGTCTTTTCCGCTCTTCAGTGACTGCAGCACATGACTGTATGTCTCCTCCATGTCTCAGGTTTCCAAAGTCCTCGCAGAAAGGAATCAGATTACACCCAGTGTCCCTCTTCAAATATGGAAGGATGTCACATTCATCGTCGGGTCTTTGTGCTGGTTTTAGACTGGGGTTCAGATGAAGAATGGAAAGCCTCCTGCCGACATCACCAACACATTCTGTCTGAGCTCTGATGGCCTTCAGCCTCTGACTGCTGAGAGCTTTAACAGAAACCTATGGAGACCAGAATGGCCCATGGTTTCAAAGGGCTTTCCTTACTCAATAGAGACATGAAGATTGATTGTGGGTAAAGGTCATTTATCTTCATTAAAGAAAGAAGGATTATGATGGAAGAGTTAGATGGAGCAGTAGTGTTCTTGTCATTTCAAACAGAAATAATTTGTCCTCAAGAGCTTATGATGACAGTGTCAGATAAAAGACTTTCCTTGTTAAAAAAAAAGTATATTTTTTAATATACTTTAAAGTGCAATGTTTTCAGACACTTAATTGCATGTTATTTAGAATTAAAGTAAAATAGTTTGCATTTATATTAAAAGCAGTTAGTGTTTTTTGACCCACTTAAGCAGGACTTAAAAGTGTACTTAAAAGAACTTATTTACGGAAAAACAATATACTTAGAATTACTTATATATTCTAAAATATATTTTTTATTTTGAAATTAAGCTATTTTGATAAATAAAAAGTGTTTTGCATTTTTGTTTTGACTCACTTAAGTAGGACTTCAGTACATCTTTATATGTAATTTTATAATTACTTCTGTTGTCTTTAATATATGGTTATGTATTTATGGTAAGCTAATTATATACGTTAATGTTATTTCTATTGAAATGCATATGTCATGTAATTCCATATCTGTAATGAAGTTGCAATTTAGTACATTTGAAATATATTAACTTTAAGTGTAATTTCAAATACACAGTAACATTATAATCAAGTACTTTACACATGCTTTAGTACAGTATGTCAGTAAACACATCAAAAATAAACACTTCTTTGAGGCATGACAAAAGATTATTAAATCAGAATGATTTAAAATGTACTTTAAATGGTTTAATTTTACATTACAGTTTAAATAGTGTACTTAAGTCTCTTTAACTCTCTTTAAGTGCACTTAAGTGGCTTTTTATTGTATTAATATTATATTATCTGCAAGTACAGTTTTTGTTTAAATATACTGTTAAGATTTTAAGTACACTACAAGTGTACAGTAAAATTAAGCATACTTAGCATAAGCATACTCATACCAAAGAGGACTAAACAAGACTCGTCTGGACTCCATATGCTCTTTCAGACCTTCTTTTGAAGGTGAATTGAATTCTTGTTTCAGTGCAGAAAGTTTAAGCCCTGTAGACCAGACTGAGACTCTCTGATAAAGCCTGACACAGAACTAATTACACAAGGCCTCAGAGAGCCAGGGAGAGGCGTCCGATGGGTCTGAAATGTTATAATGGGCAATTGTGGTAGTATTGCCACTTTGCACTTACCTGCACACGTTTCTAATGAGCACTTGGGATGTAATTAGAGGTCAGAGGTCAGTGTTATATAACCCAGGGGTCAGTAGAGGACAGGATGAAGACAGATGGAGGAAGACGATGAGGAAAAATTAGACTCAAATACTGCAACAACAGCTTTCAATTAGTTTTTTTTCCCAGAGAACCACCCAGGAAGATTGATAATCTGAAATTGTTACAGTAAAAGTGCACCACAATAATTAGTTGAAATGTGTATTTGCATTCATCAAGAATTACAATGGACTGTCACTGCTTGGTGCTGTTTTTATTTATTGCTTTGTTTTTCTTTTATTGCATCACATATTTTAGTAATCATCATAAATTAGGTATCATTTGAAAGCTTCATCCTGTGAAACTGTTTTGAAAGTGGACATTGCCTTATAATGGAAACTTTTACTTTTAGCGGGCTCCTCTCCCTTGTCGACGTAGTCATGTTTCATATTACAAAATTTATTTTAACTACTTCATAATGAAAACTTTGACCGTCAAAACTTTTCTAATCTTGACAAAACACATATTGTTGGAAAGATTTGAATCTCAAAGGTCTGAATATCTGAACTTTAATTTTTGTGATCAACATCAAATATATATATATATATACACTGCCCTCCAAAAGTTTGGAAACACCCCTGGCAAAGTGTTGTTTTGGACGATATCAGCATAAATCCTTATCATTTTTTGGTGCAAATACATTAACCTAAATTGACATTATCATTGAAGACCAGCAATAATAATTTTCATTTTGATTACATAATAATGGCAATATATACATGTCAAAGTCAGGTGATGCTGGTTACTGGATTAATCTTGGCTCAGGTTTGTAAAAGCTTTTTGGGTCAGCACACCTTAATAGCTTCAACAATTGATTGCCAATTAAGTTTAGAATACAATGAACCAATCAGAACCCAGTTTAGGTCAGATAATGCTGGATATTTTGATGAATCAAAAATGTAAGTTTTTTTCTATGTATAAACTGTTTATATAATAAAATATGTTTTCATAGTTTGTGTTGTCCCTTATCAGAGCAAAATTATCACAAATTAAAAAGGATTCATGCTAATATTGTCCAAAACTGCACTTTTCTAAGGCGTTTCCAAACTTTTGGAGGGCAGCGTATGTATTATAAAATAAAATTAAAAAAGAAAATAGTACAGTACATTTGATATACAGTCAATTTAATCTTCTATACTACTTTCATTTTTTGTGTTTTGAACAATCTGCTTAGTGTCTTCTTGACCAAACTTAGGTCTATTCCAAATCAATCATGAATTACAAAGATTTGAGTTTGATTTGTGCATTTTCACGTCTATTAGTTATATAAGCTTGGACACATTCATTTTTCTTCTTTCTTTCTTTTTTTAGATCCTGAATCTGTGGCATCAGAAAGGCTTTGGGACACTTGTTGGTTTTTTGCTTACTTGTTTAAATGCTTGTCTTTTGAACTGTTCAAACACACACACACACACACACACACACAAATTATACTAAACTACATAATGCTTCTGCATTATGCTGTTGAATTACATAACTGCACAATCTTATTAAGGAATTTAGAGTATACATTTCACAAAGAAAGTGTGTGCGTTGCTTGATCATGCAAAAACTCACACATCTTGCAATTTTATTTTCCTCAATGTGCTTTTCACATTTAGCTTCAGGGAATTTCTTGCTTCTGTAATGAAGGAAAAGGCTTTGTGGTTATTTAAAGCGAAATGCATGAGCTATTATTGTGCGTGTGTATGTGTGTGTGTGTGTGTGTGTGTGTGTGTGTGTGTGTGTGTGTGTGTGTGTGTGTGTGTGTGTGTGAAGGGTTGTCATGTCATTAGTTAAGGATGTGGAAATCATAGAGAGTCTTAGAGAGAGAATATAAGAGAACGTGACAAACGTACAAAAAAGATATTCTTAGTGTGACATCGGGGTTATTTTATTTAAGATAATCTGAAGAAAATGTTTGCATTTATATTAACTAGTCCTTAAAAAAGTAACTTGGATTTAAAGGGCTTAACCAATTACAACACACTGCTCCAGCTGACCAATCAGAGCACATTGTGTTTTTGAGAAGGAGGGGCTTCATAGAGACAGGAACTAAACAGAACGTTACTGACAGACTGGGAAGAGAGAAGCTGCAACAATGGAGAATATGAGGAAAATAATCAACATTCAAGCAGGAAAACCTGTTCTAATAAAACCAAGACTAAACGAGCATAATAGGTCCTCGTTCAAGCTCTTATGTGGAACCACATGGGTGTTTCTGTATAGCTGTAGCCATACTTAAAATTCCTATAAAAAGTAAAATCCAAACAGAAAGGATGCGTCAATAATTCAGGAAGCAGCTTCTGCCGAGAAGCCTGTAAACACAACAGTATCTTCACACCCGTCACTGTGAGAAGCGGCTCTGTGCCCTACTGTACCTGTACTGTTACACACGTCTCCAAGACTGTGTCTGCTGTGGTTTGGGCTGATATAGCAGCAAGACGCTCAATTTAAAAACAGATAAACACGAGTCCCCTCACGTCCCATGGATCCACTCTTACTGCAGAACAAGCCTCTTTCTAAGTGCAGGCATGTTTTCTTGGGAGTTCGGGGAAAGGACATGGCCAGCAACAGTCGGTCTCGAAATGACAGTGCCACGCTGAAATATTTATAATTGCCTTTATACTTTAAAGATTTAGGACTGTGGCTGACAGATGTTCTACAGCTTTAAAAGATACGGAACTATTCATTTCTAATCCTCAAACATCCACAGCCCAAATTCAGTCAAACTATATAATAAATGAACGAATAAAGCAGGCACTTTCAACGAATAAACAGATAGACGGATAGATAGATAGATAGATAGATAGATAGATAGATAGATAGATAGATAGATAGATAGATAGATAGATAGATAGATAGATAGATAGATAGATAGATAGATAGATAGATAGATAGATAGATAGATAGATAGATAGATAGATAGATAGATAGATAGATATAAAGATATAAAGCGGTGATATCTAAGCGAGTTAGCTGTTTACTAACTTTTTAATTAGTCTTCCCATTAACACCACAATTTTGTTCGTTCACACTGGCTACCTCTGAGAACTTAGGCAGCTGACTTGTTGCCTCGCTGCCTTTTCTGGCAATGACTTTGTAGGCAGCGTTTGCATACTTGTGAGGCAGTAACAGTTTAATGATCTACAGCAAATAGAGCAAGCTTTGGTGAAAACTAATTACTACAATAGCAATTTCTCACTAAATGACATCAGAAGTGGAAAACGTTGGTCATAAATGTACATTTACACACAAACTGACCACTAACTGCAATCTTTATTTTTAAGCTCAGCTGTCACAGAATGGAAAGTAAAGGATTGTGGATTATCAAAGACTATGCTGCCTTCAAAAATTGATCAGATGAAGGTATCTAAGAAGATAGGAAGTGAAACTAACATTGGATTCGGATGTGCTTTGATGCCTTCCTATCTTGGGATGCGTCCTCCGAAAGGCTTTTGGATGCAGTCACTGAGACGCAAGAAAGTAAGAGATGGGATTTATCACACAAACCAATCATATTTAATCATTGTTTCCTGTCACATAACTTTCCCCCATTCATTCTCAATAACCCCATCAACAGTTTAGGGGTCTGTTAAAACTCAACGGGCTCAGGGGAGGCACAAGAGATGATGTCTCCTGCGGTACCTTTAAATGTGTTCACGCCATGTTGTAATTACCATAATGACGAGATCTCAACTATAGGAATTTTCTAAAAGAGCTCCAACTTGAACCATGTGACCACTGTACCACCTGACCTCTGTAGATTAATTTAGGCGTTGATAGTGTTGCCAAAGAAGCAAATAATTCCCAGTCCAAGGAAGTGAATAGCTCTGAATAGAATCAAGTGTTGTCTTCTTGAGTCATTATGATATGGTGTGAACGCAGCATACACCAGCAGGTGTCGCTGTTGGACAGTGTTACTTTAGAAAAATGACAGATTTATACACTTTTTAATGTTACATTTTGTAATATTTTATTATAATAGGTTTTATTTTTGTAATATGGATTATTTTCTAATTCAATGTTTTTTTAGGAGGCACTGCCTCCCTTGCCTCCTCGGAGGAAACGTCTCTGATATAGCATAACTGTGGCTCCTGCATTCACTATAAGATGACATGGCGTAGGCATGTCATGTCACGAAATGCCACTGACTGTCCATGAAGAGAGCAGATGGCATGTGTTCGCTGCAGGCGTTCAACTCCCAATGGAGCCGCTCACTCGCTCTCCGCCTCCACTTATTTTCCTGACGTTTCTCTGCATCATCTTCCCATCTAAATGAGCAAATGGGAGACAGGGAAATCTCCTTTTTATACCTTCAGACATCATCTTGGCGATGCACTATTTATTTATTTTTTTTCTGTGGTATCAGAGAGCAGCAGAATATGTCACGGGTCTTAATTCAGAGAATTATTTATGCTGAGTGCTTTTGTTACTGCTAAAAAAAATCCCTTATGAACACTCTGTTGATTCAGATGGAGTTTGAGTTTTCCAGATTTTTTTTAATGAACTCAGAACACAGAAATTGTATTGTTGAAGTAAATCCTTAAAGCCAGCATGAAACAGGAATTGCACTAGTCTTTTCGTCCCTACTGTGGAGGGTTATCATAGTTAACTAAAACTGACTAACTAACTAACTAACTAACTAACTGAGTATAAAAAAAATAAATAAAAAAAAAATTGTCTGTGTCAATAAACAAAAAAAATTAAGATTGAGAGCACAGACTTAAGTTTTAAAGAAGATCCTTGGCAGATTATTAAGTAAAACCGGAAAAAAAAAAGTTATAGAGGTTTAGGTTTATGAAAATGATTAATGAAAAATATTTTATATAAAATATATATTTTATGAAACATGTTGAACTCCAAAAAATAAAAATCAAATGTTGTGTTCCAAATTTTAGGTTGATATCTCAAAAAATGATCTTTCAGTAAGATTTTGTTTGGGTGCAGTACCAGAGAGTTTTTCTCTTTCAAATATTACAAGCACACACACACACACACATTTTTTTTTATTACACACATACAGACAACACTCTGACATCCATAACAACACACCCACACAATTATAGCTGCATAATTCATCAAATTGGCTCTATAATAAGCAAAAAATAGACAAACAAAGTGAGCATTTGCTTTATATGCCAAACCTGAGAAAATGGCACCATCTGGTAAAAAATCGTAAAGATTTACATTTTTGAAGCCTTGCCAACAGAATGAAAGCCTTTTAACAAAGATCACATCATTTTATAGTTAAATGGTCCCGGGATTAAAAAATGCAGTTCTAATGGGTTTCAATGGAGACATTTTTGTCCTTCAGGTCCTGAAAGGAACTATTTTACAGAAGAGGATTAGGGCCAAGCAATAATAAAAACAATAAAACCATCTTGAGATTAAAGTTGTTAAATTTCGAGAAAAAACTTGAGATAAAATGTTGAGAATAAACTCATTAAATTACGAGGAAAAAGCTCACTAAATTTCGAAAAAAAAAAAAGTCGAGATAAAATGTTGAGAATAAAGTCATTACATTATGAGAAAAAAGTTGTTAAATTACAAGAACAAATTCGTTAAATTACAAATTTGTTCTCATAATTTAACAACTTTTTTCTCTTAATTTAATGACTATTATCATAATTTAATGACTTTATTCTCAACATTTTATCTCGACTTTTTTCTCGAAATTGAATGACATTTTTCTCATAATTTAACAAATTTGTTCTCATAATTTAACAACTTTTTTCTCTTAATTTAATGACTATTATCATAATTTAATGTTTATCCTCAACATTTTATCTCGACTTTTTTCTCGAAATTTAACGAGTTTTTTCTCGTAATTTAATGAGTTTATTCTCAACATTTTATTTTAGATTTTTTTCTCGAAATTTAACAACTTCAGTCTTGAGATGGTTTTATTTTTTTATTATTGCTAGGCCCTAATCCTCTTCCGTACTATTTTGAGTTACTGGTGCAAAATAGATTTATTAAAGGGGTGAAATAGTAAAATTCCAATAAAAATACACACCTGTGCCAAAATGTATGCAGTTGGCACTGACAAAAATTATCAAAAAAAAAAAAAAAACCTGATAAAGACACAAGGGTTAATGTAGTTTAACGTGATGTATAAAATAACTAAAACAAACATAAAAAACTCTAAAACTTTAAATTAAATTGAACCTGGGAAAAAAAAAAAAAAATTAATACTGTAATATTCAGTATTAAAAAGAAAAAAAAAGAAAAAGGAATTGTTAATTTTGATTCCGGTCATTTTAAAGGGACGGTTCTCCCCAAAGTAAAAGTTCTGTCATCATTTACTCATCCTCATGTTGATCGAAACCCGTATGACTTTCTTTCTTCAGTGGAAGACAAAAGTAGATATTAACCTGAATGGAAGTCAGACAAGATTCATTTCCACTGCATCTTTTATGCATACAATGAAAGTGGATAGTGACCGAGTCTGTCATTCTCCCTAACATTTCCTTTTGTGCTTCAAAGAAGTTATATGATGACAGATTTGTCATTTCTGGGTGAACTGTCCCTTTAATTATAAGAAACATTGGATACATCTTCTTCTTAGGTTTATTAAAGTTTAATATTTTCTTTCAAAACATTGCAGAAGAAGCTAAAAGCTCATTTCAACAGTCAAAACCTTTTTTTATGACGTTTTAAAAGCATCTTTCCAACCCCATCTTTCTCTTATTTCATATTACTCCGACAGTCAAGCCATTTTTTGTTGTACAAAACTATCACAACACTGTTTTTATCAGGTTGAAGTTTTTAGTTGCAAAAAGCACATTGAGTAGAAAGTGTCAGTTGAGATCAGTCTCATTATATGACCGTGACAGCAACAAAGAGGCCGACTGCCTTCACTTTCAAGTAAACTTTCCCACTAACCTGCTAAACACCTGAGAACAAGACATTGATGTGGCATTCTGCTCTGTTGTGCTTTATATAGAGACAATGCAATAAAAAAAACAACTAATTCAATAAACTTTCGCCTATCTTTGCATGTTCGAAAACAGATTTTAGACTCTCAAAATCTGGACCTTAATGTTGCTTTGCTCTGGATCCGCAGGTCAGCTGTAAGTGAAAGTCACACACATCTGAAATATAGCGTATATAATACTTAGTGTACATAAGAAATCAGAGAACATGCAATTGTAATCAGAACTATACAAAATGAACATGTGAATAATGAACAGATATACAAATAATTAACGACGTGTAAGCTATCTTTAGACTAACTGAAACTAAAAGGTCTCAGTGTAGCTTTGAACTTAATGCTTGCATTTTCCAGATTGATTGAAAAGGTCAGGCACTGCTTGATGGTTTTTGGTGAAGAAAAATGATGCCAGTCTTTTCCTGCCTCTGTTCTTCTCCGCTTTATTGCCATTCTGTCAGATGAGGGCATCCTGTAGCTTGAGATCTTAAAAGGTGGTGTAGATGTAGACGAAGATGACTACCAGCAGGTTGAGCACGGTGCCGATAATCCCCAGTATTGCCAGAATCCTTTCCTCTCGATCGTTCTCTGGCTCCTCCGCGATGGCCCGACACCTGTGATGATGGCCATGGGGGAGCATGTTTAATATCACTGATCCCCACCTCCAGGGGGAGCCACGCCTGCTGCAGATAGACAGAGACATGATTGAAGAGGAGATGTGTAAGACAATACAATGAGATTTTCACATTTTCTTAAAGGATTCGTTCAGAATTCAAATTTCCTGATTATTTACTCACCCCCATGTCATCCAAAATGTTCATGTATTTCTTTCTTCATTTGAAAAGAAATTAATTTTTTTGAGGAAAACATTCCAGAATTTTTCTCCGTATAGTGGACTTTAACAGTTACTAATGGGTTGAAGGTCGATCCCAGACGAGGAATAAGAGTCGTATCTAGGGTGACGTAGGCAGAAGTACCACTGTAGTGCAAAAAACATCTAAATCTTTTTTTTTTTTTTTTTTTAATAAAATGATGATCTCATCTCTAGATGAGATTCTTATTCCTCGTCTGGGATCATGTAGAGCTCTTTGAAGCTGCACTGAAACTGACATTTGGACCTTCAACCCATTGAACCCCAGTGAAGTCCACTATATGGAGAAAAATCCTGGAATGTTTTCCTCAAAAACCTTCATTTCTTTTCGACTAAAGAAAGAAAGATATAAACATCTTGGATGACATGGCGGTGAGGAAATTATCAGGAAATAGTGAACTAATCCTTTAAAGAGCTATTTCTACCTGATAATTATGCTTTGTTGGTGTAACCTCATTTACCCAGGCGAAAAATAAGTACATTTCTATAATTTAATTGAAGTGCTCTATTTTCATGCACTAATTTTGTACTAAATATACTAAAGATTTATTCTTTAGTACTTCTTAAGATCATCTTAAGAACATCTAAGTGTACTCAACTGTGCTATTTTGAGACAGCATGAAATATGAACTAAAATATACTTTTAATATACTATCTCTGTATTTAAAAAATGTATTTAGATAACACTTATAGTACATTTGAATCCATAGTGTATCTCAAATGGTAGCTAAATATATTTTTTTAAATACAGAGATAGTATATTAAAAGCACATTTTAGTTCATATTTCATGCTGTCTCAAAATAGCACAGTTGAGTACACTTAGATGATCTTAAGAAGATTTTTAGTATATCAAGTACAAAATTAGTGCGTGGAAATAGAGCACTTTAAGTATATTATAGAAGTGTACTTTTTTTTCACCTGGGTATTTAGGTTGATTCAGTAATGTTTAACAATTGTAAGATCTTAAATAGTCATTATGATATTCGTCAAGATATTCACACAGAGATATGCATACATGAGTAGAGAAATCTAACAAATTTTGAAATCATATGAAGCATTTTACATTTAGCCAAATGACGTTCTGAAAATAGAAATCTCTGGGTTGTAGTTTCCGTCTTGCTTCACAAATGCACTTTTCCCCTCTAATCTGATGTGATCCACATGTCAAAGTGAATGTTTTATAATGCATGTTCAGACAAATCATTAGCGGACAGTTTTGCCACCTTGTCATTAAATGGCTAATCAGTTGGACAGGAACTGAGCAGATGCACACGCTTTGAGGGCTTCCAGAAAATATGCCCGGCAAAGATCTTCCAAGGTGTTTGTTAACTGTTTTTTACTTCTTGTTTTCTTCACTGAAGATGGCTGGAGGTCAACAGCACTGAGCCAAGCAGCTGTTGCAGCAGCATAAGGACCCATGAGACCCTGTGAGACAAGGCTGTCACCCTCTCTCCACTCTGCTGTGGCTTAGCCATTCAGCGGTGAAACAGGATTATTTCCAACCCAATTAGGGGGGAATACAAGCGGCACCTCCTTGCTCTAGGCCCAGTCAGAGAGGCACTTGCACATGGCCCGAACGCCTTGCCAGGCACAGAGGGATATTCAACAACCCTGCGCAACAGCCAAATGGCTTCTAGAAATGAGGGGGAGTGAAATAAACAACGAAAGAGAAACACAGGGAAAAAGGGGAAAGAGTATCTTTAGCATTGAATGCAAACAACAAATCTTCAGCATCCAGAGGAAATTTAGACGAGGATGCATACACAAGTCCTCATGTTTGGTTCATAAAATCATTTATATTATGATTACACACTTGTTGAAATATTAACCACCAATAAGGGAATCAGACGATGAACCTAATTTTAAAATTGTACAGAAAACCTTCATATTCATACACCTTCAGAAACACTATTTATCTGTACAGCAGTCAAAGTCTAGATATTTATTTGCATTAGCAATGCATTGGTTTTCATGCTTTCAAGAAACTATGTGATGCCAAATCAGTTGCTACACTGCTGTGGTGTTGTGGCTATTTTCAGGGATGTTTCTGTGTGGTTTCTAAGAGGTTTTTACTAGCCAAGTCAAAAGAGGCCAACCACAACTCTTATATTCTGGTCTCAAGGCCACTTAGAAAAGAAATAGCATACTTCACCTCAACAAGCTGCACGATTTGAAGATCATATTCATAACAAGTTTTAATACTTAGAGTTTGGGGTATGTTGAAATCCCTTGGCAATAGTAGTAGTAGTAGTAGCAAAAGCAACCTAAAATGCCACCAATCTCAACATAGAGATATTCTTTTTTAGTCCTTGTAGCTCTACAAATAATAAGGGTATAATAACATGTTCACAGTACAACAACATGTATGGCTCTTGTATGTCAGGGCAGTGAGCCATGTGAAAACTGGAAGAACTCCAGTGCTGCGTTGAGTCACAATTTTTTAAAAAGCAGAGAAAAAGCAAGCATGAAAAAAGTGGGGGTGGACGATTAGGCGAATGAAAGATGGGTCGGGTTGACTCACACTGTGCAAACCCAACAGCCTAAAACCACTGTCAGAAAAATCAGCATCATCGGATGATCTCAATGAGTCAAGCATCTTGTTTTGTCCATTGTACTAAAGAGCTTCTAAAATTAATATAACACTAGTACAAGAAAAAGCAGCACTAGTGCTTGATGCCAGGACGAAGAGTTTGTACTACACTACTTTTTGCATAGTGCCAGCTGGTCTGTCTTTCTATCTATCTGTCTGTCTATCATACAGGTTAAATCTGTGTATGGATTGCCAGTCCTAATCGCAAAAACTCCAACATCTCCAGCTGGAATATTGGAAAGGCATCATCAGTCAATTAGAGCTAAAGCATATCAGTACTGTGAGAGATTGTGAAAGGAATACAAAACACAATTGCAGAGAGCATCAGTGTGCTGTTCGGAGAGGGTGAGAAACCAGGCCAGAACTCAGTTTGAATTCAGAATGAATACTGAATACAGAAGTCCAGTGGTACACATTCAACTCAGTACACAAAGCATGCATTAGTGATAGCCTTTCAGACATGCCCACATTACAAGAGCCACTCTGCAAAATTAATATTATAAGGGATCTCAAAGAACCTGTGTGTATATTTAATGTGGTTAAATATAGACCCTATGTAGGCATGAACATAAGATGTAATATGTAAAGATACATGTAATGAGAACCCACTTACCAACATTAATGTATATACTAACATATAAATCATGTTAAACAAAATGGAAACGACAGCATGTTATTCTTTTCTTTGTTTGGACGTTTGAAAAGTTTACAGTAAAGGAGCAGTAGGGTGTCATTTCCAAAGAAATGTTCACACAAAACATGCTTTTCCATTCCACTGCACTAATTTTCCATTGATTTTCAATGTAAACACATGTTAGATGGATATGTTTGACCTCTGTGCTTGCGTCTTTTGCAACGTCTCATACATGGCAATCCAGCTAGTAATTTTGTTGTTCTAAGAATGTTCTGGTAATGTTTTCAGTTTGTTTTTAATACTGTTTTCATTGTTAGAAGTTTGTAGCAGGGGGTTTCCCATCAGGCACTTTATGTGGACTCGTCACTCAGACGTCAAATTTTGGTTGGCGTTTAAACCCAACATTTATTTGACATCAAGCCCTATCATTATTAAAAACTCCAAACACTGCATTACCAGCTTCCCTTATTACAAACCAGATTGATTTTCTGTCATATGTGTATAAAAGTTCTTATTGAGAAGAGGTTTAGATGTCTGATTGAAAGTAATAGTTCAGTTTGGTGCCACCATTATGGTGATCAGTGTTTGCTTTAGTTGGACAGTTTGACTCTTTGGCTGCTGTAACTGTCTGTTATGGAAAGTGCAGCAAAATAATCTCAGCATGAAGAATATCACCATTGTTGTGATTCATATGTTGAGTCTTGATGTCTGTGTTTAAGTGGTTCAGTATTTAAAAATGTTCAGTGTACAATGTGTTTTTAAAATTCTACAGACTATCTGATTAAAACAATGCTAATACTGTACAACCACAGAGTTGCTTTAAGAAATAATGTGAAATTAATACCATAGATTAGACTAGGATGAAATCAGATAATCAGACGGCTCAATTTACGGAACAAACGCAGCACCAGTTATGTTTTTTTTTTTTTCTCCGTAAGTTGAATAGGGAAGGCGTAGTTTGTACAGCGTAAGCTTTTTGAGGAAAGCAGAAAGCGGAAGCACATGCAAGGTGATCATTAAGCATATACAGTTGTATTTTTAAAAAAAATGGCAGATCGTTTCACTAGATAAGACCCTCATTCCTCGTCTGGGATCGTTTAAAGTCCTTTGAAGCTGTGCTGAAACTGTAATTTTGACCTTCAACCGTCTGGAGGCCACTGAAGTCCACTTTAAGGAGAATAATTCTGGAATGTTTCCATCAAAAACCTTAATTTCTTTTCGACTGAAGAAAGAAAGACATGAACATCTTGGATAACATGGGGGTGAGTAAATTATCAGGAACATTTTATTTAAAAGTGGATTAATCCTTTAAGAGTCAAACTGTCCAACTAAAGTAAACACTGATCACCATAATGGTGACATAAAAACCGAACTACTACACAAATAGATATCAACATCTCAATCTTTTAATCTAAATAATAATTTTTATTCACATATGACAGAAAATCAGTCTAGTTTGTAAAAAGGGAAGCTGGTAATGCCGTTTTTGGAGTTGTTTAGTGATGTTGGAGCCTGACGTCAAACAAATGTTGGGACCAAAATTAAGACTCTAGATGAGATCTGTTGATTAGACCAGTGGTTCTCAACCCTGTCCTTGGGACCCCTCACCACTGCACATTTTGTATGTCTCCCTCATCAGACACACCCAATTCAGCTCTTGCAATCTCTACTAATTTGCTGATGACTTGAATCAGGTGTGTTAGATGAGGAAGACATGCAAAATGTGCAGCGGTGGGGGTCCCCATCAACAAGTAGCCAACATCATCTGATCACATTTTCTCTTGCTGTTCTTTCCATAAGAAACACAGTTACAGCAGCCAGAGAAAAACTAACATTGAAAGTCAAAAGAGACAGACTGCCCAACTAAAGCAAAGACGGATCACCATAATGGTGACATCAAACCAAAGTATTATTTTTAATAAAACATAATAATAAGTAATAAGGTTTGTAATAAGTGAAGTTGGTAATGCTGTTTTTGGAGTTATTTAATGATGTTGGAGCTTGACATCAAACAAAGGTTGGGTTTTCACTTTCAACCCAAATTTGACGTCTGAACAACATTGGAGTCCACATTCAATGCCCAAAGGGAAGCTTCCTGCTAAAAACGTTTTAAGAATGTAGGGGATAATGTTTCTAACAATGTTACCACTAAACATTTTTAGAATGTTTTTAGAGAACATTATCCTACCTTTTAGCAGAACATTATGGGAACAAAAATAAATCTTGCAGCTGAAAACATTACCAGAACATTAAAAAGTTTTAAAAACACAAAGTAAAAGTAAAAGTTCAACTAAAAAAAAACAAAACGCATCTCTAGACCTTGCGTTCCACTGACCTGCGGCTTGCATTTTTAACCGCAAAATACTGACATTGATGATAGATGAAAGATGAGAGGATGGTGGAGAAGTATGCAAGTCTTCCAAGCTACACTGTGACAGCCACTTCTCTAAAGCACTGATTTTACTGGGTTCTCATGTCCCTCAGGTCTCTGTAAGAGCTGATGGGTTTCTGCAGCTAAAACTGTGTGCTCGGTGCTGAGATGAGTCTCTGGGTTCGCACCTGGTCTTTTCTTTCTTAACAGTCCTGATGGAGTGTCTGTACAGTAATGGCTCACATTGACCTGTGTGTAATAATCCACAGGAGCTTCAACACTAACCCCCAAATAAGGTTATATTATATTTCCACCCTTATTTCTGCTATGATTATGACAAAGTGGTGCAACATTGGACAGTTCTGCCCCAGATAAGCTGTTACCCCTTAAAAGTCGCTTTTTCCTTAAAGTGTATTACATAAGACAAGATAAATAACAGGTAAGAGCACTTAAAATAGAAATGCATTCAAACCTCCTCTATAATCTGAATCCAGTACTGTCCATCTAATGGTTAATATTTAAACATGTTTTCGCTTTTACCTTTTATTTAGTTTAGAGTTTTTGTTGTTGTTGTTGTTCTTCTTCTTTTTTTAAATAAAACTAACTTACTTCCGTCGCTCCAAACGTTCTACCCGCCCCAAAAAGACATTTAATAAAACTCAGAAGTGACTCATTCTGAAGAATCGAATAGTGTCTGAGGTTTATTTTTGATCTTAACAGTTTGTGCTGCACATTTCTGTGCAGATTGTTTTGTAAACCTGTCACAATTTAAGAGGCCGTGGCTGTTATTCAAAGATTGCATTGCAAACTATATTAGACCCAACAACCAAGCAGCCAGTCAGTAAACACGATTATTCTTTTGACGTGCAAATGATGTGTTTACATAAGTAATAGAAGCCACAACAGGCTAAATAAACATGCAGAGAGATGGTGGAAATGGCTATGAAAACTAAATTCTGTCTAACATTAAAATAGATCCCCTTAAACATACAAATCTGTATGAAGTTTTGAGTCTGATTCCGATTTCCATAGCATGTGATTCTTCTGAAGCATGGATCACGCTACTAAGTGTCCTCAGGCGATCTAAAATAAAATTCAGGAAGTAAAAAATGAGCAATTACTTCCTCACACAATCTGAATTATCCACAGACCCTTAATGACTGTATAAAAACGTCTCTATCTATTGTGAATGGCGAGCAATCAGACAGCTCCATGTCACTAATAATCAGGACGTCTAAAGTGGAGCCAAGCTTCCAGAGGCACTAATTGGCACATAAATCAATCAAAGTAATTAATAGACTTCAGCTTCACTGGATATGCGCCTTTATTCTCATTCATTTAGTGCCATACATAATCCCAGGTTACTGTTGGTGCCCAGACATCCATTGCAGACAAAAATAGCTTGGCAAGAAGATAAAGTCGCAGGAAGTGCAGGATGAGAAATGACCAGCTCTCAAACTCTTCAGATAAAAAGATTCTTGTACAGCATGCTCAATATTTGCATTATAGATTTTAGTCATTTGGTTTTATGTTCGTGAGTCAACAGTCTGACATGGAGACCTCTTAAGCAGAAAGACCCAAAATAGCAAAGCCTCCTCCCTAATGGACTGTCTATGGCCCAGTTCTGTCTGCCTTCAAAGTGACCGAGCCAGTCTGCTCCCTCTGACCAGCAAGTTGGGGACATTCCAGGTCTAGATATCCCTAAATACTGCTGTCTCAAAACCAGGTTGGGCTCACCTCAACAAAGTTCACTTTCCTCTCACAATTCAGTAACACCTTGGCAGAAAGTCATTTCAACTTTTGAATCACCTAAGCCTTATTCGAAAGGTAATTGTTTCTCTTGTGAACGTCTGTAAAAATAAATTTGAATGGCAGCTCAGTGATAATACTAATGCATTCGGATTTATTCATGGTGGAGGAATGAGTTTTGTGATCCTACGAACCTGGGAACGCACTGCTCATGTTGTCAGTCACATGATTGTCAGATGTTTGGAATAATAAGAACAAATATTTAAAATAATAGAAAATAATATCCTATTTATTATTTGATTTCTTAAATCTCCTGTTTAAAAAATGGGAACAAGACACGCTACACTCTAACAAATGCTGGGTTAAAAACAACACAAGTTGGGTTGAAAATGGACAAACCCAGCAATTGGGTTGTTTTAACCCAGCGGTTGGGTTAAATGTTTGCACAACCTGCTGGGTAGTTTTATTTAAACCAACTATTGTTTAAAAATTGCTATATGGCTAGCTTAAAATGAACCCAAAATAGTTGGGAAATTAAAAACCAGATGTAGAGACAACAATAATAGACAAAAGGTGAATGTTTATTAATAAGCTTTAATATTTTATTAATATAAATTTAATAGTTTATTAATATACATTTAATAAGCAATTTAATAAATGTTTATTGTTTAATAATTTATTCAAAATGTTAATTTCCAACATACTTTGGGTTAATTGTAATTAAGCAATACAGTCATTTTTAAACAATAGTTGAGTTAAATAAAACTACCCAGCAGGTTGGGCAAACATTTAACCCAACCGCTGGGTTAAAACAACCCAATTGCTGGGTTTGTCCTTTTTCAACCCAACTTGGGTTGTTTTTAACCCAACATTTTTTAGAGTGTATAGTTGAAATGGTGTTTTAGTTGAAATGATGTGTCATTTTTAATGCAGCATTTAATATTTTTAATTTATATAATTATATATAATACATATTTTAGAATTGTATTGTTGCTGCCACAAGATTTTTTGTTTTTTACAGCACCCACTTGCTAAAATGAGCGGGGATTAAATATTTTTCTTATAAAATTTCTTCGTAAATGTTTTCCAGTTATCGTATGGTTCTCCACTGCGCATGGTCAAAAAGGATTAGTTCACTTTAAAATGAAAATTATCCCAAGCTTTACTCACTCTCTATCCATCCTAGTTGTATATGACTTTCTTCTTTCAGACGAAAACAATAGGAGTTATATCCCAGTTATATATTTAGTCAAGTTGGGACACTGACACTGACATTCTGGATTCAGACAGCAATAAAATGACAGACTAGCCCCTGTAAATGTTGAAAATACCTTATGCCCCATCAGAAACAATTACCATCCAAATATGAAACACAAATGTCTCTAACGTCCTCCACCAGTCCTGTGATGGAGGCTTTTGAAACAAGTAATTTTTAAAAATTGATATTATTAGAAATAGAATAACTCAGAGATTATTTCTGAGTAACAATTAATAAAATAAAGATGACATATGAAGAGGACCGAGAGATGCGGGTATACAGAAAGCCCTTATATGGACATGGTTTGGGCATGCTTTATGCAAACTTCTCAAGATTCATCAACATTAGAACGAGGTTCTGAATCATTTATGTGTTCTGTATGCATCTTCAACTTTTGAATACAACTTTTTCTGAGCATATAAATATGCATTAGGCCCATATGCATTTTACATTTTGCATTGCTGGGACATACCAGCGCATGTGTGCAAAAAATGCTCTAGGAAAAATGTTTGCTTCTAGATAATTAGAATTATTCAGAAAAAGAAAAAAGGAATGCAAAAAGAAAAAAAATTAGATTTAGGAGTGGAAGACAATGAGAGTAATGATTATGAGGAAGTAAAGAAAGAAAAGAGATGGCAGCACACAGAGAGACAGACATAGATGTGATCTGAAATCCACCCACTGCATGGGAATGACGAACACTGAGTTTCGGGTGATTGCGTAACAGGAAATAATGAGATCACTATGGGTCACTGAACCGAGTCCATGCTGAAGACCTTCAGGCTTGCAGAAAGTGAGAGAATTTCACGACGACAATCCCTGTAGAAAACACAGCCTGACTGACACAAGTTTAAACCTTTTCTCACTTTTAGCTAGAGAAGAGCCTCTTGTATTTGTCAGAAGGCAATTGAAAGCATGTGTTAATGTGAGTGTCATGAACACATTCACTAATGTGTCCATAATTTGCAGACCACTTACTCACATGCTTCACAAACACATTTCTCTCTCTCTCTGTCCCTGTATCTCAGCCGTACACCCACACACACAGATGATGATTCACACTGCTATGGTACAGTGAATACTTTTGGATTGACTCCTTCTACAAATTAATATCCTTTTTTTATTATTTATTTTTCCTGAGGACAGCAATGTAACGTTAGTATAGCTTGCATATAATTTTTTATGACCATATTCAATTATCTTTCTGAACCAATTTGTCTTTTTGTTAACATGCATTTAAGACGTGGCACTTAATTCTTTTTTAGTAGTTTAAATTTTATTGGCCTGTTTCATATTTTAACTTTAGTTCTTCACAGTTTTGTGGGGTTTCTGTTAAAGATGACATCTAGAGTAATTTTCAACTGTGCCAATTCACATACAGTATTCCTGTGGTTTTGGGTAATGTTGTTTATGTTTAGACTATAACCTTTAGAAGAGAAGAAACATTTTCATGGACAGTAACTCTAAACCTCTCATTCAGCTGTCTTTGCTTTAGTTTCAGTCACAACTCAGTTGTGACTATAGGCATTTTATTTGACTAGCATGTTAGCCATAGAAGTTAAGCTTAACCTTAATTTCGCCAGTTCGCACCTGCCTGCTCCAAGTGGGACGCAAACCTGGGCCCATCCGCATGGGAGTCGGATGCTCTAACAAGGAGGCTGCAACCTCTAGCGTCAGTTGCTAGAGCATCTCTTGGGATCAGGGGAAACCTCACTCCCATCCGGGTCACGGCACCAATATAGCCCCTCCAGTTCGCACCTGCCTGCTCCAAGCGGGACAGAAACTTCAGCCTCATCCCATGGAATGTTGAGAGCTAGCAAGTCGTCAATAAAATTCCTTCACCAGGTGATTTCCGGTTGTTTTCATTTGCCTTGTGCAGGCCGCCAGAGTCCTGGTTAGTCACTGGACGGGGAGGCGTAAGATTTGTCCGGCAAAACGAAAACGGAGTCTGGTGACGGTCGTGGAGAGGGGCAGTGCACCGGCGCGACGGTATACTTTCACATTCGTAACATGGTCCCGGTAAATGATCTTGAGGATATGTCAGAGACATCAGAGATGGAAAACATCCAACTTTCGAGTGATAGCTTCCGTCATCTTCCAGGTTTCGCACGTGTAGGTCACCGTCAGCACAACGATCGTGGCGAGGAGCCGAAGTTTAATCTGCAGGGAGAAGGAGGGAGAATTCCAGATTGGACGAAGTCTTTGGCAAATGCTTTGCTGATGCGGCAGGCAATACCTCACACTGCATCCCCATCCAAAGAGATGATGCTGCCAAGATAAGTGAAGTTTGGCACTTCCTCCTCCTATAGTCCACCGATGGTAATCGGGACTCTCAAGTTTGCATAACCATTGCGGATGACTTTAGTCTTCGGAGTTCGGCGCTGGGCCATAGTGAGATCTTGTATGGCAACTTGGGTCGGGCCGAAAACAATGATATCATCGGCGAAGTTGAGATTGGCAAGGAGGAGGTTGCCACCTGTCCAGAGATGGCAGATGTGTAGGCGGTCGATGGAGTGGCGACCGACCAAGGCTCTTGCTGCTGCGTACGGATGGAAGAAGGGGTAACGACTATTTTCACATTCGAAACTGGCGTATGACAAGGTTGCGTGCTGTCGGCTGCCTACCCATCAGCCTACCCTGAACCCAGAGAGGTTATTTTTGTGAAAAGATTATATTCGCTTTTGCATTTTATATATTAGTTATTACATTTTGATGTTTCCCTCACATAACCAGTAGCATACAGTAGTAAACTTGCTCGGTAGCTCAGCTGATACAGCAGTGCACTCAAAAAACTGCAACATTTTTAGTGTTTTTTTTTTTTTTTTTTTTTTTTTTTTTTATAGTCTTAACCATTTTAATCACAAATAACTGGTCAGGAAATTAGCAAGAATTGCACAAATACTAGTCAGTGTTGTTCCACTCAAAGTTAACAGCTTCAAACTGTTCATGGATAATTGAAAAATGTCTCCCAGTTAATGTGAGACCAAATATTGACTATAGGGTTTAAATCTGGACTGACCAGGCCAAAACATGATGGATTCGTTCTCAAGCCGCTTTTTGGTTGTCTTTGCAGTGTGTGCAGGAGCATTGTCTGGTTGCAAAATAACATCTAATCATTTCTCTTACCATAACAACATGTAAATTGTGGGAAGCAAGCCATTCTGCAATATTCTCCTGTGGTTCAGCATTAAATTACTTTTCACAGTGAAGAAGCTCACCAATGCCAACAGCTGAAAAGTGTCCCCTTCCTCCATGCTTCACTGTGGTAGAGATGCATTTATCATTATATTTCTCAGCAGATTTTTGAAGACACAGCTGTGGAGCATCACCATGCAACTCATGTCTCATTGTGTCTCCACACACAACTTCCCATATTCTGCCAAAAACTTCAATCTGTCTTTGATGCTTTTCTGAGACAGCAATGGCTTTTTAAGTTTGGCTAATTTCCTGACCAATAATTTGTTGTGTACAATTAAAATCTTTTTTTTTTTTTTTTTTGCCCAGGAGTGTAGATGCATCCAAAAATTGTATGGCTGCTTCAGCAAATGGTTTTATCTCAAGTTTTATAACACTGTGGACAGAGCATTAACTCACCGGACATTTAATTTCCAAACTGCCACGATACAGAGCCTACAACAAACAGTGTAATAAAACATTCCCCGACTCATGTTCATCTGAACAACACTTTCAAAGTGGACATTTCACTTTGAAAGTGTTGTGAAATGTGCAAGAAGCAATGCCACCAGAGGCACGTTTTTCCATTGAGCCTATAGGTTGATGATTTTGTCCCTGCACAACTATCATCAAAAATAAAGAATTAGGAAAATTACAGTACAATTCTTAAATCTTTACACACTTTAATAATGATCAGTGTTTAATAGCAGTAACAGAACAGGAGTGAATAGTTATAAAAAGAGACTCTGAGATGACAAACTGTGTTGCGATCAGTGTTTGATCACATGCAAAGAAGGCTGATTTTCTAATAGTCGGGTGGCTGTTTACAGGCGTCAATAACTTCACAGTCACTCGAGGCGGAGCGGAGACTGCTCAATGATCATTCGTCCCAGAGGGGCTCTCATAAAGATATCATAAATGTGTTGTCTGATGATGTGTGTTCTGTTCTGAAAACCAGTGTGAGATTCAGGTTTAGACCACAGTTTTACAGAACTGATATGTGGGACATGTTAGGTCTAATTGAACAGCCAATTTAATAGTTATGATCATTCAACAATCTTCACAATCCACATCACAGTTTTGCATATGGAATCCTTCAAATAATGAACAAGTGTGCTGCTTAAAGGGTTAGGTCACCCAAAAATGAAATTTCTGTCATTAATTACCTCATTTTGTTACAAACCCATCAGACTTTTGCTCATCTTCAGAACATAAATTAAGATATTTTTAATGAAATCTGTGAGGTTTCTGTCCCTCCATAGAGAACGAATGCAACAGAATGCCCCAGAAAGGTAGTAAAGACATCATTAAAGTATGACTCCAGTGGTTTAACCTCGATTTTATGAAGCGACGCGAGAGCTTTGTTTGCGCACTTTATTTACCACTTTACTTACAAAGATTTAATTTCCAACGTGCATTCACAAGAGCATGCGTTGTGTTGATGCGAGAGCAGGCGTTGTAGCATGAACGCACATCTGAGATTAATATTTTCTAAATAAAGTGGTACATTTTATTTTTTATTTTTTTGCACAACCAAAGCATTCATGTCGCTTTGTAAAATTGAGATTAAACCACTGAAGTCACATGGAGTGACTTCTTACTACCTTTCTGGGGCTTGAAAGTGGTAGTTGCGTAAACTATCAATGGAGGAACAGAAAGCTCTCAGACTTCATTAAAAAGATCTTCATTTGTGTTTTCCGAAGATGAACAAAAGTGATGAAATGACACGAGGATGAGTAATAAATAACAGAATTTTCATTTTTGGATGAACTAACCCTTTAACATCAGTCCTGGATCCACACATATGAGGTGTAGACCAAAAATAAATAGATAAAAAAATCAAATCCATTCAGAAGTAATGCAAGAAGCAGTGCAACATGTCATTGTAAGCCTTATAACTTCTAAAGAAACACTACATCCCATAATAAAATTCCCATTCTGTGGAAACAGATTTAATGGTCAAAACAACCTTTTGTATTTTTCACAGCACTAAATCAATCACCGAAGCTCAGTGACCACTGCTCAACCCCTGACCCCACGACCTCAAGAAATTAATATTATTAATTAAAGGGGCAGTTCGTGCAAAAATAAAAAATCCTTTAAGTCCTTTAATCTTTCTCACGTCAAAACTGTACTATCTTGTTCTTACACAGAACACAAAAGAAGATATTTTTTTGTATATGTTTTTGTATATATTGAATAGGTTTGGAAGGATATAAGGGAGAGTTAATTCTTTTAATTCTTGCACGAACTATCCCTTTAAGAACCTGAAATGTCTTGTGAAGCTCATTACTCACCACACATTGTACCAGTGGGAAAGCAGAAACTTCCCGTCCTGTTTTCTATTCCAGTGTTGCATCCATGCCTGCAGGACCGGAAAGAACTTGTGGAAGCCCCACACGGCCCCGCTCCTGCTCCTTTCTTCCGTCTGGTCCAGTTCTGTCACTCTTATTACCTCCCTCTGGTTCTTAAACAGTCCCTCAGCGTTCAGACTGAAGCTCAGATTGTTTCTAGAAACAATCACTACAAGCTTGTTGGAAGTGCCGAGTGATGAATCTGGTTGACGGTGGTGTTATTTTTGCTGTGAATAGAGTGAACATGAAACATGCCTAGGTTCATTAATCTTTTACTGCAACTGAGTTTGACGGTCCTGCTGTCCTCGTCTGCCGATGGAAGTGTTGTCCAGCTGCATGTCCAAGATATCTCAATGCAAGTTCCCTGTGAAAATCAGTTTCAGAGTCTGTCTCAAAGAGTTACGTAGACGTTGTCTGTATTGCAAAGGCTAACTGGTCCAAGAATGGGGAACACCGGTCCTCTTTCAACTGGAATGCAAATCAAGTAAAAGGAAGAACAGGACAAGTTCAAAGGTCAGAGGCCAAAAAGCCATGCAGTTAGTTTCAGAAGAGAGCAGGAAGGATGTTGGGAGGAGAGAGTACCATTTTGCTCCGGCTTTAAATATTGAAATCCCATCTGACAAATTGTCCAAGGAAATCACAGTATTCACAAACAACGTCCGGAAGACTTCCTGAATTAGTCTTCAATGTCTCCTGTTTCAGACTCACTTGGTTTCAGAATCTTTTCAGTCCCATTTTTAATTGCGTTCAGGTATTTTCTTCCCGACTTCATATATTTTGTCTGGCATCTTCCCTCCCTCCTGTGCTCTCAGTGTTGCTCAGAGCCGCTCACTCCATCTCTCTCTCTCTTGCTTTCTCTCCATCAGTTCTTTCCCTCCTCCCGTACTCCTGGTCTCCTCAGTGTTGCTGTCTGTATCCTCCTCTTCCTCGCTCTCTCCTCCTCCTCCCTCGGTCCACATGGAAGCTCCCAGCGCGAAGGACAGTAACAGACTGAGTTCATTCATCAGTGGCTACAAAATCACTCATGCACACAGAACAGAGAAATATACACTTGAATGTGATTTCAGACTGAAATACAACCAAAAATACTCACAGATTTTTCTTATTAAGAAGAATGTAATCCCTGTATGAACTCCTAAGGACATTCATGGTGAAAATACTGAGATTCTTCAGATCCTTTGGCTCAAAAACTCTCCTATATCTCATATACTTTTCAGCTAGATGGTGACCCATTTTAAAAGGCAATAATATTTACACATTGTCAAAAGAGCAGGAGAAAGAGGAGGGAGATTTTTGCAGCTTTATTCGGCTAAATTAGCTTCTATCCATGTTTGGGGTGCACGATCATACAGACATGTTGTGATGGCCTGACTCAGCCTTACACACATTCACACACATGCACATCATCTCTCATGGTTGCGTTTTCTTGCTTCTGACTTAACCCATAATCCAACAGTAGCCAGTTGCTTAGCAACTGCCTCCAGGGAGACTTTTTCTGCATCAAAAGCAGCCTGGCCAAGACATGTGAGTCAGAAACCTAAGTATGTAGTGAGGGAGAATGTGGGAGGAATGGAGAGAGGGAGGCACAGATAAAGCTGACACAGAGAAGACAGAGTCATAACATATGTCTGAATAAGAGAACTGCAGTTACTCATGAGGAGGAGGCGGAGTCATGAACAATCCCATCCAAAATAAATAAATAAAAAAAATATTCACCCTCTTATTTTTAGAGGAGAGGCTGATGAAATATTCACAGGCTGCAATGCAAGACATTGCAACGGCAAACCCAACGCGAGCATCTCTTGCCCAAAGCGTACCGTACAGTACCAGGCTGAGAACCACGGATCATCCGACATCTCAAACTGTAAAATTTGCAGTCAGTGTAATATTAAGTATTCACACTGAGTTGTAGAGAAAAAAGTTGTCTTTGTAATTTAAGTAATGTTTCAGATAGTGCCTCTAAAAAAATCTCATGCAGTGTAAAAATTAATATTCTCCTTACACCTTGTGTGTACACATCTTAATCATTGTTCAAAATAGATTGAAACATTTTTCAAGGTGTAAAAGAAGTATTTTTACAGAAATTATTAATTCATAAATATCATTATGATTTTGGGGAGTCACGTCACATGATGTTTTATACTGTACAACTTGAACTAATCTTGCCTTAAAGCTCAAATGATCTAATATATTCAGAGTCTTATTGGTTGCATCACATGAGCAAAGATTTTCAAATGTAAAGAAACTGTATGTTAGAAAATATAGAAAATTTTATTTTTTTTTCAATTAAATGATTGTGCCAGGCTGCTTAATGAGGAAGATTAAGCCTTAAGAATTTATTCTGTTAATTAGACATTTTTCTTTATCATGATATAAAGACAATTGTATTATGCTGAAGTTTTTTTGTTTGTTTGTTTGTTTTTTTGCTTTAGTCATAGATCAACTCATGGTGTATATAACTTCGCCTTCATAATATGATACATTTTTCAACTGTATTATTAATCCAAATACATACATAATCTATACAAGTTCATAAAAAGTGAAATACAAAAAGATGGAAGATGTTTGCATGTACATTTCAGAAAGTTAAAAGTCAGTCATTTTTCATTAAGTCATTAATTACTGAAACATTTAGTTAGGTTAGTACTGAAGCCCATTTCTGCCACATTAGAAAAAAAAAAAAATCATGCTTTGGTAAATGATAATTATCAGATAAAACTTTTATAATTATGACATAAAATGTTGACATTATGAGATACCACGTCATAGTTATGAGATAAAAAAAAAAGTAAATTATAACAATTATGAGATAAAGTCACAACTAAAAGTCAAAATTATAAAATAGTAGTCATAATAATGAGATAAAAAAATCTAAATTATAGTCAAGATGACAAAAAAAGTAGTAATGAGATAAAAAGTGATAATTATGACATACTAATTTATGAAATTTTGGAAGCTTTTTTCCACCATGAAATTATATATATATATAAAGTAATTGTGACCTTTTTATTAGAATTGTGAGATATTAACTCAGAAGTGTGTGATCAAAATTCTGGCTTTTTTTTTCTCTAAGATTTGTCAGATATGAACCTGCAATAGCGTGTTATAATGTCCAGTTGTGAGGGGGAAAAAATAAGTTTTTTTCTCAGAATTGTGTGTTTATATATACACTCACAATTCTAACTTTAAAACATGCAATTGCATATTATAAAGTAAGAATTGTGAGATATAAACTAAGAATTCTGAGAAAAAAGTCAGAACTGCAAGTATATATTGTGCAATTCAAATAATAACTCACAATTGAGAGTTTAAATCTCACAATTCTGAGGAAAAAAAGTTGCAATTGCGAGAAAAATGTCAGAATTGTGAGATGAAAAATCGCAATTACCATTTTTTTTTTTTTTTTTTTTTTTTTTTTTTTAGTGGCAGAAACAAGCTTCCATTTGAAATAGACTTAATTTTGATATAAAAGTAATAATTATGACAAAAAGTCAATTATGACAAAAAATGTACAAACACGGTTCCAAAAAAGTTGGGACACTGTACAAATTGTGAATAAAAACAGAATGCAATGATGTGGAAGTTTCAAATTTCAATATTTTATTCAGAATACAACATCGATAACATATCAAATGTTTAAACTCAGAAAATGTATAATTGTAAGGGAAAAATAAGTTGATTTTAAATTCCATGGCATCAACAAATCTCAAAAAAGTTGGGACGAGGCAATGTTTACGACTGTGTGGCATCCCCTCTTCTTTTTATAACAGTCTGCAAACGTCTGGGGACTGAGGAGACAAGTTGCTCAAGTTTAGGAATAGGAATGTTGTCCCATTCTTGTCTAATACAGGCTTCTAGTTGTTCAACTGTCTTAGGTCTTCTTTGTCACATCTTCCTCTATATGTTTTCTATGGGTGAAAGATCTGGACTGCAGGCTGGCCATTTCAGTACCTCCTCCTACGCAGCCATGATGTTGTAATTGATGCAGTATGTGGTCTGGCATTGTCATGTTGGAAAATGCAAGGTCTTCCCTGAAAGAGACGACGTCTGGATGCAAGCATATGTTGTTCTAGAACTTGGATATACCTTTCAGCATTGATGGTGCCTTTCCAGATGTGTAAGCTGCCCATGCCACACGCACTCATGCAACCCCATACCATCAGAGATGCAGGCTTCTGAACTGAGCGCTGATAACAACTTGGGTTGTCCTTGTCCTCTTTAGTCCGGATGACATGGCATCCCAGTTTTCCAAAAAGAACTTCAAATTTTGATTCGTCTGACCACAGAACAGTTTTCCACTTTGCCACAGTCCATTTTAAATGAGCCTTGGCCCAGAGAAAACGCCTGCGCTTCTGGATCGTGTTTAGATATGGCTTATTTTTTGACCTATAGAGTTTTAGCCAGCAACGGCGAATGGCACGGTGGATTGTGTTCACCGACAATGTTTTCTGGAAGTATTCCTGAGCCCATGTTGTGATTTCCATTACAGTAGCATTCCTGTATGTGATGCAGTGCCGTCTAAGGGCCAGAAGATCACGGGCATCCAGTATGGTTTTCCGGCCTTGACCCTTACGCACGAGATTGTTCCAGATCCTCTGAATCTTTGGATGATATTATGCACTGTAGATGATGATAACTTCAAACTCTTTGTAATTTTTTCTCTGAGAAACTCCTTTCTGATATTGCTCCACTATTTTTGGCCGCAGCATTGGGGGAATTGGTGATCTTCTGCCCATCTTGACTTCTGAGAGACACTGCCACTCTGAGAGGCTCTTTTTATACCCAATCATGTTGCCAATTGACCTAATAAGTTGCAGATTGGTCCTCCAGCTGTTCCTTATACGTACATTTAACTTTTCCGGCCTCTTATTGCTACCTGTCCCAACTTTTTTACAATGTGTAGCTCTCATGAAATCCAAAATGAGCCAATATTTGGCATGACATTTCAAAATATCTCACTTTCAACATTTGATATGTTATTTATTTTCTATTGTGAATAAAATATAAGTTTATGAGATTTGTAAATTATTGCATTCCTTTTTTATTCACAATTTGTACAATGCCCCAACTTTTTTGGAATCGGGTTTGTACTTAGTCAATGACTTTTTAATCTTATAATTTTGTTTTAGCATGTCTTAATCTTATAATTATGACTTTTTGTTATGATTTACCAGATCATGATTTTTCTTCTCTTGTGTTGGAGATGCTACAGGTAACGAACCTGCGCCCGAACTCTCCAGTCTGGCACATGAGGTTTTCATGTTAACTGATAGGTCTATTCTCATGATTTCACAGCTGATCTTCAAGCGGAGATCATTTTTTAATTTTAAAAACTCTTAGGCTGATGGTATGTGACCGGGTACTGGCTATATACTGAAAGACCTCTCTGATGTCACACTGAAAAATGTGAATGGAGAGCGAGCGACACAAAGTGAGGAAACATGTCAGAGTGTGTTGAGCCTGAGGACTGAGTTTCCCCTCATAGTGAATGTGTGTGTCCATCTCCCTCTGAGAGATTCACAAAGCATGTAGGCCACAGAAAATGGCTGTCAGTTCATTCTAGCCAAGCGGGCTGGGCTTGCTTTACCCCAGGCCCTCCAAACAAACTAAAACATCCGGAAATTGAGCTAACCACAATCACGCCTCGCAGCGCTACTGTTCAGAGATGGTCTAAGTCGCTTTAAAGTGTTGGTACATTTTGACTGACATGATGAGATGAGACAAGTGAAAGTGAAGTGAAAGAAGCCATAAGGAGATAAAAACTTCAACAACAGCACTGTATTGGGTCTCAGAAGCATGTTGATTATAATGACTGGTATCATGAATCTATACACTCACTGACTAATTGATTTCCTTGGACACAGGAATAATTTGTGACAATTAAACACTGATCTACAGACCGTATCAGTCAATGCAGAAGCACATAATACCATTAATCCCGCACAGCATGGATTATATTGGCTTGTTCAATTGACTGTAAACAGATATCCTGCTGAAATGGGCCACAGCCATCAGGGAATACCATTAAAGGGTGTACATGATCTGCTACAATGCTTATGTAGGTGGTACGTGTCAAAGTAACATCCACATGGATGGCAGGACCCAAGGTTTCCCAGCAGAACATTGCCCAAAGCATCACACTGACTCCGCCGGCTCGCCTTCTTCCCATAGTGCATCCTGGTGCCATGTGTTCCCCAGGTAAGTGACACACATGCACACGTGATGTAAAAGAAAACGTGATTCATCAGATCAGGCCACCTTCTTCCATTGCTCCATGGTCCAGTTCTGATGCTCACGTGTCCACCGTTGGTGCTTTCGGCGAAGGACAGGGGTCAGCATGGGTCTGCAGCTCCATACGCAACAAACTGTGTATTGCACTGTGTATTCTGACAATGCAGGCAGATCAAAGCACTGCTGAATATCAAATGTCAAGTCATATGTCAAGTGTGTGTGTGAAATAAACATCTTAATATCTGTTTAACATCAATCACATAGAACTACTTATTTAAGTTTCAAAACCAGATGACTGATTCAGCTGCATTCTGCAGGACTACATTATTTACAAGTCGTTTAAAGATTTTTTAATTACCCTGAAATTTTAGAGATTTTTTTGCGAGAACTGTTCTGTATGAAGACAAACATGTGACAGTGTTCTAGCGCCTTCTGCTGGTTTTGTTATGAACTGCGCGTGTGTGTACTTTGAAAGTGTAAAATATGGAAACGCTGAGCTAAAAATGTATAGGATTTGCACAGGAAATGTTAAAAATGTATTGTTCTTTTACTTGTACTTTTTGTGCAATTAAAACATTGTTTTTATATATGATCAGATGGCATCTATTTTGAATGAGTTTTTAATTGTATATATTTTCCATTTTAATTTTAGGTAAGGTTTTAGTAATTTAAATGTATTATATATATATATATATATATATATATATATATATATATATATATATATATATATATATATATATATATATATATATATATATATATATGTTGATCGGATAAAATATCATCAAAATACACGGTTCATTTGAAGTGTTCTTCAAGGATTTAAGATGCATTTACTGTACACCGGGTTGATGTAGTTACAGCACCTACCAGCAGGGGCTACTCTTGACCTCTTGGTTGAGGCAAACTAGTAGTTCTGCCCCAAATTTCTGATTTCTTAATAATATAAAACACTTTACCTCCGGTTCACAGACAAGGCTTAAGCTAGTCCTAGACTAAAATACATGTTTGAGCTGTTTTAATTAAAAGCAACTTGCACAGAAATATCTTAAATATATGTCAGAGCCATTGTTTTGTGTCAAGATGCACATCAGTAATGCTTTTAATTTAATGTATAAAAGCTACTTAAATACCCTAATTGAAATAAGGCCTGATCCTGGTTTAGTCCTGTCTGTGAAACCAGGCCATAATGTGTGGTATTAATAAATAAAATAAAATAAAACAAAAAACGTCTCGGGTTAAGACTGTAATGTTCCCTGAGAAGAACTCTACTCACCTCTTCCATGCATTTAGTTTAATATGTTGTACCAAAGGTGAAACTGAGCACCCTAGTGGTGAACAAAAAGCACTTCACAAAGCTTTAATAAATCAGAGCTGGCTGAGTTAGTTTTAACTTACTTAAAGCTATAAATTAATCAATATTTTAAACGGGGCAATGAACTAGCCTATATTAATATTTATGGACAACATTATTTATATACATTTTTACTCAAAGTATGACTTTACCTCATTTCCATATGAATTCAGTGTACTTTTTTCCAATTTTTTAATTGATTTTTTTTTTTTTTTTTTTTTTTTTTTTTTTTCATTTCCACCACACCAGTTTCATTACGGAATAACATTAAACACAATTCTTCATTTCAGATGTGCTAGAAGATGACACTGTGGTGCTTCATGTGTTGTTTCATAAAGAGGACAAAATTCTCCTGTGAAGTGCATATGCTTTTGGGCATTGCTGTGGACAAATTAACAAAGTTTGGGAGGAGCAACATTCAAATGATCTACCCAATCAGCATAAGAGGATGCCTGTAAATATGTAGCTGACACCAATGTTCCTTGACAGTGTTTTCAGCATCCCTCCACCACCCCGTCTCCTCACACTCACCTGGTTACTAAGCAAAGATACGGGGGAATAATCTGGGTTCGGGCCAAATACCGAGCTCGGAGCCCTCTCCAGGGACAGCATGCCAAATACGCATTTTTTTACTCTATCTGATTATTTGTGAGTGTGAACTCAGGAAATTAAATAAAATAGTAGATGTGTATTAAAAAAGTGTTTTTTAAAAGTTTTTGAGTGAATGCACTTGTGACTGTAAATTAAGGTGTATTGTGTGTTGTGAGCTACAACAAATACCAAACAGGAGCAAGAGTGTTTGCATGTGAATCCTGTTTCAGCAGCTCTTCTCAGGGCTCATACGGTTACATCACGCTACTGACAGGTGGCACAGCAGAGCACAGAGCATTAACAAACCCAACATGATGACCTCAGCTGTCTCGCACAGGTGCCATTCCACATGATGGATGGTAATCTGGCTCAGTGGACTAGTTGGCTTAAGGTTCTTGCAAAGTTATAAACAAACGTTTTTATAGTAAATATAATGGTCATTCTAAGTTATCAGCATAATGTTCTCACAACGTTAGCATGAACTTTTAAAAAAACAACGTTTTGAACATTAAGATAATTTAATGTTTTTTCTTGTGACATCGATGGAGCTGTCAGGCAAGTAGAATCGGTGGCAGAAGTCTTGCAGTTACTTGAACCAGTGAGGTTATAGATGCATCCATAAAATCTTTTTTTCTTTCTTATTAATTTCTGTCATACACACATGCACACACCACAGTCGGTCTCCTCATGCGGGATCAAAATACGCAGCGCCTGAAGCCGTGGCTGTACTGTCCGCTCTGCAGTCCTGTTCAAAATCAAAACCGCTGAGCAGGAGATTAAAACTCTATGACATCTGAATGAACACCAAGGTGAAGCACATCACAGGCAAAAAAAAAAAGTCAGAAATGAGGACACAAGTGTGTCTTAATTCTTTCCTTAATAGAAGAAATCTATTGTCCACTGTTACATTATATAATGTAGAATTTGTATTATTGAATCTGAATATTATTTATTCATGCATTCGTTCAGAGGCACTATATAGACTAACAGCCCTCTGTTGCTTAAAGTGTTAGTTCACCCAAAAATTAGTTCACTCATTAATTACTCACCTTAATGTCATTCAAAACCCATAAGACTTTCGTTCATCTTCGGAACACAAATGAAGATATTTTTAATGAAATGCGAGAGATTTCTGTCCCTCCATTGTCAGCTACACAACTACCACTTTGACACTTCAAAAAATTCATAAAGAGATTGTAAAACTAATCCATATGAATAGATCGGTTTCGTAGAAATTTTGTAAGAGACATGATAACTTTATATGATGAACAGATTTAATTCAGTGATTTTAGATCAGTGAACATAAACAGAAGCTCAGCCTTACTTGCTTGACGCGGGTGAATCTCACTGGTTCCTGCAGGAGGTCAAACTTGCTGCATAACATACGATGAACCTCCTTGGTTCTTGTGAAAGCTCAAACGTGCTGTGTAACACACGAGAATGAACCTCATTGGTTCTTGCAGAAGCTCAAACGTGCTGCGTAACACACGAGAATGAACCTCATTGGTTCTTGCAGAAGCTCAAACGTGCTGCGTAACACACGAGAATGAACCTCATTGGTTCTTGCATAAACTCAAACATGCTGCGTAACACACGTGAATGAACCTCATTGGATCTTGCAGAAGCTCAAACGTGCTGCGTAACACACGAGAATGAACCTCATTGGTTCTTGCGTAAACTCAAACATGCTGCGTAACACACGAGAATGAACCTCATTGTATCTTGTGAAAGCTCAAACGTGCTGCGTAACACACGAGAATGAACCTCATTGGTTCTTGCGTAAACTCAAACATGCTGCGTAACACACGAGAATGAACCTCACTGGATCTTGCAGAAGCTCAAACGTGTTGCGTAACACACGAGAATGAACCTCTTTGGATCTTGCAGAAGCTCAAACGTGCTGCGTAACACACGAGAATGAACCTCTTTGGATCTTGCAGAAGCTCAAACGTGCTGCGTAACACACGAGAATGAACCTCTTTGGATCTTGCGTAAACTCAAACATGCTGCGTAACACACAAGAATGAACCTCTTTGGATCTTGCAGAAGCTCAAACATGCTGCGTAACACACAAGAATGAACCTCAATGGATCTTGCAAAAGCTGAAACGTGCTGCGTAACACACAAGAATGAACCTCAATGGATCTTGCAAAAGCTGAAATGTGTTGCATAACACACAAGAATGAACCTCAATGGATCTTGCAGAAGCTCAAACATGCTGCGTAACACACAAGAATGAACCTCATTGGTTCTTGCAGAAGCTCAAACGTGCTGCGTAACAAACAAGAATGAACCTCATTGGTTCTTGCAGAAGCTCAAACGTGCTGCGTAACACACAAGAATGAACCTCATTGGTTCTTGCAGAAGCTCAAACGTGCTGCGTAACACACAAGAATGAACCTCATTGGTTCTTGCAGAAGCTCAAACGTGCTGCGTAACACACAAGAATGAACCTCTTTGGATCTTGCAGAAGCTCAAACATGCTGCGTAACACACAAGAATGAACCTCAATGGATCTTGCAAAAGCTGAAACGTGCTGCGTAACACACAAGAATGAACCTCAATGGATCTTGCAGAAGCTCAAACATGCTGCGTAACACACAAGAATGAACCTCATTGGTTCTTGCAGAAGCTCAAACGTGCTGCGTAACAAACAAGAATGAACCTCATTGGTTCTTGCAGAA
Source organism: Chanodichthys erythropterus (assembly GCF_024489055.1). Classification (NCBI taxonomy): domain Eukaryota; kingdom Metazoa; phylum Chordata; class Actinopteri; order Cypriniformes; family Xenocyprididae; genus Chanodichthys; species Chanodichthys erythropterus. Next base: position 2,343,084 of record NC_090227.1, on the reverse strand, counting down.
GCTCAAACGTGCTGCGTAACACGAGAATGAACCTCATTGGTTCTTGCAGAAGCTCAAACGTGCTGCGTAACACACAAGAATGAACCTCTTTGGATCTTGCAGAAGCTCAAACATGCTGCGTAACACACAAGAATGAACCTCAATGGATCTTGCAAAAGCTGAAACGTGCTGCGTAACACACAAGAATGAACCTCATTGGTTCTTGCAGAAGCTCAAACGTGCTGCGTAACACACAAGAATGAACCTCATTGGTTCTTGCAGAAGCTCAAACGTGCTGCGTAACACACAAGAATGAACCTCAATGGATCTTGCAAAAGATGAAACGTGTTGCATAACACACAAGAATGAACCTCATTGGTTCTTGCAGAAGCTCAAACGTGTTGCGTAACACACGACAATGAACCTCATTGGTTCTTGCAGAAGCTCAAACGTGTTGCGTAATACACGAGAATGAACCTCTTTGGATCTTGCAGAAGCTCAAACGTGTTGCGTAACACACGATAATGAACCTCTTTGGATCTTGCAGAAGCTCAAACGTGTTGCGTAACACACGAGAATGAACCTCATTGGTTCTTGCAGAAGCTCAAACGTGTTGCGTAACACACGAGAATGAACCTCTTTGGATCTTGCAGAAGCTCAAACGTGCTGCGTAACACACGAGAATGAACCTCTTTGGATCTTGCGTAAACTCAAACATGCTGCGTAACACACAAGAATGAACCTCTTTGGATCTTGCAGAAGCTCAAACATGCTGCGTAACACACAAGAATGAACCTCAATGGATCTTGCAAAAGCTGAAACGTGCTGCGTAACACACAAGAATGAACCTCAATGGATCTTGCAAAAGCTGAAACGTGTTGCATAACACACAAGAATGAACCTCATTGGTTCTTGCAGAAGCTCAAACGTGCTGCGTAACAAACAAGAATGAACCTCATTGGTTCTTGCAGAAGCTCAAACGTGCTGCGTAACACACAAGAATGAACCTCATTGGTTCTTGCAGAAGCTCAAACGTGCTGCGTAACACACAAGAATGAACCTCATTGGTTCTTGCAGAAGCTCAAACGTGTTGCGTAACACACGACAATGAACCTCATTGGTTCTTGCAGAAGCTCAAACGTGTTGCGTAATACACGAGAATGAACCTCTTTGGATCTTGCAGAAGCTCAAACGTGTTGCGTAACACACGAGAATGAACCTCTTTGGATCTTGCAGAAGCTCAAACGTGTTGCGTAACACACGAGAATGAACCTCATTGGTTCTTGCAGAAGCTCAAACGTGCTGCGTAACATACAAGAATGAACCTCATTGGTTCTTGCAGAAGCTCAAACGTGTTGCGTAACACACAAGAATGAACCTCATTGGTTCTTGCAGAAGCTCAAACGTGCTGCGTAACACATGAGAATGAACCTCTTTGGATCTTGCAGAAGCTCAAACGTGTTGCGTAACACACGAGAATGAACCTCATTGGTTCTTGCAGAAGCTCAAACGTGCTGCGTAACACACGAGAATGAACCTCATTGGATCTTGCGTAAACTCAAACATGCTGTGTAACACACAAGAATGAACCTCATTGGTTTTTGCAGAAGCTCAAACATGCTGCGTAACACACAAGAATGAACCTCAATGGATCTTGCAGAAGCTCAAACGTGTTGCGTAACACACGAGAATGAACCTCTTTGGATCTTGCAGAAGCTCAAACATGTTGCGTAATACACGAGAATGAACCTCATTGGTTCTTGCAGAAGCTCAAACGTGTTGCGTAACACACGAGAATGAACCTCTTTGGATCTTGCAGAAGCTCAAACGTGTTGCGTAACACACGAGAATGAACCTCATTGGTTCTTGCAGAAGCTCAAACGTGCTGCGTAACACACGAGAATGAACCTCTTTGGATCTTGCAGAAGCTCAAACGTGTTGCGTAACACACGAGAATGAACCTCATTGGTTCTTGCAGAAGCTCAAACGTGTTGCGTAACACACAAGAATGGACCTCTATGGATCTTGCAGAAGCACATATGTGTTGCGTAACACACGAGAATGAACCTCATTGGATCTTGCAGAAGCTAAAACGTGCTGCGTAACAAGCAAGAATGAACCTCATTGGATCTTGCAGAAGCTAAAACGTGCTGCGTAACACATGAGAATGAACCTCTTTGGATCTTGCAGAAGCTCAAACATGCTGCGTAACACGAGAATGAACCTCATTGGATCTTGAAGAAGCTCAAACGTGCTGCGTAACACGAGAATGAACCTCATTGGATCTTGAAGAAGCTCAAACGTGCTGCGTAACACGAGAATGAACCTCATTGGATCTTGCAGAAGCTCAAACGTGCTGCGTAACAAGCAAGAATGAACCTCATTGGATCTTGCAGAAGCTCAAACGTGCTGCGTAACAAGCAAGAATGAACCTCATTGGATCTTGCAGAAGCTCAAACGTGCTGCGTAACACACAAGAATGAAACTCATTGGTTCTTGCAGAAGCTAAAACGTGCTGCGTAACACATGAGAATGAACCTCTTTGGATCTTGCAGAAGCTCAAACATGCTGCGTAACACGAGAATGAACCTCATTGGATCTTGAAGAAGCTCAAACGTGCTGCGTAACACGAGAATGAACCTCATTGCAGAAGCTCAAATGTGCTGCGTAACACGAGAATGAACCTCATTGGATCTTGCAGAAGCTCAAACGTGCTGCGTAACAAGCAAGAATGAACCTCATTGGATCTTGCAGAAGCTCAAACGTGCTGCGTAACACACAAGAATGAAACTCATTGGTTCTTGCAGAAGCTAAAACGTGCTGCGTAACACGAGAATGAACCTCATTGGATCTTGAAGAAGCTCAAACGTGCTGCGTAACACACAAGAATGAACCTCATTGGTTCTTGCAGAAGCTAAAACGTGCTGCGTAACACATGAGAATGAACCTCTTTGGATCTTGCAGAAGCTCAAACATGCTGCGTAACACGAGAATGAACCTCATTGGATCTTGAAGAAGCTCAAACGTGCTGCGTAACACGAGAATGAACCTCATTGCAGAAGCTCAAATGTGCTGCGTAACACGAGAATGAACCTCATTGGATCTTGCAGAAGCTCAAACGTGCTGCGTAACACACAAGAATGAACCTCATTGGTTCTTGCAGAAGCTCAAACATGCTGCGTAACAAGCAAGAATGAACCTCATTGGTTCTTGCAGAAGCTCAAACATGCTGCGTAACACACGAGAATGAACCTCATTGGATCTTGCAGAAGCTCAAACGTGCTGCGTAACACGAGAATGAACCTCATTGCAGAAGCTCAAACGTGCTGCGTAACACGAGAATGAACCTCATTGGATCTTGCAGAAGCTCAAACGTGCTGCGTAACACACAAGAATGAACCTCATTGGATCTTGCGTAAACTCAAACATGCTGCGTAACACACGAGAAAGAACCTCATTGGATCTTGCAGAAGCTCAAACGTGCTGCGTAACACGAGAATTAACCTCATTGGATCTTGCAGAAGCTCAAAAGTGCTGCGTAACACACGAGAATGAACCTCATTGGATCTTGCGTGAACTCAAACATGCTGCGTAACACGAGAATGAACCTCATTGGATCTTGCACAAGCTCAAACGTGCTGCGTAACACACGAGAATGAACCTCATTGGATCTTGCGTACACTCAAACATGCTGCGTAACACACAAGAATGAACCTCATTGGATCTTGCAGAAGCTCAAACGTGCTGCGTAACACGAGAATGAACCTCATTGCAGAAGCTCAAACGTGCTGCGTAACACGAGAATGAACCTCATTGGATCTTGCAGGAGCTCAAACGTGTTGTGTAACACACGAGAATGAACCTCTTTGGATCTTGCAGAAGCACAAATGTGTTGCGTAACACACGAGAATGAACCTCATTGGATCTTGCAGAAGCTCAAATGTGCTGCGGCTGCATAACACACAAGAATGAACCTCATTGGTTCTTGCAGAAGCTCAAACATGCTGAGTAACACATGAGAATGAACCTCTTTGGATCTTGCAGAAGCTCAAACATGCTGCGTAACACGAGAATGAACCTCATTGGATCTTGAAGAAGCTCAAACGTGCTGCGTAACACGAGAATGAACCTCATTCGATCTTGAAGAAGCTCAAACGTGCTGCGTAACACGAGAATGAACCTCATTCGATCTTGCAGAAGCTCAAATGTGCTGCGTAAAACACGAGAATGAACCTCATTGGATCTTGAAGAAGCTCAAACGTGTTGTGTAACACACGAGAATGAACCTCTTTGGATCTTGCAGAAGCACAAATGTGTTGCGTAACACACGAGAATGAACCTCATTGGATCTTGCAGAAGCTCAAATGTGCTGCGGCTGCATAACACACAAGAATGAACCTCATTGGTTCTTGCAGAAGCTCAAACATGCTGAGTAACACATGAGAATGAACCTCTTTGGATCTTGCAGAAGCTCAAACATGCTGCGTAACACGAGAATGAACCTCATTGGATCTTGAAGAAGCTCAAACGTGCTGCGTAACACGAGAATGAACCTCATTCGATCTTGCAGAAGCTCAAATGTGCTGCGTAAAACACGAGAATGAACCTCATTGGATCTTGAAGAAGCTCAAACGTGCTGCGTAACACGAGAATGAACCTCATTGGATCTTGCAGAAGCTCAAACGTGCTGCGTAACACACGAGAATGAACCTCATTGGTTCTTGCAGAAGCTCAAATGTGCTGCGTAACACACAAGAATGAACCTCATTGGATCTTGCGTGAACTGAAACATGCTGCGTAACACACGAGAATGAACCTCATTGGATCTTGCAGAATCTCAAACGTGCTGCGTAACACGAGAATGAACCTCATTGGATCTAGCAGAAGCTCAAACGTGCTGCGTAACACACAAGAATGAACCTCATTGGATCTTGCGTAAACTCAAACATGCTGCGTAACACACGAGAATGAACCTCATTGGATCTTGCAGAAGCTCAAACGTGCTGCGTAACACGAGAATGAACCTCATTGGATCTTGCAGAAGCTCAAACGTGCTGCGTAACGCGAGAATGAACCTCATTGGATCTGGCAGAAGCTCAAACGTGCTGCATAACACGAGAATGAACATCATTGGATCTTGTGTACACTCAAACATGCTGCGTAACACGAGAATGAACCTCATTGCAGAAGCTCAAACGTGCTGCGTAAGCTCAAACGTGCTGCGTAACACACAAGAATGAACCTCACTGGATCTTGCAGAAGCTCAAACGTGCTGCGTAACACGAGAATGAACCTCATTGGATCTTGCAGAAGCTCAAACATGCTGCGTAACACGAGAATGAACCTCATTGGATCTGGCAGAAGCTCAAACGTGCTGCGTAACACGAGAATGAACATCATTGGATCTTGCGTACACTCAAACATGCTGCGTAACACGAGAATGAACCTCATTGCAGAAGCTCAAACGTGCTGCGTAACACACAAGAATGAACCTCACTGGATCTTGCGTAAACTCAAACGTGCTGCGTAACACACAAGAATGAACCTCATTGGATCTTGCAGAAGCTCAAACATGCTGCGTAACACACGAGAATGAACCTCATTGGATCTTGCAGAAGCTCAAACGTGCTGCGTAACACACAAGAATGAACCTCATTGGATCTTGCAGAAGCTCAAACATGCTGCGTAACACGAGAATGAACCTCATTGCAGAAGCTCAAACGTGCTGCGTAAGCTCAAACATGCTGCGTAACACACAAGAATGAACCTCACTGGATCTTGCGTAAACTCAAACGTGCTGCGTAAAACACAAGAATGAACCTCATTGGATCTTGCAGAAGCTCAAACGTGCTGCGTAACACACGAGAATGACCCTCATTGGATCTTGCAGAAGCTCAAACGTGCTGCGTAACACACAAGAATGAACCTCACTGGATCTTGCGTAAACTCAAACGTGCTGCGTAACACACAAGAATGAACCTCATTGGATCTTGCAGAAGCTCAAACGTGCTGCGTAACACACGAGAATGACCCTCATTGGATCTTGCAGAAGCTCAAACGTGCTGCGTAACACACAAGAATGAACCTCATTGGATCTTGCAGAAGCTCAAACGTGCTGCGTAACACGAGAATGAACCTCATTGCAGAAGCTCAAACGTGCTGTGTAACACGAGAATGAACCTCATTGGATCTTGCAGAAGCTCAAACGTGCTGCGTAACACACAAGAATGAACCTCATTGGTTCTTGCAGAAGCTCAAACGTGCTGCGTAACAAGCAAGAATGAACCTCATTGGTTCTTGCAGAAGCTCAAACATGCTGCGTAACACACGAGAATGAACCTCATTGGATCTTGCAGAAGCTCAAACGTGCTGCGTAACACACAAGAATGAACCTCATTGGTTCTTGCAGAAGCTCAAACATGCTGCGTAACAAGCAAAAAATGAACCTCATTGGATCTTGCAGAAGCTCAAACGTGCTGCGTAAGACGAGAATGAACCTCATTGCAGAAGCTCAAACGTGCTGCGTAACACGAGAATGAACCTCTTTGGATCTTGCAGAAGCTCAAACGTGCTGCGTAACACACGAGAATGAACCTCATTGGATCTTGCGTACACTCAAACATGCTGCGTAACACGAGAATGAACCTCATTGCAGAAGCTCAAACATGCTGCGTAACACGAGAATGAACCTCATTGGATCTTGCAGAAGCTCAAACGTGTTGCGTAACAAGCAAGAATGAACCTCATTGGATCTTGCAGAAGCTCAAACGCGCTGCGTAACACGAGAATGAACCTCATTGCAGAAGCTCAAACGTGCTGCGTAACACGAGAATGAACCTCATTGGATCTTGCAGAAGCTCAAACATGCTGCGTAACACACGAGAATGAACCTCTTTGGATCTTGCAGAAGCTCGAACGTGCTGCGTAACAAACAAGAATGAACCTCATTGGTTCTTGCAGAAGCTCAAACGTGCTGCGTAACACACAAGAATGAACCTCATTGGATCTTGCGTAAACTCAAACATGCTGCGTAACACGAGAATGAACCTCATTGCAGAAGCTCAAACGTGCTGCGTAACACGAGAATGAACCTCTCTGGATCTTGCAGAAGCACAAATGTGTTGCGTAACACACGAGAATGAACCTCACTGGATCTTGCAGAAGCTCAAACGTGCTGCGGCTGCGTAACACACAAGAATGAACCTCATTGGTTCTTGCAGAAGCTAAAACGTGCTGCGTAACACATGAGAATGAACCTCTTTGGATCTTGCAGAAGCTCAAACATGCTGCGTAACACGAGAATGAACCTCATTGGATCTTGAAGAAGCTCAAACGTGCTGCGTAACACGAGAATGAACCTCATTGCAGAAGCTCAAATGTGCTGCGTAACACGAGAATGAACCTCATTGGATCTTGCAGAAGCTCAAACGTGCTGCGTAACAAGCAAGAATGAACCTCATTGGATCTTGCAGAAGCTCAAACGTGCTGCGTAACACACAAGAATGAAACTCATTGGTTCTTGCAGAAGCTAAAACGTGCTGCGTAACACATGAGAATGAACCTCTTTGGATCTTGCAGAAGCTCAAACATGCTGCGTAACACGAGAATGAACCTCATTGGATCTTGAAGAAGCTCAAACGTGCTGCGTAACACGAGAATGAACCTCATTGCAGAAGCTCAAATGTGCTGCGTAACACGAGAATGAACCTCATTGGATCTTGCAGAAGCTCAAACGTGCTGCGTAACACACAAGAATGAACCTCATTGGTTCTTGCAGAAGCTCAAACATGCTGCGTAACAAGCAAGAATGAACCTCATTGGTTCTTGCAGAAGCTCAAACATGCTGCGTAACACACGAGAATGAACCTCATTGGATCTTGCAGAAGCTCAAACGTGCTGCGTAACACGAGAATGAACCTCATTGCAGAAGCTCAAACGTGCTGCGTAACACGAGAATGAACCTCATTGGATCTTGCAGAAGCTCAAACGTGCTGCCTAACACACAAGAATGAACCTCATTGGTTCTTGCAGAAGCTCAAACAAGAACTCATTGGTTCTTGCAGAAGCTCAAACGTGCTGCGTAACACACAAGAATGAACCTCATTGGATCTTGCGTAAACTCAAACATGCTGCGTAACACACGAGAAAGAACCTCATTGGATCTTGCAGAAGCTCAAACGTGCTGCGTAACACGAGAATTAACCTCATTGGATCTTGCAGAAGCTCAAAAGTGCTGCGTAACACACGAGAATGAACCTCATTGGATCTTGCGTGAACTCAAACATGCTGCGTAACACGAGAATGAACCTCATTGGATCTTGCAGAAGCTCAAACGTGCTGCGTAACACACGAGAATGAACCTCATTGGATCTTGCGTACACTCAAACATGCTGCGTAACACACAAGAATGAACCTCATTGGATCTTGCAGAAGCTCAAACGTGCTGCGTAACACGAGAATAAACCTCATTGCAGAAGCTCAAACGTGCTGCGTAACACGAGAATGAACCTCATTGGATCTTGCAGGAGCTCAAACGTGTTGTGTAACACACGAGAATGAACCTCTTTGGATCTTGCAGAAGCACAAATGTGTTGCGTAACACACGAGAATGAACCTCATTGGATCTTGCAGAAGCTCAAATGTGCTGCGGCTGCATAACACACAAGAATGAACCTCATTGGTTCTTGCAGAAGCTCAAACATGCTGAGTAACACATGAGAATGAACCTCTTTGGATCTTGCAGAAGCTCAAACATGCTGCGTAACACGAGAATGAACCTCATTGGATCTTGAAGAAGCTCAAACGTGCTGTGTAACACGAGAATGAACCTCATTCGATCTTGCAGAAGCTCAAATGTGCTGCGTAAAACACGAGAATGAACCTCATTGGATCTTGAAGAAGCTCAAACGTGCTGCGTAACACGAGAATGAACCTCATTGGATCTTGCAGAAGCTCAAACGTGCTGCGTAACACACGAGAATGAACCTCATTGGTTCTTGCAGAAGCTCAAACGTGCTGCGTAACACACAAGAATGAACCTCATTGGATCTTGCGTAAACTGAAACATGCTGCGTAACACACGAGAATGAACCTCATTGGATCTTGCAGAATCTCAAACGTGCTGCGTAACACGAGAATGAACCTCATTGGATCTAGCAGAAGCTCAAACGTGCTGCGTAACACACAAGAATGAACCTCATTGGATCTTGCGTAAACTCAAACATGCTGCGTAACACACGAGAATGAACCTCATTGGATCTTGCAGAAGCTCAAACGTGCTGCGTAACACGAGAATGAACCTCATTGGATCTTGCAGAAGCTCAAACGTGCTGCGTAACGCGAGAATGAACCTCATTGGATCTGGCAGAAGCTCAAACGTGCTGCATAACACGAGAATGAACATCATTGGATCTTGTGTACACTCAAACATGCTGCGTAACACGAGAATGAACCTCATTGCAGAAGCTCAAACGTGCTGCGTAAGCTCAAACGTGCTGCGTAACACACAAGAATGAACCTCACTGGATCTTGCAGAAGCTCAAACGTGCTGCGTAACACGAGAATGAACCTCATTGGATCTTGCAGAAGCTCAAACATGCTGCGTAACACGAGAATGAACCTCATTGGATCTGGCAGAAGCTCAAACGTGCTGCGTAACACGAGAATGAACATCATTGGATCTTGCGTACACTCAAACATGCTGCGTAACACGAGAATGAACCTCATTGCAGAAGCTCAAACGTGCTGCGTAACACACAAGAATGAACCTCACTGGATCTTGCGTAAACTCAAACGTGCTGCGTAACACACAAGAATGAACCTCATTGGATCTTGCAGAAGCTCAAACATGCTGCGTAACACACGAGAATGAACCTCATTGGATCTTGCAGAAGCTCAAACGTGCTGCGTAACACACAAGAATGAACCTCATTGGATCTTGCAGAAGCTCAAACATGCTGCGTAACACGAGAATGAACCTCATTGCAGAAGCTCAAACGTGCTGCGTAAGCTCAAACATGCTGCGTAACACACAAGAATGAACCTCACTGGATCTTGCGTAAACTCAAACGTGCTGCGTAAAACACAAGAATGAACCTCATTGGATCTTGCAGAAGCTCAAACGTGCTGCGTAACACACGAGAATGACCCTCATTGGATCTTGCAGAAGCTCAAACGTGCTGCGTAACACACAAGAATGAACCTCATTGGATCTTGCAGAAGCTCAAACGTGCTGCGTAACACGAGAATGAACCTCATTGCAGAAGCTCAAACGTGCTGTGTAACACGAGAATGAACCTCATTGGATCTTGCAGAAGCTCAAACGTGCTGCGTAACACACAAGAATGAACCTCATTGGTTCTTGCAGAAGCTCAAACGTGCTGCGTAACAAGCAAGAATGAACCTCATTGGTTCTTGCAGAAGCTCAAACATGCTGCGTAACACACGAGAATGAACCTCATTGGATCTTGCAGAAGCTCAAACGTGCTGCGTAACACACAAGAATGAACCTCATTGGTTCTTGCAGAAGCTCAAACATGCTGCGTAACAAGCAAAAAATGAACCTCATTGGATCTTGCAGAAGCTCAAACGTGCTGCGTAAGACGAGAATGAACCTCATTGCAGAAGCTCAAACGTGCTGCGTAACACGAGAATGAACCTCTTTGGATCTTGCAGAAGCTCAAACGTGCTGCGTAACACACGAGAATGAACCTCATTGGATCTTGCGTACACTCAAACATGCTGCGTAACACGAGAATGAACCTCATTGCAGAAGCTCAAACATGCTGCGTAACACGAGAATGAACCTCATTGGATCTTGCAGAAGCTCAAACGTGTTGCGTAACAAGCAAGAATGAACCTCATTGGATCTTGCAGAAGCTCAAACGCGCTGCGTAACACGAGAATGAACCTCATTGCAGAAGCTCAAACGTGCTGCGTAACACGAGAATGAACCTCATTGGATCTTGCAGAAGCTCAAACGTGCTGCGTAACACACGAGAATGAACCTCTTTGGATCTTGCAGAAGCTCGAACGTGCTGTGTAACACGAGAATGAACCTCATTGGATCTTGCGTAAACTCAAACATGCTGCGTAACACGAGAATGAACCTCATTGCAGAAGCTCAAACGTGCTGCGTAACACGAGAATGAACCTCTCTGGATCTTGCAGAAGCACAAATGTGTTGCGTAACACACGAGAATGAACCTCATTGGATCTTGCAGAAGCTCAAACGTGCTGCGGCTGCGTAACACACAAGAATGAACCTCATTGGTTCTTGCAGAAGCTCAAACGTGCTGCGTAACACATGAGAATGAACCTCTTTGGATCTTGCAGAAGCTCAAACATGCTGCGTAACACGAGAATGAACCTCACTGGATCTTGAAGAAGCTCAAACGTGCTGTGTAACATGAGAATGAACCTCATTCGATCTTGCAGAAGCTCAAATGTGCTGCGTAACACACGAGAATGAACCTCATTGGATCTTGAAGAAGCTCAAACGTGCTGCGTAACACAACAATGAACCTCATTGGATCTTGCGTAAACTCAAACATGCTGCGTAACACACGAGAATGAACCTCATTGGATCTTGCAGAAGCTCAAACGTGCTGCGTAACACACAAGAATGAACCTCATTGGTTCTTGCAGAAGCTCAAACGTGCTGCGTAACACACGAGAATGAACCTCATTGGATCTTGCAGAAGCTCAAACGTGCTGCGTAACACACAAGAATGAATCTCATTGGTTCTTGCAGAAGCTCAAACGTGCTGCGTAACACGAGAATGAACATCATTGGATCTTGCGTACACTCAAACATGCTGCGTAACACGAGAATGAACCTCATTGCAGAAGCTCAAACGTGCTGCGTAAGCTCAAACGTGCTGCGTAACACACAAGAATGAACCTCACTGGATCTTGCAGAAGCTCAAACGTGCTGCGTAACACGAGAATGAACCTCATTGGATCTTGCAGAAGCTCAAACGTGCTGCGTAACACGAGAATGAACCTCTTTGGATCTTGCAGAAGCTCAAACGTGCTGCGTAACACGAGAATTAACCTCATTGGATCTTGCAGAAGCTCAAACGTGCTGCGTAACACACGAGAATGAACGTCATTGGATCTTGCGTACACTCAAACATGCTGCGTAACACGAGAATGAACCTCATTGCAGAAGCTCAAACATGCTGCGTAACACAAGAATGAACCTCATTGGATCTTGCAGAAGCTCAAACGTGTTGCGTAACAAGCAAGAATGAACCTCATTGGATCTTGCAGAAGCTCAAACGTGCTGCGTAACACGAGAATGAACCTCATTGCAGAAGCTCAAACGTGCTGCGTAACACGAGAATGAACCTCATTGGATCTTGCAGAAGCTCAAACGTGCTGCGTAACACACGAGAATGAACCTCTTTGGATCTTGCAGAAGCTCAAACGTGCTGCGTAACACGAGAATGAACCTCATTGGATCTTGCAGAAGCTCAAACGTGCTGCGTAACATACGAGAATGAACCTCATTGGATCTTGCGTAAACTCAAACATGCTGCGTAACACGAGAATGAACCTCATTGCAGAAGCTCAAACGTGCTGCGTAACACGAGAATGAACCTCTTTGGATCTTGCAGAAGCACAAATGTGTTGCGTAACACACGAGAATGAACCTCATTGGTTCTTGCAGAAGCTCAAACGTGCTGCGTAACACATGAGAATGAACCTCTTTGGATCTTGCAGAAGCTCAAACATGCTGCGTAACACGAGAATGAACCTCATTGGATCTTGAAGAAGCTCAAACGTGCTGTGTAACACGAGAATGAACCTCATTCGATCTTGCAGAAGCTCAAATGTGCTGCGTAACACACGAGAATGAACCTCATTGGATCTTGCGTAAACTCAAACATGCTGCGTAACACACGAGAATGAACCTCATTGGATCTTGCAGAAGCTCAAACGTGCTGCGTAACACACAAGAATGAACCTCATTGGTTCTTGCAGAAGCTCAAACGTGCTGCGTAACACACGAGAATGAACCTTATTGGATCTTGCAGAAGCTCAAACGTGCTGCGTAACACACAAGAATGAACCTCATTGGTTCTTGCAGAAGCTCAAACGTGCTGCGTAACACGAGAATGAACCTCATTCGATCTTGCAGAAGCTCAAATGTGCTGCGTAACACACGAGAATGAACCTCATTGGATCTTGAAGAAGCTCAAACGTGCTGCGTAACACAACAATGAACCTCATTGGATCTTGCGTAAACTCAAACATGCTGCGTAACACACGAGAATGAACCTCATTGGATCTTGCAGAAGCTCAAACGTGCTGCGTAACACAAGAATGAACCTCATTGGTTCTTGCAGAAGCTCAAACGTGCTGCGTAACACACGAGAATGAACCTCATTGGTTCTTGCAGAAGCTCAAACGTGCTGCGTAACACACAAGAATGAACCTCATTGGTTCTTGCAGAAGCTCAAACGTGCTGCGTAACACGAGAATGAACATCATTGGATCTTGCGTACACTCAAACATGCTGCGTAACACGAGAATGAACCTCATTGCAGAAGCTCAAACGTGCTGCGTAAGCTCAAACGTGCTGCGTAACACACAAGAATGAACCTCACTGGATCTTGCAGAAGCTCAAACGTGCTGCGTAACACGAGAATGAACCTCATTGGATCTTGCAGAAGCTCAAACGTGCTGCGTAACACGAGAATGAACCTCATTGGATCTGACAGAAGCTCAAACGTGTTGCGTAACACGAGGATGAACATCATTGGATCTTGCGTACACTCAAACATGCTGCGTAACACGAGAATGAACCTCATTGCAGAAGCTCAAACGTGCTGCGTAAGCTAGAACGTGCTGCGTAACACACAAGAATGAACCTCACTGGATCTTGTGTAAACTCAAACGTGCTGCGTAACACACAAGAATGAACCTCATTGGATCTTGCAGAAGCTCAAACGTGCTGCGTAACACACGAGAATGAACCTCATTGGATCTTGCAGAAGGTCAAACGTGCTGCGTAACATGAGAATGAACATCATTGGATCTTGCAGAAGTTCAAACGTGCTGTGTAACACGAGAATGAACCTCATTGGATCTTGCAGAAGCTCAAACGTGCTGCGTAACACACGAGAATGAACCTCATTGGATCTTGCAGAAGGTCAAACGTGCTGCGTAACATGAGAATGAACATCATTGGATCTTGCAGAAGTTCAAACGTGCTGTGTAACACGAGAATGACCCTCATTGGATCTTGCAGAAGGTCAAACGTGCTGCGTAACATGAGAATGAACATCATTGGATCTTGCAGAAGTTCAAACATGCTGCGTAACACGAGAATGAACCTCATTGCAGAAGCTCAAACATGCTGCGTAACACGAGAATGAACCTCATTGGATCTTGCAGAAGCTCAAACGTGCTGCGTAACATACGAGAATGAACCTCATTGGATCTTGCGTAAACTCAAACATGCTGCGTAACACGAGAATGAACCTCATTGCAGAAGCTCGAACGTGCTGCGTAACACGAGAATGAACCTCTTTGGATCTTGCAGAAGCACAAATGTGTTGCGTAACACACGAGAATGAACCTCATTGGTTCTTGCAGAAGCTCAAACGTGCTGCGTAACACATGAGAATGAACCTCTTTGGATCTTGCAGAAGCTCAAACATGCTGCGTAACACGAGAATGAACCTCATTCGATCTTGCAGAAGCTCAAATGTGCTGCGTAACACACGAGAATGAACCTCATTGGATCTTGCGTAAACTCAAACATGCTGCGTAACACACGAGAATTAACCTCATTGGTTCTTGCAGAAGCTCAAACGTGCTGCGTAACACACGAAAATGAACCTCATTGGATCTTGCAGAAGCTCAAACGTGCTGCGTAACACACAAGAATGAACCTCATTGGTTCTTGCAGAAGCTCAAACGTGCTGCGTAACACACGAAAATGAACCTCATTGGATCTTGCAGAAGCTCAAACGTGCTGCGTAACACACAAGAATGAACCTCATTGGTTCTTGCAGAAGCTCAAACGTGCTGCGTAACACGAGAATGAACCTCATTCGATCTTGCAGAAGCTCAAATGTGCTGCGTAACACACGAGAATGAACCTCATTGGATCTTGAAGAAGCTCAAACGTGCTGCGTAACACAACAATGAACCTCATTGGATCTTGCGTAAACTCAAACATGCTGCGTAACACACGAGAATGAACCTCATTGGATCTTGCAGAAGCTCAAACGTGCTGCGTAACACAAGAATGAACCTCATTGGTTCTTGCAGAAGCTCAAACGTGCTGCGTAACACACGAGAATGAACCTCATTGGATCTTGCAGAAGCTCAAACGTGCTGCGTAACACACAAGAATGAACCTCATTGGTTCTTGCAGAAGCTCAAACGTGCTGCGTAACACGAGAATGAACATCATTGGATCTTGCGTACACTCAAACATGCTGCGTAACACGAGAATGAACCTCATTGCAGAAGCTCAAACGTGCTGCGTAACACACAAGAATGAACCTCACTGGATCTTGCAGAAGCTCAAACGTGCTGCGTAACACGAGAATGAACCTCATTGGATCTTGCAGAAGCTCAAACGTGCTGCGTAACACGAGAATGAACCTCATTGGATCTGACAGAAGCTCAAACGTGTTGCGTAACACGAGAATGAACCTCATTGGATCTGACAGAAGCTCAAACATGCTGCGTAACACGAGAATGAACCTCATTGCAGAAGCTCAAACGTGCTGCGTAAGCTAGAACGTGCTGCATAACACACAAGAATGAACCTCACTGGATCTTGCGTAAACTCAAACGTGCTGCGTAACACACAAGAATGAACCTCATTGGATCTTGCAGAAGCTCAAACGTGCTGCGTAACACACAAGAATGAACCTCATTGGATCTTGCAGAAGCTCAAACGTGCTGCGTAACACACGAGAATGAACCTCATTGGATCTTGCAGAAGGTCAAACGTGCTGCGTAACATGAGAATGAACATCATTGGATCTTGCAGAAGTTCAAACGTGCTGTGTAACACGAGAATGAACCTCATTGGATCTTGCAGAAGCATGAAAGAATGAAAATATTCCCCGAAGAAATGGGACACCACTACTAGACCATTACACGTCATCATAAGTCGTCGCTAGCTCCTACGTCATAGATGCGCCGATGTTTATCACACACCGACAACACTCGTCTGTTGGAGTTTGTTGGATCGGTGTGATATCCCTGTTGGCGTCTGTTGGTGTCTGTTGGAGTCGGTTTTCACCCGACTAAACATGTTTAATCAGCATTTGTCGGGTCGTGGACTGTCTGCACGGTGTGAACAGTTTTCCAACAGACGGCAACAAAGTCACGTAATCTGACCTGGCCACGAACCGTTGCCATAACGATGAGGCAAGTCCCCTGCAAATACAGCTGTTTGATCGCGCCCGCGCTTCACACACACACACAACAAAGCAGTGGAAACCTGACATCGCAGCTTGTTCATTATAAAAAATAAAATACTGTTAAAAAAAATATACAAAAGGTACAATAGTCCATAGTGCAATCCGTGCAATTGAGCAAGAGCAGCTGCTCCACTTCACCGAAAGAGAGAGGTAACGTTAACCACTACGAGAGCAACGCAGGTTTACCTTCAGTTTCGTTTTTAATAATTAGTTTTGGCTTGTATAGCTACATGGTTGTATATGCTTATGGGTCTCGTTAATAAAAAGGGTCGCGCTAAAAAATTGCTTGTTGGTGCGGTGTGAATTGGCCTTTTAAGATGCCATCGATAGCTGTAGTGATCTCTGTTGCTTGGGCGACAGCTATTTTTTTGCATTTGTCTTCAGTTCTTCGCATAAGACAAAGGAGACGAACCTGCGTGTTTCCTCAGGAGTCCCTGGTTGATACAAAACATACAATACTGATGAATAAGCATGCAAACTGAATGCACTTTTTGTTTATATCATGTAACGTACACGTATTTATGGACGTAACCACAACAAAACAATACATTAATGAGGCATGCGGCAAAAAGACAAGTTAGCTGCCACCGGATTTGAATTTATGTTGTCAAATCAAAAAAACATTAGTGACAAAGTAAAAAACATTAGTGAACTGTTTTCATAGCGATTTTAACAAATCTTTTTTCGGAGAACATAACCGTATACATGAACACAAGATTAAAGGCAATATAAAACAAGTGATTATTTATTACTAAAATACTGTTTACCGTAAAAAAGATACTTACATTTATGGGTTTCTCTGCTCGCTTGGACGGCCATGTTGGAAATTTATCATACCCCTTCATCTGAAGTGTGGTCCCGAAAAATCTTCGTTTGAAGGGCTACCTGGCCCTTTACCCCTACCCCTTCCCCTCCAACCAAATGAGAATTGGGACACCCCTTCCCCTTCACGTGAACCCGCGAAACAAAGGGGAAGGGGAAAGGGGAAGGGGTAAGGGGTAGAATTGGAATTGGGCCCAAACGTGCTGCGTAACACACAAGAATGAACCTAATTGGATCTTGCAGAAGCTCAAACGTGCTGCGTAACACGAGAATGAACCTCATTGGTTCTTGTAGAAGCTCAAACGTGCTGCGTAACACATGAGAATGAACCTCTTTGGATCTTGCGTAAACTCAAACATGCTGCGTAACACACGAGAATGAACCTCATTGGATCTTGCAGAAGCTCAAACGTGCTGCGTAACACGAGAATGAACCTCTTTGGATCTTGCAGAAGCTCAAACGTGCTGCGTAACATGAGAATGAACCTCATTGGTTCTTGTAGAAGCTCAAACGTGCTGCGTAACACACGAGAATGAACCTCTATGGTTCTTGCAGAAGCTCAAACGTGCTGCGTAACATGAGAATGAACCTCATTGGTTCTTGCAGAAGCTCAAACGTGCTGCGTAACACACAAGAATGAACCTCATTGGTTCTTGCAGAAGCTCAAACGTGCTGCGTAACACACAAGAATGAACCTCATTGGATCTTGCAGAAGCTCAAACGTGCTGCGTAACACACAAGAATGAACCTCATTGGTTCTTGCAGAAGCTCAAACGTGCTGCGTAACACACGAGAATGAACCTCATTGGTTCTTGCAGAAGCTCAAACGTGCTGCGTAACATGATTGGATCTTGCAGAAGCTCAAACGTGCTGCGTAACACGAGAATGAACCTCATTGGATCTTGCAGAAGCTCAAACGTGCTGCGTAACACACGAGAATGAACCTCATTGGATCTTGCAGAAGCTCAAACGTGCTGCGTAACACACGAGAATGAACCTCATTGGATCTTGCAGAAGCTCAAACGTGCTTCATAACACACCAGAATGAACCTCATTGGTTCTTGCAGAAGCTCAAACGTGCTGCGTAACACGAGAATGAACCTCATTGGATCTTGCAGAAGCTCAAACGTGCTGTGTAACACACAAGAATGAACCTCATTGGATCTTGCAGAAGCTCAAACGTGCTGCGTAACACACGAGAATGAACCTCATTGGATCTTGCAGAAGATCAAACGTGCTGCGTAACACATGATAATGAACCTCTTTGGATCTTGCAGAAGCTCAAACGTGCTGCGTAACACACAAGAATGAACCTCATTGGTTCTTGCAGAAGATCAAACGTGCTGCGTAACACATGATAATGAACCTCTTTGGATCTTGCAGAAGCTCAAACGTGTTGCGTAACACATGAGAATGAACCTCATTGGTTCTTGCAGAAGCTCAAACGTGTTGCGTAACACACAAGAATGAACCTCATTGGTTCTTGCAGAAGCTCAAACGTGCTGCGTAACACACAAGAATTAACCTCATTGGTTCTTGCAGAAGCTCAAACGTGCTGCGTAACACGAGAATGAACCTCATTGGTTCTTGCAGAATCTTAAACGTGCTGCGTAACACGAGAATGAACCTCATTGGTTCTTGCAGAATCTTAAACGTGCTGCGTAACATGATAATGAACCTCTTTGGATCTTGCAGAAGCTCAAACGTGCTGCGTAACACACAAGAATGAACCTCATTGGATCTTGCGGAAGCTCAAACGTGCTGCGTAACACACAAGAATGAACCTCATTGGATCTTGCGGAAGCTCAAACGTGCTGCGTAACACACAAGAATGAACCTCATTGGATCTTGCAGAAGCTCAAACGTGCTGCGTAACACACAAGAATGAACCTCATTGGATCTTGCGGAAGCTCAAACGTGCTGCGTAACACACAAGAATGAACCTCATTGGATCTTGCGGAAGCTCAAATGTGCTGCGTAACACGAGAATGAACCTCATTGGATCTTGCAGAAGCTCAAACATGCTGCGTAACACATGAGAATTAACCTCATTGGTTCTTGCATGCATCAAGCAAACATGCTTGAGCTTCCATTTACCATAACTGATGTGTGGGTTGATGAATGTTATATGTGAAGTCGGGTTTGGAACAACATGAGAGTAAGTAAATGGTAACTGAATTTTCATTTTTGGGTGAATTAAATGTTTAAGCCATTAATAAACTAATAAAGGGTGACAAAAGTCTAAAGTCTCTGCTTTCTACAATGATTTGGGTCAGGAAATGTGAGTTTCTCTCTCTTGACTGCATTTCAACACTCATTGTGGCTTTATGATGTAGTGGCTGCATGATGAATCTGCTCTCACCAGCCTCAAGCAGCTCCTCAGCTTTTGTTATCACTTAATAAAGCAAATGTTCAAAAATAGCTTCACCCAGAAGGTTAATAATATTTAACTGATTTCAGGCTTGAAGGAATATGACGTCTGTGAGTGACAGATTGCATCAAAAAGACTAATGATTCCTTCTTGCCTCATAAAATTAAAGCATCACTGCACATCTTACATCATTTTTCATAATGGCATTCCCTGTATTGGAGTATTTCTATTTTTCTGTGCCATATGTTTATGCAACAGGTTTTATTACAGTGCATAGGTAGGACACAGTACATTGCTTTAATGAAGGTTGTTTAAAAGAGCTGGACATGGTATGTATTTAATAATTTGAAAGATTTTGTAATATGATGTTCTGGCCATTAAAGAGGAATAGAGCACATTCATAAAGTGAATAATTCAGTAGAAATGTCATCTTGGATGATGACTCGATGAGGTGAAACTGATTTGAATAGCCATTATTTTTTACTACTTTTTATTATATTACTTATTACAATGATTTTATTAACTGTTAGCTTAATAAATATTTGCAGTTTGCACACAAATTATTCAGCAGTTTCAGGTAACACAACATCTGGTAAATTAAGCCACCTTTTGTTTAAATCAAGTTTATTGTTTTATACATTTTTTTGTGTGTTTGTTTAAATCAGTTTACATAGTAATGTCCATAACTCAGAAGCACATATTGTAAAAATATAGCCTATTGCTGCATTTTTTTCTTTCATGCGCAGTAGCCGAGGATGTTACATAAAAGCTCCCCTCATTACACGTCATCACGTTAGTTCATAATTATCAGCAAATGTAAAATCAATACCTGTGCAATAGTTTGGTTTCATCAGTTATTGATTAGATCAGCAAAAACACACATTTGTCTCAAAACCTTGCAGTTGCTGAGATATAGCACTTTGTGCCTTCCCTATTTGCTGATATGTTAATAAAACTAGCTTCAACTAATTCAGATTTCAAAAAGACAGCCCAATAGTTGTGAAAATGTAGTAGGCAGTTCAAGTGTCAGTGTGTTTGTCTGTCAAAGAAAAAGTTGCATAAATAATTCTGCAAGGGTGGCGTGCACGTGCATGCCTGCAGCTGAATTCGTCAGTAGAAGCGCGCCGAGCACGCAGCCACGCGCGTATACAGCGACACAGACGCGCGCAAGGAAGAGAGTTCATCTCAACAACACAACTCATCCGTAGACTGGAGAAGACAGGAATGGAAATATCACTGATGGCAGCACAGGTAGGATTTACATCTCCCTTTTGTGTCATAAAATGTTTTTATATTTATAATTAAGGGTAATTAGTTGACTCGCAGATTACTGCGGAATAGCGTGGTGCGACACTGCTCGTTTGGCTTTTTCATAGCACTGTAACTTTTGGTAGCTGATGTTCGGGTGTTTTAACTTAACACTATATTCTTCATCAAGAGAAAGTTAAAAGGAAACACTTTCAGACTTAGTGTGATAATACATTTAAATCAAGCCCATATCAAAAAATTATGATCAATTACATTTAGAAAATGGGGGACACTCTGAAGCGCGTCAGTGCAGTCCTGTATGGAATGGAATGGAATGAGATGGTGTGATTTGACAGGTGCAGATAACATGATGCCTTCTGTTTATTTAAGTAGTCTGTTAATATATTTTCAATTGAAGAATAATTTAAAATAAATGTCGACCTATTCATAATAGTGAATAACACATGAAAAGCCTCATGTAGTGTAGCATCTGGTGATGATGCTGATTAATCAACCTGCTTTTCTTTGGGCGCTTTATAATCAAGTGCCAGAGTGCTAATTAGAATTGGCCACAGGTCACATCTGTTCCCCAACTCATACAGTCCTGATCAGAGATGCATAATGGGTCATTCTGTAATGGCAAGCAACTCATGTCTGTGGAACATTTTAAATATATTTTTATCAATATAAAATAACAATGCTTATTTTCCTTAAATAGGAATAGAGGACATTCATAAAATGAATAATTCAGTAGAAATGTCATCTTGGATGATGACTCTCAATGAGGTGAAACTGGTTTGAATAGCCATTCTTAAACATGGTGAAACTATTATTATTACTACTTTTTATTATATTGCTTATTATAATTATTTTATTAACTGTTAGCTTAATAAATGTTTGCAGTTTGCACACAAATTATTCAGCAGTTTCAGGTAACACAACATCTGGTAAATTAAGCCACCTTTTGTTTAAATCAAGTTTATTGTTATATATATATATATATATATATATATAACAATAAATTTTTTTTATTTTTTTTTTACATAGTAATGTCCATAACTCAGAAGCACATAATGTAAAAATATACGCCTGTGTTTTTATTTTTATTTCATGCGCAGTAGCTGAGGATGTTACATAAAATCTCCTCTCATTACGCGTCATCACGTTATTTCATTATTATTAGCAAATGTAGAATAAAATATATGTAAAAATTAAAATAGCATACTTTCTTGGCAATAGATGCTATTTACACTAAGTGTCAATAGCAGCATTTTCTTAGCGATATGCTATTTACACTAGATGGAAATAGCGATAGATGATAAAATGATCAATTCTTTGCAATAAGAGTAAATAGTATTTAGATGCTATCTATACTTTATATTGGCAGATACTATTTGCACCTCAGTGTTTTTTTTTTTTTTTTTTTACATTAACAGGATGCAATAATATCAGAGTGTAAATGATTATATTTATTAAAATTATTAAATGGATGCTGACTTATTGGGATAATAACTCTCCCTACACCTTCCCCTAAGCCTACACACTTTTTGCCAATAAACGCTTTTAATGTTATTAAACACTCGTTCACTGTTTATTTCCATTTTTAGAACATTATTTTAATTATTAAAAATAAATAAGATCTCAGCAAAAGGCGGATTCGAACCCTAGTCGATCGCGTTAAAAGCCAGGTTTGCGAGCCTTAATCGCTACTGCTGCGCCACAGAAGACATTAAATTCTGTGTCTTTTTTTAAACTTGAGTGGCCCAATCAGACATTGATCGGCGGAGCTAGTGTAAATAGTGTTTGCCAACAAGGGATGCTATTTGCACTTAGGCCCTGTCCCAAATGGCACCCTAAACCCACACAGTCCCATGCCGCTTTGACTACCGGGTAAAGTCCTCTGCATAGCTCACAGTCTTGCGGGATCAGCAGAAGTGCGCATGGAGGGTGCATTGCAGCCGCAAAGGGGGGCGCTCACGAGCACCCTTCTTTAAGCTTAAATGACGAATGGGACACCCTACGGTCTTGTGGACTTAACGGACATGCGCACGCAGCGGCCATTTTAAGTCCACAAGACCAAAAGTGCACATGAAGTGTGCCTTTTGGGACAGAGCCTTAGTGTAAATGGTCACAAAATAAGCCATGTCTTTTGTTCAAAATTGAGTTTCATATCACATACATCGCTGGTATTCAACTGTCCAATTTTGTAAAGTTGCTCATTCTACTTTGCATTTAAGCATGAAAATGACCTCTAATATAAATTAATTTAATAGTTTTTCCTTCAGTTAGATTAGATAATCAAGACACTTGGGTGCGTTCTTCAAAAATAAGCGTTTATTATGATATTCCTTATTTTATGTGTGTCCAAAAAACCATTGTCAACTAAGTTACCCACTAGGAAAAAACCCTTAAAAAAGGAATGGATTGTCCCAATCTCACATAATTTGCATAGTGTGATGTCGTTTTCCTCTAGAAGCACATTGATGAAGGACTAGAAAGTATGTCCTTTCTCTTTTCTCTAGTTTTGGTTAAAAAAGCAAACTTGTGTCAAGAGTGGATTAATTGACTGTGTTACACAAGTAGGCCTATTATTGCCACACATTTTAACAAGAAAAACTTATGTTTTTGAAAATATGTTTCTAAACATACCATGTGTTCAACCAAGTGGACAGTAGCAAATTGTTATGCTTGGTGAAACTCATACGTAGGCAGGGCTGGAAATGGGGGGAGTGGATTTCAGTGTTCCAGTTCAAATTGGTTAGATTTATTTTAAGGAAATGAAAATGATTTCTATATATTATTCACTCAATATTTTCAGGTTTCATCAGATGTAATGCCAAACTCTGTCTAATAATGATGTATAGCCCAAAAAAAGAGACCGCGTTTCCATTAATGAGACGCTTAGTAGGCTAGAGCAGCACAATTAATCATTAAAAGATTGCGATCTTGTGTCAAACACCCTAAATGACAATGATTCGTCTGTTAAACCTTTGACAAGTGCTAAAATTCAGATCTGCGTTGGCACTGCCGCCGAGCCACAGAGAACAGTTATATTTAGGTCTTTCAATTGTAGTCTATCATTATTTCTGTGTTACACTAATTCAAAATAAGTACTGGGATAAAAGTGTATAATTCGGATATACACTCTGATGTCAATGGTGGTGATAACAATAGAGTAAATCACCTTTTGAAATTAACCTGACACTTCAAATAAAGGTTTAATCAATTGCATTCTTACTGATTCATCCATTAATGAAACAAGTGTTTTTTTTTTATGAGTGAGTCATTGAATCATTCAAACCAAATTATTTATTTATTTTTTAAAAAATTGAATGAAATATTTTAATAGAGTGCAGCAACTAACATTTCGTCAGAACCTCTAGTAAATTGTTATATTGTTTAGTTGTCTATTCAGAATCGTGGAAGAATCTCAATTTCTCAGTTTTCAATTTTGGCGACTCAATTTTCAGAATCATGCAACTCATTGAGAATAACAGCATCAAAACCTCATGTGAAGATGTGTGTGGTTGTGAGAAGGAGGGGGAGATCAACTCATTAATACTCTTTAAATTAGGGCTGTATGATTTATCGCACGTGATTTGGCGAAGGCTGCGATTATTTTATGCGCAGCTTGTCAGAGCTGTACGGCTCTGTGATCAGTAGTTAATGCTCCATCTGAAAGCCAGAGGGCGCTCCTGTGCAGAAACTTTAAATATGCCCTGCCGTAGAAGTATAAAACATGCATCCCTATGGGCATCACACTCGCTGTAGCTGAATAAACATAAGATTGAAACGCTTTGATTGATTACACATGACTAATACACAGAATAAGGCATTTGTGTGTTTAAGAAGCCACATCATCTCACAGAAGGATGCTCAACTGGCATTATGAAGTGAGTTTGGAGTAAAAACATGTTATTAAATGTTCTCTTTTGTTGGACAAGATGTTAATAATTGCTTCTCATGTCTGGAAAGATGTTTGACGCGTGTTGCTTTTTCAAATGTACATATGTATAAGCGACTCAAATTCACAGTGCTTTCAGATGGATTAGCATTTGGAGCCATACTTCTTTGACAAGCCGCACATAAAAAAAAAAAATCACAGCCTTTAAATACTTCTTAAAAAACAAACAAAAAAGCAACATGTTTAGGTGGCAATATATATATATATATATATATATATATATATATATATATATATATATATATATATATATATATATATAATATATATTATAAAAGAGTTAGAGTCCAATATCTCTATGGTAAAATCCTCAAAACAAAATTTTATAAAATGATAAACCACATTTCAACCAGTTTAAGTGATGAGTCAATATAATGTATTCTAAATACATTGTTATCCAAATTATTTTGATCTTTAGAATGCACATTAGATTCACTTTCCCTTAAAACTATTCCCCTTAATGTGTTAAATTACCACTTGAGCAAAAACACGCCGTTTTAGTGTTTGTCCCTTTAAATGCAAATGAGCTGTTGCTCCCAGCTTAAGAGTGACAATCTCATGCACTAATAATGTCAGAAACTCAATGTAGTGGTGTTCATTTCGAACCGGAGTCTGAAAATGATGCCTACAGAGAATACAGAGAATATATGCTGCATGAGATAGAACAGGTACAGTTTAGTTTAATTGCCATTATAACTTATAAAGTCATCTTGCTTTTATCCACTATTGGTACAAGCCATCGGATCCCATCAGAATGATGGCCAAAATTTTACTGATGAGTTTTATGAAGCGAATATTTTCAGCCGGCTTTCTGTGTGCGTGCTTCGGATGTGTGCACTTTGAAAGCCATATAGCAGAAGTTTAAACTGTTATGGCCAAAAATCGCATGCAGATAATTAACTTTCATGATGACCAAGAACTGCATTGTCATGTAAGCGTGACAGTGATAGAAATGACAATCAAAACCAAACAGATGTTTTGTTAGTTTTTGGCAGAGAATCCGGACCGAGGCATGAGCTGTACAAACTCTGCCCTCTTCTGGAAAGCGGGGTGTAGAGAAGAAGCTCATTTGCATTTAAAGATACATGCATAGATTCATCCTTCCACTCAAAAATGGGCATTTACAACATGGTATAATAAATGATCTGTGGGGTATTTTGAGCTGAAACTTCACAGACACATTCTGGGGACACCAGAGACTTTTATTTATATATATATATATATATATATATCTATCTTGTAAAAGGGGGGATTATAGGTCCCCTTTAATGGGAACATTAGCAGAATATTCTTAGAACATTTTTGTTAGCTGTAAGCTGTGAAACATTGGTAACACTCTATAAAAACAAACTGATTAGATTTTATTTCATGACTGTCAGAAACGCTTGATTCTGATTGGTTGGATATTTTTGTATAATGACGCTAAAATTTGAAACTGGATGTTTCTCTATAAACATAAATAATTTCTCATATTAATATTTCATGACCATTTAGGTTACGTATTTATTTTTTATAGGCTATGTTTTTATAAAGTGTTAAAGTAGTTTTTGAAGGGGTGTTCACAGTTTAGATTCGACAGTCAACAATCTCAGTGTAGGTAAAGTGAGGTTAGGTTAGGCATTTCTTGTGGATTTGTGAATCGAGAGTGAAATCATAGGGCCGTGTTTTCTGCTCATATTTAATGTACAGTTCAAGGCCTTGAACATCACTCAGCCCTTTGCAAGTCACATTGCTTCAAGTTTACATTAAAGGCATTTTAGGGTTTCTTATAAGCAAGCTCTGTGAAGGCATGACGGTAAGCAGCAGTGTCATCCTGCTCCACACACTCCAGTCTCTCAGTGACGGATAAGCCGGAGCACAGAGGAGGAGGGTAGGCAGGGTTTAGTGTCTGTCTCAGTCTGACAGGCGATTCATCCTGCACAGGTGAGGCAGAAAACTTCAAGCAAAGACGATAATGCTAATACATTTCACTTCTGAGTATTATATGTACTGAGCATACTTACTATGCTTTTTATAGTATGCTTATTCAGTGCAGTATGTGTGTGTCAGTCTCTGATAATAATTCAATTAGAATTAGAGGCCATTTACATGACACCATTTTCAACCAAATGAGGAAAACTTTTTATGCGTTTTGGCCGTTTACATTTTTGTTTTTTTGGTTAGCCTGAAAATCTGAATTTGTGAAAACGGTGACGTCATGCACATTTGTGTTACGTGTTCAGTCTATAGGCTTGAAGTGTTTCTTTACAAAGTGACATCGCCACCTACTGGCCTGGCAGCAGAATAAAGCATTTCAGTTATTTTTACAAGGCAATCTGTTGTGTAAACGTACCCTTAAAGGAAACTGAATTATTCATGTTTTGGTGCAAACACTCCACTAACATAAGTTAATTAGTTAATGCATTTGCTAACATGAACTGACAATGAGATATATATTTTTTAAAGCATTAATCTTTGTTAATGTTAGTAAAATAAAAATACTAAATGTTGAAATTAACATCAACAAATTAAGATTTATAAACGCCGTAGAAGTATTGTTTATTGTTAATTCATGTTTGTGTAGTTAACTGTTAACAAATAAAACCTAAACACACAGCGAAAAAAAAAAAAAAAGGTAACATAAATTCATGGTTTTATTTGAGTCAAAAATATTCTGAACCAACCTAAATACATTAATTGAATTGAATAATCCTTATGTAAAAAAAAAAAAAATCGAAGAATTATTCAATTCAATTTGATGGAATTTTACTATTAATTTAAATGCGTAAATCTTGAAAACAGGCTTTTTTTTTTTTCTTTCTTTTTTTCTTGCAGTATACGAATATAGCTCATTTTCATGTCGTTCCAAACCTGTATGATTTACTTTCTTCTGTGGAACATGAATGACGTCAGAAATGGCATTTTGTGTAAATTATTCAGAGTTTAACTATTGAAGTGTTGTGCATCAGTCAAATGTCTGGGCAGCACAAGATCTGCATGATTTACTTGAGGCTAATAGTTTCTGTAATGTGAATGTCAGAACAGCTGAAGACGGATTGATTTTTCATGTTCAGCTCATTCTTGCTTGCAATCTGAGTGCATTGTGGTCTTAATGGAAAATACTCTGGTTGTGCCATAGAGCTGGATTAGAAAGATGGATGACATTTGATGAGCTTCTCAGGAGATCCAGTCAGCATTAGTGTGAATCTGAGCCAGTCTATGAACTAATAAACTAGAAGAGAAAAATGTGAGGTTTAGAAACAAATAAACAGATAAAGGGTTGCAAAAATAAAATGAAATATGCTTGATTAATCCCAATAAATTAATGGATACTTTTTTTATTATTATTATTTTACATGGGTGTGCATCAGTATCAGCTCACATGTAATCTTTTGTCTTTTGGTGCTTCGCTGTTAGTTGTTGTTTTGTTCACACTCTCAACTCCATTATACACATTATATCATGCTAAAATCCATCCTGCAAAATAATATAAACAGTGCAGTTGCATCCATGTTTATATTTCTATTGTTAAACAATTAAAACAATATTTTAAAAAGAGATTGTTTCACACACCCTAGTGGTTTTATATATATATATATATATATATATATATAATTTTTTTTTTTTTTTTTTTTTCTTTCTAAAGTATACTTGCAATAGTTCCACTTTAGCACAATCAAATATACTTCAGTATATCTTTAGTTGGACCTCAGCACTACTTACGGATAAGTACAAAATTAGTTTTTCCATTTTAGCAGATTTTAAGTATACCATTTTAGTATACTAAAAGTACAATTGCAGGGCATTTATATCAAGTACATAAATATGTACATAATACATTTAAATATATTTATTTTTCACTTGGGCAGTGCTGTTATTAACTAAAAAGTAAAATTACAACTAATACTATAAAAAAAATGCTAGTTGAAATAAAGGTGAAATTAAATAAACTAAAATATGAATATTAGAAGCCATTTTACATGGCACTTTTTTTCAGCTGAAAAGGTTTATGCGTTTGTGCATTTTTTGGGAGCCTGAAAATGCAAACTTTTGGAAAAGGGTTTCAAAGTGCAGGTTTTTTTTTTTTTTGTTTTTTTTTTAACAATACCGTTATCATATCTGTGTAAACTACCACCAAAAAAATAAAATAATGCGTATTAAGTGTTCAGTCTATAGGCATGTAGTGTTCGCCATATCACCACCTACTGGCCTGGCAGCAGAATACAGCATTTTTATTTGTTTTGACAGCACAGTCGTCAAAAAAACATTTCCATTTTTAGTTGTTGTCATGTTACCTTAACCTTAAAAAAAAACTTAACCTTAAACTCAAAAGTAAATTAGAAATGTTGCCTTTGCAAATAACTGAAATGAAATAAAATAAGTGAAATAATATAACATGTAATGCAAACCCAAATAGAAATATAAAAAAAAAACAATAACAAACTAATAAAAATGACAAAGGACATTTAAACAAAAACAAAATTTTAAAGACAATTACTAAAATTTAAGCTAAAAAAAAAAAAAAAAAAAGCTACCTCAAATATTAATAAATATTGTAATAATATAGAAATAATACTAAAACAACACTGGTTACACATTGAAAAAAATGTCATTTTAGTTCAGAGCTGACGAGATTAGAGAGGTCCGTTCCGATCATGGCCAGCTGTTCTCCGTCATGATCCTTGATCCTCCTGGATTTGGCCGTTCTTCTGATTTTCAGTCTAGAAAGACACAATCTGATAAAAAGTTTCAAATTAAGGCTTAATGCTTTCGTTTAGATTAAAACACACACATGTGCATACATTACTGATCACATCCAAGCTCTTGAATATACAGGAGAACTGAAGGATCGATGAACAGCAGCAGAAATATTCGACTGTTTGGAATTGCCAGTATCTGAATAATGTGTGATTTGTCGGATTTGCTGAGAGTAAAAGCAGATCAATTTAGACAAACTCTAATCCTCCACGGCAAGATTATTTTCGCTCTCTCTCTCTCAAACACATACACTCACACACACGCACACACACACGTGGATCTGGGTGCAATCGGTGTAGTGTGAGAAATGTGACCGTTATAAAGACACTTTATCCGTCAGTCAACTCGGGAGCAGAAACCTAAAGGTACTAATTCTCTTTAATTGTTTCTTTTCTTCTTCCCCTTCTACTTCATTGAACCACTAATTGTCTTTTTTTCCTCTTGTCTCTCAATCTTTCCATCTAACAATAATATACTACCTAAATTGCTCTGATAGGTACAGGCTCATGAATTGTATGATATTTGCACATTCACATGACCTTCCTGTGTTTATCCGTCAATGTCTTGATTTGTGATTTAAAGCTGGCTAGATTTGTGAACCGAAATGTGGTTTGATGGCCAGATTGTGCTTAATTGAAGTTCAGCGGTTTGTTTTGGGTTATCCAGGTAAATTTATTATCATTTGCAGCTGTAAAAAAACGATTCAGATTTAAGAAGCATGTTCCCAAATTAATATTTTATTATTTATTTCATAGCCCTTTTATAACTTTCTCAACTAACAGGGAATGTTCTCAGAAAAAACCGCTTCCAGTAACGTTAATAGAACGTTCACTCAAAGTTTTTTGTGTCTTATAAGAGTATAGAGCTGTTAGAAAAATATTGGATATTTTCTAATCTTATTTTTAAAAAAATAACATTTATTATTTATATTAGAGCTCATCTAATAATAAACTGCATGTAAATGTGGTCAACAAGACGGCTCACATTAGTGAACATGAGTTCTTACGTGGGGTTGCATGTGCCTGTTGACCTTTTTAATATCCAAATGTGCCGACATGTGGCAGCAGGACGCCTGATTATGCACATGACTTCAGGAGCAAAATGTTCACAGTTGATTCAACTCATTTTATTTTAATGTCATTTTACCTAGCGCTTCACCCAAATGTTGGCAATTTTACTTTATATGTTTTGCTTCATGCTCCTTTGGTTTGGTTTGCAATGGGCTGGAAGTAATGAAAAGCCATTTCACTGGAAAGCTGCCTTAGCTTGAGTCCTGCGACGAGGAGAAAACAAAGAACCATGGGAGGCGACCAGTCTCTTTTTGATTTAAAAAATAAATAAATAAATAAATAAATATATATAATATATATATATATATATATATATAAAATCATTTAAGTTCATCTTTTCCCTCCCTTTCTTCCTTCACACAGCACCCCATATTGACAGAAAAACACAGAATTGTTGACGTTTTTGCAGATTTATTAAAAAAGAAAAACTGAAATATCACATGGTCACAAGTATTCACAAGTATTCAGACCCTTTGATGTGACGCTCATATATTTAACTCAGGTGTTTATTAACTCATATTTAACTCATATTTAACTTTTTCTTTAAATGTTGTGTTATTAAACGTGCTTCTGTCGGATTTTATCATGGCCAAAACACTGGACTTGTTGTTTCTTACGGAAACTTTTCTTACGCAGCGTGCTCAATGTAGTCAGCTTCATTAACAAATGACTCTTATGAACCGGGTCTTTGGGAGTCAAAAACGCAGCGCAGCCAAGTTCACTTACAAATTGTTTTCCATTTGTTTGTGAATCGGAAAATTGCTGCTTCTCGGCTAACTCAGAAGTCCTTGAATTTTCGTAATTTTTTGCGAGCTGATTCACTGACCGCCCGCTCCACTTTCATCATGGATAAAGGTCTTTTTGCCATCCGATGAAATGGTAACATGAAATCAATAAGAAGATCCCAATCACAGAAACTAGTTAGGTAAGAATCTAAATGTATTTTAGCTTTTTTCTGCATTGCTAACACATTATAAGTGATTCAGTTGGCCCAGTTTCCCAAACCATTCGCTCAGTACTCAAAACAAAGACACATTTCTCAAAACGTTGAACAATGATTACATTAGGTAGCAAAACTGATGACACACACCAGTCAAAATCGAGAGAGAGCTGAATGAATAATTTACAGGGGTTTTAAACTTACACAGTACCAGCACTTTAGATGAGGGAAATTTCCACTATGTACAGTATACTGTAGCACGTTGTACACCCTCAAACTTGTGATTGTCAACTTTCTCTGTAGCCATTTGTTATACTGTATTTTGCAGAACTGAGAAATGACTGTCTTGTGTCAGAAGACCAATACACTGCTATAGTACCTTATATAGCCTTCTGTAATAAAATTTGACCAAATGTGCAGAGGATGCTGAATTTAGTTTTACTGTAATTGACAGTATACTGTATTGTGGTGCATACAAGTTCATACATTCATCTACTGCCTGATCACTTTACAATAGTAAAATGAAAAAAAGAAAGAAAAAAAATCATTTCTGTATTTTACTGTATCTTTAAATTTATTTTTGTATAGTGTAGTAGACAGTGAGATGCAAAATAATTCCTGAATCCCAGTAAGCGGTATTTTTGTTCGTGTTATATGAATTGATCTCACTAGTGTTAAGTTTTGTGTCATTTGAGGCCAAAGTTTGATTTTGTCAGACAAGAATAAGTTTTTGACTAAAACATTTTATTTTGACCTGGAAGTTTGAGGTTTGTACAAGTTGGTGCATAGTTTTGAGATTGTGTTTATAGTTGTAAGAAAATGTTCAATTGTTTAATTTCAGCTAGATTAAAAAGTTTGAAAGACAAATTTATGCTGGCTTGTCATAAAGCCAACTTAAAGTCTTGTTTAAAAAACATAAATAGTTTGGTCAGTTAGGCCAGAATATAGATGTTCTGGCTGATTGCTAAAGTGTTGCTAGGTGGTTGCTAGGAGATTCTGGGTGGTTGCTAGGCTCTTGCTGCAATTGCTGGGGTGTTGCTAGAGTATGTAGTTGATAGGCTGTTCTGGGTGAACACACATAGACACTCCCACCTCTGTTAATAAGAGAAACTCAAAAATTGTTTGCAAAAAACAAGTTTTTGTTGTTCTTTAACTTGCACTAAAACATGTGATTTATGCCATCAAAATAACCTGTGTATTAATAAAACTGCTCATCTCCTTCAGTGATACAAGGTCAGACTCATTCTAAATCTGTTGATGTTTTTCATATAGTGCCTTTACTTGGTGCCATGATGGATATTGAAATCTTATTTATTTTGGTAATGCAATGTTTATGAACACAATTGTGTATGTCAGGCCATAAATCTCCAAAAACTATGCATGGGCGCTTGCTTTGGTGTTGCCACCCCTCATAGACCTCATGCCACCCCTCTGCCACCCTATAAATAATTTTCTAGATCCACCCCTGTCTGTTTGTAAATGTTCGCACTCACTGTAAGGGTCATACATTGGATTTAGTCATTGCAAATTACTCTCTTTTCTCTATTTTTTCTGCTGTGGATGTTGGTCTTTCTGACCATTTAGCCATCTTCTTTAATATTGAGGCATCACTTTCTAGTAGAGAAAATCCATTCCATAAATGGCAATCAATTGATCATGCTATTTTGGCAAATTCGATTGTCTCTTCCTTAGATGTTATGTCTTTTGCTCCTCTTGAGGATAAAATCTCAATATTTAACAGTGTCCTTACAGCCAACTTGGACATCTTTGCTCCCATAAAAACACGTTATGTCTCATTTGTACAGTCGTTCCCTTGGTATAATGATGATTTGCGTTTCCAGAAGGCAGCATGTCAGAAATTGGAGCGAAAGTGGCGTTGCTCTGGTCTAAAGGTGTTCCATCAAGCTTGGAAAAGCTGTTTGGCACACTACAGAGTAGCTATTGAAACTGCAAGATCAACATATTTTTCGAATATTATTGAAAATAATCAAAACAATCCTAGACAGCTTTTTCACACAATTAATAGTCTGCTTAATGCAGATGGTGTCAGACTTCATCTGATTGGTTATGCAATGGGTTTCTCAAATTTTTCAGTGTGAAGATTAATAATGTTTGCACAAATATTCGTAGTTCTGCGTCTGCTGTTCAAACAGCTAATACATTAAGCTTTTCTGGCACTCCATTTTCCAAATTACTGCACTACAATCTGAGTTACTCTGCAAGCAGGTTTCTCGTATGAAAGCTTCCACTTGCGTACTTGATCCTATGCCTTGTAGTCTATTTAAATCTTGCTTTGGTCCTTTATGTTCTTGCTATAATAAATGACCCTTTGTTAACTGGTGTGGTGCCAGCAGCACTTAAAACTGCTGCTGTCACTCCCATTTAAATAAAGCAAAATTCTGATGTGAATGCTCTTTCAAATTATCACTCACTTTCAAGTCTTTCATTCCTGGCTAAAAACTTAGAGGGTGTGGTTGCGGCCCAACTGAACAATCACTTAATTGAAAATAATTTATTTGAGCCCCATCAGTCTGGGTTTCAGAAACTGCACAGCACTGAGACAGCGTTGGTTAAAGTCACTAATGACTTGCTAATAGCTTCCGACTCAGATTCCCTCTCTCTTCTCATTCTCTTGGATCTTAGTTCTGCCTTCAATACTATTGATCATGCGTTGTTACTTAATCATCTTGAAACTGTGTTTGGATTGTCATAGACAGTTCTTGACTGGTTTAGGTCCTATCTTACTGACCGCAGTCAATTTGTTTTTATGGGTGGCTATAGGTCCAAGGTTGGTTCTGTACATACTGGTGTCCCACAGGGGTCAGTATTGGGTCCCTTTTTAGTATGTATATTTACCCACTTGGTCAACTACTAAGATCTCTTGACCTTAACTATCACTTTTATGCCAATGATATGCAGATTTATGTCCATTCAAGACCAGGTCAACATGTGGACGTTGTGCATTTTTCCAACTGTATCACTGAGATCAAGATATGCATGTCTAATAATTTTCTGTCTTTAAATGGCTCTAAAACGGACGTCGTCTCATTAGGAGCATGTCCCGACGCTGTCAGGCATGCATACAAGCACGTGGGGGCCATACAAACTACTGACTACCATTTTGAGTTGCTGCAGTGAAATTTCAGCAAAATGGACTAGGCTGGTGCATCATTTTCTCACTTTGATTTTTGGGGTGTGTTTGAATTCAGTCCTCTGTAGGTTCCTAACACATTACCCAGTCCATATCAGTAAAGATATCCAGCATGATATTTTTCCCCATTGAGATCTAATGTGTTTTCAAAGTGTTTCTTTAATTTTTTTGAGCAGTGTTTATCCCACTCAATAACAGGTGCCGTGATGAAGACGGAATCAGTGTTTTTCACTTCACCTGTCGGTGGTCATGATGTTATGCCTGATCAGTGTGTGTATGCATGTGTGTGTATATATAATAATCCTTTCAAATATTTAATTTAAACTTAAATTGATGTATTGTTCTGTATTGCACCTATTAAGCATTGGAGTTTGATTTGATTTAGTTGAGATCTTTACTGTAAACTCCAGCAGCTCAAGGATAACGGGGACTGTATATTTCCTTTATGGCGGTGCTGTGAAGAGCTGTGGGGTAATGACGTGTGTATTCCCTCCGGTGAACTGAGGGCAGCCAATATATTTGTGAAGCATGACACAGAGTTTATGTGACAGAGGCTCAAAGCATGGCTGTTCTTACTTTCTAAATGAGCATGCAGATATAACTGTCAGCTGCTGCAATCTATGCTGAACCAAAGCATGTTTACATGTGAGGACGCCTCATTATCACTGCTTACCACTGATAACAGCCTTTAGTTGTGACAAACAACACAAGTTGCTCACTCCTAGTAGTGTGTGTGTGTGTGTGTGTGTGTGTGTGTGTGTGTGTGTGTGTGTGTGTGTGTGTGTGTGTGTGTGTGTGTGTGTGTGTGTGTGTGTGTGTGTG
The DNA here is from genome assembly GCF_024489055.1 of Chanodichthys erythropterus. Taxonomy (NCBI): domain Eukaryota; kingdom Metazoa; phylum Chordata; class Actinopteri; order Cypriniformes; family Xenocyprididae; genus Chanodichthys; species Chanodichthys erythropterus. The sequence goes on along the minus strand of NC_090227.1, from coordinate 2,307,526 downwards.
TGTGTGTGTGTGTGTGTGTGTGTTTGTGTTTGTGGGTCTCGAATGTGACAAATAGGATTATTGGTGCCCTTCAGTGTAGTTTAAGTCTGTTCCAGCTAACAAAAATATATAAGAATGCTTTGCTAACGTTCCCATTACGTAATAAAAAACGTTATTTTAGAATGTTCTCTGAAAGTTTAAAATGTCAAAATGTTTTCAAAATGATTTCAAAATGTTTATTTCTTTGTTAAATGAAAGTCAAGGGAAAATTCCATTTTATCATTTTGAAAAACAGTATGAGAGCGTTTAAGAATGTTCAGAGAACATTCAAAAGTAACAAGTATAACATTTAAAAAAAAAACATTAGATGAACATCCAACTAACACTTCAGGAAAGCAAACAATGCATAATGTTTTTGTGCTGACGTTTTGAGAACATTATTATTATTAAATACCAAATGTTCTATTAATGTTATTGGAAGAACGTTTGTTCATAACTTTGATTCATAAGTTCTGAGAATGTTCCTTGTTAGCTGGAAAATATTGACCTGATTCGAACTTTGAATATCTTTGGCTTTTAATTTAATCATATTAGACTTAAGTAGCTGTAATGAGGCACATTCAGTAATCTTAATAAGATAATGAGAGAGAACTATATATCACTTGAAATTAGTTTCAAAGTGACACATCATTAATTTGAATTAAGAGTAATTTCTACATGTTTGCTCATCCTTTCATCCACATCCAACAGATTTACTTTCACACTAAAATGGAGTTTTCCTCCAACCTTCAAACAGCTGTTATCAGCAATGAGGTGAAGAAGAGCAACATGACAAATTGATTGTCACTACCCAGAATGCACCTGTACACCTCCAGACTGGTGACATCAGACGCCAGATGGGAACGATTAAAAAATTACATGATAAATGGAGATGCTTTTTTTAACCAGATGCTACTCGTCACTTTAAGCAGTATGTAGTATATGGCAAATCTCAACTGCTTAATGTTATCTTGATGTTATTGTCAAGCGATATGTTTAAAGTTGGGTATATAGTACATCCTACATTGCCTGCATACAATATACTCATGTAAAGCAATCAATGTGATTGTTTGTATCACAAAATGTAAACCATATTATTGCACAGCTCTATATATATAAATAGAGGCTTTCACACCGGAGGAACCTTTTCATAGTTCTTAGAACTATTGGCTGAAGTACCCAGATTTTGCCGTGTTCGCACCGCAGGAACTAGGAATAATTTTACTTCTGGGAGCTCCTTTTACTTCAGAGTACAGTCTAAACCAGCACTATAGGAACAAACATGGAAAATGGAGATAACGGCATTTACCTGTTGTATAAATTATGAGTTTTCATTTCATTTTCATTATCACAAAACCGAAGACACACATCAAACATGGCTCTGATCATGGCATCCTCCATTCACCGTTTTTTGTCGGCCGCTTCAGAGTTCCTATTTCCGGTGCGAATGCAAAATAGCCCGGGGGAGAATTAGGCTCTGGTGGAACTATCCTAGTGGATAGTTCCTATAACTGAGTTCCTAGAACTATTAGGGGCGAAAGCCCCTAATGCTGGATATATATACATTTCATCCAACACTATACTCACATGAAGGACCCATTGTGCCCTTTCTTCAAAGTCTTGATTTTGTTTTTGGGCTTTACTAGAACAGGTTTTTATGCTTGAATGTTCAAAAACATTATTTTCCCCCATATTCTCCATTGTTGCAGCTCCTCTCTTCCCAGTCTTTCAGTAACGCTCTGTTTAGTTCCTGTCTCTATGAAGCCCCTCCTTCTGAAAAGCACAATGTGCTCTGATTGGTCAGCTGGAGCAGTGTGATGCGATTGGTCAAGTGCTTCAAGCGTGTTTGGGAAATGCCCCGCCTCTTACTATAACCGCCAGTTTCAACATACTACTAACTAACTCAACCAGGCCCCTCTCCTTTAATTGGTGTATGAATAATTTAAATGAGGAATATTATGACATGTTCATTCCCAGAAGAAAATGCAAAACTACAATGGAGGCATTTCAGGGAGTTCAGAAACAGTGACACTGATGAAGAGAACTTTTACAGAGCTTTTTTTACACACTAAAGAAAGATGAACATGGGGAAAAAGCATAATAGGACCCCTTTAAAAAAAAAAAAAAAGTAATTGGAGTAATTTTATCATGTCATGTTGACTTAAAGACTGAGACTGATTACATACTCCATGTTTTCTCCCATTTCTTTCAGCATATTCAAGCGGTCAGTGGAGCCTTCATGGATTCTCAACACAATGGCAACACACCCCTTCAGACTTCCACCTCTAACCTCAACGCCATCTTGCCCAAACCAGCCGAGAAAGAAGAGGAGGACGAAACCATCTGGCTGTGGGTGGCTGTCATTGCAACCGTTGGCAACATTGTGGTGGTAGCAGTGGTGTGCGCCTGTGCCTTTTAGACCCCGTAGTGTCCAAGAACACAGCCTAAACTCCTGATCCTTCACCCGTTTGCACCTTAGCACAGTATGTAGTATGCAAGCAACAACCTTCTGCCTCCTTTCTCCAAAGATGCTTTTGAGGCGAACTTTAAGGCAGCCGATTAATCTTTTATTTTAAATGAATTACATAGCATTTATTATTCTATAGATTTTTTTTTTTTATTTTTTTTTATTATGACTAAACAAAGCATGGGTCAATTTCTTCATCAGAAGGGGTCGGTTACAGTTTGCTTGGTTATATAAGTCAGCATTGCGTAACATACTTTTAACTGTCCAGTTGCTGATCAACATCATAAAGCAAATCCCTGGGACATGCGTCTCTGGATAAGACTCAAATAAGCGTGCATGTTTCTGAGTGTCAGTGCATGCTAAATTAGACAGATGGTGGTTTTCAGACCGGTCTATGCATTAACTGGCATTAGTTCACAGTGCTTCTGGTCATTCTACCCATTCCTCTTAATTTCTGCCTCTAACGATGGAGTCAACACTTTTTTTGGCCCACTGTTTGGCAATTTAGGGCCGATATATGACACATTACAACATATGTTAGACATAATTGTCAGCAAATGTAAGCAATGTGTTAGTGTATTCAAGTCTTGTAAGAAAGATCATATTTACAAATTAACGGACATGAACGTCACTACCAAGTCATAATTATTGGTGGGAAACTCTTAAGTTTATGAGTTGTGGGCGTGTAGGGCACAGTGGATTCAGCGTCTGTATAAATGGTAAATGTTTTTTTTTTTTTATGAATATTTACACCAAAACTACAAACAACAACAAAAGTTGCATGTACAAAATACCATAGTATTGTACAATTAATATAATATATATAAAATTTAAGTTTACAGCACCTTTTATAAATTGAATAAAAACATAAAGCAAAAACACATTTGATGCCCATTATTCATAATTTTGTAGGTGTGGACTTAAAAAACCTTTTTAATTTTTGTTGAAAATGTATATCGGCATCTTGTTCTGACTGAAGTGATTTGAGCACACCTGACATCGTAAATACGACTTCACAACTTGTAAATGCGAATGTCCAAAGACTTGAATGCATTTCTAGTTGAAGTGACTATTATCAGCTCTTTGATTGGCTGATTGGCAAGAAAATGCACAGACCCAAGCCATACTTACAAAAATATATAATTCATATTAGAAATAGAAATATTTTTTATTTATTTTTTTTTTCATTAGAATATACAGCTACTTTTTAATAGTCGTCAACGAGAAAAAATGCTTTTTACATCTACCAGTTAGGACTAACGTCATGCTAACCAGCCTATATACTAAGGGGGCATTTACACAACACTTTTTTATGCATTTTGGCCATTCATTTACACAATAACAGAATTTTGGGTGCCTGTAAATGCAAACTTTTGAAAACAGGTTTCAACTGTTTTTTTCAAAACAGTTTTCATTGCCGTGTAAACTACAACATATGAATTTATGAAAACGACGATGTCATGTGCATGCGTGGGATGTGTTTATAGGCGCGTAGTGTTTCTTTACAAAGTGGCATCACCATCTACTGGTCTGTCAGCAGATTACAGCTTTTTTTTTTTTTTTTTTTTTTTTAAAGGATCCATGCGAACGGGGAACATTTTATGTTTTTAGTACATCGTAATGTAAACGTACTCAGTCTCTGAATATTCAATGCCACTTTCAACCAGTGTTTCCCATTTTTCATAAAATGGGAAACCTAGGAATGGCTTATTGATAGTCTCTGCACATAAAACTAGCATAGGATAAGTGTTTTAACAACACAAAACATCACCTTTCACTCTTTTTGAGTTTCTGTCCTACTATAATGCCACTCAAACCAACTTCTCTGCCATTTAATTGTTTTAATGCAGTCTCTTTTGTAAAAAATGTTTGTTTTTTACAAAAGAGACTGCATTAAAAAAAAAAAAAAATTGCCTTGTCAGATTGAGTCAGAGTTCATAGTTTACTGTGAGCGTGTGCAAGATAATATTAGTGCTTGGATGATGCTGAATCTCATCTTCTGTGGATTAAGATACAGAAATACCACCTCATTAATTCAATCATAGCTCAATTTTCAACACCCAAAAGTCTTTTTTTCTGGCCTGTTGATGGTCCACACAATTACTAATGGTCTGCTGGATCTCTGAACTGAAACATGACTTTTGTTCCACCGCGATTAATCAAACCGTTGTGGAGGAGCTTTAGGTTCACAGGTTAAAGCTCATTTAGCATGCAGTCGCTCTGTATTATTACATCTGAGACAGAGTCGTGGGTGAACTCATTTTGCAGGGTTTTACTTCAGAGATAATATAGATAGTGTTCTGTGACCCTCTATTGCACAATATTGTCTATATAAATAGACATTTATAATGTTACAAAAATATTTCAAATAAATGCTGTTATTCTTGAGCAGCAAATCAGCATATCAGAATGATTTCTGAAGGATCATGTGACACTGAAGACTGGAGTAATCATGCTGAAAATTCAGCTTTGATCACAGGAATAAATTACATTTTATGTATCCACATAGAAAACGGATATTTGAAATTGTAGTATTTCTTAATATTACTGTTTTTACTGATCAAATAAATGCAGCTTTGGAGAGCAGAAGAGACTTCTTTAAAAAGCATTAAAAACTCTTTCCGACCCCAAACATTTGAATGTTTTGTTAGAGCCAATCTATAAATCTTCTGATTTCATCTGTCTCAGATAGTGCAGACTTTACAGATATCCATCGCTCGGCTTTGCTCTGTGGTGAAGCAGGCTGAAGGGTTGATTCATGTCTCCCTCTCCCTGTACTTTCATTCAGGAGTTTGGCAACAGGGCTGTGGTAGTTTTCTGGCCATAGTTTGATCTCAGAAATGTGGCACAGCTGTAACAACGTTTGTGTGCTTGACTCCGGAGTCAATGGAGACGCAGGTGTCCATCACGCTCTCAACCACACCACAATGTGCCTTAGGGAACGTAATGCTGCCGATCTGTGCGCTCCGGTGTGGACACAGTGGGAATGATCTCATTTTGGAGGTAAGTTTTCTTTACATTCTTTTATAGAAAATTTTAAGCTTAATTTACAGCCAGCTCTTCTGCATTTACCGAACTGCCAGAAGCCAGTTATTTAAGTTTTTAAAACTTTAAATATGGATATTTTTCTTACACAAATGCATCACTTTTTCTTCAGAAGGACTTTATTAACCCCCCGTACTTTATTAACCATGATGGGAGGTTGCACTTTTTTTGTGCTTCAAAATCTCATCCTCTATTCACTGCCATTATAAAGCTCGGAAGAGCCAGGTCATTATTTAATATATTTCTGATTGTATTCGTCAGAAAGAAGAAGGTCATATACATCTAGGATGTCTTGAGGGTGAGTAAATCATGGGGTAATTTTCATTTTTGGGTGAACTATCCCTTTAATACACAGCTTTCTGGAATTCTGATTGGCACAACGATCGCTCTTAATCCAGTTACCTTTCAAGAAAGTGCAATTCCTCATTAAGAGAGCAAGTAGCAATTTTAATTTCTTTGTTGCCTCGAAGCTTGTGGATTTCTCGGCTTCTCTCAGTAGAGTTGTGGGTCTTTTTAGCACTTTGGGAGATCTGAAGGTTACAGTGGGAGCTTCTTCATCGGGCCTGCCCCCACGAACCTCCCCCTCCTCTAGCGCACCATGTGCCATCGAGTTGCTGGATGCTGGTGCGGGTCTCTCACATGAGGCACCTCGTATCTCATTCGGCGCTCAGGATGAGGATCCTGAGGAGGCTGAACTCTACCCCCCTCTGGGGTGGTTGTTCATGCCGAATCGGATTCAGAGTTGACGGCCATGCCGTGGGCATTGGGCTCAAGTGGAACCCTCCACTGTGTCCCAAGCACTCGCGACTGGATGATTGGTTCCTGGGCTCGGTGCACGGTTCACAGCTGCATGACCCTCCAGTGCCTTTCTTCCTGGAAGTGCATGAGCAGGTTCAGAAAACATAAAAGCCACCTTTTACTGCCTGGAAAAGTTCTTCTGCCTCCTCCACTCTTACTACCCTTGATGGCGGGGCTGCCAAGGGTTACATGGACATTCCACACGTGGAGCATGCAATTGCGGTGCACTTGTGCCCGCAGTCTGCCGCCACCTGGCAGAATTGTCCTTGCCTCCCGTCCAAGGTGAGTAAGACGAAGGCAGCTCTGGCTGCCAAGGCTTACTGTGCCGCTGGACAGGCTGCCTCCGCATTGCATGCCATGGCCATCCTGCAGGTCCATCAGGCAAAAGCTCTGAAAGAGCTGCACAAGGGTAGTTCTGAGCCGCGGTCGTTGCAGGAGCTGCACACGTGCTCCTCAGTACTCCTTCACAAGCTCCTGTTCAAGATGCTCACCCTGAAATACATCCTTGTGTGCATTTGCTCCCAGGATTGGTTCACAGCAGTTGACCTGAATGACGTGTACTTTCATGTCTCAATTCTCCCTTGACACAGACCATTTCTACGCTTTGCATTCGAGGGTTGAGCATACCAGTACAAGGTCCTCCCCTTCGGGCTGTCCCTGTCTCCCTGTGTCTTTACCAAAGTCACGGAAGGTGCCCTTGCCCTGCTCAGGGAGGTGGGCATTTGCATCCTCAACTATCTCGACGACTGGTTCATTCTGACCCAGTCCCGAGATCAGTTATGTGAACAATGGGAACTTGTGCACCTCAGTCAGTTGGGGGCTCAAGTCAACTGGAAAAGAGAAAGCGCTCCCAGTGCAGAGCATCCCTTTTCTCTGTGTTGGACTTGGTCAACATGACAGTGCGCCTCACCAATGAGCGTGTGCAGTCAGTGCTGAACTGCCTGAAAACATTCACACAGAAAACTGTGGTTCCACTGAAGCAATTTCAGAGGCTCCTGGGGCATATGGCATCCACAACCGCGGTCACGCCGCTCTGATTATTGCATATGAGACCATTTCAGCACTGGCTACACAGTCAAGTCCCAAGATGGGCATGGCACCATGGCACACTCCATGTGGCCGTTACACCGAGTTGTCGCCGAACATTCAGCCCATGGTCGGACCTTGCCTTTTTATAGCCTGGGATGCCCTTAGAACAAGTGTCCAGGCATGTTGTCACGACAGTTGCCTCCACCACCAGTTGGGGAGCTGTATGCAATGGGCATGCTACCTCGGGCTCCTGGACAGGTCCCCAACTGCAGTGGCATATCAATTGCCTCGAGTTGCTAGCAGTACTCCTTGCCCTGTGCCAGTTTCCGCTGCTGCTGCACAACAAGCATGTACTTGCCCGGACGGACAATACATCGACCGTGTTGTACATCAACCATCAGGCTGGTCTACACTCTCGTTGCATGTCGCAACTCGCCCACCATCTCCTCTTCTGGAGTCAGCGGCAACTCAGGTCGCTGCGTGCCATTTACATTCCGGGTGATCTCAGTCATGCAGCTAACATGCTTTTATGACAGCTCACGCTCCCGGAAGAATGAAGACTCCATCCCTAAAGGGTCCAGCTGATTTGGAGCCGATTCGGGGATGCACAGGTAGACCTGCCTCCCAGGAGTCTGCACACTGCCAGTTGTTTTATTCCCTGACCAAGGGGACCCTCAGCATGGATGCACTAGCGCACAGCTGGCCCTGGGGAAGGTCCCTTTTTTTTCAGGGACGGGGCACCATATGGCACTCGCGTCCAAACCTCTGGAAACTCCCCGTGCGGTCTCTGGACGGGACTTGAGCGGAGGACTTAAGCGGCCTACCACCAGCGGTAGTTGACACCATCACTTCAGCTAGAGCCCCCTCTACCAGGCTTGAAGTGGAGTCTGTTTGCTGAGTGGTTCTCTTCCCGCTGGGAAGACCCACGGAAATGCCTGATCAGCTCTGTGCTTTCCTTCCTTCAAGATGGTTTGGAGTGGAGGCTGTCCCCCTCCACCTTGAAGGTCTATGTTGCCGCCATCGCAACACATCACGTTGCAGGTCACTGGGAAAGCACAATCTGATTGTCAGGTTCCTGTGAGGCGCCAGGAGGTTAAATCCTTCTAGGCTATGCCTTATCCCCTCCTGGGACCTCTCTGTCGTCCTTTCGGGCCTTCAGAGAGCTGCCTTCACGCCCCTAGAGTCAGTTGAGCTTAAACACCGGTCTTTGAAGACAGTGCCACTGACTGTGCTCACTTCCTTCAAGAGGGTAGGGGACCCAGACCCAGCCCTCGCGTTGCTGTCCTGTTCACGCTCTGCGTACGTACGTGGACCGCACTCAGAGCTTCAGAAGCTCAGAGAAGCTCTTTGTCTGCTTTGGAGGCCAGCAGAAGGGAAAGGCTGTCTCCAAACAGAGTTTGGCCCACTGGATGGTGGATGCCATCACCTTGGCATACCAGTCCCAAGATGACTCATGCCCCCCGGGGTGAGGGCTCACTCCACTGGTGTTGCTTCCTCCTGGGCATTGGTGCATGGCGCCTCTCTGGCAGACATATGCAGAGCTGTGGACTGGATGACACAAAACACATTCGCAAGATTTTATCTCAGAGTGGACCCGGTGTCCTCCCGTGTGCTTTCAACAATTAGATAGCCATGGATTCTTGATTGCCACGCCATTTTCCTCCAAGGACGGGAAGCGATAGGGTTTGCTATCCCCAGATAGCAAACCCTATGGAGTTCCTCTTGCATCTTGCGGCAGTCAATGCCAGGCCCAGTACTTGTGTGCGTGCCAAGTTGGTCAGCCCTGGTACTGAGCTAGATGCCCATATGATATTCCCTGCAGGTAATCCCATATGTGTAGCGTCCATGGTACGGTTTCCCTGACGGTAAACCCATGTCTTTCCCTGGGCGACTCTGCTCTGCCCTGTCTCTGTGCCAGTAGCATTCCTCCCTGGTTAGGTAGGACCTACCTCAGAGATTTTCCTTATGTAGTACTGCCCCATTGGTCAGTCGCTATGATGTCAGAAAATAGGGAACCCATTATGTCAGTTTTGATGTAATGTCGAACGTGACTGACTGAATGGGAATGTCTAGGTTACTATTGTAACCCCTGTTCCCTGAAGGAGGGATCGGAGATGTTACGTCCTCTTGCCATGGCCCTGATTACCACTGAATGGCCAGGATCCTTGTCTCAGCTCCTCAGCAAAATATGAATGAAGTGAGTATGCTCGTCCTATTTATACCCGGATGTGCCGGGTGGGTGTGACTCGGCCTGTAAATCTCACTGGCCAATTCCCATTGGCTCATTTTGTACCACTTGAAGGTGATTGGGCTCCCAGGTGAGACCCCATTACATCAGTATTGATGTAAAGTCTCAATAGTAACCTAGACGTTTTCTATTTTAATGTAATTTATTCTTGTGATCAATATAATATGTTGAATTGGTGCCACAAAAATATGAAGCAGCACAACTGTTTTCAACAATAATAATCAGAAATGTTTCTTGATATTGCAATGATTTCTGAAGGATCATGTGACTCTGAAGACTGGAGTAATGATGATAAAAATTCAGCTTTGATCACAGGAATAAATTACATTTTAACATATATTCACATAGAAAACCGTTCTTTTTACTGGTATTTTTTTATCAAATAAACAGTCTCGGTGAGCATAACAGACTTGAGAAAACTTAATTCCAAACTTTTGACTGGTAGTGTATATTAGAATAATTGTATAATAATAATTGTTGCTATTTTCTAATTATAAATAAGCTCCATTCGATTTCATGTCCATTTATTTGGTAGAGATAATGTAAAGATGTGTGTCTGCCGTGATCGTACAAGTTGTATTTTGTGATAATGACCATGAAAATTATCTCTTGCATATTTGCTTCCAACAATCGAACTCGCCTCGAATCATAATCAGTCCTTGAATCCATTCTTCGATAAAGATATGATTTTAAAGAACAAGTCTGTGATAAGAGCTCATCAAAACTGTCAGTGTCACCCACAAATCTGGAGTTGGTCATCTGCATGATTTGCTCATTGCATTTTTTTATTTTCGTCCATGATTCAAAACATCTTGATAGTATTATGCATCATAGCTGAGGCTCTGTTTGCAGGGAGATCTTTGTGGTCTCTCCCGACCCTTTACACATCTCTTCTTGTCTTTCAGATTGAAAGGAACATGTTGCAGCCTAAAGGATGCTTGTATTAGAGCATATTCTCAAATGCTTTGAGACACTTTGATTGCTGCAGCAGCACAATGGGAACCTGCTTTAAAGACACTCAGAAGTGGAGGAGCTTGTTTGATTATCAAGTGAATTCCTGCTGGGGAAATGGAGCAGATTCATAATGTCAACATGCTCTGAATATCTGTAAATGTTAGGATCAGTGGAATTATTTTTTGTTTGTTTGTTTGTTTGTTTGTTTGTTTGTTTTACAGTTGTATCACAAAAAGCATATGAGGGTTAAACCGTTTTTTTTAATTTTTTTTATTATTATTATTTTAAGACTTATTTTGGTTATTTGCGTGTGGTGGAGACAGTTTGATTGATAATCTCTTCAAAAGTGAGCAAAAAGACCAACTTTTTATTTTTATTAGTAGGACTGTCATTGAAACAAAATGTAGTTTGAATAATATTATGCATCTAATTGTTGATTTGTTGTATATGCATTTAGAGGGGGTAAAGTTAATAAAAAAATAAGTTCATAGTAGATGAAATTGTATATAAATGGAGACAAAGCACTTTATTTATTTATGCTGGTCAGTAGAACTTGGGTTTCATTGTGATTTTCATTCAAACATCATCTGTTTACTCATTGCACATCCATCTGCTTGCTCCTTATCGGTCCGATCTGAAATTTGTGAATGAATGAGTAACACCGGACCCTCAGGGATGCTCTTTGTAAACATTTACTTAACGCCAGCACAGCAATACAGCACTGTTTCACGTGCAAAAATCCAGTTAAAGTTATAACAGATTGCACTGTTAAATGTGTGAGATGCACATATGGAAAGTACATGTAAAGTGGGACAGTTGAGCTCATCTATCATTATGTAAATATTCTTGGGAATGGGATGGCGCTTATGTAAGCATTTTTATCATCTTATAACCAACAGCCATGAAGTGTCAGAATGTGTCTCACTTTACCTGGATTCAAAGTGATCTGAACTGACTGGATTTCATTAAAATAATCGCCACCTCTATAATTCGTTTTGCCTTAACTATATTATAGCATTATAATAGCACATGATGCACACTTTAAAAATCTTGATAATTGTACCAGTTTAATTCATGCCAATATTTTTTTTTTTGTTTGTGTTTTTTTGTATGAAGATAAAACATATAAAAGATAATCACGTGTCACTTATATGAGTCCAGCCACTCTTGCGTTTAGACTGTCTTGCATGTTGGCAAATATCTCTGTTCTGCTGTTATTTTATGCAAGTATTATTGTCTATACTGTACATAAAAATGTGTAAAAATGATGCATTCCTTCATGTATTTTCTTAAAATATTTATGGAGCAAATATGTTATACTCACAGTACAGTATACATTTTCATTTAATTTTGGGCACAACCAGAAAGCTTATATGTATTTTATTTATTTATTTGACCTGCAGTGAAATAATCCAGTTGTGAGCTTTAAAAAAAAATATTAAGGAAGTTTTATCAAGGCTGATTTTTGTTTTTATCGGTGTCTGTTACAGTAACTACAAGAACAAGTTCATATATTGGACACAAGTGTCTTAATACTCTTTAGTGATGTTGTTCTATACACTTGAATCACAATGAATGACTAGTCTAGTGTTTGTTGGGAACAAATGCATAATGTTCCCTCTTTACTCTTGTACTTATGACCTGGAATGACCTGGCCCTGTCTGCTCTCTGGCTGTTCTATTCTTGGACGCTTGACCATCTGCTGCAAAATCGCTGTGTCTGCATTTAATGGCCACAAAATCGTAATTACGCACCACAAACAAGCCAGAGATTACTGATAAAGGAGCATTAAATTATGCAAAACTAGCTCTTTTTCTGTTACACATTCTTTTTCCCTCTCACACTTGGATGCATTCATCACCCTCCATCAAGAAGATCTAACAGAAAGCGAACCATTTCTATTTGCTCCAGAAGAAACTACAATGGTGTAGTTTATCAGCAGGGACTAACTGGACCATGCTGTAACCAACCAAACCGCATTATCCTCACAATTTGTCTTCTAATTTACCCAAGACAGATTCATTAAACTGCTGGACCAGACCCGGTCATCTGGATCAACGGAAGGATGCAATCTGCTCTGATTATGTGCAGTGCAATTAAACTACAGTCATTTCTGCTTTCTGTAATCACAGAGCTGCTTCAAGAGGAGGTTTTACCACATCTGTTTTTCCACACACTACTAAATATAGAGTCAGAAGCCAATTCTAATTAGAACATGATTGAGGATTACAATCTTTATTGTTCTCTATCATTTTCAAAACAAGTTAACCTGCTGAATACGGGTAGGAGGACATTATTTACCCACTTATTTCTATTTAAATATGTTTTAACAGTGAAATTCTGAAATAATTTACCCCTACTTATTGTAATTTGTTGAGTTTGTATTCTTTTAAAAAAAGCTGCTTAAAGATTCTTTTTGGAATTTTTTAAACGATCTGAGTAACAAGTTATTTGAACCAACAGCAGGATTCTTTTTCCATCCACTTATTGCCGTTGTGTCATCATGACCTCTCAAAACCCTTTTATCTCCAGCCTTTTATTATGCACTATAATGTTTATTCAGCATCGTCAAGGACCATCTGAACTTCTCGTCATAACATAGACAATGACTCAACAGTTTAAAGCATTTGCCAAGGTCTGTCTCGTTCTACAGGTCCTCTTAATCTCTATGATAACATTTAAGTTCATGCTGCACTCAGCAAACTGGAACATTTAAGATGCAATGACATTAGAGAAATTTCCAACACTATCTTATGACCAATTCGTACATATTTTACGAGGGCTAATTCATACGAATTAACAAAAGTCGCTAAAGTTTAAGAAGACGAGTCGCTAAAGTTAAGAGTTGCTTCTTATGACCTTCATACGATTTGTCTAAACCCCGGTGATGGGTAGGTTCAGGGGCCGGGTTAGGGGTAGGTCATTCATACAAATTTTGCAACTCGTAAAATACATACAATTTACCAAAAATGTCCTATGAGTGAGATCGTACAAATTAGCCACCACATAAAATACGTACGAATTGCCGTGAGATCGGGATGGAAACTGTGCGTACAAAAAAGTTCTCTATTGTCAATAGTGTAGCGATGTAAAGAAAGTGGCTCTTTGTTGGTCAGCACAGCGAATTCACATGACCAACTTGAATACGAGGAAAATAGGTGAATTTTTTTTGTCCCTCACACGAAGCTCCCGCTTGCACGGTGAAATTTCGCGGAGCAACGGTAAAAAATTTTCTCAAAAGTTGTGGCATTGTGCAGTTAAGAAAGTGAATGTTGGCATAACATCACAAGAGTCGCTTCAAAGAGAAAACCCATTTGAAACTTGTTCAAAAAAGCTTTTCATGACCAGACAGTGGTCCATCCTCCAGATATAAGGGCACAAATGCGAAGCTGAGCAGCTCTCAAAAGTCTTATTATTCAGGAAGTCCTTAGAAATGCTGCTCTTTTAGTGTCGGCCAAAACATACCACTGCCACGTTCATCTTCTTTATCTGCTGTGTTCAAAAGTGTTGGTCACGTTGACAGCAGTCATTAAGTTACCCATAAGACATAGTTTCCCAGAAGGTCTCCACATGGTGTGGCGCTGAATCACCAGGTTCAGTTTACTGGACTTCCTTCCACGAATGCTCACCATATACAAAAAAAGGCCTCTTTTGCTTCTCACAGACAGTGGGATATGGATCAAACTTTGTTATGCTCTTTTAGCAAGAGTCCAAGTTTATTAAGTCCTTGGCAGACAGTCATTGGCAAAGACATTCAAAGCAACTGAAACTCTTGTCAGGATTGAAATGAAAAAGTGTTCTATTTTATTACTTACATAAGCATGCAAGGATTAAACTTTAATTTCCAAAAGACAAATCTAATATCATATTCAGACTGGGTTTACCAAAATTCACAGCACAAAACAAGGCAATCAATAGTGATTTCTTCACATTGGAATCAGTCTTTTCAAGAATGTGACACATTAACTTCAAGGTCTAGTTTTTCCACTATGATTTAATCAGATAAAGAACCATAGCAAACCCATAACACAAAGTTCACAAAATAAACATTTATCCTACACCAGAATACAGCCTTGTTGCTTTACTTGTGTCAAAAAACGGCTGCATTTACAGTCATTTTGTGATTTATGTAACCACTGCTGATGACAGAACCTCAAGCTCTTGATCTGTGCTTACGTGAGAGAACAGATGCTCCTCATGGCTGTCTTATATGGGAATCAAAAACAGATGAGAGACACATTCCCATTTCATCTGAGTAACATATATATAGTGCAGGCAGAGAGAAAATCTATGCAGAGGTTTTCAACAGAGCCGACGGACACTGAGCTGTCTACATAAAAAGTACTTTAAGACATCATATGTTTTTTGGATCCAATTAAGTAGGACTTATTCAGTTGTCTCTGAAATATGGTTAAAGTGTAATGGTGAATAAGCATTTTAAAACTTTAAATTTTTCATTGTTACAAAGTTCACTTTTTTAAACGTGTACAGTCATGAATGTCTTTACACTTAAAAGGGTAGTTTACCCAAAAATGAAAATTCAAGACTTATGTTCATCTTCGGAATACAAATGAAGATGTTTTTGCTCAAATCTGAGAGTTTTCTGTCCCTAAGATGTGCTGCTTAACACGAGAATGAACCTCATTGGATCTTGCGGAAGCTCAAACGTGCTGCGTAACACACGAGAATGAACCTCATTGGATCTTGCTGAAGCTCAAACGTGCTGCGTAACATACGAGAATGAACCTCATTGGATCTTGCTGAAGCTCAAACGTGCTGCGTAACACACAAGAATGAACCTCTTTGGATCTTGCAGAAGCTCAAACGTGCTGCGTAACACACGAGAATGAACCTCTTTGGATCTTGCAGAAGCTCAAACGTGCTGCGTAACACACGAGAATGAACCTCATTGGATCTTGCTGAAGCTCAAACGTGCTGCGTAACACGAGAATGAACCTCATTGGATCTTGCTGAAGCTCAAACGTGCTGCGTAACACGAGAATGAACCTCATTGGATCTTGCGGAAGCTCAAACGTGCTGCGTAACACGAGAATGAACCTCTTTGGATCTTGCAGAAGCTCAAACGTGCTGCATAACACACGAGAATGAACCTCATTGGATCTTGCTGAAGCTCAAACGTGCTGCGTAACATACGAGAATGAACCTCATTGGTTCTTGCAGAAGCTCAAACGTGCTGCGTAACACACGAGAATGAACCTCATTGGATCTTGCAGAAGCTCAAACGTGCTGCGTAACACACAAGAATGAACCTCATTGGATCTTGCAGAAGCTCAAACGTGCTGCGTAACATACGAGAATGAACCTCATTGGTTCTTGCAGAAGCTCAAACGTGCTGCGTAACACGAGAATGAACCTCATTGGATCTTGCAGAAGCTCAAACGTGCTGCGTAACACACGAGAATGAACCTCATTGGATCTTGCTGAAGCTCAAACATGCTGCGTAACACACAAGAATGAACCTCATTGGATCTTGCAGAAGCTCAAACGTGCTGCGTAACACACAAGAATGAACCTCATTGGTTCTTGCAGAAGCTCAAACGTGCTGCGTAACACACAAGAATGAACCTCATTGGATCTTGCTGAAGCTCAAACGTGCTGCGTAACACACAAGAATGAACCTCATTGGATCTTGCAGAAGCTCAAACGTGCTGCGTAACATACGAGAATGAACCTCATTGGTTCTTGCAGAAGCTCAAACGTGCTGCGTAACACGAGAATGAACCTCTTTGGATCTTGCAGAAGCTCAAACGTGCTGCGTAACACACAAGAATGAACCTCATTGGATCTTGCTGAAGCTCAAACATGCTGCGTAACACACAAGAATGAACCTCATTGGATCTTGCGGAAGCTCAAACGTGCTGCATAACACGAGAATTAACCTCATTGGTTCTTGCATGCATCAAGTAAACATGCATGACCTTCTGTTTACCATAACTGATGTGTGGGTTGATGGATGTTTATATGTGAATAAAAGCCTTTCATTCAAACTGTTCATCATATAAAGTGATCGAGTCTCTTCAGAAATTTTGGACTTATCCTCTCAATTCATATGGATTAGTTTTATGATCTCTTTATGAACGTTTTGAAGCATCAAAGTGGTAGTCACGTAGCTGTCAATGGAGGGACAGAAAGCTCTCAGATTTCATCAAAAAGATCTTTATTTGTGTTCTGAAGATGAATGAAGGTCTTACGGGTGTGGAACGACATGACAGTGAATAATTAATTACAGAATTTTCATTTTTGGGTAAACTAACATTTTAAGTACAGTTATGTGGCCTTTTTTAATTTTATATTATCTTCATGTACAGTTTTTAAAAATATACTGAAGTACAATAAAAGTAAGCTGTTCCAAATAGGTCACTGGGTCAGCGAAAACCTGTTTCTTTTAGGATGCAAAATCAAATCAGACAGTGAAACGGCTCACTAGTGTTTGGAAAAAGAGCCATAAAATCAGTAGACAAGAGACCTGAATCCCCCCACACATGACCAAGCAGACAGCGAGGTATGAACACACGAACACAAAGCCATGTTGCATCATACAAAAAATGTCTTTTAACACAAAATGTAACATAGGAGGTTGAGAAGATTCGCACAACCAATCGAAGATTAACATGCACTGGATTCACACAAACAAATGTTGGCGAAATGAAAGGACTAGCATGCTCTGTGTGAGAGAGCAAGAGAAACAGGCATGGGTTCATTCGGGGGAGGGAGGCTGCAAGCGTGTGATGCAGGCCAGCCGCAAGAAGAAGGAATGCATCTGCTGAAGAATGAGAGAAAGCGAGGGAAAAGAGGGAAAGGCAGAGGAGGAGACAGGGTGGAAAGAGGGAGGGAATAGAGAAGTGTGTGTTTGTAGAGATGTGTATGTGTGTGTGGCATGGCTGTTGAATGAGTGGGCCTTGTGTAGCAGTATTCCTGCCGCTTCTCTGCCCTAGAGCCACATGTGTGTGTTTGTGTGTGCATTTGCACGTGTTTGCGGGAGACAGACCACCAGCCACCACTAACTGACGGAGAAACTCCAGCACACCATTGGTGTTTCTCAAACTCAGCACAAGACACCTTTGTTTGCAGTTTTCGCCTGTGCAATGAGAGGAATGACACTGTGGAGAGCTCACTGCTTGTGTCTGGTGGTCCTCCTGATCCCTCTGCAGGGAAATTCCCACCCACAGTGCCTGGACTACAAGCCTCCATTCCAGCCTCCGGAGCCCCTGCTCTTCTGCAAGGAGTATGCCAAGTTTGGATGCTGTGACTTAGACAGGGATAACCAAATTTCACAGCGCTTCTACCAGATCATGGACTACTTCGATCATACAGGATTCATGGCCTGCGGGAAGTACATCCGTAGTATTCTTTGCCAGGTGAGTCTCAGGTGGCTATTTTGACTTTAGAGACATGTAAGATAATTGAATTATATTTATTAAATACTAAATTATATTAATATTGAATAAATAACATAAAATGTTAATAATTAATTTAATTATTCATTCAGTTGTGATGTAAATTATTTCATTTTCTAATACGGACTGTGCCTCATTCATACAGAGGAAGTTACATCATTGTGTGAGTTACATCATTTTTGTTTTGGCTTTGCTTTTACACGGCTGGATGGCTTCTGCATTAGTAATGACTGAGCTATTTTTAGGGATGATGACCTCAGTTTAAAATGTGAGATATTATTATGGTAATTTCATGTGAATTGTACTCATCAGTCTTAATAATAAACCCACACATGATCAGTTAAAGTCAACCAAAACTAGAAACTACAAAATTAATATGTGTCTTTTTCTGAGATTTAGCACACAGGAACATATTATTATGTAAAGCCATATGCTTTCGTTTTGGGACTTATTTAGTTACCTACTTACATCAAGGCTGCTGGGATTAAATGATGATATTTGACCATGTGGCTTTGAGATTGCAGTGGGATTGAGTTTGGCAAAGGGAACACCTGATTTATTTGACTACTTAGTGGTGAAGCTGAGCTCAATGATTGCCTTTGTTGGAACATTCACTCCAGATACAGGGAGCTGCTTGTGTTCTCCAACCTGTAGAGAGGCAAAATATATGCTTCCTCTCTAACTAGGCATGGGATATATCATATTCCTGTGCAAAGGTCAGGGCAACAATGATATTAAATAAAGAGTAGAGGATGGGCTACTAAATATTCAGAATACATCAGATGCCGATATTAATTTCAACAGCACTGGGACTTCTTACTGTTTGTATCAGCTTGTTTGTGTTTGTGCTTCACAGACTTTCACCAGTATATGGCGACACATGACTGTCTTTTTGAGTTATTGAATCATTCATTCATTCAACTGATTCATTAAATATGATGATTTATTCAGGACCAAAACGGGTGACTGTCTTTAAAGGATTAGTTCAGAATTCAAATTTTCTGATCATTTACTCACCCACGTGTCATCCTGTTTATGTCTTTCTATCTTCAGTCAAAAAGAAAAGAAGGTTTTTGAGGAAAACATTCCAGGATTTTTCTCTATATAGTGGACTTCACTGGGGTTCAACGGGTTGAAGGTCCAAATGTCAGTTTCAGTGCAGCTTCAAAGAGCTCTACATGATCCCAGACGAGGAATAAGAGTCTAATCTAGAGAAATTATCAGTTATTTACAAAAATATTAAAAGTATAAACTTTCTAACCACAAATGCTTGTCTTGCACTGCTCTGTGATGCGCCACGCATTACGTAATCATGTTGGAAAGGTGACACGTGACGTAGGTGGAAGTACTGAGCAATTGTTTACAAAGCGAATGTGCAAAGATTAAGTCAAACGGCCTTTACAAAAAAGGTAAAACAATGATGTCTGACAATTTTGAAGTTGGAGGAGTTTTTTGCCTTACCGCCATACTTCTGCCTACGTCCCATGTGACCTTTCCAATGTGATTATGTAATATGTGGTGCATCGCAGAGCTAGTGCAAGATGAGTATTTGTGGTTAAAAATTAAATTGTATTTTTTTTTTAGAAAATGACATATGGTTTCTCTAGATAAGATTCTTATTCCTCGTCTGGGATCATGTAGAGCTCTTTGAAGCTGCACTGAAACTGACATTTGGACCTTCAACCCGTTATATGGAGTCCACTATATGGAGAAGTCCACTATATGGAGAAAAATCCTGGAATGTTTTCTTCAAAAACCTTAATTTCTTTTCGACTGAAGAAAGAAAGACATAAACATCTTGGATGACATGGGGGTGAGGAAATTATCAGGACATTTTAATTCTGAACTGAACTAAGAAAGAATGACAAACTCAACCGATTAATTCAAAAACGTTTTTTATGAATCAAAACGTTGGCCGCATTCAAAATCACATACTCTTGAGTAGGTACTTATTTTGAATAATATATTTATATATTTATATAATTATATATTTATAATATATTTACTATTGTAGGAAAGTATGCGATTTCAGATGCAGCAATTGTCTTTATGAGTGAGTCGTTGAATCATTCACTCAGTCGATTTGTGAGTCATTCAGGAACATAACACCACTACTGTTTGTTGCTTAGAAGAGTACTGGAAATATCTGGAATATATTGTCTAAAATGTAAGTTACCTACCTTTTTTTTTTTTTTTGCTTGAGTGATATAAGTGAGTATAAAACATCAATATCACACTCTCAATCATGTTGTTGGTCTTGGCTGCGATTCAGAGGTTGCAAAGCACTCTTGCTTGTGTTATTGCATAAATAAATAGCATAATTTTGCAAAATAATGAATATGCAATCAGTAATTTTATTCTCAGATATACCATCTTCTTTAGGCCACACTTTTTAACTCTCTCTTGAGGTTTATAATGTTATCACAGACCAAATCAAAACCAGATCCAGTACAAACGTTTGTTTCATAAGGCATTTTCTATTCTGTCTCAACAGAGAAAAGCTTTAAGGCAAAGCTGTAAACTCATAATTGCCTAATGAGTGACGGGCACAAATATATAAGTTAACGGCTTTGAGGCACAGTAGAGTGGGGTAAATGTGTTGATGAGTGAAACCCTGCTGAGACCATCTGTTGGAACAAAATCCATCAGTGGTTTGATAACAACAGAGATTTAGATCTCCTATAGTCTCATAATTACAGAACCATATAAACAAAATTATATGAAGGACAGAAAAAGAAGAACAAAATGACTGGACAAGAACTAACAATAGGATCAGAAGGTATGGAGGACAAAAATATACAGTACATCAGAAGAAAAGTGAGCATGGGAATTGGTGCTTTTCCCAGCATTGTTTAAAAAAGTAGACACTTGGCATTGAACTCAGAATTGTTTAGTAACCTCGCATGCAGTTTAAACATTCAATATCTTATATGACATCCATAAAGCAAAATCAGATGAAAAATCAGATGTCCCATGAACTACAGTTTTTATTAAGCCTGAAAACTTCAATGACATTTTGTAGCTTCAGAAGAGTTTACTTTTTATAGACACTTAGTCCAACTCATTTCAGACCTTTCTGCAAGTTTTATTTTTTTATGTTAACAGGATATTACATAACCATGTGTGTTGTTTAGCAAATGCTGGACTCATTTACACCACATAACCCCCTCAATAGGTTTATATTTAGTTTGAATTGCAATCAAGCATTATTAGAGAGACCTGAAACATTACTCATCCACATCTTGGCTACATTACAATGTCTGTAATGTGTTACGAGTGAGATACCCCATCTATCCAAACCACTTTCAGGTCCATTGTTTGTTTAATGTCATTGTAGTAATCTCAGATGATTTCCAGTCCCGAGCTGGCAGTATCATTGCCAAGGCTGGCTCAATCCTCTGATGGGTGTGGTGTTGTGGCTAAGGCATAATGAGGGCTTGGATAGTCCAAAATGTTCAAGAGTCACTGTATTTATAGTTCAAACAATCATCACCAGCTGCTGGATTGAATCCCGGGATCCCGGCTGCAGAGAAGACGTGCAGAGTGCCACGTTTGCCAGAGTATGAGGAGGAGAGAAATTAAAAGGCTTACACAGCAAATACGTTTTGGATGAATTCACTATTTGAGAAATTATAGGGTTAACTGAAGGTTTATTGATGATGGCAGCAAGACAGTGTTTATGGGCCAATGACACTATTTTTTTAATTTAATCTATAAATTTATTTGAAAAAAAAAAATCAAACATTGAGATATTATGTACACTCACATGAATTTAAGGTGTATGGAAAGTAATATTTTTGAAAATAAAATATTATAGAGTTACAGTTATGCCCTTGATTTAGAACAATTTTTAATACATTATAGTTTTAGTTATCTTCATCTTAAGGTGCAATCATATTTAGTTTTTTTCGCAGATAAAATCCAGTCATTTCAATAGAAATCCAAGCAAGTTTGCAACAGGTTCAATTATGTCACATGCATATTTGCTGTATTGGCGAACTAAAAACTGCCTGGTTTGAAAGTGACTTCTGTGTGAGTTGTGCTTTGAGAAAATAGACAGTGGACCTCTTTTGCCAGCAAAATTTTGCTAATGTGATTGCAACAGGCCTTTGAAGCTTTGAGAAACTGTTAATTGAGATAATAATTGAGTAACTGTGCATGCTTTGATTTGCTTGGTTCAGGAATGCTCCCCTTATGCCGCGCATCTGTACGACGCAGAAGATGCCAACACCCCAATGCGGGAGCTTCCCGGCCTCTGTGGAAACTACTGTGGTGATTACTGGCTCCATTGCCGTTACACTCTCAGCCTTTTGATCAATAGCAATGAAACGTATGCTATTGAAGAAGACCGAAGCAAGTTCTGCAAATACCTTGAGCTGAAAGATCCCGAGTACTGTTACCCAAACGTCCTCTCTAACGACGATCTCAATGCCAATCTGGGAGATGTGAAGGCGGATCCGCAAGGCTGCATACAGTTATGCCTGGAAGAAGTCGCAAACGGTCTTCGCAATCCTGTCGCAATGATACATGCGAATGACGGAACTCACCGCTTCTTTGTAGCCGAGCAGCTGGGTTACGTGTGGACTTACTTGCCGAATGGTTCTAGAATCGACAGGCCCTTTCTGAATCTGACCAAGGCGGTTCTAACTTCTCCTTGGGCAGGAGATGAGCGAGGGTTCCTCTGCATTGCCCTGCATCCTCGCTTCACAAAGGTGAAAAAGGCCTACGTCTACTACTCTGTGTCTGTAAAGAAGCAGGAAAAGATTCGCATCAGTGAGTTCATCGTATCCGATTCAGATATGAATATGCTGGATCACTCCTCAGAAAGGTGAGATTCATTAAAATACAGATAAGGAAAACATGTCAGTAAACATGCCAGGACAGTCTTGCTCTTACATATTCATGTTGTAATATCAAGCAGCATTTCAGGCCGAATGGTTCTAAGAATGGTAAGGAAGGGTTCCAGTTATATTTCCACTTGAGCTTGGTTCGGCACAGCACAATTAAAAACTGTTCTCAGCCTGGTATTGTCAGCATGGTTGGCTAACCATGCTAAACCATGCTGGTAGAATGCGTGTAGTGACGTTGCCACTCAGGATTGGTCACTTGTCTGTTGCCTGGCTACCAGATTCTCTGTAGCATACAATTTGCAAGTGTGGGTATCTGCAGGTCGGAGTAGGGACGTGCAGAAATGTAGTATCCGTGCTGAAAGGTAGAGGGCTTGCTGAAATGTAGTGGGGATGCCGAAATGTAGTGGGCATGCCGAAATGTAGTGGGCGTGCTGAAATGTAGTGGGCGTGCTGAAATGTAGTGGGCGTGCTGAAATGTAGTGGATGTGCTGAAATGTAGGGGGTGTGCCAAAATGCAGTGGCTGTGCTGAAAGGTAGAGGGCTTGCTGAAATGTAGTGGGCATGCCGAAATGTAGTGGGCGTGCTGAAATATAGTGGGCATGCTAAAATGTAGGGGATGTGCCGAAATACAGTGGCTGTGCTTAAAGGTATGGGATATGCTGAAAGGTACTGGGCACACTCAGAGGTAGAGGGCATGCTGAAATGTAGGAGGCATGACGAAATGTAGTAGGCGTGCCGAAATGTAGTGGGCGCGCTGAAAGGTAAAGGGTGTGCTGAAATGTAGTCAGCATGCTGAAAGGTAGTGGGCATGACAAAATGTAGTGGTTTTGTTGAAAGTTAATGGGCGTGCTGAAATGTAGTGGGTGTGCTGAAATGTACTGGACGTGCTGAAAGGCTGTGGCCCTGCTGTAAGTTAGTGGGCGTGCTGAAAGGTAGTGGGCGTGCTGAAATGTAGGGGGCGTGCTGAAATGTACTGGACGTGCTGAAAGGCAGTGGCCCTGCTGTAAGTTAGTGGGCGTGCTGAAAGGTAGTGGGCGTGCTGAAATGTAGGGGGCGTGCTGAAATGTACTGGATGCACTGAAAGGCAGTGGCTCTGCTGTAAGTTAGTGGGCGTGCTGAAAGGTAGTGGGCGTGCTGAAATGTAGGGGGCGTGCTGAAATGTACTGGATGCACTGAAAGGCAGTGGCTCTGCTGTAAGTTAGTGGGCGTGCTGAAAGGTAGGGGGCGTGCTGAAATGTACTGGACGTGCTGAAAGGCAGTGGCCCTGCTGTAAGTTAGTGGGCGTGCTGAAATGTACTGGACGTGCTAAAAGGCTGTGGCCCTGCTGTAAGTTAGTGGGCGTGCTGAAATGTACTGGATGCACTGAAAGGCAGTGGCCCTGCTGTAAGTTAGTGGGCGTGCTGAAATGTACTGGACGTGCTGAAATGTAGGGGGCGTGCTGAAATGTACTGGATGCACTGAAAGGCTGTGGCCCTGCTGTAAGTTAGTGGGCGTGCTGAAAGGTAGTGGGCGTGCTGAAATGTACTGGACGTGCTGAAAGGCTGTGGCCCTGCTGTAAGTTAGTGGGCGTGCTGAAAGGTAGTGGGCGTGCTGAAATGTACTGGATGCACTGAAAGGCAGTGGCCCTGCTGTAAGTTAGTGGGCGTGCTGAAATGTACTGGACGTGCTGAAATGTAGGGGGCGTGCTGAAATGTACTGGATGCACTGAAAGGCTGTGGCCCTGCTGTAAGTTAGTGGGCGTGCTGAAAGGTAGTGGGCGTGCTGAAATGTACTGGACGTGCTGAAAGGCTGTGGCCCTGCTGTAAGTTAGTGGGCGTGCTGAAAGGTAGTGGGCGTGCTGAAATGTACTGGATGCACTGAAAGGCTGTGGCCCTGCTGTAAGTTAGTGGGCGTGCTGAAATGTACTGGACGTGCTGAAAGGCTGTGGCCCTGCTGTAAGTTAGTGGGCGTGCTGAAAGGTAGTGGGCGTGCTGAAAGGCTGTGGCCCTGCTGTAAGTTAGTGGGCGTGCTGAAATGTACTGGACGTGCTGAAAGGCTGTGGCCCTGCTGTAAGTTAGGGGGCGTGCTGAAATGTACTGGACGTGCTGAAAGGCTGTGGCCCTGCTGTAAGTTAGTGGGCGTGCTGAAAGGTAGTGGGCGTGCTGAAATGTACTGGATGCACTGAAAGGCTGTGACCCTGCTGTAAGTTAGGGGGCGTGCTGAAATGTACTGGACGTGCTGAAAGGCTGTGGCCCTGCTGTAAGTTAGTGGGCGTGCTGAAAGGTAGTGGGCCTGCTGAAATGTAGGCGGCGTGCTGAAATGTACTAGACGTGCTGAAAGGCTGTGGCCATACTGTAAGTTAGTGGGCGTGCTGAAAGGTAGTGGGCATGCTGAAATGTACTGGACGTGCTGAAAGGCAGTGGCCCTGCTGTAAGTTAGTGGGCGTGCTGAAAGGTAGTGGGCGTGCTGAAATGTAGGGGGCGTGCTGAAATGTACTGGATGCACTGAAAGGCAGTGGCCCTGCTGTAAGTTAGTGGGCGTGCTGAAATGTACTGGACGTGCTAAAAGGCTGTGGCCCTGCTGTAAGTTAGTGGGCGTGCTGAAAGGTAGTGGGCGTGCTGAAATGTAGGGGGCGTGCTGAAATGTACTGGATGCACTGAAAGGCAGTGGCCCTGCTGTAAGTTAGTGGGCGTGCTGAAAGGTAGTGGGCGTGCTGAAATGTAGGGGGCGTGCTGAAATGTACTGGACGTGCTGAAAGGCTGTGGCCCTGCTGTAAGTTAGTGGGCGTGCTGAAAGGTAGTGGGCGTGCTGAAATGTACTGGATGCACTGAAAGGCTGTGGCCCTGCTGTAAGTTAGTGGGCGTGCTGAAATGTACTGGATGCACTGAAAGGCAGTGGCCCTGCTGTAAGTTAGTGGGCGTGCTGAAAGGTAGTGGGCGTGCTGAAATGTAGGGGGCGTGCTGAAATGTACTGGACGTGCTGAAAGGCTGTGGCCCTGCTGTAAGTTAGTGGGCGTGCTGAAAGGTAGTGGGCGTGCTGAAATGTACTGGATGCACTGAAAGGCTGTGGCCCTGCTGTAAGTTAGTGGGCGTGCTGAAATGTAGGGGGCGTGCTGAAATGTACTGGATGCACTGAAAGGCTGTGGCCCTGCTGTAAGTTAGTGGGCGTGCTGAAAGGTACTGGATGCACTGAAAGGCTGTGGCCCTGCTGTAAGTTAGTGGGCGTGCTGAAATGTACTGGATGCACTGAAAGGCAGTGGCCCTGCTGTAAGTTAGTGGGCGTGCTGAAAGGTAGTGGGCGTGCTGAAATGTAGGGGGCGTGCTGAAATGTACTGGACGTGCTGAAAGGCTGTGGCCCTGCTGTAAGTTAGTGGGCGTGCTGAAAGGTAGTGGGCGTGCTGAAATGTACTGGATGCACTGAAAGGCTGTGGCCCTGCTGTAAGTTAGTGGCCCTGCTGTAAGTTAGTGGGCGTGCTGAAAGGTAGTGGGCGTGCTGAAATGTACTGGATGCACTGAAAGGCTGTGGCCCTGCTGTAAGTTAGTGGGCGTGCTGAAAGGTAGTGGGCGTGCTGAAATGTACTGGATGCACTGAAAGGCTGTGGCCCTGCTGTAAGTTAGTGGGCGTGCTGAAATGTACTGGATGCACTGAAAGGCTGTGGCCCTGCTGTAAGTTAGTGGGCGTGCTGAAATGTACTGGACGTGCTAAAAGGCTGTGGCCCTGCTGTAAGTTAGTGGGCGTGCTGAAATGTACTGGATGCACTGAAAGGCAGTGGCCCTGCTGTAAGTTAGTGGGCGTGCTGAAATGTACTGGACGTGCTGAAATGTAGGGGGCGTGCTGAAATGTACTGGATGCACTGAAAGGCAGTGGCCCTGCTGTAAGTTAGTGGGCGTGCTGAAATGTACTGGACGTGCTGAAAGGTAGTGGGCGTGCTGAAATGTACTGGATGCACTGAAAGGCTGTGGCCCTGCTGTAAGTTAGTGGGCGTGCTGAAATGTACTGGACGTGCTGAAAGGTAGGGGGCGTGCTGAAATGGAGGTGGCGTGCTGAAATGTACTGGATGCACTGAAAGGCTGTGGCCCTGCTGTAAGTTAGTGGGCGTGCTGAAATGTACTGGACGTGCTGAAAGGTAGTGGGCGTGCTGAAATGTACTGGATGCACTGAAAGGCTGTGGCCCTGCTGTAAGTTAGTGGGCGTGCTGAAATGTACTGGACGTGCTGAAAGGTAGGGGGCGTGCTGAAATGTAGGGGGCGTGCTGAAATGTACTGGATGCACTGAAAGGCTGTGGCCCTGCTGTAAGTTAGTGGGCGTGCTGAAATGTACTGGACGTGCTGAAAGGCTGTGGCCCTGCTGTAAGTTAGTGGGCGTGCTGAAAGGCTGTGGCCCTGCTGTAAGTTAGGGGGCGTGCTGAAATGTACTGGACGTGCTGAAAGGCTGTGGCCCTGCTGTAAGTTAGTGGCCCTGCTGTAAGTTAGTGGGCGTGCTGAAAGGTAGTGGGCGTGCTGAAATGTAGGGGGCGTGCTGAAATGTACTGGACGTGCTGAAAGGCTGTGGCCCTGCTGTAAGTTAGTGGCCCTGCTGTAAGTTAGTGGGCGTGCTGAAATGTAGGGGGCGTGCTGAAATGTAGTGGGCGTGCTGAAATGTACTGGACGTGCTGAAATGTAGGGGGCGTGCTGAAATGTACTGGATGCACTGAAAGGCTGTGGCCCTGCTGTAAGTTAGTGGGCGTGCTGAAAGGTAGTGGGCGTGCTGAAATGTACTGGATGCACTGAAAGGCTGTGGCTCTGCTGTAAGTTAGTGGGCGTGCTGAAAGGTAGTGGGCGTGCTGAAATGTACTGGATGCACTGAAAGGCTGTGGCCCTGCTGTAAGTTAGTGGGCGTGCTGAAATGTACTGGACGTGCTGAAAGGTAGGGGGCGTGCTGAAATGTAGGGGGCGTGCTGAAATGTACTGGATGCACTGAAAGGCTGTGGCCCTGCTGTAAGTTAGTGGGCGTGCTGAAATGTACTGGACGTGCTGAAAGGTAGTGGGCGTGCTGAAATGTACTGGATGCACTGAAAGGCTGTGGCCCTGCTGTAAGTTAGTGGGCGTGCTGAAATGTACTGGACGTGCTGAAAGGTAGGGGGCGTGCTGAAATGTAGGGGGCGTGCTGAAATGTACTGGATGCACTGAAAGGCTGTGGCCCTGCTGTAAGTTAGTGGGCGTGCTGAAATGTACTGGACGTGCTGAAAGGCTGTGGCCCTGCTGTAAGTTAGTGGGCGTGCTGAAAGGCTGTGGCCCTGCTGTAAGTTAGGGGGCGTGCTGAAATGTACTGGACGTGCTGAAAGGCTGTGGCCCTGCTGTAAGTTAGTGGCCCTGCTGTAAGTTAGTGGGCGTGCTGAAATGTAGGGGGCGTGCTGAAATGTACTGGACGTGCTAAAAGGCTGTGGCCCTGCTGAAAGGTAGTGGGCGTGCTGAAATGTACTGGACGTGCTGAAATGTAGGGGGCGTGCTGAAATGTACTGGATGCACTGAAAGGCTGTGGCCCTGCTGTAAGTTAGTGGGCGTGCTGAAATGTACTGGACGTGCTGAAATGTAGGGGGCGTGCTGAAATGTACTGGATGCACTGAAAGGCAGTGGCCCTGCTGTAAGTTAGTGGGCGTGCTGAAATGTACTGGACGTGCTGAAATGTAGTGGGCGTGCTGAAATGTACTGGATGCACTGAAAGGCTGTGGCTCTGCTGTAAGTTAGTGGGCGTGCTGAAAGGTAGTGGGCGTGCTGAAATGTACTGGATGCACTGAAAGGCAGTGGCCCTGCTGTAAGTTAGTGGGCGTGCTGAAAGGTAGTGGGCGTGCTGAAATGTACTGGATGCACTGAAAGGCAGTGGCCCTGCTGTAAGTTAGTGGGCGTGCTGAAAGGTAGTGGGCGTGCTGAAATGTAGGGGGCGTGCTGAAATGTACTGGACGTGCTGAAAGGCTGTGGCCCTGCTGTAAGTTAGTGGGCGTGCTGAAATGTACTGGACGTGCTGAAATGTAGGGGGCGTGCTGAAATGTACTGGATGCACTGAAAGGCTGTGGCCCTGCTGTAAGTTAGTGGGCGTGCTGAAAGGTAGTGGGCGTGCTGAAATGTACTGGATGTGCTGAAAGGCTGTGGCCCTGCTGTAAGTTAGTGGGCGTGCTGAAAGGTAGTGGGCGTGCTGAAATGTACTGGACGTGCTGAAAGGCTGTGGCCCTGCTGTAAGTTAGTGGGCGTGCTGAAAGGTAGTGGGCGTGCTGAAATGTACTGGATGTGCTGAAAGGCTGTGGCCCTGCTGTAAGTTAGTGGGCGTGCTGAAATGTAGGGGGCGTGCTGAAATGTACTGGACGTGCTAAAAGGCTGTGGCCCTGCTGAAAGGTAGTGGGCGTGCTGAAATGTACTGGACGTGCTGAAATGTAGGGGGCGTGCTGAAATGTACTGGATGCACTGAAAGGCTGTGGCCCTGCTGTAAGTTAGTGGGCGTGCTGAAATGTACTGGACGTGCTGAAATGTAGGGGGCGTGCTGAAATGTACTGGATGCACTGAAAGGCTGTGGCCCTGCTGTAAGTTAGTGGGCGTGCTGAAAGGTAGTGGGCGTGCTGAAATGTACTGGATGCACTGAAAGGCTGTGGCTCTGCTGTAAGTTAGTGGGCGTGCTGAAAGGTAGTGGGCGTGCTGAAATGTACTGGATGCACTGAAAGGCTGTGGCCCTGCTGTAAGTTAGTGGGCGTGCTGAAATGTACTGGACGTGCTGAAAGGTAGGGGGCGTGCTGAAATGTAGGGGGCGTGCTGAAATGTACTGGATGCACTGAAAGGCTGTGGCCCTGCTGTAAGTTAGTGGGCGTGCTGAAATGTACTGGACGTGCTGAAAGGTAGTGGGCGTGCTGAAATGTACTGGATGCACTGAAAGGCTGTGGCCCTGCTGTAAGTTAGTGGGCGTGCTGAAATGTACTGGACGTGCTGAAAGGTAGGGGGCGTGCTGAAATGTAGGGGGCGTGCTGAAATGTACTGGATGCACTGAAAGGCTGTGGCCCTGCTGTAAGTTAGTGGGCGTGCTGAAATGTACTGGACGTGCTGAAAGGCTGTGGCCCTGCTGTAAGTTAGGGGGCGTGCTGAAATGTACTGGACGTGCTGAAAGGCTGTGGCCCTGCTGTAAGTTAGTGGCCCTGCTGTAAGTTAGTGGGCGTGCTGAAATGTAGGGGGCGTGCTGAAATGTACTGGACGTGCTAAAAGGCTGTGGCCCTGCTGAAAGGTAGTGGGCGTGCTGAAATGTACTGGACGTGCTGAAATGTACTGGATGCACTGAAAGGCTGTGGCCCTGCTGTAAGTTAGTGGGCGTGCTGAAATGTACTGGACGTGCTGAAATGTAGGGGGCGTGCTGAAATGTACTGGATGCACTGAAAGGCTGTGGCCCTGCTGTAAGTTAGTGGGCGTGCTGAAAGGTAGTGGGCGTGCTGAAATGTACTGGATGCACTGAAAGGCAGTGGCCCTGCTGTAAGTTAGTGGGCGTGCTGAAAGGTAGTGGGCGTGCTGAAATGTACTGGATGCACTGAAAGGCAGTGGCCCTGCTGTAAGTTAGTGGGCGTGCTGAAAGGTAGTGGGCGTGCTGAAATGTAGGGGGCGTGCTGAAATGTACTGGACGTGCTGAAAGGCTGTGGCCCTGCTGTAAGTTAGTGGGCGTGCTGAAAGGTAGTGGGCGTGCTGAAATGTAGGGGGCGTGCTGAAATGTACTGGACGTGCTGAAAGGCTGTGGCCCTGCTGTAAGTTAGTGGGCGTGCTGAAATGTACTGGACGTGCTGAAATGTAGGGGGCGTGCTGAAATGTACTGGATGCACTGAAAGGCTGTGGCCCTGCTGTAAGTTAGTGGGCGTGCTGAAAGGTAGTGGGCGTGCTGAAATGTACTGGATGTGCTGAAAGGCTGTGGCCCTGCTGTAAGTTAGTGGGCGTGCTGAAAGGTAGTGGGCGTGCTGAAATGTACTGGACGTGCTGAAAGGCTGTGGCCCTGCTGTAAGTTAGTGGGCGTGCTGAAAGGTAGTGGGCGTGTTGAAATGTACTGGACGTGCTGAAAGGCTGTGGCCCTGCTGTAAGTTAGTGGCCCTGCTGAAAGGTAGTGGGCGTGCTGAAATGCAGGGGGCGTGCTGAAATGTACTGGATGTGCTGAAAGGCTGTGGCCCTGCTGTAAGTTAGTGGGCGTGCTGAAAGGTAGTGGGCGTGCTGAAATGTACTGGACGTGCTGAAAGGCTGTGGCCCTGCTGTAAGTTAGTGGGCGTGCTGAAAGGTAGGGGGCGTGCTGAAAGTTAGTGGGCATGCTGATAGCTTGTAATGTAAATCAATGAGATCTTTATAAGAGTATAACAGACACTTACATAAAATGCATATAAATATCAGTCGTCACTCTATATCTGCCAATAATGTCTTAGTAAGATGATATTTAAATGCTTAGTTTTATGATCAAAGCTCTTTAGTTTTAAAACATATAATGTAATGCAATCCAATGATGATTGAGAGATGAACAAATAAACATTTCTCAAATTCTATTTTTACATTTACAGGAAAAAGACACATGACCCAGGACCTAAAGGTGGTTGTTTTTACTAAAAGGCCTTTTATTGGCTACTAAAGTCTAAACTATCAGATGACAGAAGGCATATAGTAGATTGTGTGCAACATGTTTTTCAACAAAGTTGTGGTGTTGGTAATTTAGAGATTCATGTATCAATAGGATTTATGGGGTTAAAAGTTTGGCAGAAATGTTTGATTAATTAGCAGCTCAAAAAGACTTTCTATTAAGAACTTTCTTTTAGATGTGTGATTTTCACCCATTTTTGTTAGTCACTGAGAAATAGTTGTTGATGCTTACTTTGGTTCACAGGACACTTCTAGAAGTTGATGAGCCTGCATCAAACCACAATGGAGGTCAACTGATGTTTGGGTTGGATGGATATCTGTACATATTCATAGGAGATGGTGGCAAAGCGGGAGACCCTTTTGGAAAGTTTGGGAATTCTCAAAACAAGTAAGTAATCTTCACACTCTTTATCTATATTTGAAAAACTTTACTTGACTCTTTTCCATACTGAGTCAAAAATATACCACTGAATATAGTGTGCAATCTGTATGGATCACTTTCATGGTGTTTTTGTCTTTTTTGGAGCCTAATTTAAGTAGTTTAACTCTAGAGTTTGGCATGCATTTGCCCCAGTTGAGTAATGCACATTTAGCCAGACAGACACCCAGCCTCAAAATATTAGCCTTGGCCTGCCACACTCCTGTCCCCATGTGACATAAGCAGACCTGGCAGTGCCTGCTGAATATACAGAGTGGCACGATGAAACTCACAGTTTCACAAATGCACAGCAAGCCTTTCATCCTTATAGAGAAACTTGTTGTAGCCACAGAAGTCTTGGAGTGCTGGTGTCGATGACTAACAGAGAAAGTATATACTGGGTTGTACTAAATTGAAACTATATGTTGAATGTGGAGGAACTGTCTCATTGCCGTGGTCTTCTGTACCACACACATAATTATTAAGCTTCATATCAACCTTCAGTGGTGACAAGATCTTGATTCTTGCCTCTAAGCTGCAAGCTTGTAGAAGCATGTTTCATTTATTTGTAATGAAACTTTATCAAAAATCACAGTAACTTGATTACAAATGAAATGGGCTCTGATTTCTGGTTACTTCTGAATGCTTGTCAGTACTTGGCTACTTTTTAATGGCCATAAATAAAGCAAGATGCATTTTGCAACACAGAATGGTGTTATTATCTGCGATATTCTTCAATAAAAGCCTCTTTGCAAAGCCTGCATTGCATATTTACAACGCATATGATCAATATACTAATCATATGCATTAATACTAACATCTTACATACGTTTTACATCCATTTATTTATTTATGGATTTATTTATTTATGTCTGTTGCAGTATTATTTTTGTATAACTGATATACTATTATAGTTTTTATTAATATTTTGAATTAGTTTTTGTATTTATATTTATTTTATATTAATTTGTCTGTTTTCATTTTTATTTTAGTTAAGTTTAGTAAATTTGTGTTTTTGTCATTTTTATTTTTAGTATAGTTTTTATTCATTTTTATTTCAGTTTTAGTTATTTTAGCACATCAAGTTGAGAAATGTTTCCTTGATTTTCCTTATGTGTGTGTGTGTGTGTGTGTGTGTGTGTATATATATATATATATATATATATATATATATATATATATATATATATATATATATATATATATATATGTATATATAATGCTGCTGATCTGAAGTTGACTGACATTAATGTAATAATCAATGAATCTAATTCACAGTGAATTCAGTGTTTTGTTTTTGTTTATCTTTTAAGCTTGTAAATTAGACAAAAATTACAGAAAAAATAACAAAGCAGAAAAAAAGATAGCCTACATTGAATGAAGTATCTACGCCAGGAGTAGCTTTAATTCTTTTCACAGGAGAGAAAATGAGTAAATAGGCCTCTTCATGGACAGTTCAAGTCCACGCCAGTATCAATATTGACATAGGGCATTGTGGGATATGGGAGGCCTAGCATGAGGTTTAAAAGGATGCGGTTGAGAGAGAGTAAAGGAGCAGATGGTGCAAATGTTTATAGGACAGGTTTAAAGTAAACTACTGTATAATCTTACGAGTGCAGTCTTAGGGATATTTTTTTTTTTTACTTTAAAACCTTCTGTAAAACACAAATGCTTTTCTCAAGTAAAAACAATCCCTGTTATGTTACAGGTCCACTCTTCTAGGCAAAGTCCTGCGAATCGACGTAGACAACAATGATTATGGCGCCCCCTACAGTATCCCATCAGACAATCCTTTTGTGGGAGAGAAGGACTCAAGGCCAGAAATCTACGCCTACGGTGTGAGGAACATGTGGAGATGTTCAATCGACAGGGGTGATCCAGTCAGCGGCCGGGGCCGCGGCAGAATGTTCTGCGGGGATGTTGGGCAGAATAAATATGAGGAAGTGGATCTTATTGAAAAAGGAGGGAACTATGGATGGAGGGCAAAAGAGGGCTTCTCCTGTTATGACAACAAACTATGCTCCAACTCATCTCTCAGTAAGCAAGCCTTTCAATTTTCAATTTTATTTTTTAATCAGTATTGGCCAAAAGTGATGTCCGGAGAGAAAAAAAAAAATGTCCATAGAGGATAATTTTGCTTTTAATTACTCTACAAATTCAATTAAACCATCAAAACATGAGGAAAATATATATTTTTTAATAAATAAATAAACAAATAATACAAAACATTAAACTTGGTTAAGGTATTTATCTGACAAAATTATTTGGCAAAAAAAAAGGCAAACTACAGCTACAGGCTTTATTTTACTATACAAAAAAAAAAAAAGCATAGAAACAATTTTAATGCAGTTAGCATAATCAAAAGCTCAAGGACACCTGCTCGTCCTGCTACAACAAACCTTATTGGTTCTTGCAGAAGCTTGCGTAACACGAGAATGAGCCTCATTGGTTCTCGCACGTCAAGCGAACATACTTGAGCTTCCGTTTACCATATAATTGATGTGTGCATTGATAAATGTTTATATGCGAATAAAAGCCTAAATTCAACATATTCATCATATAAAGCAATCATGTCTCTTCAGAAAATTTGAACTAAATGGCTCAATTCATATGGATTAGTTTTACGATCTCTTTATGAACTTTTTGAGGCATCAAAGTGTAAGCTACATAGGCTGTCAATAGAGGGACAGAAATCGCTCCGATATCATTTAAAAGATCCTCATTTGTGTTCCGAAGATGAACAAAAGTCTTACGGGTTTGAAACAACATGAGGGTGAGTAATTAATTTTTGGGTGTCTGTGTCCTGAATCTCAAAAGGAAATATGTGTAATGAATTTATTGGGTTGTTTCAAATATTATTAGACAAATTGCTTACTTTCTTTTATATTTCTTCATGTCAAACTACACGGTAACCAAGAATATTCTGATGGTTACAATAATTAAACTAATACATTTTGTGCACTTGACATTTAAATAATGAATTTGTTGTATTAGACAAGGCGATCTCAAGTGTGTAGGCTAGTATATAATCAGACTACATCACAGCCTGTCATTTTATTCTCATTAAAAAAAAAAAAAAAAATTGAAAATGACTTTCTTATGAAGTTATCCTTTTTTTCATTTATTTTAAAGAAGATTTTCATGAATCCAGCTTTAGTTTGAGCTTTGAAGAGTATATAAGAGTAAATATCTTTATTTTCCCTTTTTCCATAGACGATATCCTTCCGATATTTGCTTACCCGCATAAAATTGGCAAATCTGTAACTGGCGGCTACATCTACAGAGGCTGCCAGATGCCCAATCTCAATGGTCTGTACATCTTTGGGGATTTTATGAGTGGGTACGCGTGTTTTATTTCTAATTCATGAATTATAGTCCAATATAATAAAATATAAACCAGAATATCAACACAATACTAATGCATGGTACTTTCCCATAATGACTGATTTATTTCACTGTTCAAATGAATAAATCAGACTTCTGTGCACCCTAGGCGCCTGATGTCCCTAAAGGAAAACACTGAGACAGGAAAATGGAACTATAAGGAGATTTGTATGGGTGCTGACAAAACATGCCGTTTCCCTAAACTTATCAACAGCTACTACAAGTATATCATATCATTTGGTGAAGATGAGGCAGGTAACTTGAGAGCAGCTCTGTGCGCATTCTTCTTCAACATACAGTCAATAAAGGTTCTACTTGTCAGGCACATATAGGACACTTTAAGATGATTTTATGGATTTATTTTTAATTAATTAATTTTGTTTTAATTAGTTTTTCATTTTAATTCAATTTTATGAATTAGACAGCTCGTAAACATACTTAATCAGTAGAAAAAATTGTATTATGCAATCATTTAAGACATTTCTCCTTATATAGAAACCTTTTTGAAGAGCATCCAGTCACCACTGTCTGTGTTTCAGGTGAGCTCTACTTCCTTGCGACGGGAGCGGCGAGTGCCACAGCCAGAGCAGGAGTGGTGTATAAGATAGTGGATCCCTCCAGGTACATCATGATACTGACACTGACTTCAGACTCTGTTACCATCCACTTAATAAAACATCACAGTTATGGTTTTTATACCAAATTTACTAGAGGTATGATGGTAATGCAGCGTTTTAGTAAAAATAAAAAAAACTTTTAACTTGCATATTGGCTGTTTATTAGTACTTATAAAGCACATATTAATGCTTTATTCTGCATGACCATATTCTACATCCCTTAAAGGATTAGTTCACTTTCAAATAAAATTTTCCTGATAATTTACTCACCCCCATGTCATCCAAGATGTTCATGTCCTTCTTTCTTCAGTCAAAAAGAAATGAAGGTTTTTGATGAAAACATTCCAGGATTATTCTCCTTTAATGGACTTCAATGGACTCCAAATGGTTGAAGGTCAAAATTACAGTTTCAGTGCAGCTTCAAAGGACTTTAAATGATCCCAGATGAGGAATAAGTGTCTTATCTTACAGAAAAAATGTAACTGGCACCGCGTTCGTTCCGTAAGTAGAATAAGGAAGGCTTACGACATACGGCTAAAGATTTTTGAAGAATACGAAAGTGCGGTTTTGGCGGAAGCACTTGGAAGGCCATCATTTGTTTAAATAAAGCATATACATTTAATTTTTTTTTTTCGAAAATGACCGAACGTTTCGCTAGATAAGACCCTTATTCCTCATCTAGGATTGTTTAAAGCCCTTCGAAGCTGCACTGAAACTGACATTTTGACCTTCAACCGTTTGGAGTCCATTGAAGTCCACTATAAGGAGAAAAATCCTGGAATGTTTTGATCAAAAACCTTTAATTACTTTTTGACTAAAGAAAGAAAGACATGAACATCTTGCATGACATGGGGGTGAGTAAATAATCAGGAAAAATGTATTTGAAAGTGAACTAATCCATTAATCCTACCCCATACCTAAACTTAAACGCTACAACATCTACCTTACTAACTATTAATACGCAGTAAATTAAGAGTTTATTGAGGCAAAAGTCTTAGTTGATAGTGATTATGTGTTCAGATAAAACATATTAATTATACCAAAATGCCTCTTAGAGTATCCCAAAATATATTAATAAATTAAAAGTGATAGTGCTTTTTAAAGGAATAGCTTGTGCAAAATAAAAATCATGTCATTTATTCACTCTGATGAGCAATAGTTTATGTTGTTGTTCTGTTATTTGGGGTGTAAGATATGTACATTTGATTTCAACAGCTGTGAAATAAACTGTTTCACATTTTCTTCACTATTTAGGAGGGCCCCTCCAGGCAAATGCAGCTTTAAGCCCACTCCAGTCAATATCAAGGGCAAGCTGATTCATTTCAGTCCTAAAGAAGGTAAGAGAGCAAATAAACACTCCTTCACATTGAAGGCTTGAGATTTGAGTAGGGCTGGACGATTAAAAAAAATAAAGCCAAGATTGCGATATGGCTTAGTAAGATTTTCAAATCGCAAAGGCTGCGATTGAATTGAATGAAGGGGCTGTGGGCTTCAGAGTGAAGCACAACAATGTTTTACACATGAGCAGCTGTTTGTCTGCTGCTGCTCAGTTCACAGTAAATGCTACTCCACACAAACTCCATCTGCGTCTGCTCTGAGTTTGAGTCATTTTAATGTGCATTTGGAAACACAACATGCACCAACCATCTTCACATACTTAAAATCAGAAGCTTTTGTCAACAAAAGATAGTTTCAAGGGCTCCATGTTGTTTACCGTCAAAATAAAAGTTTGACTGTTTAATGTTTAAAGGGGACCTATTAAAATATTTAATATCGCTCCCCTCGTCCGCAGAATGTGTCTGTGAAGTTTCAGCTCAAAGATCATTTATTATAGCTTGTCAAATTTGCTCCTTTTTGAGTGTGAGCAAAAACATGCCATTGTTGTGTGTCCCTTTAAATGCAAATGAGCTGCTGCTACAGAAGAAGGCGGAGCTTTAACAGCTCAACAACAACAAAGCTGGAGAATCTCACGCAGCCAAAATGAAGATTGTCAGTAACAGTGTTCAGTAATGTCATTTATTACTCACCCTCATGCCGTTCCACACCTGTAAGACCTTTGTTCATCTTCGGAATGCATATTAAGATATTTTTGTTGAAATCCGATGGCTCAGTGAGGCCTGCATAGCCAGCAATGACATTTCCTCTTTCAAGATCCATCAATGTACTAAAAACATATTTAAATCAGTTCATGTGAGTACTAATATTATAAAGCAACGAGAATATTTTTGGTGCGCCAAAAAAACAAAATAACGCCTTATTTAGTGATGGCCGATTACAAAACACTGCTTCAGGAAGCTACGGAGCGTTATGAATCAGTGTGTCGAATCAGCGGATCGGAGCACCAAAGTCACGTGATTTCAGCAATTTGGCGGTTTGACACGCGATCTGAATCTTGATTTGACACAAAAGATTCATAACGCTCCGAAGCTTCCTGAAGCAGTGTTTTGAAATCGGCCAGGACTATATAAGTCCTTTTTTTTTTTTTTTTGGTGCACCAAAAATATTCTCGTGGCTTTATAGTATTATTATTGAACCACTGTACTCTCATGAACTGATTTAAATATGTTTCTAGTACATTAATGGATCTTGACAGAGGAAATGTCATTGCTGGCTATGCAGGCCTCACTGAGCCATCGGATTTCATCAAAAATATCTTAATTTGTGTTCTGAAGATAGAGGAGCGAAATCTAAATTTTAAAAAATATTATTATTATTATTATTTTTTTTTTTACATGCTTGCAGATAAAGGCTTACCAAAACAAAGTTACTGGGTTGTCCTTTTTCATGTTTTCTGGGTATAAAATACACTTATTTTATAACCATATTGATAATCACAAAACTCTGACCAAATCGTGCAGCCCCACAAACAAAAACAGCAAACAACAGCAATAACATTTTTTTTTTTTTTTTTTATCGGAAAAGGTGTATCGTTTTTTTTAATAATCTGTTTGATTTGTTCCACAGAGTTTGTGATTAACAAAAAACCCTCAACGACTGCCATTCCCAAACCAAAACCGACCAAACCCAGCACAACCCCACGACCACGAGCGCCGATGACGACTCGCAGAGTCGCTCCAGCGACCACAGTCCGCCCATCTACGCCACGACCACACGCTCTCCACACAACCCCGCGGCCCCGGCCTCCGTCTCTGACCACCGCCAGGCCCTCGTACTGGACCGCGGCACCCAAAACCACCGCAAAGACCCACACAAGCAGGCCTGGTAAACGAGGTCGAGGCAAACCCAGGAGAAAAGGGGACCGCAGGGGTCGGCCTCGCGCCGGGACACCGAGGCTGGTCAGCGCCGACGGACGGAAGGACCGCGGGCGAGTGGAGATCTTTGTGCGGGGCGAATGGGGCACGGTCTGCGATGACATGTTTAACATTCAGGCTGCGGCCGTCGTCTGCCGGCAGCTGGGATTTCCCGTGGCCTTGCGGGTGGCGAAGAGGGCGGAGCTCGGTGCGGGAGGCAGCGGCGTCAGGATCCTGCTGGACGACGTGGAGTGCGAAGGGACGGAACGGACTCTGTTACACTGCAAACACGCCAAGCTTGGCAAGAATAACTGTTCTCATGACGAGGATGTAGGCGTGGTTTGCGGCCATTATGAACATGCAGTGGAGTGAAAGACTGGTCAGATGTGGGTTGTGATGCAGACCAAAAACACAACTGTTTACAGAGAATACTGTCAACTGCAGTTGACAGAAAACATGTGTTTTCATTTAAAATGACCTACTATGATATTTTGACAAACTGGAAATGCCCCCATCACAACCAGAAGAGAATCAGTGTTTTGTTTTTGAATGTAGACAAACATTAAATATCATACTAGACTATATGGATGGTGAGATTTAACAAAAATATGATTAAATGAGTAAACATAAGTAATACTCATCAATCAATCAATCATTTTTTCACACTGAATCATGCACTATTTACACTGCGGTGTGAGTTGTTGATCATCTCACACAACAAAGATAAATATATTAAGGATTAGTTCACTTTCAAATGAAAATTACACCAAGCTTTACTCGCCCTCATGACTCTCTTCTTTCTTATGAACACAATCTGAGAAATATGAATAAATATCCTGATGCATCCGAGCATTGAGTGATACCAATGAGGATGAGCTGAAGAAAGTGTCTCCATCCGTCATAAACGTACTTCACACCACTCCAGGGGTTCATAAAGTCCTTCTGAAGTGAAGCGAAGTGTTTGTGTAAGAAAAATTTGTAGTTATGAAGTAAAATATCTAGCTTCCGCCAGACCGCCTTCTGTATTCAAGTTATGAAGAAAGTGTAAACTGGCATCACATCAGTTATGCTTTTTATGTAAGTCAAATAGGGAAGGTGTAGGACGTAGCGTGCGAGAGTTTTACACTTTGTTGCTAGATATTTTACTTCATAACTTGTTAAATATGGATTTGGTCAAACGCATCGCTTTGCTTCAGAAGGCCTTTATTATCCCCCTGGAGCTGTGTGGAGTACGTTTATGATGGATGGATGCACTTTCTTCTGCTCATCCTCATTGGTATCACTCACTGCCATTATAAAGCTCGGATGCATCAGGATATTTATTAATATAACTCTGATTGTGTTCATCAGAAAGAAGAAAGTCATATACACCTAGGATGGCTTGAGGGTGAGTAAAGCTTGGGGTTATTTTCATTTGAAAGTGAACTAATTCTTTCATTAAAACTATTAAAAAACAAGCACCTAGCAATCATGAGATCAAGTGTTTTCCGAATTGTCTTTTTTAAATATAATTCAGGTTATTGCTATGTAAATATTGCATTTTTGTTGCACATTCCAAATGAAATTCCAAATGATGATTGTTTTTAAACACAAATGCTGGACATTCTTTGTTATATTGTTATAATTGTAACAAAAAAATGTAAATAAAATTGTTTGCATAATCGTAGTGA
Source organism: Chanodichthys erythropterus (assembly GCF_024489055.1). Taxonomy (NCBI): domain Eukaryota; kingdom Metazoa; phylum Chordata; class Actinopteri; order Cypriniformes; family Xenocyprididae; genus Chanodichthys; species Chanodichthys erythropterus. The sequence continues at coordinate 2,266,762 of NC_090227.1, read as the reverse complement.
AGATTGCAAAGTTTCCTACATCTTTTATATATCATTAGACACGTCTTCTGTTGATCTTTGGATGTTGATGATGTGGATGTGATGGTTTTCCTAACTTTAAATAATCTGAAACAAACTCAAAAAACCTACTAAGCACTGAAGCACTGAAAAATAGCGTGATTTTTTTTTTTTTTTAGTTAAATCAAACTCTTTTTTTTATTATTAGAAAACAGAGTTACAGAGACATCAAAGTACAATATATAACATCATATATGTAACAATACGTAATCACGTGGTGTCTGTTACTTTTCACACTCAGCGCTGGTCGGGCAAGTTTAATAAATAAAAGTCCCTTTTTATATATATATATATATCAGGTCTTTGATTTAATACCATTTTAGGTGTTTGCTGGTGCAAGCGTACATTTGTATGTATTCATAATTCAAATTAAGGACAACAGACTGTGATCAATTATTATTTATTTTATTTATTTTATTTTTTTTATTGACATGTAAAAGCAAATGTTACAGGTCAAAGAATTTAACATCAATAATATAATTATAAACAATAAACAAAAAAATAATAAATAAATAAATAAACAATGTAAAGGGGAAAAACAAACAAACAAACTATGAGCCAGAGGTAATATAACTTTCTTTTTTCTTCCTTGTACATCATAAAAAGGCATAAATGTTATACTTTGTGCACAACGAACTGGACTTTAGGGCTTTGAGATTGCTGGAAGAGGACATAGTGCCAAATAACATTTCAAGTCTTGATAAAAAATAATAAAAAGAGCTTTAACAGACAAAAATTTACACTTAAGTATAAAAAACTTGGCTAGAAAAATAAATAGATTTCTAAGAAGTTATATAATCCAAATAATATATCCTTAAACACCAAAGAAAAAATTTCAAAAAAAGAAGCACGTACAAATAAACAAAATTTCTTCCAAAAAAAAAAAAAAAAGGGACTGAGATCTAATTACGTTTGAACAAGAACAACTTAATCATATCAATATAACAATGGATGACATCAAATATAAATAATAAGGAAGACAAATGCATAAAATAGTGACAGGAAAGCAATCAAAATAATTAAAGAAAGAAAGAAAGAAAGAAAGAAAGAAAGAAAGAAAGAAAGAAAGAAAGAAAGAAAGAAAGAAAGAAAAATACAGAGGTAATAAAACAATTTACGTAACATTCATCAGATCATTATACAGATTTATAAATTTGACACTTTTTTTTGTTGTTAATCTTTTTTAGTGTTATAGTTAAATAGTTAAGGTCACAGTCACAGAGAAAGTGGTTTAATTTTTTGCACTGTTGAAGAAAATTTACATTTATGAATGTAATATTTTGTTTACAATGTGAAAAATAACAGAATATATCACACATAGTTAAATCAATGACCAAATTAGATTTCAAAGCCAAAAAAATTGCCAGATCGCAAATTACAACATGTATTATTATTATTATTACGTCATCGCACTAAGGTCCAATCCTGAGCTTCTCCGGTTTCTTGACCCGGAAGTGATGTCTGCGGAGAGTTTTCCTGCTATTTTTGCGGTGCTAATTTTAGTTTCGCTACCGGCAGCTTCTCGCTTAGACGTCTGAATGTGTTGATAAATATTTATATATGTCTTTTGTAAGCTTACTATTTAAGTAAAGACACATTGTTTCGAGGAGAGATGGAGTTTTTGAACCAGAGTGGGTCCAGACAGCGTAAGTTACGTACGTGATTATTTGTGATTTACAGGCTTTGAGTTTGTGAACAATGAGCGGAGAAATGCTGAATAAGACTCATATTTCATTATTAGCTGAAGATTATTTGGTCAGATGAGTGCTTGTTTGGTTGTTAAATAGTGTGTATTCACACTGCTGACAGCAAAAGCAAATTCAGGCTTTTTTTTTTCTTTCATTTTCAAGTATGTTTATTCTTGTTTTCGCCTTCATTTGCTTGTTTACACACATTAAATGGATCAAATATCAGAATTCTCCACAGCAGATGATTTGAAATCAACCAAAATGACTAGCTGGGACTGTGTGCTCTGGACATTTACAGTCATTTGTTGATGAGAGCTGACTTTGATATGATTCTTGTGTTGTAGAGCCGAAGATCAGGATGAGAGGCACCACGATGGACCCCAGTGACCCCAGTCCGTTATTTGAGGACACCAGTGCCGGGGTGAACAAACACGATCACAGCGGTGTGGGAAAAGGGCCTGATGTGTATCCAGGACAGGCCTTGCTGTCGGACCCCATGTCTAACCTCGCCATGGCCTACGGCAGCAGTCTCGCCTCCCACGGCAAAGAGATGATGGACAAGAACGTATGTGATAGCCGTCAGATACATGATGATGTTTGTTGGGGTGTAGAAGAGCATGTGATGTAACAAGACCCATCTTGTTTTCCCTACCTGCAGCTCTGATCCTCATTCTGCATGTTATTTTATTGTCGTGGTTTAAATGACTTCTGAAATCTCTTTTTGCTCCACAGCTGGATCGATTCATCCCCATCTCTAAGTTAAAGTACTATTTTGCAGTAGACACGGTTTATGTTGGCAAGAAGCTTGGACTGCTGGTTTTTCCCTACATGCATGAAGTAAGAACACCACTATATTTACAGACTTAGTTGATTTTTTCCTTAATGCATTGCCCTTGTGAAAAAGAAGTGCACTTATTACTTAGAAAAAAAAAATTATACTTTAAAAGAATATACTTAAGCGTGAACTGAATGTAATGTTTTCAGGCACTTAAAGGGTTAGTTCACACAAAAATGAAAATAATGTGGGAGCAATGACATTTCCTCTGTCAAGATCCATTAATGTACTAAAAACATATTTAAATCAGTTCATGTGAGTACAGTGGTTCAATATTAATATTATAAAGCCACAAGAATATTTTTGGCCGATTTCAAAACACTGCTTCATGACGTTTCGGAGCGTTACGAATCAGTGTATCGAATCATGATTATAAATCATGACGGCCATCACTAAATAAGGTGTTATTTTGTTTTTTTGGCACACCAAAAATATTCTCGTTGCTTTATAATATTAGTACTCACATGAACTGATTTAAATATGTTTTTAGTACATTAATGGATCTTGAGAGAGGAAATGACATTGCTGGCTATGCAGGCCTCACTGAGCCATCGGATTTCATCAAAAATATCTTAATTTGTGTTCCGAAGATTAACGAAGGTCTTACAGGTTTGGAACGGCATACGGTGTACTTCTTTAAAGCTTGACAATAAATTATTAAATCATAATGATACTTGAGGCTTTTATATACTATATATACTAAGATTTTAATGGGTTATTATAAAGTGCACTTTTTAAAACTGTACTTAAGATACATGATCAGTCATGAAAGTGTATGGCCTTTTATTTAATTAATATCTGCAATTTTTTTTTTAAAATATACTTTTAAGATTTGAAGTAAACTACAAGTGCTCATTCAGTACAATTAAGCGCACTTCTTTTTCACAAGGGCTGTTCAAGTCAGTTTTTTTACTGGATATTTGTGGATATGATTTAGGCATTTAAAAATGAAAATACTGTCATCAGTTACTCATGTTTGTCCAAACCCTTGATTTATTTTTTTGCCATGAAACTCAAAAAGGAGAAGTTTTGAAGACTGATACTGTGCACAGTCTGTCAAGCTCCAAAATGTTATATTATATATATATATATATACTGTGCTCAGCATAAATGAGTACACCCCCTTTGAAAAATAACATTTTAAACAATATCTCAATGAACACAAAAACAATTTCCAAAATGTTGACGAGACTTGGTTTAATACAACATCTGTTTAACTTAGAACATGAAAGTAAGGTTAATAATATAACTTAGATTACACATTTTTCAGTTTTACTCAAATTAGGGTGATGCAAAAATGAGTACACCCCACAACAAAAACTACTGCATCTACTACTTTTTATGTCCTCCATGATTTTTAATGACAGCACCAAGTCTTCTAGGCATGGAATGAACAAGTTGGCAACATTTTGCAACATCTATCTTTTTCCATTCTTCAAGAATGTGCTCTTTTAGAGACTGGATGCTGGATGGAGAGAGATGCTCCCATAGGTGTTCGATTGGGTTCAGATCAGGAGCCACTGAATCACTTTCACCCTGTTCTTCTTCAGAAGTCCAACAGTGGCCTTAGATGTGTGTTTAGGATCATTGGACACTGACACCTCTGTGTTTCACTGTAGGCACCATGCATTTTTCTTTGTATTCCTCACCTTTGTGACGCCATACAGTTTTGAAGCCATCAGTTCCAAAAACATGTATCTTGGTCTCTTCACTCCAGAGTATAGAGTCCCAGCAGTCTTCATCTTTGTCAGCATGGGCCCTGGCAAACTGTAGATGGGCTTTTTTGTGCCTTGGCTTTAGGAGAGGTTTCTTTCGTGGACGGCACCCATGATGCCATTCCTCTGCAGTGTACGCCGTATTGTGTCACGGGAAATAGTCACCCCAGTTTGGCTTTCTACTTCTTTAGATAACTGCAGTGAACTTGCATGCTGATTTTCTTCAACCCTTCTCATCAGAAGACGCTCCTGTCGAGGTGTTAACTGGACCTGGACGTCTCTGTGAGATGGTTGCAGTTCAGCTTTTTTAAATTTTGTACCACTTTTGCTACAGTATTCTGACTGATAAGTAAAGCTTTGCTGATCTTCTTCACCTTTTATGGGGTAAAGAAATTATTTTCTTTCTCAGGTCTTGTGACATTTCTCTTCCATGTGGTGCCATTGCTGACAGTAAGAAATGGGGTTTTAACACCCTTTTATAGTCAGCTGTCTGCTGGACACCTGTGTAATGAATAATTACACTCATCTGTGGTTGAATTCTTGTTAAATTAGACATTTGTAGTCTAACATTTAGCTTTGCTCCAGAGACTTTCAGCAGGGTGTACTCATTTTTTGCATCACCCTAATTTGAGTAAAAACTGAAAATGTTGTTAGTTATATTATTAACCTTACTCTCATGTTATAAGTTAAACAAATGTTATATAAAACTTAATCTTGTCAACATTTTGGAAATTATTTTTGTTCATTGAGATATTACTTTTCAAAGGGGGTGTACTCATTTACGCTGAGCACTGTATATATATAATTATATTATCATTTTTATATTTGTATTTTGTATAATTTAGTAATAGAAATAAAATAATTATGGTAACATTACAATAAGGTTCTATTTGTTCACATTAGTTAACTACAGTAGTTAACGTGAACAATGAAAAATAATTTGAATGTATCTGTTCATCTTAGTTCATGTTAATGTCAACATTTAAAAATGCATTATAAAAATCAATAGTTGTATCTGTAAATAATATTTAATGGAGCTGTGCTTACATGAACATAAATTCTGTAAATGTTTCTGTTATGTCCTCTCTCTGTAGAACTGGGAGGTGAGCTATCAGCAGGATACACCAGTTGCGCCACGGTTTGATATCAACGCCCCTGATCTGTACATTCCCGGTATGACTCCAAACCATATTTTATAATCTCTCTATTACCGTTTCAGTTGTATCCGACTCTCTCTTGCCATATGCGAGAGACTGTCCATGAATTATCTTGGCCTTGGTTTTTCCAGGGTAGGTTGCCAGGTCTTTCCCAGACCCTCTCCATTACATGGCCTGGGACTCATAAGCAAAGACTTTCTTGCTGTGAGGAGACAGTGTTACCCACTGAACCACTGTGCCGCCATATTTTATAATAATATCTTTCAATTCAAGTACTTTAATTAGTGATGTGTAATTTAAAAATTCATATTTTATCTTATTCATATGAAAGTGTACAGTCGTGGAAATGAAAAAGGAAATGTTAACTAAATGCATCTGTATGTGTTTGTCTTGTTCTCGCTCCGCAGTGATGGGTTTCATTACGTATGTCCTGGTTGCAGGACTGGCTCTGGGCACACAGAACCGGTAAGAGCTGCGCTTCGCTTATCTACAGCAGATACTGTGAGAATTCAACAGCGTGGGAATGTAATGCTTATGCCACGGCTGTTTGTGGACAAATGAAACGTGATAATGTAAATATTAGTCTAAGATTTGCCTTTAAAAAGAATTTCAACAACAGAGGAAGTTTTGGCTCACTGAAAACATTTTAGCTGATAAGCTAAGTTTTATTCATTTCACCTTGAAAAATACAGTGTTTTGGCTACACATTGGTTATGTTTCTGTTGTTTCGCATGATCTGCTGCTTTATTCTAGCCAGGGTTTTAGTTAAGAAAAGCAGTCAAAAATTAGTTTTCTTTTTCTGTATTGGATGTTTTTAGCCAATTGGAAATAAAAAAAAGCATAATTTTTACTAGCCTGATCAAAAGAATCATTCAGCAAGGCCACATTAAATTGATCAAAAGTGACAGTAAAGACATTTATAATATTATTTTTCAAAAAAAAAATGAAAACAAATAATCAGATTATATACAGTGAATTCTCAAATAATTTATTATTATTATTCATTGTTATATTACAATTTTATATTTACATGTTATTCAGTTATACATTTTATACATATATATTCAAATTTAATTTAAAATACAGCTGTGTGAATGAGAAATGGATTGAGATTCTATCAAGTGAACCAAAAAGAGACTTTTTAAGTCAAGGTCAATGCCAAGAATAGAGTGTGTGAGTGTGTGTGTGTGTGTGTGTGTGTGTTTACATATTGCACATGGAAAAGTAAAAATAAATAAATCTAGGAATAAATATATATAAAAATAAATGAACACATAAATAAAAAAAAAATAGAAGTATAGATAAATAAATGTAAAAAATAAACACAAAAGGAAAACATAATACAAAAATAAATTCAGGATAAAATTGTGTTTATATTTTAAAAAATATATTATATTAAAAAATGAATTATATTTTTTATCATAATTTATTCCTTTTATTATTTTCATACTATGACATTTATTTATTTATCCATTTATTTATTTTTAATATCTGCATGTTTGGTTAAATGTGCACGGATGAATCATTTATAATAAATATTGCAAAGACCAAGAATTGTCCATTTTGATTTCATGGTGACTTTAAATAGGTATCATTCCCAGTTCAAATGATCAAAAGTCACAGCATACATTTTTACCAACGCCTGAAACTTTATTTTTTAGATGTATTTTGAAAAGAGGAACTGTGTTCTAATGATTCAGGAGTTTCAGAGGGAAATGGAAAAATGCAAAGCTGATGATAAACAAATGGAACTTCCTGCAGTTGTCCCGACTGCTCTCGACCTTCTTTTCCTCCTTGTTCTGTTTTTGCTCATTAATTGTTATTTTTTTCTTCCTGATTGTGCTTCACTGTTCTTGTTTTCAGGTTTTCTCCAGAGATTCTTGGGATTCAGGCCAGCTCGGCCCTAGTGTGGCTCATTATCGAGGTTTTGGCTATGCTCCTCAGTCTTTATCTGGTGACCGTTAACACTGACCTCACCACCATCGACCTGGTGGCCTTTTCTGGATACAAATATGTTGGGTAAGGCCATTGGTTATTCTTTGTTTACCCTAGATATGCCACAGTATCATAATTTGCATGCCTGAATGGGTTCAAACTACTTGGGTTCAAATTCTGCTGGTATTTTGGACTCTAGGTGGTGCTGTTGGGTAATATTTGCTGCACAGTTGCCTATCCTTTACATTTGTTTTACTTTAAATTAAAAAGAGACTATGTACATTTTCTTCAAAGTGTGTCAAAGTGTCAGCTGTGTAAATTCCTGCGGTATTGGTTTCCTCAGGATGATCGTGGGAGTTGTGGCAGGACTTCTGTTTGGCCGGACTGGATATTACCTCTCACTGCTGTGGTGCTGCATCTCTATTTTTGTCTTTACGGTGTGTATTGAGAAAAAAATAAATGAATAATTAAAATAAATAAATAAATTTTTATATATATATATATATATATATATATATATATATATATATATATATATATATATATATATATATATATAATATAATATATAATTTTTTTTTTTTTTTATGTTTTTTTTTCACGTATTGTATGTTTTTAGCTAATTGGAAATAATTTTTTTTTAAAAATCATAATTTTTATACAAAAAAAAATCATATTTTTATTCAGCAAGTACACATTAAATTGATCAATAGTGACAGTAAAGACATTTTATAATATTACAAAAGATTTATTTTTCAAATAAATGCTGTTCTTTTGATTCATCAAATAATCCTGAAAAAGAAAAGTTTCAACATTGATAATAGTCATAAATGTTTCTTGAGCAGCAAATCATCATTTTATAATAATTTTGAAGGATCATGTGACTCTGAAGACTGGAGTAATGATGCTGAAAATTCAGCTTTGATCACAGGAATAAATTACACTTTACTATATATTCACAGATTGTAAAAATATTTCAGTTTTTTGCTGTATTTTTGATCATATAAATAACTGCCTCTCCAGTGAGCAGAAGAGACTTTTATCGAATGCATTAAAATATCTTACTGACCTTAAACTTTTGAACAGTAGTGTGTATATATTTCTTTCCATCCTTTGTAACCTAAGTTCATAGAGAAAAAGACGGTGTTTCTATATTTGTATAACATCTATTGCTGTCTGAATTCACTCATAAGGCATTTACATATGTACTGATAAGTTATGCTTGGTTACGATCTCATTTATATGGAAGCTTGTTTCGCCACTAAATAAAAAAGGTAATTGCTACTTTTTATCTCACAATTCTGACTTCTCACAATTGCGAGTTATAAAGTCAGAATTGTGAGATATAATTATATCACTATTCTGACTTTTTTCTCGCAATTGCAAGTTTTTATCATGCAATTCTTACATTATTCTGACTTTTTTCTCAGAATTGTGAGATTATATCTCACAGTTCTTACTTTAATATGCAATTGCAATTTATAAAGTCAGAATTATATAAACTTGCAATTTTGAGAAAAAACCATGAGTCTTTTTTCCCTTACAATTGGACATTATAACTTGCAATTCTCACTTTATAACTCCCCATTGTGAGTTTACATCTACAACTCTAAGAAAACAGGTCAGATACAAGGTCACAATTACCTTTTTTATTTTTTATTTAATGGCGGAAACAAGCTTCCATACATTTAGGATCTGGAGCCAGTTGCATAAATACAGCCATTATGTTGAGACTGTGTGTCTTAAGAACTAGTATGACCAACTGTCAGTTAGTTGGGGGTAACTGCTCTTACTATTCTGTGTATTAAATCAGACATATCTATGTTTTATGTAACTTAAAAAAAGTTATAAACAGTCTTGAAACAATGAGATGACTAACTTGTAGTTTATGCATCTGGCCTGATCTCAAGACTTTAGATGTGACACGACTCCTGATCTTCTTTCTGATTCGCTGACAGATTCGGACACTACGGTTAAAGATCCTATCTGAGGCTGCTGCGGAGGGACGGTTAGTGCGAGGAGCCAAAAACCAGCTGCGAATGTACCTGACCATGGCCATCGCTGCAGCACAACCTGTGTTCATGTACTGGCTGACCTTCCATCTGGTCAGATAAGAACCACAGATGCCGTTGAGGAACGGCCCTGTTGTTTCTACCACAAATGAAAGCTCCTCCTCTATAGAGCCATACGCCTATTTGCACACATGTAATAATAAACCAATGGACACACATTGTGCAGCCTCATAGCACAATATGAATCATCTGAACTGTAATTGCCCAGCTGTCTTTTGTATGTTTTTGGTTTGTACATTTCTAGGAGTTTTTGTTGGCTTTTGTTTTGTATAATGTACAGTATAATTGTATTTTAAAAAGAATGTCAGTGTCTTTGCAAACAAAAGGTGTTGTCCAGATGCTATGACTGTGCCAGGCTGCCGACCACCTGTCGTGTATGTAACGTGTTTTATGACCACAAACCGAATGAAACCGGCTCTGTACGATGTCTGTTGTGGATGTGTATTGATTGCTTTGAAACTAGTCAATCGCTCTTTCTTGTTGCCACTGTAACAGATGCATAAAGAGTCTTAAGGTCAGACAGCCTTCATGCTTAATGCAGTTTTTTACAAACTTGCTTCATACATTTCAGGGTCAATTGCAGTTTTTTTCTTTCATAAAATGGACATGAAATAAATGGATGTTCTAATCAATCAGTTTTAATCAATTTAAACATACTGTTTGACATTAATCTACCAACCATCTGTGCAATACTTCCTGAAACTGCTGACATCCTACTTGTTATAAATGTCCTGTGTCTTCACAGTGTGATATAGCAACAAAAACGGATGGTGATAAAACTGATGTTAGCAACAGGTACATGACAGAAACATAAGCAGTTGTGTTATTAATGTCAACATGTTTCCAGCATGAAAATGTTTATTAGGATCTTCAAACAGGCCTAAGTTAAGCAAAGACAAAGAAAGTGAATTCACAGCAGTTCTGTAAGGCAAGACCCAACAAGCCAAAGTATGTTTTTCTGGCTGTTGACAGTATGTGAATTATAGAGTCATAAAGAGATATCCAAAATCCACACTGTAAAACCTTTAATGTCAACAAAAGTAATTTTGAACTTTTGTAAAAGTTTGCCTATTTAAACAACATTTCAGAAAACTTGTAACTGCCTTAATGTACTGTGATCAATCAACTGGGGAAAGAATGCGGATCTTTTAAATTTTTACCGTTCACCTAGTGTCTTGCCTAAACCCTATAAAGTATTGTTTTAATTTCTAAAAGTGCAAAAGAAAAGGCATGCCAAAGTATGAACCATCAGAAAAATGAAACCTCACTCAGGAAAGGCCTCTCAGTTTCTCTCTGTCTATAGGAACTTAGTTGTTTCATTGTTTAATTTTACAGCTGTAATCTCAGTTTCAAATCTACTCACTGCTGAGAGAGAGAGAAATAGAGAGAGAGAAAAGGTCTTTTAAACTGCTGATCTTTACTGATTTTATGCCAACCATACAGTACGTGTGACTTGATAGTTTACCAACTAACCAAGTGCAGTTGCATTGATTTCCTACTGAGTATAGTCAGGGTTTGCTCACTAACATACTGTACAATATTCATGAAGCTATGCAGAAAAAAACAAACATTATAAATGAGTTATATACTAACAAATGTAATGTTCAAGTAAATTTTATTTCATTGATCACAAAAATAATTTACAACAGCCATTTACTACACATCACTCTTAAAATTGCAGCATTTCAGAAAGGGCAGGAAATTAAGGCAGCATGTCTGTGATCTTTCATTTCAGCATTTTGTAATTTACCGACTTGCTGCACATTAACCATCTGTAATTTTTGAGCAAGTCAAACATTAACAAGCCTGTTTCTGCCTCAGGGTAAACTCTAAAAGGTAACTAAAGTAGTCTCATTGTGAGATATAAAATTGCAATTATACAAAAAAATAAAGCAGCAATTGTGAGAAATAACCCTTGTGAAAAAGAATTAGGCCTAGGCTACATTTTTGCATACTTATAAAAAGATAACTTAAAGTTGCTTTTTTTAACCTTTTATTTGTATTTATTTCATTAATTTATTTCATTCATTTATTTCATTGTATTTATATAATTAATAATATATTATCTTCAAGTAGTTTTTATAACATTCAAATTACACTACAAATGCACATTCAATGCAATTAAGAAAAAAATTAAATTAAAGTTCCCTTTTGTAAGATATCACTGTGAGTTATGCACTCTTAGAAAGGATGCGTTAAAACTGTCTCACACTGTTAAATTCTTACACACCAATGTGTGAGTTTTGGGACAACTGTTAATTCTGTCAGGAAGGTTAACCAGAGGTGTAGTCAAGACCAGATCCTCCAAGACTAAAGGGCCGTTTACACTAAACCATTTTCAACTAAAAATGGAAAACTTTTTATGCATTTTGCCATTCATTTATACGACAACAGTGTTTTGGTGGCCTGAAAAGACAAACTTTTGAAAAAGTAACATTTTTTGAAAATGGTCTCTGTGTATACAACAAAAACCCAAATCTGTAAAAACAATGTCATCATGCACATGAGCATTACATGTTCAGTCTATAGTGTTTCATCTAATATTCTGCCAGCGTAATACAGCGTTTTAAGTCGTATTCATGGATTCGTATGAATGGGGATTGTTTTGACAATGGTGTCGTATGTACTCGGAAAACTCAAAGGAAAACGTTTTGGGACAACACTTGGGCCCGATTTCACAGACAGGGCTTAGACTAACCCAGGATTAGGCCTTAAAGGTGCCCTAGATTGTTTTTTTACAAGATGTAATATAAGTCCTAGGTGTCCCCTGAATATGTCTGTGAAGTTTCAGCTCAAAATACCCCATAGATTTTTTTAAATTAATTTTTTTAACTGCCTATTTTGGGGCATCATTAACTATGCACTGATTTTTTTTAGCACGGCCCCTTTAAGAGATGCGCTTCCTCTGCCACACGAGCTGTCGACTATATTACAGCGCATTTACAAAGTTCACACAGCTAATATAAGCCTCAAATGGATCTTTACAAGATGTTCGTCATGCATGCTTCGAATTATGTGAGTAAAGTATTTATTTAGATGGTTACATCTGATTCTGTGTGAGTTTAAGGCTATAAACTGACTGTGGCTAAAGCTAGCATTACACACTGTTGGAGAGATTTATAAAGAATGAAGTTGTGTTTATGAATTATACAGACTGCAAGTGTTTAAAAATGAAAATAGCGACGACTCTCTTGTCTCTGTGAATACAGTAAGAAACGATGGTAACTTTAACCACATTTAACAGTACATTAGCAACATGCTAACGAAACATTTAGAAAGACATTTATAAATATCACTAAAAATATCATGATATCATGGATCATGTCAGTTATTATTGCTCCATCTGCCATTTTTCGCTGTTGTTCTTGCTTGCTTACCTTGTCTGTGCACAGATCCAGCCGTTAAAGCTGCAGTAGGGAGTTTTTAGAAAACGTTGACTTAGCCTGAAAATTTGAACGAGCACAACTCACAGGTCACTCCCCCTTGCTCTCTGCTGCGCTACAGCCCTCCCTCCCCAGCTCCTCCCCCATCACAACGGAGCCTGCCGTGAACGAGCAGGCTAGTACGCAAGCAGGACTGATGACGGCGGATTTAAACAGTTAGGCTATAACACATTCACTGATATGGACAAAACATCAACAATATGATTTACTTTGACTATGGCCTTCCCATACTTTGACTACAAACTTGGTCTTCAAAACATTACGTATTTTGCAATACATGTAATGTAACTATATGACGTATGCACTATTTCTATAAGTAATAAATAGCTAGTAAGATAATATAACGGTAATGTTACAGTACGCAAATAACTGGCTTCTCCGGTTATCTCTGTATGTAGCTATATTTTAGCCAAGAATAAAACAAAATTTGTTATTAAACCACTCAGCCTCTTTTCATTTTATTTAAAGAAACAAACAAAAACATATTAATAGCCTCAGGCAACGAGTGATTAATTATCTGCAATGTCTGCTTATTTATAACAAAACGAAATATTAAACAACCCTGCCTCTTTTCATTTACATTTCAAACATATTAAATTTAATACTATTTGTCAGTTTTAATGTTCAATAATAGCCATTATAAAAGGTATAAAAATATACAATAAGAAATAAAGCAAACAATTCAGTCAAGCGTACAAAATCAGCGCTTTAGCATGATACAAAAGTTAAATAGCCATATATAAATTTATGAAAAGTCACGTTGCCCTCAGCCAAAAGGGAGCCAGCGGCAAACGTCAGAAGGATTAGCCGAGGTAAGGCTGCTCTCGGCTGGGTACATGAGCGCTGAGAGTCCGGTGATCGCCTGGATCTCAAAACTCCGACAACGTCAGATCAAATTTTCAGAAAGACGCTATCTTTATCAATTAACCACAAATTTGAGCTTTAAACCAGCACATTCTCGCCTGATAAAATCTTAAAACTGCATATCATGACTTAATAGAGCCCGATCACACGAAAATGCGTATCAATAGTACGAGTTTGTAATCTCGTAGAATATATACGCCAAAATGAGTTTTTCGCGTGCATATGATACGCACTTTATGGGGTATTATACGTACGAAACTGGATTGTTTGTCCGCCATAAGCAAAGCTGCTGCACACCGGTAATCTTGAATTTGAATGCCTGTACACGCTGTGCACTATGGCTGTGCATGATAGGAGTGTGATCAGCGCGCACACAAGCTTGATTGACACTGCTAAGACACTCCTCCTGACTCTGATTGGTTGGTTCTTACCGGGAGCGGTGTATTTCTGCAAATGGCAATAGGGCCACTGGGAGGAGCCAGAGGAGCTTGATTTTTTTCACAGATTATCTGTCTCATATTCTACTGTCAGGACATAATGACAGGTTTAATAAATATGTAAAAAATACATTTTTACAAAAGTTACCTACTGCAGCTTTAATACTGCCTTTCCTTGTCTAATGTGTCGAATGGGCTGGCATTATGCAAATATTGGGGTCATACATATTAATGATCCTGACTGTTACGTAACAGTCAGTGTTATGTTGAGATCCGAGTGTTTTCCGGAAGTCTTTTAAACAAATGAGATTTACATAAGAAGGAGGAAACAATGGAGTTTGGGACTCACTGTATGTCTTTTCCATGTAACGTAGACTAACCATGTTCCGTACACAACGATGTTCCGTACAGACGAGCTTTTACTGCTGATCGTTGAAAACATACTTCCAGGTCATACATAAACTATATATCTATGTCATCTTCATTTCTTCCTCTTTCACCCCCGATCAAGACAGAGACGCCCCCGCCTTTTGTTCCCATGGGATTTTACTAAGTTTGCAAGGTGCGCCCACTTCGCTTGAAAATGGACGGTGGGCAAGCTACACGTTAGACTGCTGCTTGTGTGGGGAGACGACTAGAGCAGGGAAAATGTACATTTCGACTTAATTTGTGCTTATCACAGTATTACAGTCTTTATGAAATAAATACTGTATTATCACAAATTCTTAAATATATTGCCTTTTGTTAAATAAATGCTTTGAAATAACGTCAGTTGAGGACGATGACAGCTTGGCGCCACTCTCAGCCTGAGCCGGGCAAAGACGTGCATCCTGATCATTTATGTTTGGAAGTTTTCACATTGGTTAATCATTAAATTTTATTTAAATCAATGCAAATTGTTTGTTCTTCATTCTCTTCAGAAATACGTGGTAACGTTATATTCACTAATGTTTCACATGTTTCATGCTTAACTCATATGCCGTTATTAATAGAAGACAGAATCAAGGCAACTCCTCTAGCTTATTAATTAACTTACATTTTAACCAAATAAAAAGGTATTCGCCTGTCTAATTCATTTAAATTATGTTTTCTTCAGTTAAAATAAATAAACAACACACAATTGATCAGTTAAATGACTATTTTCGCCACTGAAATCAAGTTATACGCTCTGTACGGAACATCATTGTAAGCCTGTACGGAACACCGTTAACCTTTAACATCTTCCGTACATAGGCAAAGGAGGTACTTTCCCCCACTTTTCTCTAATACTATTTGTCGAAAAGACATCAATCAAAGTTTGAACTGTACAATAGGTATTACCCCCAGGGAATGAGCACACAAACTTGCTTGTTTGGCTCTCAACAACGGGGGAGTGGTCGCTGACGTGTGGTGAATGGCGAAAAGTGTACGGAACATGGTTAGTCTACGTTACTGAACTCTTGTTATTCAACTATGCCGAGGTAAATTCAAATTCTGATTCGAGGGCACCTTTAATTCAATTAGGGTATTTAAGTAGCTTTTATAAATGTACTATAAAAAAAAATATTACTGGTATCCATCTTGAGACAAAACAATGACACTGACTTTTTTTAAGAAATGTCAGTGCGAGTTGCTTTCAGTTAAAACAGCTCAAACATGCATTTTAGTCTAGGACTAGCTTAAGCCTTGTCTGTGAAACCGGGGGTTGTTGTACTAATTCTGTCAGGAAGGTTAACCAGAGGTGTAATCAAGACCAGACCCTCCAAGATCAAGACCATTCAACAGTGAAGTTAATGAGACACATAAGTGATTAACCAAGTGATGATTGGCATTAGTAATGAACATCTGCTGTTAACAAGCAGAATCACTGAAGAAAAGAGGAACGAGATAAATGATAAGAGGTCAGTAGAAATAAAACAACTACATCAAACCTACAGCGTGTCTACACCATTAGTGAGAGGCCCAACATGACAAAAGTGTTAAAACCAGTGATTCTGTACACTGGATTCTTACACATAAATGTGTGAGTTTTGGGATAATGCTTGTGTTAATTTTGACACATTCATGGTTTTAATGGTTTTAACAATGAATGTGTCAGGAAGTTTTTCTGCTGTTAACAAGCAGGATCACTGTAGGAAAGAGAAACAACAAGAACAGGGAAAAAAATAGAAACCCAAGAACTACAACTGACTTCCAGCCACAGCCTTTGATGAAATCAACTGAAGATAACTTGAGACATTAAATATATCAAGATCTCCGCAGAAGAGGATTAAACAACTCCACAAATCCTTCTGTAGATGTTTGACAGAAACAAAGACTATCTGGTTAGTAATAAGTGAAGCTGGCAATGCTGCTTGTGGAGTTGTTTAATCCTCCTCTGCTGAGATCTTGAGAGATTTAATGTCTCTAGTTATCTATAGTTGACTTCATCCAAGGCTGTGGCTGGAAGTCAGTTGTGTTTCTACTCATCTTTTCTCTTTCTCTCAGCTTGTTAACATCACTAATGCACAATCATTATACTTAATCATTAATTACCTCATTAACTACAGTCTTGAATGGTCATGGAGGACTGGTCTTCTCTGCACCTCTGAGGTTAACACATGGATGTGTAAATGCAAAATATTAACACATTATGGGTGTTCTTGGCTACACAGATTGTGTTGGAGGCTGTGAATGAATACACAGGTTGTGTTAAGTTAAAAAATACACGTAACTGTGTAAAACAGCTGAATTCTTCCAACAGTTTTATTTAATACTGACACAAAATATGTAAACTTCAGTAGTCTATTTAAAATGTATCAGGTTATTGAATTGGGTAAATGTTTAACTTGAGTTTAAAATATAACCTGTATCTTCAATAATTTAATGTATTTCTTCCCAAAATTATTTTATAAGCAGGCAAACCCCAGAAAGTATACTAATGGTCATTATTATTGTTCCACATTATCTCCAGCAATATTCTTGATTTGTTACTTGATTTTGTTTGGCTTTCACTGGATCATATAAAAAAGCGAACAGCCTACTTTTCTCAACAGAATTCCTTATCCCTGAGTTGTCAGAATGGAATATATTTAGATGTGAATTGTTTGTATGCGTTGATGAAGATGTTTATCGGAGATAGTCTTTTATCCCTGTTTTGAATTCTTTATCATAGTAATGTGTAACTTGTAGGAATGCGTAAAGGCCAATTTTCCACTGCATCACAGTTGTTGTCCGTGCGCTCCATCTGCGTGCAACCAGATTTTTATGTCCGCATGGACAACAGTGAATGTGTGAGTGATTTGAGCGCTTGGAAAGAACGGTCCACTAGATAGAGCGCACAAAAATTACCTCACGCAGAGGGGAACACCGAAACACGGTTAGTATACTTCCAGTTTCTCCAAATGGTATCTGTTCACTTATTTAGTTTTTCAAACTTATTTTATTTATAGTACTTTTTGTACTGACTTGAAACCAGTGACAGACAGTACATCATGACAACAATTTAGGCCTCAATGAATCCACAGTCCTGTAGAACTTTAGAAACAGCAGGTATAAGATCTTTGGCATAGTCCCACAGATGATCATCTCTTATAAGGTTTGTATTTGGGGGATATTTAAAGTATTTCGAGTGGTACATGCGAGCGATGGAGTTGCTCACCCTTACTGTGGTGGATCCATGATGCACAGTTTCCAGCAGGCCATGTACAGTAGCCTTCAGAGCTAGCCGAGGACTTACTATAACCTTGTAATTGTTGAAAGCTTTGGGGTCATTGGGTATTCGCTCTATATAATTTAAAATATCCCATCCCGGTACATTTTTCCATTTGTCTTCCTTGTAGTCCGTATAAGCTTTTGCGGTGAAAGAGAATACATTATTCTCAAACTCAAAGCCCACAGCAGTGCCGTACATCTTCTCAAGCTCAGGCAACAGCTCCGGCCAGGTTTTCACCTTGAGAGGCAGAATGAGCTCATCTAAGTCATGTAGAGCCACATAGTGACTTTGGTACATGTAACGATAAATACAGTCATTAAGTGCAGGAATTTGCCCATAGTAATGCAGTTCACCTGAAGATATATCTTTCCTCCAGCCACTAGACACTTTGATGTGATTTTTAATGGTCCATGGGATGATCTCCACAAAACCTCTTTTCACATAGTAGTCCAGAACCTTCTGTGTGTCTGAATCACAGTTGGTTTTATATATCGCCACCCTTTGAGCACCAAGCAGTCTGAACATCTCCAATGACTCGACTAAATTCAACACATTCTTGTAGTCATACATGACAGAGATGCAGATTGTAAATTCATATGGGAAGACTGCTGGAACGTCTCTGTTTCTAACAGGTAGGAAGGATGTTATGCTCTCCGAGATCTCTTTGGCTGTTATTGCAACATGCGTTGGTATCAAACACGGGCTATTGATGTGACACGTGATGGTAGCAGTGCCGTACTCAAAACCAAAGTGGTCAGAATGAATTGTGTATTCTGCTGGTGAGGTCACGTTCCTCCCATCACAGCACATCACACAGCTGTATTTCACCTGCTCTTTACGGAGAACGATGGCAATCGTCTTTATCTGTTTCTCTCCAAAGCGATAATCCATATAAGAGCCAGTCACATATGTGTGAAGGTTCCCGACTTTAATCACAGGACCGTCCTTCACTTGAACACCACACGCTTTTGGAGCTGGAGGACTGGTGGATGTGTGGTTAACGTGTGGTGTTTGGACGGATGGTAAATGTGTGCTTTGAGGAGGATTTGGCAGGTCAGTGTCTTTACTCTCGTTTTTTTGCATGATAAGTTTGACATTAGGTGCTTCAAATTTGGCATTAAATATTTTAAAGTAATCTTGCAAGTAAATAAAGATGATAAAGAATACCAAAAATAATATGGCAAAAAAATAAAAGATTTTAGGTGCACAGATCCTCTTGTTAGAAGCTTTTTCTTCGGATTCACTCTTCAGTCGGCTATATTTCACATCACATTTCCCTAGGGAAAAAAAGAAAACACATTTTATGGTGTTTTAGCTTTAATGGAAAAATGCACTTGTGATTGGGATGTGAACTCTGGTCTCCTGCACATAAGAACAACACAAGAAGTCAGACTCAAATAAACACATTTTTGCAGCTTGTTTTACTTTTATAAATTGAGCTGAAGCAACACAATTGTTGAACATTTTGTTTACTTTCTTTCATTGAGTTCAATCCACTTTCATAAGTAACTTCATCCATTTGTGTTGGGACTTTTTTCTTGCATTAACTAAAACTGAGCAGTGCATTTGCATAGGATTGAACTAGGAGAGTTAACAAAATAACGACTTTATTCAACAGTATCTAGTGATGGGCGATTTCAAAACGTCTCGGTTACATATGTAACCCTCGTTCCCTGAAGGAGGGAATGGAGACGCACGTCAGTAGTGACCGACGAATTGGGATATCACCAGAGAGCCCCATCAGCTTTGAGTGAACTTAAACAAGCCAATGGAATTGCCGTGTGATATTTGCATAATGCGCACCGCCCCCGCCAGGTGTTATAAATAGGGAAGCAGATGCAATCGCACTCTGTTTTTCGCTGAGGAGACAACCTTGAGTCTGCACTACAGCGAAGGCACAGGACCTGTGGCAATGGGCCACCCGGCGCACCTGGGGGGTGGAGAAGGGGGCGAGCTTACACTGAGAGAGTCTGCTACTGTTCCACAAGACCCACTACAGTAAGACTTAGACAACACTTGGGAAGCGAACCCATAGGGGACGCTGCGGAGGCCACAACCTACCCTGAAGGGGAGGAATTTCGTGGAAATACACATATGGACTGGCCGTGGGCAGTACGCATATGGAGTCCCTTGGATGGTTCCAGCATAGAAATAGGGGGCGACTCATCTGACAGGTGACGACAGAGCTTGCTCTGCTAAGGGAAAGACATGGGATCACCGTGGGGAGTTTGACCATGGATAATATACACATGGGACCACTCACGTGGAGGGGTCCCAACATATGGCACCCAGCCAAACCTCAACGTCAGATACAGAGATTTGGCCTGGCAACAGACACTCCGCAATGTCCGAGCCGCAAGGGGAGGCGGAGGAACTCGACAGGGTTCGCCAAGCGGGGAGATCTACTGAAGTAAATGGATGCAAGTATCCAGTCGACACTAGAATGGGTTCTTCGCGTTTAACGGCTACTGGAAGCGAGTAGAAAGGAAGATACCGGTTCCACATGAAAGCTATAGAATCTAGCGAATGTGTTGGGTGTTGCCCAGCCCCCAGCTCTACAGATATCTGTCAGCGAGGTGCCATGCGTCAGCGCCCAGGAAGAGGCAACTCCTCTAGTGGAGTGAGCTCTTAACCTGAGCGGGCAAGGCACTTATATACTGATATACTGATAAGCCAAGGTGATGGCATCCATTATCCAGTGGGCCATCCTCTGCTTGGAGAGAGCCTTTCCCTTTTACTGGCCTCCATAACAGACAAAGAGCTGATCTGAGGTCCTAAAGCTTTGCGTTCTCTCCACGTACAGGCACAGAGCGCAGACGGGACAGAGCAAAGCCAGGGCTGGGTCTGCCTCCTCTGAAGGCAGCACTTGCAGGTTCACTACCTGATCTCTGAAGGGAGTGGTAGGAACCTTGGGCACATATCCAGGTCAGGGTCTCAGGATAACATGAGAGTCACCGGACCCGAATTCCAGGCACGATTCGTCGACTGAAAATGCATGCAGGTCCCCTACCCTCTTAACCGAGGCCAATGCAACCAGGAGGACGGTCTTAAGTGACAGTGCTTTTAACTCCACTGACTGCAAAGGCTCGAAAGGATGACCCTGGAGAGATGTAAGTACCAGAGAGAGATCCCAAGAGGGTATAGTGGAAGGGCGAAGCGGATTCAGTCTCTTTGCCCCCTTCAGGAACCTGGCGCTCAGGTCGTGCTTCCCCAAAGACTTACCATCAACTGCATTGTGATGTGCGGCAATAGTGGCAACATACCCCCCGAGGGTGGAGGGAGACAGCCTTCGCTCCAAGCCCTCTTGCAGGAAGGAAAGCACAGACCTGACCGAACCTGATCGAGGGTCCTCTCGTTGAGAGGAACACCATTCGACGAACAGGTTCCACTTCAACACATAGAGGTTCCTCGTAGAAGGAGCTCTAGCAGAAGTGATAGTGTCTACAACCAACTGGGGGAGATCACTTAGAGTATAGTGAGGACAAGAGTACTGTCCAGGGACACGCAGGTGTAATGGACATGCCTGAACACCAGGGGGTGCTGGCCAAACTGAATTGCATAGCTGCGTCTGATAGTACGGATGAGCCAGCGGAATGGGCTGGGAAGCGCTAACAGGCTGGAGGCCTGGCTGGAGACTCCAAGCCTGCGGGACCAACAGCACTACAGACGTACCCAGCATGGGGCAGCGAGGCAGAGTGTTGGGACCCATCTCGGACAGCATAGTAACCCGAAGTGGGGTCGGACTCTGACATATGACAGGGTGTATGGGAGATGGCACGAAGGGGCGGCCTCGACATTCATGCCACCTGCTGGCGATACACACTGCCAGCCGCGCCCTCTTGGGACCTGGAGGATTGGGAAACAGTTCTAACTCGTAGGTACCGCTGGACTTTGGAGAGCCAGCAGCGGAACAGAATGGAACCAAAAATTCTCCACCCGGCCGTTAGTGAGGATAGGAAACGACCACCTCCAGAAACGCACAGAGGGAATGACATCTTGATGAAGATGGAGTGTCCGTCTGTGAAGCACTTTTAGAGAGACAGCTCTTGTTCTTTGTGCTGAAGCACACAGGGCCACTCCCTGAGTCACACGCACAGAGGAACTGGACCAAATCCCAAACCAAATGGGGCAAATAATGCTGTGAAAACAGCAGTTGAGAGCTGTATAAATAGCTCGAGAAGCTCACTCTGGGAAAGCTCCCGGCCTCGCTGTAAGTTGCCTTAACGCCAGCACTGTAGAAGAAAAGCTCTTCAAAGGCTTGAGAAGTCACTCTCAGACTAATAGCAGAAACACACAGGTTGGCTCCGAAGTGAAAGACAGTGTGCGATTGCATCTGCTTCCCTATTTATACCACCTGGCGGGGGCGGTGTGCATTATGCAAATATCACTCAAAGCTGATAGGGCTCTCTGGCGATATCCCAATTCGTCGGTCACTACTGGTGTACTTCGAACATGACCGAATGAAAGGGAACACTGCTTCATGAAGCTTCAAAGCTTTACCAATCTTTTGTTTCGAATCAGTGGTTCAGAGCGTGTATCAAAATACCTAAGTCACGTGGAATTTCTTAAAGTTTCAAAACACTTATAACGTAATGAAGCCTCGTTTACTGAAATCACGTGACTTTAGCAGTTTGATACACGCTCCGACCCACTGATTCAAAACAAAAGATTCATAAAGCTTTGAAGCTTCATGAAGCATTAGTAATTGTTGGTATTATTTTGCTTAATAATATTAAGGTTGAACCACTGTAGTCACATGAACTGTTTTAAATATAACTTTAGTAACTTTCAGGGCGTTTGAAAGTGTTAATTATCTTGCTGTTAATGCAGGCCTCACTGAGCCATCAGATTTTATCAAAAATATCTTAATTTAGGTTCTGAAGATGAATGAAGGCCTTATGGCTGTGGAACGACATGAGGGTAAGTAATAAATGACAGAATTTTAAATTAAAAAATAAATTTTAATTAAAAATAATAATAAAAATTGTGTCCTTGTAATCTTCAATCAAAAACATTAAATTCCCCTCCCTCTGCCAGCATCTCTTCTCTTATCTGATGATGAGGGCGGGGCAACTTGTCACTCATACAAGATCCACCAATAGCAAACCACAACCATCCCCAATTCCCCATGGACAAGATCAACCCCACACTACATTTGTTCTTGTTCCAGAAGTGTTTCACTCAGATAAACGTCATGAAATGAAGGAAAATTTACAACCTATTTAGGACAATTACAAAGTTTTCGGATCACTGTGTTAAATGTACTGAGAACAATGACTTGAGTTTGGAGAAATGTGTCAAATTGATTGAGAAAAACTGTATAAGTCCAATCTTAATTTTTTAGGCCCCATCCCTACTTCTTGTTTTTATTTTCTTGCTTTATTCGGTATCATTTCCTTTAAAAAATATATATTCATATTAAAATTATATTACTGCAATATAAAATTACGTGAGTTTCTGCATCACCTTAAAATGTTCTCTGTACTTTTGTTTAATGTTTGTGCCAAATCACATGACTGTGATAGCAAGCGTACAGCCACACATGTCACACAGTGCAGACTTCCATTTGAAACTGAGAAAGATGGAGATAATCACAGAAAGGAAACATGGTGCGGTGTGGTGCTACTTTTAAATTGTAGAAAAAAAAACACAGCTGCCAAGATATATCTCTTAAGAGCACTAAAGAAATGTGAGAATGTAGGAAAATACTATTAGGAAGTGTTCTTTAAAAAGTGTACTCAAAAACATTACTATATTTTTTCATGTAAGCGTACAGCGAAAAGGGGTTTGGGCGTTTCTGAACATTGCTGTCAGGAAGCCTTAATAGTTGAACATGTAGAAAGTTGAAGTGCAAGAAAGTGCAAAATTTTATTTTATTCATATTTATGTTGTAATAAATTATTTTATTGTTATTTAATCAGCCCGCACACTTTAACAATGAGGGAAACCAACAATTGATTGAAAAATGAGGTAAAACCTCCACTTAAATAAAAAACGGTAAATGTTTTGGTCATGTTGTGACCTTTCTCGGTGCCAAAAAACCCCCACTGTTAGAGTGTGTGGGCTTTTTGGTCTACACATCTCATTTGGACGATGTTTTGAGGCGCGGTGAGTCGCTGGATATTCTTCAACAATACTTATTGGTACAAGCATTTTTATTTAATTGTGCTCAAAGATGCTTTTGTGATTTGTTATTATGGCCAGCGTGTGTCATGTAGATTTGATTTGCCCTTAAGTGTAATGATCTCTTGTTTTAAAAATGAACGTTTACTTTGAAAAATCACACCCATTTAAGGAATAAACAGTATAGGTATTATTACTATTATTAAAATTATATATATATAATATATATATATATATATATATATATATATATATATATATATATATATATATATATACATATATAAAACATCTGTATCATATAGTTTCAAAAAAGCTTAGTATTGCCCATCCCTTCCTAATATAGGGTGGCCAGACCAGTGTTATTACATGTTTTGTTTTGTTTTGTTTTATTTATATTTATATTTATATTTAGGTTTACACTTTTTTTTTTTTTTTTTTTAGGAATCATTTCTCAATACTTCAGTCACTTTTCAAAACTCTTCACACAATTCTCCTAACCAACTTTCAGCTTGGCACAGGAGTTAAATTTCACATTCAAAAGCACTAAATCTACCAAAATATCTCACTCATGTCTCAGATCAAGTCATTCTTCCAGAACACTAACAAAGGTTGTCAACCAACAAAGACACTCGACACTAACCATATAATGGGGAATGAGAACAGCAGACTGTCATTTATTATATTTTATAGCAGTCTGTGTAAGGCCTCTCCTTCCCCTTCAGACAATCAAGAACACTTGCAAGCTCCTCTCTTCGGCACAACGGTCATGACCACCACCACCAAAAAACAAACAACCAAAACAAAAACAACCTAACAAGACTTAGTTTAACACACACACACACACACACACACACACACACTAGTTAATCTAATTAAAATCTAGTTGTTCATTGTTTGTTCGTATTACTTAACAGTCCATTATGTATTAGTCAATAGTAATTTGAACATTTACTAAGACTAATACATGCTGTAAAATTATTGTTAGTTCATATTAACTAACTGTTAACAAATTAAACCTGATTGTAAAACCAACAAGCCATTTTTTAGAGTAGCAAAGTGCAAATTACTGAGTGAAATACAGGCACAGATACAGTACAAGATTTTTACAGTGTATTAATTATTTAACTTTTAAAATGCCAAATTATGTATTAAACCTTTTGTTCAGATTAGGCTACTTCTTTTACTATGAGGTGTTTTATTATCAATACAAGAAAATGTCACTGAACTTTAACCCAGTTCAACCAAACTCACCCCGGTAAACCCTGTGAAATGATAAAACGGTAACTTAAGTGTCTTTAAAAAAAGAAAAGAAAAAGGAATATACTCAGGCTATATTAGGCCTATATTATGTGCGACACGCACGCGCCTATCTAACGGTCCACCTCCCTGCGCCTCCTCCAGTTCAGCGATCTCTTTTTAAAGAAACATTTTAGTTTAGTTACATGAGACTTTCACTGCCACCATAATGCAACATTGTTTTTATGTATCCCGCAAGCTACTGGCATTGATATTCATTCATGAATTGGTTTTAAAACAACAAACAAATAAACTTAAATCAGCTGAAAGTGAAAGTAAATTCGGAGGCTACTTGATGATATGCTATGTAGAATATAATAGCCAACAATAAGACATTAAAGACTAAAAGGTAAATGTCAGAAAAAAATATAAGAAAAGTTTAGCATACCTCTCGAAAACATCGCGACAGAATTGATGAGCATTCATCAAAAATCACGTTCATAATCCTTTAAGCTCTTCAGATATGACTGACTGAAACATGCGTTTCACTTAACATGTCCTGTACGAGTTTACAAACGGTTTCATGTCCCATGGTAAGTTCCCATTTCTTCTTCTTTTACCCATATATGACCAGTTTCTGTAATTCACGGAAATGTCGCTCCATGTCGTGTTTGATGTTGCTCTGATCTGTTCTGAGGTGGGTTGTGCAATATGTCAACGACTTAACTGTTTGTCAAAGAAAAAAAGACACGCCAGGACTATGCTTCCTGTCTTCATCTAACATACGTAAGAATTTGCTGATTTGACTTATTTTTTTAAGTGTCTTAAGTTTTTTCCCCCTCTGTGCGTATGCATTTTTTAAATTTTTTATTTTATTTTATTTATTTTTTTTTGTGCAAAAATAAATAGGCTACTGACTAACCTATAGCCTATATTTTGATATACTATATTCTTTTTTAGAAAACTGATCGTTATTCAGTGCGTTTTTATATTTGGGGTCAAATTGAGATAGATAGATAGATAGATAGATAGATAGATAGATAGATAGATAGATAGATAGATAGATAGATAGATAGAGAAAATTTCACTGTCACTGTTGTTGTTCAAAATTAACAAGTCAAGTCGAGTCAATAAATCACCAATCCTTCTTCCAAAACGTGTTTTGTCTTACCCTGATTCACTATGGTAAGCCTGTCATAAGTGTTTATACTTTAGACTGGGTGGGATGGTTTTCGCGGAAAACTGTGTATATACATCACTTGCCCGTGAGTGTCTCATCATATCCGTAAATAGAGAAAAGTTGCTCCGGTTGCTCTGATGCATGTCTGATGTGGGTGTGGCGTAGGTTAGTTGTCACATGGAGCTGCTAATCACCTGTTTTTTAAGCAAGTGCCGAACAGAGCTCATGATAAATCCAGAATCAACATTGGCTTGGCTTTTCGGAGATGGCGAGAACTGAGGGATTCAAAATGTTTTACTCAACTGGTGTGTAAGGTATTTTGTTAAAAGCTGCAGTCCGTAACTTTTTTTGGTTAAAAATTATCCAAAATCAATTTTTGAGCATATACATAACCAGCCAGTGTTCAAAACTATCTAATTACCTTAGCTCGATTCACAACAGTACACTTTTAATAACGTTTTCAGTAACACTTTACTTGAAGGTGTGTGCATAAGACTGACATGACACCTTCATAATCATGACATGACACATGGAGTTTTTATGAATGTTTATGACAACTGTCATTAAGTGTCATTCGCTCAATTATGTCATTTTTAATGCAAATATGACATTGTTTGAGATGTCCGAGTTATGACAACTTGACATAAACCAACACATCATAACCTGTCAGTGTCTTTGTCATGACAACTTGACATCATTTAGCTTTATGGGTTAACATTACATTAAACTGTCATGTGGTTGGTTTTGACATTGGCTGTCATGAGGCCATTATAATAGTGTCAAAAAAAATTGGTATCTTGAGCTCAAGTACAATGGTACAAATTGAACTTGTCATTAAAATGTCATTAAGTGACAATACTCTGACAAATAATTTTATAACAGCGTCATGACTATTTTTTCATTTCATGTTTTTTTTCCTGTTTTCATGTTTCCTCCAACAAAAGGTCAGATAATAGACAATTTCAAATTTCGTAAAAAAGATGACACTGTTATAAAATAATGGTAGCACTTTATTTTAGAGTCTTTTAACTAGTTGCTTATTACTATTAGCATTCATATGGCTAAAATATTGGCTATTTATTAGTACTTATAAAGCACATATTAATGCCTTATTCTGCATTATCTTATTCTAAATTCTTAATCCTACCCAATACCTAAACCTAACAATTAACTATAATAAGCAGTAAATTAAGAGTTTATTGAGGGAAAAGTCATAGTTAATCATTTATATATGTGTTCCCTATACTGAAGTGTTACCAAAATAATGTAATGTAATGTTAACCCATAAAGCTAAGTAGTTTTTTAAGTTTGATAATTAATCTGCTATGTCATGTTTATGACAGGTTATGATGTTTTGCTAATGTCAAGTTGTCATGACAAAGACACTGACAGGTTTTGATGTGTTGGTTTATGTCAAGTTGTCGTAACAAAGACATCTCAAACAATGTCATCTTTGCATTAAAAATGACATAATTGAGTGAATGACATTTAATGACAGTTGTCATAAACATGCATAAAACCTCTTTCATATTCATGATCATGTCAAGATTATGAAGGTGTCATGTCAGTCTTATGCACACACCTTCAAGTAAAGTGTTACCAAGTTTTCTAATAAAAGTACGTTTCCGCAGGATATTCGAGCATGTTGCCGTTCATCTTTGCGTCATTACGTCATGTCTGTTTATAAAGAAGGAGTCCCAGCTATTAGGCTACATCATGTGAGGATCATTTATAGCGTTTTCTCACAGCAGCTGCAATAACTAAACTTATCATTCTGATGGAGGATTGTAATCCGGAAAGGTCCAAATGACAATCATCAGTATCAAATGGAGATTCACCCCTAGTCAAAATCAAAAGACTTTGGACTGTGGAGTGGCTACAGAAATTGAAATCTACAGGTAACACTAAAACACAGTGAATACATAGTAACACAATGCTGATGTTGTTAACATTAACAATTTGAGAACAAAGTGTAACAATAATGATAACTTGCACAGTTTGACGTGATCCGAGCTAAGCGATTGTTAGATTTAATCACCATTCACAGCGTGATTTATTGTAATGCTTTTTTCTCAGTTGGTCAGAACAAAAGTGGCAGACATGTTACTTGTTCAGATGACATTTTCCGGTGAAAATGTCTTATTTTGGTCATACTAAAAGATGCAGAATCTGTGATTCTACAGTACAGTATCCACACCGGTGACTGACAGCAAACATTATAAATTCATCCACGCTGAGGATGAATGTGTAACGGAACGGGACTGAGGCAGAGATCCATTTGCAAGCTTTATTAAGAATATCGTAGTCGTACAGGCTGGGTCAATCAGGATCAGACAGGAACAGCAAGAAACAGGCAGAGTCATGGTCAGAGTACAGGCGGTAGATCGAGGACAGGCGGATATCATTCACAGAACAGTATACAAAGCAAGGGTCAGGACAGGCAGCAACGGGTCAGTAAACAGGAACAGACAGGAACGGTAACAGACAGGCAGACAGGGAAATAATGCTCAGAATTGTCACAAGGAATCAAGACTTCGCAGTGAGGTGGTGTGTGTGTGAGTCCTTTATAGTCCAGGTAATGCGTGTCAGCTGGGTGTGGTGATTAGTGTGGAGTGTGCATGGCTGTATGTGGCAACAGGTGATTGGTAGAGTGAGTGCATGTGATTGACAGGGGGGATGATGGGAAATGTAGTCCGGGAACTGACAGGATTGTAACAGGAACAGATGGTGATCGTGAAAGAATGACAGTTAAACTGATTTTTATTATGGATATAATATTATGGACATCGACCTGAAGAATGAATATTATATCAGACTGCTATCAGTAACTCTCTTTCTCTCTCTCTCTAAAAATGCAATATCAAATTCGCAGCCATGCAATATCAGCACTATGCTGATATACAGTCATATCGCACGGCTACGAGTGTGATTATATATATATATATATATATATATATATATATATATATATATACCAACTTTTATTAGTAAGTCATTGAATCATTCATTCAAGGAATTTGTTCGTTGATGAACTATGAGTCATTGAATCATTCACTCAAACTATTTGTCGATTAAAAAAACACCACCACGGTGTGTACAATGTCATGTGACGACTGTACCTTTGGAACTATTTTTGTTGGCCAAGCAAAAACAGAAAGAGTAAATGGCAATATTGTGTCTAAAATAGGGCTGCACGATTAATCGCATGCTATTCTCACGCGCATTTCGTCAGTAAAGCCGGTTCCCTGATTACCGCTAAATCGCCATCACCTGCTTTTAAACGGAGCGCCTTTTAATAGACAGAGCCGTAGTTCACAGACAAGCCACGCAATATCGCGTTCATTATCGCAGGCGATTCATCTGCGATATGAACGCGATATTGCGTGGCTTTTCAGTGATCTACGGCTCTGTCTATTAAATGCCGCTTCATTTGAAAGCAGGTGATGGCGATTTAGCGGTAATCAGGGAACCGGCTTTACTGACGAAATGCGCGTGAGAATAGCATGCGATTAATCGTGCAGCCCTAGTCTAAAATGTAAGTACTCAATATAATCTTGTTTATTGAACTGTTGTATAAAAGTAGTATCACAATGTCGTGATAATCATGCTGTTTTCCTTAATATCAGCACGGCTGTGATTATCTGAGGAACTGTAATATTCCAATATTCTTGCTCATCCTGCTAAACACTCAAAATTTAAGTGTCGATTTTTACAAATTACATAAAAAGTTGTCTCTTATTAAACACTTAAATTATTCACCAGTTTATTTACATTAATTTTTTTTCATACAAAAACTGTAGCATTCTGGGGGCCAGGAGGATTTTTTCTGGCGCAACTATAAAATGAAAAAGGGTGATCAAGAGCTCCAACACTAAATATTGCAGCAGCAGACAGCCTAATCTTTGGGTTAATCTCACTCTAGGTGGATCTGTATTGCATTTCTTCTAAACAGATGATTATGTTGGCTTTGCAGAATCATTGTCATGGAACTTCCTGTAATTGTTCCCTGTAAGAGCTGTGTACAAAAATACACCAACTGTACTATGTGGCCTTGTGGTTGCATGTTTATGTGTGTGTGTATTATGTCTATTAAAATGCAAATGGGTACTGAGATCACTGTAAATTTTGACACAGATGTTTGACAGTCATAGACCAGATGCCACGGTTGTTTCTAAACTTGTGTTTGGGTTAAGTATGAGATGGGAGGCATATTTGAGTATGAGTTGCAAGAGTGTTGTGTTTTAGCATGTATTTCTACATAAATTGGTTATAAAATGTCAGCTAGGTGACAATAACAGACAAACAGCCTGCTTAAATAATACACAAGCATTAATACATGTTCATGTTTTTGTTGAACATTACATGTAAAGATTCACAGTGCAATACAGAAAAAAACTCAAGACATACAGTAATTTCTGGAACATGCTAGCATTTCTGTGTGTATATGGTATGTAAAACACTAAATAAGAACATGATTCATGGCGAGAGGAAGCCAACGGTGCATGTATGAGGTCTGCGCATTCCACAGAGATACTGGCAAATTTTCTGTGCAAGATTGAAACCAATATTGTATCGGTCTAAAGTTTGGAATAATTAAGATTTTTTTTAATGGAAGTCTCTTATGATCACCTGCAAAATGGGCAAGCGTATGGAAACGGTATTCCCTGGTGGCTGTGCGCATATATATATATATATATATATATATATATATATATATATATATATATATATATATATATATATATAAGCACATCAGCTAACATCAGGGCCAGGACAGCTTGCAATCATGGATCTTGCATGAGAGTGAAACATTTCTCCACCAATTGAGACTAAGATGAAAATGCAACTTCATATGTGGTCCTAGTCCAAGTCTTGGACGCTTTGGCAGGAGAGCGATTCACACCAGACATTCCTGGAATATTGCTGAACTGAAACAGGCCTCTTGGCCAAGCAGGTATATTGGATATGGAAATGTTTGGCCAAACCAGTTACTTTTTTCCACCCTGGTCTGTGAATGTTTTCATGGTGGATTCAGTGATGACACAAAAACATCTTTGTGTGCTGTTTGTTTCAACAGACTGCATTTGTGGTTGTGACATATTTTATGTAGAAATTAGATTATTTAATTAACTTAATTAATGTATATTAGTTTAACTTGTTTGGCAGTAACAACAGACATACTGTATTAAAGAAAAGCAGGAGCAGTTCAGTAACAACATATTCCTTAGAACAGTTTTGGATACGTCATTTTGGTAAGTGCCAAGATTATCAGGTATCTGTCAGATGAATTTTCTTTTCTCAAGCTTTCTCTTCTCATTTATATATAAACATGTAGTTCTTGAATCATTGTTTTTGTGTAAGATGTCCTCTCTGGAATGCTTAGGGTGTTTAGCCTTGAACATTTTTTTTTCAGATATTTTGGCAACCACTCTAATGATTGAGGCAGGTCAGATCCAAGTTTCCTGTTCTGCAAATTCCTTGGAAGTCTTATTAATCAGACACTTACTGAATGTCATTGTACTGATTCATAGGGAGGAAACTATAAAGAAAAAGAGGGCATATTACTACACCAGAGACTCTGTGGGAGGAGACAGAAACTTTACTGTCAGCTTTATTGGAAAAAACAAAAAAAGCCATATAATGGCCCTGATGAAACTTAATTGTTTTAGAGATGTGGACAGTCATAATTTCTTTTATAAAAGTGATTTCCCAAATAATTATAGCTCACTCTTAAATGTATATAAAATATATTTATATCAAAATATAGAATATTTCATGTAACCCTATTTATTATGAGAGTTTACAGCGAGGCACGTCCTCAACTGGCCTCATTCACACAGAACGACCTCTTCTCTTCCTGCCGCTCCACATACACTTACGTGTAAAACCCACAAAAAAAAAAAAAAAAAAAAGAAACGAAACACTCCACACCCCTTCCTTCCTTCCTTCTTTTTTTTTCTTTTATTTGTATTTGTACAGCAAGAAACTGATGGGAGGGGGTTTGTTGCTACAGAGGCTTTTCTAAATGATTCACCATTCTGGCTTTCACCCAAAGAATTATGTTTAATTAGTGATGGTATAATATAATAACTAGTCATAATTAGTCAAATATATTTGCCTCATCCCATCAGCATTTTAAGTCTGCATTCTTGAAAGTGCCTGTAAGTGCTGTAAGTGCTAAAGTAATGAAGGTGGACATGTCTGAACTAGTCTACTGTGGAATGAAATCAATGTCTGCTGCGTCGGATCCTCACTGTGTCTGTGTTTTGTTTCTTGGATTTTATTCTATTTACCTGTGTTTAACCCCTGTATTTTTGGATGCCATGATTTCTTATTTGTTGATTGATCAGTCATTATCTTGTGTATTTATATTCCCCTTTGGTTCAGTTTTTAGAGTGTCTTTTTGCTTTATTCCCGAGTGCCTTATTCTTTGGATTATTAGATCCTCACCTTAACTCCACATCCTTGGCAACCAGCTGTGACACACTATTGAATATAAGCAACAGTTGCTGACACAATGGCGACTGAAAATAAACTGCTGTAGCCAAAGAATGCAAATATCACGAAGCAGCAATAAAGAGGACGACATGACAGATCATTTAATCATTTGACAAAGTACAAAAAAAAAAAAAGAAAAAAAAAATGTTTTTAAAAAGGCAAGAGAATGGTTGCTTTTGCAAGTTAAAATTATAATCAAATACTTTACATGTGCTTTGTTATGTTAATTAAGACATCAGGATAGGTGTACTTCTTTTAAGTGTGACAAAAGATTATTAAAACAGTGACTTAAAAATGTACTTTAAAGTGTACTTAAATGTGTTAAGAAACATAGTAATGAAAGTCTTCTTTAAGTGCACTTAAGAGGCATTTTATTTCATTAATATTTTATGCTGGTAGAGCTTTTTAAAAATATATTTTTAAGGTTTTAAGTACACTACAGGTGCACTGTAAAAATAGAATCTGATAAATAAAACTGTGGTAACTTTTTGCACTCAATTGGTTTGGGTAAATTTCACCCCCATGTGTTGAGTAAACACTAGATTTAAGAGCGATGACACACTAAAGAAATGACCTAACATTTGTCAATACATTACACAACTGATTAAAGAGGAGTTGTACAGGTTATGGACTCTTGACTGTTTTTGTAAGCTTAAATAGCTGCTGTAGTTTGCATAGCAGATGTTTGCAATGAAAAAGTAATACGTTACTCATTTCATTGAACTTAGTACAGTACTGTGGCTGTATAACACTTAATTTTAATATTTACTCTCCTGATCCAACCCTATGCATAGCCCAGTTTCAGTTAATGCTATAAAATTATTTAAGTAGATTCAACTTAAAAAATAATACTAATATTAATACTACTACTACTACTACTAATAATAATAATAATAAGACATATACATATAGATTATAACCAATTAAATTGAGCAAAAATGTTCAGTAATTGTGTTGCTTTAACTCATTTTGATTTAGTAAATTTAACAAGCAGCAAAATAAAATAAAAAAATCACTTTTACATTGAATACTATTACAGTTTTTCTCGATTGCTTAAAGGATTAGTCCACTTTCAAATAAAATTCTCCTGATAATTGTAGCAAATTAGCTCAAAATAAATATTAATAATCAATCATAATTAGTTATAATTAATTATTAATATTTGTATCAGTTAATAAAATTAACTTAATGTAATGTAATGTAATGTTAATATTACAATCAATTAACCCGTTTTCCAGTGAACACACAGTGTTAATTGTTTATTAATTCTAAGAAATGTTCATTTCCAGGTTATGGGAAATAACAATCTTATTGTACAGTATTACCTAAACGCCTGTAGTCGGGATCGACATGAATAGGGACTCCAGCATATGAGCGCAAAACACTGACAACTTTACATGTGACATGAACATAACTTTATTAACTAGACTAAACACTTAAACTACTCTAACATTCACACACATACATGCATACAGTTTACCAAGAGAGAGAAAGCTAAAACAGAGTACAGGAAACAGGAAGTTACAGCATTGTTTGACATTCAGCAGATCAACAGCCTTGAGCAAACCATCAGTTTAGTTTTAACAGGCCCTTCTTTAAAAGGGGTAAGGATACTCAATGTATCCGATAAAGAGACTAAGTTTGATACTTGCATGTCTCTCCAAGTTGAATTAAAACTGTCCTGATGCAATTTGTGGAGGCTCCCGTTGAATCTTTGCTGTTGTTGTCTTGATGAAAGAGAACCGGCTGGATTCAGAGGATCTTTGGTGAATGGAAGGTCTAGGCCGAGGCCTGGCACAAGCTTGGGCTTCCTTAGAAGCTTCTAGCTTCTTAAAGCGTCATTTTGACGTCAGCATTTGTCAGTAAAAGAGAAGAAAAGGAAGACAGATTTTATCTTGTGATCAGTGAATATAAGGGGTGAAGATGTCACACCCTCTTAAGGTGTCTGAGCCAATAAGGAGTTGCCCCCTCGGAAGAAAAGAGTGTAACAAAGAGTTACATTCCTTTGAGACAATAGACATGCAGTTACACTGCGCTATTGAAAAAGGCTTCAGCAAGGAGCAAAAAAGGAGCTTTTCCCCATACGCAGTATGAGTGAAAGTATCGAAAGGGAACTGGCATGTTATGTTGCTTGTGGTCTCTGGTGAACACTGATATAAGGTTCTCTGTCATACATTTCCTCTGCCATGCTGAAAAAAACTTGGGTTTAGAACTGAAACTCTATCTGTATGTGATGCAATTTTATGCATTACTTTATTACAGTAGTGTTGTATGTTAAAGGTAGTATTGTGTTTGTCCAGTAGGGGGCGGTGATGCATGGTGTGGTGGGCTGTAGCACTGTTAAAAGCAGAGAAGAGCGCGTAGTCTGAGCGCGCTAGTGTGTGTTTGTTGCTTGCTGCCAAGATGGGTCCTCAATAAAGAAGCCCATTAAGAAGTTCAGTTCTCTGGAGTTTTTCTATTGTATTCAAGATACAACATATGGCGACGAGGATGAAAGTCGGAATAGTGAAGCAGCAATTGTCTGAGTGCAAGTAAAAGAAACAAGGACGTCGGCTGGGTGAGCTGAAGAAAGTTAATAGCTACCACCTGAAGTACTGATTGAATGGAACGATGGCTGGCATGGTGGGAGCCGTGGCACCATTTGACAATAAGGTACAATCATGGGAGGAGTACTGTGAAATTATTAAATCATTTCTTCATGGCAAATGATGTTGAGGAACCAGAGAAAAAACGAGCCATATTGTTGAGCTGTGTTGGAGCGCAGACTTACACGCTAATGAGGAATTTATTGAGCCCTGAAAGACCAGGAGCAAAGAGTTTTGAGGAACTGGTGAGTTTGCTGAAAAATCACTTTAATCCGAAGCCCAGTGAAATAGTGCAAAGGTGGAAGTTTAATTCACGAAACAGACATCCTGATGAAAGCATAGTAGAATATGTGGCTGATCTGAGAAAGCTTGCACAAGATTGTAATTTTGGAGATACACTCACAGTTATGCTGAGAGATCGATTAGTGTGTGGTGTTAATGATGACAGCATACAAATGAGATTATTATCTGAGGATGGACTGACGTTTGAGATAGCGTTAAGGAAAGCTCAAGCTATTGAAGCTGCTAATAAGGATTTGGCTGATTTGCATAAAGATAAAGGAAATCGACTAAGTACCACTGTCTTTAAGATGGACACAAGAGAACAAAGTAAGGCAGGTGTTACAGGAATGTGCTATCGATGTGGTGGAAGTAACCATGGACCAAAAGACTGTCGATTTGCCAAAGAAAAGTGTTACAATTGTGGTAAAATTGGGCATGTGAAAAGAGTATGAAATGAAACCACAAGAAACTTGTGCTGATAATGACAGGAAAGCATGGAAATGGGGGAGAGGAAAACAATTAAACAGGGCAAATTACCTTCAAGAGGAGGAGGAAGAACACCAGCCTGAAGAAGTTTTCACCATGTATAGTATAGAGACACCACAGCCGCAGGTACCCCCAATCACACAGATGCTGCTTGTAAATGAATGCCCTGTGAAGTTTGAGATTGACACAGGATGTAGTGTGACTGTATTATCACAGGTGGAATATGACAAAATGGAAGCTAAAAAGAAACTGCCTGAACTGAAAACAAGTTCTTTAAGTTTAAAAACCTACACAGGACAGTCAGTGAATGTTTTGGGTACCACCAAAGTTAAAGTTAAGCACAAAGGCCTTACCAAAGAACTCACAGCTGTGGTAGTGGCAGGAGCTGGACCTAACTTATTAGGACGATCATGGCTCACAGAGTTGAAACTCAGCTGGGAAAATGTGAGTAAAATTAAAGAGAGCTCAGAGTTGTTGCAAGACATTTTAAAGAAACATGAAACTGTTTTTAAGGAGGAACTTGGAACATTGAAAGGAGCCACTGCTAAGATTCATGTACCAAGTAATGCAAAGCCTCATTTCTTTAAATCCAGGTCACTGCCTTTTGCTATGAGAGAGAAAGTTGAAGCTGAACTTGATCGTCTGCTTAAAGATAATATAATTGAGCCTGTGAAATTCTCAGAATGGGCCGCACCTGTGGTGCCTGTGTTAAAACCAGATGGAGCAGTGAGACTGTGTGGAGATTACAGAGTAACTATTAACAGAGAATCGTCCCTGGAGCAATACCCCATTCCTCGAATGGAGGATATGTTTGCCATCTTAGCTGGCGGAGAAAAATACAGTAAGTTAGATATGAGTCACGCATATCAACAGATTCTGTTAGATGAGACCTCGAAACAATATGTGACCGTGAATACCCATAAAGGTCTGTTCACCTACACCCGATTACCTTTTGGGGTTAGTTCGAGTCCAGCAATCTTCCAGAGGACTATGGAAGGGGTCCTGAAAGGCATCTCAAAGGTGACGGTCTATCTGGATGATATCTTGTTGACAGGACGAGATGATGAGGAGCATTTGAGAACTTTGGATCAAGTGTTACAACGGTTGGAAGAGTGTGGCTTGCGATTGAAAAGGGGAAAGTGTAAGTTCTTTGAAAAGGAAGTAATTTTCCTGGGACATAAAGTGGATGCCACTGGTATTCATCCTGTTCCTCAAAAAGTCCAAGCAGTACAAGAGGCACCAACCCCAACATCAGTAACAGAGCTGAAAGCATATCTAGGACTGTTGAATTTTTATAACAGGTTCCTGCCGAATCTTTCAACACTGCTTGCTCCTTTGCATAAACTTTTGAAAAAGGATGTTCCCTGGTCTTGGGAAAAGGAACAAGAAAAAGCCTTTAGAAAATCTAAAGAGCTACTTCAGTCTAACCGTGTGTTAGTACATTATGATGAAAAAAAAGACTTGATACTTTCCTGTGACACTTCAGCGTATGGTGTGGGAGCTGTACTGGCACATCGTATGGCAGACGGAACTGAGAGACCCATCGGGTTTGTATCACGCACACTCTCAGTAGCAGAAAAAAATTACTCACAGCTTGAAAAGATAGGTTTAGCTGTAATTTTCGGTGTGAAAAAAATTCCATAAATACCTCTATGGCCGTAAATTTGTGATTTGTACAGATCATAAACCTTTACTTAGTTTATTAAATGAAATGAAAGCTGTGCCACAGATGGCCTCTCAAAGAATCATAAGATGGGCAGTGATGTTGGGGGCATATGAATATGTCATTTCTTACAGAGCAGGCAAGGACAATGGAAATGCCGATGCCCTCAGTCGTTTCCCTGTTCCAGAGATTTCTGCGAAAGAACCGAAGGAAGAGCATGTCTTGATGGTGGACAGCATTGTTGGTCCTCTGACAACCTCAGAGCAAATTAAGCACTGGACTACCCGTGATCCTGTTCTCTCTAGAGTACGTGAGTATGTGCTTAAAGGTTGGCCTGATCACAGTAATTCAATTGAATTTGCACCTTATAAACAGAGACAGCAAGAGCTCAGTGTTCAAGATGGATGTGTGCTGTGGGGAGCCCGTATTGTCATTCCAGAGCAAGGACGTTTGGGATTGTTGGAACAGCTCCATCAGTCTCATCCAGGTATGTCAAGGATGAAAGGCCTGGCTAGAAGTTATCTATGGTGGCCCAATTTAGAGGCTGACATTCAGACCAGAGTAAAAGATTGTACTGTGTGTCAAGAACAGAGAAAAGCCCCTGTGTGTGCACCACTTCATCCGTGGGAGTGGCCACGACAGCCTTGGAGAAGAGTGCATATGGACTATGCGGGTCCATTCCTTGGGAAAATGTTTTTAATCTTAGTTGATGCCCATTCTAAGTGGATTGATGCCTATCCGGTAAATTCAGCAACAACAGCTACTACTCTGGAGTGCCTTAGAAACAGTTTTAGTACCCATGGCATTCCTGAAATGATGGTGTCTGATAATGCCCCG
The DNA here is from genome assembly GCF_024489055.1 of Chanodichthys erythropterus. Taxonomy (NCBI): domain Eukaryota; kingdom Metazoa; phylum Chordata; class Actinopteri; order Cypriniformes; family Xenocyprididae; genus Chanodichthys; species Chanodichthys erythropterus. The sequence continues at coordinate 2,227,993 of NC_090227.1, read as the reverse complement.
TGTTTTGTGAGTGAAGCGAGCAAAGAATTCATGGCTAGGAATGGAATAATGCATGTCACCTCTGCACCGTATCATCCTTCATCAAATGGTCTTGCTGAACGGGCAGTGCAAACTTTCAAGGAACTCATGAAAAAAAGTGCTGGGAATACTGTTGAAACCAAGGTGCACAGAGTTTTGTTTAGTTATCGTATTACACCTCAATCTACAACAGGACTGTCACCTGCAGAAATGATGATGGGAAGGAAATTGCGGTGCACCTTAGACAAAATCCATCCTGACTTCACTAGAAAAATTGAAGCTAAACAACAAGTTCAAAAGGAGCACCATGACCAACATGCTAGGTCCCGCTATTTTGAAGTAGGAGACATTGTGTACACCCGAAATTTTGGGTATGGACCAAAATGGGTCCAGGGAGTAATTCAGGACATCACAGGGCCTGTATCATATAAAGTAGGATTAGGAAGTGCACAAGTAGTACGACGTCATGTTGATCAGTTATTCAGGCGACACCAAAAAGAGATGACTAAAGATTGTCAAACTGCCTTGGGTGCTGCCCCTTATGATTCTGATGTAGTGTCAGTGGATGCTGATATGAAAGTACCAGAAGCTTTCAGTACTTCAACAAACCTTGAATTGATTCCCACTGGAGATAGTTGGGAGCCTGAAAGTTTGCAAATTGAATGTCAAAGAAATCGATTGCCAGATTCCCCCAGTGTTCAAATATTGCCTGAAATGACTCAAAGTGTGGAAAGGAGAAAGGAGTCTGAGAATGCGCTTTCTGGATGTCTCCGACGTTCAGTCAGAGAGAGGAAACCACCAGCTTATCTTAAAGACTTTGTGACATAAACAGTGTACCCTAAAGACTTTTGAAAAAAAAGAAAAAAAAAAAAAGTTGGGAATGAATTCTGAATGTTATGAAGTGTATGTTGTTTAAAAAAAAAAAAAAAAATGTCAAATTGTTCCAGAAGAATTTGTTTCTTGGGGAAGTATTTCCTCTAACTTAAGTGGGAGGGAATGTTGTATGTTAAAGGTAGTATTGTGTTTGTCCAGTAGGGGGCGGTGATGCATGGTGTGGTGGGCTGTAGCACTGTTAAAAGCAGAGAAGAGCGCGTAGTCTGAGCGCGCTAGTGTGTGTTTGTTGCTTGCTGCCAAGATGGGTCCTCAATAAAGAAGCCCATTAAGAAGTTCAGTTCTCTGGAGTTTTTCTATTGTATTCAAGATACAACAAGTAGCATAGTGCAACAGGGTATGTGTGGTCACAGCACAGAGTACAGCACTCAAAAGTTACTGTACAGAGCAGTCTTACTGTAAGTACACCTACCCGTTTTCCTCCTTGAAGGTTCTGATGTGAAGCGACTCAAATTTGTACTCATTGCCCAGCCTGCCTCATAGTCATAACATGGACAAGGACAAGGTCAACTAAAGTGGCCAACCAGGGGTCAATGAAACCCTCTCGCTACTGAAGGAGCGTTTCTGGTGGCCGAACATGGCATCTGACGTCAGAAGGTACGTGCAGGGATGCAAGGAATGCGCCATCTCAAAGAGTCCACGCCATCTTCCATCCGGCAAGCTCCTTCCCCTGCCCGTTCCCAATAAACCCTGGTCACACCTAGGAGCTGACTTCATAACAGACCTACCTGCTTCCAACGACTGCACCTGCATCTTTGTGATTGTTGACAGATTCTCCAAGTCCTGTCATTTGATTCCCCTAAGGGGACTGCCTAGTATGTAGTGCCGAGTATGCACAGAACTCACTGCGTCAACCATCTACTGGACTCACCCCTTTCCAGTGCATGCTTGGTTACCAACCCCCACTGTTCCCCTGGTCAGGGGAACCATCGGACATTCCATCTGTCGACTACTGGTTCCAAGAGAGCGAGAGGGTCTGGGACTCCGTACACCACCAGCTTCAACAGGCCTTGCGCAGACACAGGATGACAGCCGACCTTTGCCGCTCCAACGTCCCAGCCTACCAACCTGAACAGAAGGTCTGGCTGTCAACCAGGGACAACAGACTGCGTCTGCCCTGCCGAAAGCTGAGTCCCAGGTTCATTGGCCCATTCACCATCACCAAGCAGATCAATCCGGTCGCGTATCAGCTCCAACTACCTCCTCAGTACCACATTTATCCCACATTCCATGTGTCCCTTTTAAAGTCTCACCACCCTTCTGTCCCTGTCTCCACAGAGCCTGGCATAGCAGCAGCTGAACCCCCCCTTCCACTCATCCTGGATGACGGTGCAGCCTACGAGGTTCGTGAGATCTTGGACTCCCAGCACCATGGTGGTCAGCTGGAATATCTTGTGGACTGGGAAGGATATGGCTCCGAAGAGCGCTCTTGGGTTCCCAGAAACGACATACTGGACCCCAACCTACTTCACACCTTCCGCGCCACCCATCCTAACAGACCTGCCCCAAGTGGAAGAGGACCTCTGCCCTCAGGAGTGGGCCATGGAGGGGGTGGGTACTGTCACAGACATGCCAGGTTCCAACACCCTCCAATCACAGCGCACTACATCTCCAGAGTACTGATCACACACACCTGCACCTCATCAGCACACCAATCAGCACCAGTACAAAAGACACTCACACTCACTCAGTCACTGTCCGGTCTTGTTCGCATCTAGACTTTCCTTCATGCTTACCTCAAGGTAAGCTATACTAGTGATATACTTACCTGTCTCCAGCGTTTCCAAGTCTCCTCCTGTGTTCCCAGTCTGTGTGTGAGTGTCTTCTGTCTCCAGCGTTGTTCGTCTTCACCATCATCCAGGATCTTCACCACTACAAACACAAAGGACAGTATCATTCATCTACTTCTCATTCACTCCAAAGTTTACCTTATACTCGGCCTAGTGTGGCACTGTTCCCAGGACACTTTAGGCTATAAGCACAGGCCTGTGTCAACAATTGAGGAAAGCTCAATGAGAAATGTCTGTCGTATACTGGCAAGCCAGTATGACCCACTCTGATATATTATCCCTTTTACCATCAGGGCCATTATGGTATAAATTAAGGTATAAATGTATAAGGTATAAAGGTATAAATTATGGTACAAACAGTATGGAAAAGGGTTGGAGGGTTGGGATGAACCACTATCAGCTGACCTCTTCTCAGAATAGCATGCTTAGGAAGAAGAGCTTCCTAATTAACAGAGAATAATACTGTCTAGGTGTTACATATCAGCATGCAAGAACACCTCCTCCATTATCGATATGCATGTCTTCTGTGATGCCTCAGAGAAAGCATATGGCTTTGTAGCTTATTTAAGGGTGGAAACAATTGATAATATCCAATTTGCATTCATCATGGCAAGGTCAAAGGTGGCACCCAAAAAGCAACTCTCCATGCCACGCCTTGAACTCTGTGCAGCATTGTCTGGAGTTCAGCTTGCCAAAACACTTAACTCTGAAATGACGTGGCAAGCCCGTTGTACCTAAAATGGCAGACCAGTTGTACCTAAAATGCCATCTTCCCATCTGAGGATTAACCAGCCTCCATTCTGGTCGACAGGGGTGGAATGTTTTGGCCCCTACATGTTCAAAATTGGCAGACGGCAGGAAAAAAGATGGGGCATAATATTTAAATGTCTTCCTACAAGATGCATACATCTCGACTTAGGTAGCATGGATGCAGATTCCTTTTTATTAGCCCTTAGACACTTCATCCCAGGTGAAAGTGTGACTCCCAGGTGACTCTTCCCTACCTCAGGCTGTGTATGGGCCCAGTAATCTACTTGGACGGCATCGCTACAGACACAGTCAAGTAACTGCCGATAACTTCTGCACTTAGTTCCTCAGAAACTACCTATCCAGTCTTCAGCTTCGACAGAAGTGGCAGGACATCACATCAAATGTAGCAGCCGATCAGGTTGTATTGATTGTGGACTCTCAACTTCCCAGAGCCCAGTGGCCAGTCGGTAAGGTAACCAGAGTCCTACCAAGCGACGATGGTGCCATAAGAGCTGTGGAAGTGGACATCAAGGGCAATACATATGTTCGTCCTGCTGCTAAACTTATTGTGTTACCTGAAATGCCTAAAGATTAGCTTGTAGCAACAATAGCAGAGCTGAAACATTTTGTGTAATTACAAATTTCCGGTGAAATTTGTGGGGCGGCTATATGAAATTCCCCATTCTGTCACTAGAGGTCAGCACAATACTGTTCATTATACTGTAGGAATCCCTTATCACATGTGTGCGAGTCAGACTTGTTCAGAAAGCAACGTTCAGTAGCAGAGTTATATGGAGTTTCCTGGCTTTGTTTATTCCTTAAAAGTCTGTTTTCCTTGTGTGGTATTGCTGTGCGTTGATAACTCCATAAGTAACAACATTTATTATCATTGTAGATGTGTTTCAGAGTGTTTTATAGCATAATTGAGTGGATTTTACCTCAGAAGTATTACTGTGTCAATATACGCGCAATACTCACTAGGGGTCGACCGATTATCGGCGTGGCCGTTTATCGGCGCCGATATTAAGCATTTTTATTGTTATCGGCATCGGCCATTTTCAAAACCGATTTGCCGATAAAACCATTTTATTTTGAAATGCGCGATCTGGCAATGATCCAGCCACCTCAGTCAGAGCGCACCGCTCTGTGGCCTAGACTAAGTCGTCTGTCTGATTTGTTGGGAGTCACGAGTCTGGCCAATCAATACGGTTGGCGTGGCTGGAAAATGTTCCTCTCTCACACCAAAAGCACAGGAGCTGCTTCAGTGATCATCATCACACATCAATAAGTTAACTCTCGAAGGTAAGAATGCAGTAAACGTTCCTGAAGTTGCAATAAATCACTACACTGAAGTTGCAAAACACCTAAATATAATCGATTTATGAAGACAAGCCCCGTTCAGTAATTATACTGTGAATTCCCGTCAATGTCCGTCATTTCAGTGATATGCTTTAACGGATCATCACATCAGTGCTGAGTTAGTGAAACTAAAACTTACTTCTCTCACCATTCGGCCAACTTAACGTTATATTGTGAATAGATTATCAACACGAATGAATTCACTCACGTCTGCTGCATTTTTTGTTTTGTTTTTGTGTGTTTTTCACATAGCTTCACTAAACAGCATCCGTTCCGTTAGGGCTCTTAGTCAAAAAATTGAGCATATTTGGAGAAATATTGCTTTATTCTAACATGATTGCAAAATAATTTATCATACGGATTCAGAATTACCATTATGCAATTTTGAAGAGCTGAAAGGGCATCAAGCGCGAGCTCTGACGCCCTGACGCGATGCGAGCTCCCTATTCCTGATTTAATTATCTCCGCGGCCGCGCTCTCTCATTTGACTAATAACCCTATGCTAATAACGTAAATTGTCAATAATCTCACATTGCACGTTTCTGGATGACGCTGTCCTGTATACTACTAATTGTTACCCATTTTAATTTACTTTATAAAACATCAGAGAGATTACATTTATTTTCCATTATTTGTTCATTTGTTGCTGTTTAAATTTGCCTTAAGTTTTACTTTGTTTATAGAATGCTGCTGATGGATGCTCCCAGCACTTTTTATGTTTGTTGTTATTATTAATATTAATGTTGTTATTATGAACAGTTCTCAGAATTAAAGATGTGTTAAAATAATTTAAAGAGAGTCTTTGTCAGAGGCCTTTTTATTCTTAATTTTGACATTAATTTTCATTTTTACACTAGACACATATCGGTTCAAAATATCGGTTATCGGTCTCCTTGATATGTAATAATCGGTATCGGCATCGGCCCTGAAAAATGCATATCGGTCTATCCCTAATACATATTCAAAGAATCATCTGGTTATTTGTTATCTAAGATGTTTATTCGTTTGTGAAAGGGAGTTGCTTGTTATGTATGTGGATAATCTTTATAATATTTATCCAAAGTCTGATTGGAATATTAGTAATATTATAAAAAGCGCACGGAAGTGCTAGTGCAGACACTTTGTAATCTGACACAGCTTGTTAGCAGTTTAAGGACTGAGGATGAACCAGACAAATGAATCCTTCAGATGATTCTTTCAAAACATAATTCCAGAAACCCAAAATCAAAGAGAATCTAATTTTCAGCTCCAGTCCATCTACAGAAAACCCTGCTAGGTACTTTTATGACACGCATGCTTCCTGACGGAAGGAGAGGTGACAAACTTAAGCTATTTGTGGCAAACCAAATGGTCACCAAGAAGATAAAGAGTCTTTGATCTCTAGATCAAAAGCAACAGAGACAAATGCAGATTTGTTTCTCTGAGTGACCTAACTTTACAGAAAAACCTACAAAGACTGTTCTACAACTAAAACTGCATCAAATTGCTCCAAACTATTTGAAATGGACTTATCAAACATCTTTTAACTGCACAAATTTTATATCATGTCTAAACATGCTACATGTGACCAGTTATGTTTTAGAACATCCACAACTCATGTTACTGTATAACTATTGAACGGTTGAATTAAAGTATTTTGTGTTGGATATGTTTTTAATTCTCTTCCTCTCCTCTAAATCATGACTTTAATGAAATCTGTGTAAAATATATCATATTCCATTTAATAGAAATTATGTCTTAAACGGCACTGTCTCTCAAAGCCGGCAATTCCAGAAACCGGAAATAACATTTATTTTTTGATTGCGAAGAAAAGCCACCTTTTAAACAAGACTATACCTGATTGTCCAGAACTCCTCTCAGAAGTGGGACAAACACCTAAGTTTAAATAGTCATACCCCAAGACAAAGAACTAGCGAAAGAGTAAGCAGAGTAATGTAACAAGTAGCCATGGAGTAACAAGAAGAACGAAACAAAGACAAGACTAAGCTGACAAAGGACAGACAAGCAGCTTATTTCAAGCCATCCGACTTTCACTCACTTTTCTTTTCTTTTACTTAATTTCCCTATCCGTTGAGAGTCTCGTCTTCTAAGTTTTTCCGCAAAGTTCAACCAATGACTTTTGCCGCTTCAACTTTAACTCCAGCCACAACAAAGAGACTTCATTTCATTTTGGCAGCAAGTTCAAACGTGATTAGTTTTTACCCAACACAATCCGGACCTGAAAAGACCCTGCAACAAATCATCGACTCAGAAAACGCTTCTCTCCACGCCAACGAGGAGATTCAAATTTAAAGTCGACTCAAGCAAGTACCTCCAGATTCTAAAACTGAACTGGTGCATTAAATTAATGATCCATGGTTCATTCAGATCAGGTCTTTTGAAGTGCATATTTTGCTAGAAATCCTCATCATATCACTCTCTCCCTTTTAAAACTCTTTCTCTCTCATTTCCTTTCTGCAACACATATGAATGTTTGTGTGTGTGTTTGTGTGTTTTGTTAGATTAGTTTGTGCTAGAATAAATAAAGTCTCTTGAAGATTTTAAAAGTAAGTGTCTAGTATTATGTGCTTGTAAATTTAATGTCTTAAACTGTCGATCTTAAAGTTACCAGGCTCTAATCAGTGTTTTAACGATAGTAGATATTCATATCCGTTATAAGAGCTTATTACGGCTCGAGCAGATGAACGCTGGATGATTCAGTTGCTCAGTTGTAAACTAAATGACACTTTATAATTCATATAATATAATTTCATTTGAGCTAATTTTGGTCCTTTCCTTACAGCAGCGGCAGTCCGGTCTGTTTAATATAGCTGCATTTAGTGCTCATATATTACAATAAGCTCTGGTCTACTGTTACATTATAAAATTTTAATTTATCAGTTTATAGTTATACAGTTCTAATCTCTGTATTTTCTGTCATGTCATATTATCATGTATATTTATCAACCTCATTTGTTTTCTCACAGAAACCACACTGATGTGCATATCCACACAATAAATATTAAGATCAACTATATTCACTAGCTGCAGTTCTTTCTGACTGAAGAATTAGGCCAGTGGTGTCCCAACCATTTAACTGCACACAGAATATCTCTTACAAAGTATGCTTTTTACAACACTAAATAAGTGTTTCATCTATATACAGTAGTGTGAAAAAGTGATTGCCCCCTTCCTGATTTTTTTTTTTTTTTTCATGTTTGTCACACTGTAATGTTTCAGATCATCAAACAAATTTAAATATGAATCAAAGATAACACAAGTAAACACAACATGCAGTTTTTAAATGAAGGCTTTTATTATGAAAGGAAAACAAAATCCAAAACCACATGGCCATGTGTGAAAAGTGCTTGCCCCCTAAACCTAATAACTGGTTGGGCCACCCTTAGCAGCAACAACTGCAATTAAGCATTTGCAATAACTTGCAATGAGTCTGTTACAGCGCTGTGGAGGAATTTTGGTCCACTCATCTTTGCAGAATTGTTGTAATTCAGCCACATTGGAGGGTTTTCAAGCATGAACCACATTTTAAACAGCATCTCAATAGGATTGTGGTCAGGACTGTGACTAGGCCACTCCAAAGTCTTCATGTTCATCACTGCAACCTTTCATACCACTATCTAAATATAATGTCACAGATCTAAATGTAATGCAACACTTTTCACGATTAGTTAACCTTGAGAGCTGTAATAGTAAAAGAGAGAGAGTAATACTTGGCTATTTCAAATGGAAAGATGTTAGCCAATCACAGCAGTAGGCATTACACTGAAGTCTCACAGCAGACACGCCCTTAAAACAGAGCGTTCAAGCCTGAGGGCTAAAATCAGGGTAGGAAAAATGCCCTTTATTTATAAATTATGACAATTTTGGATGTAAAAAGCATACTAACATTATAAGTGCACCCCAGGAAACAACGCAGTTCATGACCCCTTTAACCAGAGGTGTAATCAAGACCAGACCCTCCAAGACCATGACAAAAGCGTGACAACAGCTTTAAAATCAGTGATTCTGTCTACACTGGATTCTTACACATCAATGTGTGAGTTTTGGGACAGTGCTTGTTGAGATAATTTTAATAAATTCATGATTTTATTGGTTGATGGTTAGATGAAATCAACTGAAGATAACTTGAGACATTAAATCTCTCAATCTCTGCAAAGGAGGATTAAACAACTCCACAAACCCTTCTGTAAATGTTTGACAGAAACAAAGTCAAACTGGTTAGTAATAAGTGAAGCTGGCAATGCTGTTTGTGGAGTTGTTTAATTCTCCTCTGCTGAGATCTTCTTTTATTTAATGTCTCAAGTTATCTTCAGTTGATTTCATCTGAGGCTGTGGCTGGAAGTCGGTTGTTGTGTTTCTGCTCATCTTTTCTCTTTTGTCTGTTCTTGTTTCTCTTTCCCTCAGCTTGTTAACAGTAGGTGTTCATCACTAATGTGCATTCATTGTACTCCATCATTAATTAATTATCATTAACTACACTCTTGAATGCTCATGGAGGACTGGTCTTCACTAAACCTCTGAGGTTAACAACAACAACAACAAAAAAGATGTGCAAATGCTAGGGGTGTAACTATATATCGCAGTATGATATTTCGCGATGCAAAAATGTTACGATATGCATCGTAGAGTGATGTCGATACTTTTACGATATGACGGAAGTCTAATCTTATTGGTTGAGCTGCTGATGTGACCTACTCTGTAACATGGAAGTAGCAGTGAGAGAAGCTGTGTTGTCACTGCATATTAAGGGTGTGTCTCAATCAAATCTCTAGTTCAGTAAGTGTTTCACGCACACATTGAATCTTGCAAGCAGGTTTAAACATTTCTCACGTCAGTCTCTTGCTTGGTCGCATGAGAAAAGTCGTGGCTTTCTTTCACCGCAGTGCCACAGCAACAGCTATGCTCACAGAAAAGCAAAAGATGCTTGCAATGCTTTGCTTTAAGAGGTTCTGTGGGGCCGTTCACATATTGTGTCTTTTCCGCCTGCAAGTCAGTTATTTCAAATGTAGCCGTGCGGCAGGCACGCTCACAATGGAAGCAATGCGGCCGTGACGCGCATGCGGTGCGTTTTCTAGACGCATCGAGATGAAAAATTCTCAACTTTTCAGAATGCCGCAAGCAGACCGCAGGCCATGTGACAAGAACCAACCGATCAGCTATGGACTTTTCGTAACAAAACATCAAAAAGCTGAACAGCTGATCATAGCTGTACAAGGTGTTTTTATATCTAGTAGTAAAGCTAATGCAAGGGCTAGAAATAATTTTATCCTTTGCTGAATCTTCCTGATCCTCTTGGTGAGCGCGGTTCATGGTTACATAGCAACAACCGATGCCACGGGAGTGCAAGCGCTTTGGAAAGAAGGAGAAGCGGTGCGGCTGCGCCTTCCACATGTTTTTTTTTAGATGCGATATGTGAACGGTCTCTTAGGATTCTTAATTCTAAGTTCATGTTAATTTTAACATTTTTTTTTTTTTTTTCCAGTGACAGACAGACCTATTCAGCTGTTAATTTGAATAGGCTACAGAAGGTTTTTATTAAACCTTGAAATGTGATCTTGTATGTACAACAAGGAAAATTATTGAAATTTGTTAATAAATCTTATTTGAATTTCAGTTTCATTTTGTTCAAAATATCGTGATACGTATCGTATCGTGAACTCCGTATCGGGATACGTACCGTATTGTGAGCTGAGCGTATCGTTACACCCCTAGTAAATGCATAATATTAATACATTTATGGGTTCTTGGCTACACAGATTGTGTTGGCTGTCATGAATGAATAAACAGGTTGTGTTAAGTTTAAAACTACTCGTAACTGTAAAACAGCTGCATTCTTCCAACAGTTTTATTTAATACTGACACAGAATATGTAAAGTTAAGTGCTACACATGCATATTTTTTTCTACACATTTATTCTAAGAGAGTATAAACTTCAGTAGTCTATTTAAAATGTATTAGGCTATTAAATTGGGTAAATGTTATGTCTAAGTTAGGTATAAAATATAACCTGTATCTTCAATAATTGAATGTATTTCTTCCCAAAATGATTTTATAAGCAGGCAAGCCCCAGAAAATATGCTAAGGATTAGCTATTATTATTGTTCCACATTATCTCTTACAGTATTCTTGATTTGTTACTTGATGTTGTTTGGCTTTCACTGGATGATATAAAAAAGCGAATAGTCTACTTTTCTCAACAGAATTCCTTATCCCTGAGTTGTCAGAATGGCATATATTTAGATTATGGCTGTCAATAGATTATTTTTTTTTTTTATCACGATTAATCACACTGTAGGGAAAACACCATAGGAAGTAAAATTAGCTCAAATTAAATATTTAGGGAATTATAAAGAGTTGTTTAGATTACGACCGAGCAACTGATTCATCCAGCGTTCATTTGCTCGAGCCGTAATAAGCTCTTGTAACGGATATAAATATCCAACAATCGTGAAAACCCCTATTAAAGCAGGTAGCTTGATCACAGTTTAAGACATTAAATCATAAAGCACATAATACAAGACACTTTCTTTTAAAATCTACAAGAGATTTTATTTATTCTAACACAAGCTAATCTACCACGAACACACACACATACATACATTCATTCATACGCATTGCAGTAAGACAGGAAGTGAGAAAGGAAGAGTTTAGGAGAGAGAGAGAGAGAGAGAGAGAGTGTGATATGATGATTTCCTAGCAAAGTTATGCTTTTCAGAAGATCTGACCTGAACGAACCATTAATCATTAAATGCACCAGTTCAGTTTTAATCTGGAGGTACTTGCTTGCGTCGACTTTGAATGTGAATATCCCTCGTTGGCGTGTAGAGAAGAGTTTTCCAAGTCGATGAGTTGTCGCAGGGTATTCAAGGTCCGTGTTGTGTTCGGTAGAACCCAATCACGTTTGAGCTTGCTGAAAAATTAAAGGGAAGTCTCTTTGTCGCTGGAGTTGAAGCGGTAAAAGTCGTTGGTTGAACTTTGCGGTGAAACTTAGGACACAAGACTTTCAGCAGTAAAGGAAAATTAAGTAAAGAAAAGAAAAGTGAGTGAAGGTTGGATGGCTTGAATGAGCGGCTGGTCTGTTCTTCTTGTTACTCCATTGTTCTTGGTACTTGTCTTGACTTCTCTTACCAGAACTAACCAACTCCTCGTTCACTATCTTGCAATATGATCATTTAAACTTAGTTGTTTGTCACACCTCTGAGGAGTCTTGGCCAATCAGACATTGTCCTGTTTGAAGAGGGCCTTCCTCTGCCCCCAATAAAACATAAGTGTTACATCCTGTTTCAGCAGAGAGTGCCATTTTAACATAATTTCTATTAAATGGGATACAATACATTTTAAACAGATTTCATTCAAGTCAGGATATAGGAAAGGGGGAAAGAATCAAATTAAGTCCAAATAAGGCATACTTTCAGTCATTCAGTCAAGAGTTGACACATTTACATGAATTGTGAGTGTTCTAAAGCCTAACTGTTTACAGGTAGTACTTGTGGACACATAATGCAAAATGTATGTAGTTAAAAGATGTTTGATAAGTCCATTAAAATTGTTGGAACAATTTTGATGCAGTTTTATTTGTTCAACAGTCTCTTTGGCTTTCCTGTGAAGTAAGGAAAAAAAAGGGTCTGCATTGTCTCTCTGTTTCTTTCCTCTGATGATCAAAGCAACTTTGTCTTCTTGGGTGACCCTTTGGTATGGTGCTTCTTCTGCTATCAGGAAGCATGTGTCGTAAAAGTAATCAGCCTGGCTTTATCTGCAGACGGGCCGGAGCCAGAACCTCAATTCTGAATTAGAATTATGTTTTGAAAGAATCATCTGAATGATTCATTTGTCTGGTTCGTCCACAGTTGCTACAACACACTTATCCATGAAATTAAGCACACACCGTTTATCTTGTTTAACACGTCCATTTTGCCATCATTACCTATATAATCAGGCGCCGCCCAAGTGGCAGCCTGTTGCAGCAGCTCCCGTTAAGTTTGTGCTTTTTTTATTTTATTTTATAGTGTTCCGGCACTTTGTGTTTTTTTATTTTTTAAGTGTATGTGTGTAAACTTGGAAGCCACACAATGGACATAAACAAAGCCACCGAGTTTGCTCTACTTTTTTTGCTTTTTTGTACTTTGTTCACAGTTGCATCTGGAAACTCTGTTCACAGCCATGGTCCTATTGTTTACACCAGGGATCAGCTGTTAGCATTCCGCAACACGCCGATGCTACTAGAAGAAAAAACTGATATTCCCCGCAAGCTAAGAAGGAGAAGACGGGGGAGTCGTGCTGGGGCTATGTGTCGGAATAAAAAGAGACGCTATAGACCAACTCTCCCGTCCGTTGTTATGGGAAATGTAAGATCTCTACCCAACAAGATGGACGAGCTAGCGGCTCTTATCAGGCATCAGAGGGCATTCCGGGAGTGTAGCATCATGCTGTTCACGGAGTCATGGCTAACCAAGCTAACACCGGATACGACCGTGGCTCTGGATGGATTTGAGTTACTGCGCGCGGACAGAACGATGGAGAGCGGTAAGAGAAAGGGAGGAGGACTGGCAGTGTTTGTGAATAATAGATGGTGTAAAACTGGACACATTACTATTAAAGAGCAGATCTGCTGTAAGGACATTGAGCTGTTAGCCGCTAGCATGAGGCCATACTATCTGCCGAGGGAATTTTCGCATGTTATCGCGATAGCTGCGTATATTCCCCCCTCTGCTGACGGTGAATTGGCATGCGATGGCCTGCATTCTGTTGTTAACAGACTGTTAACACAGAGTCAAAATGCCCTTCTCGTTATCGCTGGAGATTTTAATCATGCCCCTCCATCCTCCACTCTGCCCACATTCACTCAGTATGTTTCATGCCCAGAGACAATAAAACACTGGATTTATTTTATGCAAACTCAAAGGAGGCCTATACATCAACACCCCTCCCCCCCTTGGGAAGATCGGATCACAACCTGGTTCATCTCCTACCTGTGTACAAACCCCTTGTATGCAGGCAACCAGCTACCTCTCGCACAGTGACGACATGGTCTGATGAGACCGATGAGGCTCTGAAAGACTGTTTTGAAACAACTATGTGGGAGGAATTGTGCAATCCACATGGGGAGGATATTGACAGTTTAACAGATTGTATTACGGACTACATTAATTTCTGTGTGGAGAATACTGTACCCACCAGGACTGTACGGTGTTTTCCCAACAACAAACCGTGGTTTAACCCTGATATAAAGACTCTCCTTAAAGAGAAGAAGAGGGTATTTGGATCGGGAAACAAGGAAGAGTTGAAAACTGTCCAGAGAGAACTCAGAAAGAAGATCAGGGAAGGAAAAGCATGCTACAGGAGGAAGATGGAGGATCAGCTGCAGCAGAATAACGTCAGCGGTGTGTGGAAGGGGCTCAAAACCATCACTGGTCATAAGGAGTCCCGCTCTCAGGCTGAGGGTGACCAGCAGTGGGTGAATGATCTTAATCTATACTTTAACAGATTTGATCAGTTACCCTCCCCTGTCCCCATCCAGTCCCCCCTGCTGCAATCCTCCTTCTCTGCTTTCACAGCAAGCAGCTCCAGCCCCAACTCTCTCTGCACAGCTATCAGCTCACAGTCATTTTAAAACACACCTAACTTCTCCTCCCTGCCGTTTCCTTCCAGCCAACACTCCATTCAATACACACTGCCCCCCCAGGTGAGAATGGAGCTCAGGAAGATCAAAGCGAGGAAGGCTATGGGCCCGGACGGCATCAGTTCCAGGCTACTAAAGACCTGTGCAGACCAGTTGTGCAGCATATTGCTGTACATGTTTGACTTGAGCCTGAAGCTGGGGAAGGTGCCACAGCTATGGAAAACATCCTGCGTGGTGCCTGTTCCAAAGACGTCGCGCCCAAAAGACTTTGGGGACTACCGACCAGTAGCACTGACCTCCCATCTGATGAAGACATTGGAGAGGTTGGTGCTCACTCATCTTCGACCTCTGGTGACCCCATCAATGGATCCACTTCAGTTTGCCTACCAACCTGGCATTGGAGTGGAAGACGCAGTCATCTTCCTCCTAAATCGGGCTACTTCACACCTGGAAAAGGCTGGGAGCACTGTGAGAGTCATGTTTTTTGACTTCTCTAGTGCTTTTAACACCATCCAACCTGTGCTCCTGAGGGATAAGATGGTGTATATGGGAGTGGACCATCATCTGTCAGCCTGGATACTGGACTACCTCACAGACTGACCACAGTATGTGAGGACTCGTGACTGTGAGTCTGACATGATTGTCTGCAACACTGGAGCCCCGCAGGGAACGGTTCTTGCTCCGTTTCTTTTTACCATCTACACTGCAGACTTCATGTTTAGCTCAGCAACCTGTCACCTACAGAAGTTCTCTGATGACTCTGCCATCGTCGGTCTGATAACGAATGATGATGACAGAGAGTACAGAGAACTTATACAGAACTTTGTGGACTGGTGCCAACGGAGCTGCCTCCAGATAAATGCGGGGAAAACTAAAGAACTGGTGGTGGATTTCCGTAGATACAAACACATTTCATCACTTCCATTGGTAAACATTCAGGGAAAGGATATTGGGAGAGTGGACTCTTACAAATACCTGGGTGTTTACCTAAATAATAAACTGGACTGGACAGACAACACTGAGGCAATTTATAAGAAAGGGCAGTGCAGACTCTTTCTGCTGAGGAGACTAAGGTCTTTTGGAGTGCAGGGAGAGCTACTCAAGACCTTTTTTGACTCTGTTGTGGCATCAGCCATATTCTATGGAGTGGTCTGCTGGGGTAGCAGCATTTCTACTGCAGACAGGAAGAGACTAGACAAGCTGATCAGGAAGGCCAGCTCAGTCCTGGGGATTCCCCTGGACACTGTACAAGAGGTGGGAGAAAGGAGGATGGTAGCAAAACTATCATCATTACTGCAGAACGCCTCCCATCCCCTGTATGAAACTGTTACTTCATTGAGCAGCTCCTTCAGTGACAGACTGTTATATCCTAAGTGTCTGAAGGAGCGATACAGAAGATCTTTTCTCCCTGCTGCTATTAGACTGTACAATAAAAGCTGCTCCCAGTGAACCATTACCCAAAATACATACTGCTATTACTGTTCAATGGTGAAATAGTTACTGTTTTTACTGTTTTATTATTTAATAATACTACTGTGTGAAATATCTGTAATGCGCGCAATATTACTTGCAATATGTGCAATATCACTTGAAATATGTGCAATATTACCTGCAATATGTGCAATACCACCTGTGTGCAATATAACCTGCAATACGTACTTTCCCTCATCTGTATTTATATATTGTGTTGTGTATATATTTGTAATATTATAGTATGTCTTATTTGTTTATTCTTTTATATATTTGCACTTATATTTTTATTTTCTGTTTCATGCTGCTGTAACAAAGAAATTTCCCCATTGTGGGACGAATAAAGGTTTATCTTATCTTATCTTATCTTATCTTATCTTATCTTATATCCAACAAAGTAAACCACCAGATTGAAGTGTGATTTTCACAAAACTGTATTTTTCAAGGTAAATTTAATGTCTTTCCAAAAAAGGACACTGAACAACCAAATTATATGATTTAATATAATTCATACATTTATGTACACCAAAGCACCCATACAAAAAATCAACAATCCTTTACAGGTTTTTCAACTAACTAACAATAGTTTTCAGATACAGAAATTGAACAAAGTAATCAAATATAAAATAACTGCATAGAAACTAATTTGAATAATTAAAGATGAAACATTAAGTTACAGAAACTATTTAGTCAAGAGTGATTTCTTCGTCTTTTGTCTTATGATTAACATTAAACACGCAAAGCTGGAATATTAGACTGCTTTCCCTTTAAGACATAATTCAAAGATCCAGTACACTGATACGAACACACATATACTGTCTGTCTCGTTTTTCTCTTAAGACATAACCTACTATGTTTGTTAGGATACTCGCTAAGATGGGCATGTTGACATAATTTTTTGTGTGAATTTGTCCGTTTAGGTGCAAGACTTGAAAGAGAACTTGGACGCTGTGACGCAGCTCTCCAAGAACGTGCTTCTTGTGAGCGCACATACAAAGCTCCTCACAGAGCGCGCAAGCTCTCTTTCACGTCATGAGTTTAGTTTAAGCAAAGAGGGCAACGTGAGAGGTTCAGGGGCCCGTTTCAGAAAGGAGGTTAAGTGAAAACTCTGTGTATGTCAACCCTGAAATGAGGGAAACTCTGGGTTTTCCGTTTCATAATGGGAGGTATTTCAAACCCGAGAAAGCAGGTTATGTCAAGCCTGTTTCTGAAAGAGAGGTAACTTATACTCAGAGTCAGTTACCATGGTAACTTACTCTGTGAACCTAACCTGGTCAGGAGCAGGTTTTCTTCGGTAAACCCAGAGTTTCCTTCAGTCTCCGCCCCCTAAATAGTTCATTCATTCATTCATTCATTCATTCACACTGCAAAAATACTTTTCTTACTTAGTATATTTTTGTCCTATTTCAAGTACAAATATCTAAAAATTCTTAAATCAAGATGGATTTTGCATATAAGAAAATTATATAAAATATTTATTCTTGTTTCCTGAGGGATCTAAATTAAGTGCATTTTTCTTAAGTAAAATTATCAATTTCTACCAGTTTGGTAATAAAAATAATCTTAATGCAAACAGAAAACAAGATTATTCGGAGTGTCTATTACGAAGTACAAATTTACAGTAGCTCCGCCCACCAATGTCAGACCAGGTTAAAATTGGCACACATTCCTGGTGTAGGCAGTAGTGTGTTGGGTGCGGAGAATTAACTTGTGATGCAATTGACTGGGTTCGAATCCGCCTTCTGCAAAGCTTGCTATTCTCCTTTTTCCCATGACAAATCACATCAGAAAGCCATTTAATTTCAATGAAAATGAAAAAAATGAAGTAAATAGCCTAACAAGTGTTTAATAATAATAAAATAATTTACATTCTTATTATTGCATCCTGTTAAATTTTTATTATTTTCTCCTTTTTTTGCATGTGGGATACCATGAAGATGAATATTAGTTCAATAACTTTCCATTCTACCAGTTTTCACCTTTAATATTATAACAGTGATACGAATTAAACTTGTATTGACTCAGAAGTATGCAATCATCATTTTGTCACCTGCTGTTGCCATGGTGAATCGTAATATCGGAGCTCCATTAATGATGGCTTTCATAGTCGTGGTGCACACGCTCAACTCCGAGTCAACCTTCTCATAGTCGATTGAACTAACTCAATTCAGCTGTTCTGAAACTGAAAACTCAAGAGTTTCCCATCTCAGAGTAAGTCAACTGATGCAACATGACGCAATTTCACATGCTTCCGTAATTTTGTTTTCAGAAGGAAGGAGTACCAGCTAGATTATGCATATAGGATGCTACTGGTAGTGGATCATTTCTCACAGCAGCTGCAATAATTAAACTTATCATTTGGATGGCGTATTGTAATCCAGAAAGATCCAAATGACAATCATCGACTGGAGATTCAGCCATGGTCAAAAAGCAAAAGGCTTCGGACTGCGGAGTGGCTACAGAAATTGAAATCTACAGGTAACACTAATACACACTAAATACACAGTCATGCAATGCTGATGTTGTTAACATTAACAATTTGAGAACAAATGTAACAACAACAATAATTTGCATGGTTTGATGCGCTGACGAGCTGTGCCGATGCACAATGCACGTAAAGATTCTACATATAACTGCAATTGCAGGCTTCAAACAGAGATGGCGACTAAGAGGCAAATCTTACGGACAGCAGCATTAAGCACTCAAATCACTCGTACATAAGCTGGTGTCTGCGAGCTCCTTCCACCTGCAACTACATTTTTATGTCTGCGTGGACAACAGTGCATGTGCGAGTGATTTGAGCGCTTGATAAAAATGGTCTACTAGATAGTACTTGTGACACTCACAAAATAAGTTTTGTTGAGATTATTACTTTTTGTTTCCTTTCCTTTTATTGCAATAATATTTTATTTTATTCTGATTTATATAATTGAATACTAATGAGAGATCACAGAAAAGCACATAATGACATGTATTTCATAAAATGGACACATGGTGGCAGTAACCGCGAGCAGCGTCACACTGGAACATTTAGCGATGCGCAGAGCAAGATGAGCTCATAATCCGAGTGAATGGAGAATGAGCAACTGTTGTCCTGCGTCACTGATTTCTCTGCAATATTTGTAATATTTCCAGGTTAGTTACACACCTTTTATGTGACTACAGATGTTTATAAGCTAATATGAATCCCTGGTGATGTGTGCTCTGTAAGTTAAAAGTATGTCAAATAGGGCTGCACGATTAATCGAATGAGATTGTCATGCGTGTCTCGTCAGTAAAGCCGGTTCTGTGATTAGCGGTAAATGTTCATCACCTGCTTTCAAATGGAGCGGCACTTAATATACAGAGCCGTAGTTTGCGGACAAGCTACGCAATATCGCGTTCATAATCGAAGGCGATTCATAGCGATATTGAACGCGATATTGCGTAGCTTGTCCGCGAACTACGGCTCTGTATATTAAGTGCCGCTCCATTTGAAAGCAGGTGATGGACATTTACCGCTAATCACAGAACCGGCTTTACTGACGAGACACGCATGACAATCTCATTCGATTAATCGTGCAGCCCTAATGTCAAATGTGTAAACAGTTAAGTTTGTAAGTACGCAGTTGAGTTTGTTCCTTATGGCTCCGGGGCATATGTGGGTTATTTCAGTTTGTGTGAAAAACAGATATGTGTGTAGTAGAATGTTAAAAGGGTAAAAAGTTAATGTGAATGTGCATCATAAGACCAGTTACGGCTGCAGCCTTGTTTAAGGGTGTACGCACGTTAATATTACAATGATACAGATTCAGTGCATGGAACCGAGTGCCATGTTATGAGGCAGATATGTTTATTATTGAAGTTTTTGTTCTTATAGTGTAAATGTAATACAGTTTAACTGCAAATGAGAATTATTCTGTTTTATAAAGTGAACACTTATAAAATGTACAGTTATTACAAAAATACTCTTTTGATAAGAAGACAAATATGACGTGTATTTAAAGGAAGAAATGCAGACATGATTGAGGATAGACCAAAAATGGGATTTAAAGGGAAATTGTTTGTTTTTGGTTTCATACAAACTTTAATAAGGCAATGTTTGGAAAATATGTGAGAATACATTGATGTGAAAACAGACCTTTGAAGAATATATGGCTTCATGTTATCCAAATGTGGATATAACCTGTGCTTAAATGCAAAACAGACAAAAGTAACAGGAAATAATTCATGATTGCAGATACAAAGTTAAAATGAAGTAAAAAAAAAAAAACAATCTGAGTGAATGGTGAATGAACAACTCTTGTCCTGTGTCACTGATTTCTCTGCAATATTTTTAATATTTCCAGAGCACTCCTATCAGAGGATTATCTATATATCTGCCAGCGGAGACCTAGCCGGGACCCGCTACAGATTCTTGGGGGCTCGTCCGGAATACTTCGGCACCACCTATTGGATTGGGAGCCGAGTGATGATAACGCTGACCAGCAACTAGCCTGTCCGGCTGTGGGGACTGCGATAGTGGACAAGTGGAGGCCTGCGTTCCAGAGCCGACTGCACCATCGCCGAACTGTGTTGCCAGCCGTGAGGGAGACGAGGAGCCATCATGTCGAGTGGTGGGAGGAAGAGTCTAGTGTGGGACATTAGGAAGAGCCTACTCATCTTGACAGCAGAGGAATTCCTTCGAGTCGCCAGAGCGGTGAATCCAGTGTCGGACGTGGACCAGTCAGAGCTTGTTGAGAGAGATCAGGAGGAATGCTACGATCACATCAACTCGTTCATGTACTGTACAGTAAGCAGTTACTTGAAACAGAGGATGGTTCAGTTGCTGATGTTAAAAGATACTATTGATGATATAGTAAAATGTCGTGATTTATGTCATTTCTAAATGTAAAGGGTGATTCTGAGTTACATACTGGGCAGAGTGGTGATAAATTTGACAATCTTGTTGATTTTGCTGAGGGTTCTGTTACTATGCGAACACCCCCTGAAATCACCACAGACACTCACCCGCAGAGTCGACACACACCTACTCTAGTCAGTACTTCATTGCCTATTGGTATTGCCTAACCAGATTCAGGCTCGGTTGAGGTTACAATGTTAAATATACCTGACACGTCGAACTCTGATTTGCTAAAAGCACTCGTTAGCTACGAGGAGCTTAGCAAGAAACTCATACAGTGTATGCCAGCACATGCGTCACTGTCACAGACATATATGCCCTCATCCTCAGTCCTGTTGAAGCAACTAGACAGAAACCCACCTGGTGAGCATGCCTCTCAGTCTGCTCGCGAGGGGATGGTGTCCTTAAGGGAACTCCATTACCTTTCACGGAGGGAGTTCAAAGTGCAAGGTGGGCAGATCGGTGATCAATCTTCAGATATCAGCTACAATAATGTCTGTAGGCAAATAGATGATGGAATCAAAGAAGGATTCTCCGACTCAGAGATTGTTTGTGGTGTGCTCAAAATCATAAGGCCAGGCATATTCAAAGAGATTCTCCCTCCCCAGTCACCACGTGTAGCTAAAGCTAGAGCTGTTGCTAGCCTGATTGGGAAAAAGGCCCTAATTCAGAGCTATCTAAATGGCTTAGCAGTCACTTCTTTGCTCAACTCTGGGTCCCAAGTCAGTATAGTCAGTCGTGCTTGGAAAGAAGAGTACTTACCTGACCTCAGTATTCACTCAGTTTCTGAAATCTTAGGGGGAGGAGGAACTGAAGGTTATTGCTGCAAATGGTAGTCTCATTCCCTATGATGGGTGGGTAGCTATTACAGTGAACTTGCCAGGGAATTTGGACCCCAACCTGTCTATTAGTGTTCCATTCCTCATCAGCAGCTACCCCATGGATAAACCATTGATTGGCTTTAATGTTTTAGAAGTGCTAATTTGTGGAAATCCAGAGAGACTAGTGCCAGTACTTGCTAGCCTTCTTAGCAATGCCATACCTGTTCCCAAAGAAACAGCTGAAGCTCTTATCAACTTTATTCAGACAGCAAAGCCAATTATGCAGCAGGGACGCTTAAGAAAAGGTACAAATGATATCGCGCTCCCAGCTGGTCAAGTGTTGTGGGTGAGGTGTCGGGTTCTATCAAACATGGATGCTTCTACCCGATTGGTGTTGTTCGAGACGGATGAAGACAGCCTACCATCTGGACAGTGGGAGACTTGAGGGTAAACCTCAGCCATCTGGGGGAAGAACAGCAAGAGGTTGCTAGAAAGATGCTTCATGAGGAGTCAAACACCTTTGCTAGGGATGGAAATGACCTTGGCTGTATCCCAAATTTGCAAATGGTGATCAACCTCAAAGATGATGTTCCTGTGCAGCATACTGGATCACGGTAAAGCTTACCACCAGGGGTTTATGGCAGGAGGGTCGCACCATCTCACTGCCTTTATCACTCCCTGGGGGCTTTACGAATGGGTAAGGATCCATTTGGACTTTCTAACGCACCTTCAGATTTTCAAAGAAGCATGGAGGAGATGTTAGGCTCTCTGAGAGACGAGTACTGCATCCCATACCTGGATGACCTACTTTGCTACTCCAGATCTTTCAGTGACCACGTGGAGGTGATTCGCAAGGTCCTCCAAGCACTGCAGCATCATGGAGTGAAGCTACGGGCAGAAAAGTGCAAGATGTTTCAGAAGGAGGTCCACTATGTTGGACGCTTGGTGTCGGCCGAGGGAGTTCGAATTGACCCCAAAGACCTAGAGGCAGTGATGGCTTTAAAAACCAAAATGCCCCAAACAGTTGGTGACCTCCGACGTGTTCTTGGCTTCCTGAGTTATTACCGCTCCTACATACAGGACTTTGCTAAAATAGCAAAGCCATTGTATGAGCTGCTCCAAGTTAAGTCCTCCATGCCGGATTCGTCACTTCCTGTTTGTTGCTGCCGCACTGTTTGAGCTAGAGCTCCGTCGAGCTGATTCCTAATTGCTTGTTTTTGTCTCTTAAAATCAAACTAATAACATATCACTCTTTCTTTTTCGGCGGGGGAACACATCCCCAACAATATTTTACAAAAAAAACACTCGGATTACCTTGATATCGATACTTTTATCCGACTTCCCGAACATTCGCTATTAGCTTTAGCCCGTTAGCATTAGTTGCGTGGCACACTAGCGTTTGTACTCTTCTCTCACTACATTATTGTTCATCTATTCTAATGGCGAGTGTATCGGATGCTTCTCTACCTTTGTGTTCAGGTGAGGACATGTTTGAGCTGCATGTTGGAACTGGAGGACATGGAGCGACAGATCCGGACCCTTCTCAAGAAGCAGGCCGAGCTACGCGAGCGGCAGACAGCGCTGAAAACTTCCCGTGCTGACGCTCACCGTTCCTCGGTAAGTTTACAGCGCGATATTAACACTCCTGCTTCCTCTACGCCGTGTTTTTCTCTGCACAGGGCCCGAGCTCCCAGAACGCGTTCATCCCAGCCCTCGTTCACTCCGGCGCCGTCTCACCAGGGACCTTGGGTGCTTCAGCAGCGGAAGACGCGAGCCACGTCCACGCTACCACAGCCAAAGGTAAGGTGCGCAGTCACTGTTTTCCTGGTGCTCGTGTTCTCGATGTCGCTGCGCAGGTTCCCGCAATCCTCAACAGTGCTGAGACCATCGGAGCTGTAGTGCTGCACGCGGGGGTGAACGACACCAGGCTGCGGCAGACAGAGGTGCTGAAGCAGGACTTCAGGAGCCTGATCAAGACGGTACGAGCCACATCGCCCGCGACGAGGATCATCGTGTCCGGACCGCTTCCGACGTACCGACGAGGACATGAAAGGTTCAGTAGATTATTTGCTTTAAATGAATGGTTGATGTCTTGGTGTAATGAACAGAAGCTGCTCTTTATAAATAATTGGAATCTTTTCTGGGAGCGTCCTAGGCTCTTCCATGCTGATGGCCTGCACCCCAGCAGAATCGGAGCTGATCTTCTGTCGGAGAACATCTCCAAGACGCTTTGCACCGTATGACTAGTAAGTCAAACCTCAAATCACAGTCTGTGTTCTGCCCAGTTAATTAATAGAAATGTGAGTGTAGTACAGTCTATAGAAACTGTCTATTCCCCGAATAGTGAGGTCTAACAATAAAAATAAAGCATCTAGAAAAAATATGATCGTGATCAAACCAGAAATTCGCAAAATTACTGAACAAAAACAATTTCTAAAGCTAGGGCTACTAAACATTAGATCACTGACACCTTAAGCGGTTATTATAAATGAAATGATCACAGATAATAGTCTTGATTTAATTTGCCTTACTGAAACATGGCTTAAACCAAATGATTATTTCGGTCTTAATGAGTCTTGTCCACCTGGCTACTGTTAAAAAAAATAAATGCCGTCTGATTGGCCGTGGCGGTGGTGTTGCAACAATCTATAGAGGTAATCTTAATGTTACTCAGAGAACAAACTATAGGTTTAATTCATTTGAAATTCTTATGCTAAATATTACACTCTCAGATAAAAGTAAAAAGTCGCTACTATCTCTTGCTTTGGCTACCGTTTCTAGACCTCCAGGGCCTTATGCTGATTTCCTAAAAGAGTTTGCAGACTTTCTCTCAGACCTTTTGGTCAACGTCGATAAAGCGCTGATTGTTGGAGAGTTTTACATTCATGTGGACAATACAAATGATGCGTTAGGGGCTGCGTTTACTGATTTACTAAACTCATTTGGGGTCAAACAAAACGTCACTGGACCCACTCACCGTTTTAATCATACACTAGATTTAATTATATCACATGGAATCAATCCAACCGATATAGAAATTCTACCGCAAAGTGATGACATCTCTGATCACTACCTTGTAACATGCATACTGCATACTGATGATATTTGTCAAATTGTTCCGCAATATCGACTAGGCAGAACAATTCTCCCGACAACTAGATAAATTCACAAATAGCCTGCCTGATCTGTCTCAGCTGCTCATCGTACCTAAACACACAAATGATCTTGAGAAAATAACTAGCAGCATGTGCACCAATTTCACTAGTACATTAGATACTGTTGCACCGATGAGATTAAAAAAGGTTAGAGAGATAAATGATGTACCTTGGTACAACAGTATTACGCGCGCTATCAAAAAAGAAACTCACAATCTAGAACGCAAATGGAGACAAACTCGTTTAGAGGTCTTCAGAATCGCGTGGAAAGAAAGTTTGTCTCGTTATAAAAAGACTCTAAAAGCAGCCACGGCCGAGCATCTCCACAAACTTATAGAAAATAACCAAAACAATCCACGGTTCTTGTTTAGTACAGTGGCTAGATTAACAAATAAACAGACATCACCAGAACAAAACATTTCATTACAATTTAGTAGTGATGACTTTATGAATTTCTTTACTGAGAAAATCGAAAGTATCAGAAATACAATTGTAAATGTACAACCTTTAACAGATTTTTATTATTCAGCCTCAATTATCGCCCCTCAAGAACAGTTGCAGTGCTTTACAACTATAGGACAGGAAGAGCTAAATAAACTTATCACTGCGTCTAAAACAACAACATGTTTACTAGATCCAATACCCACTAAACTACTGAAAGAATTGTTACCTGTAGCAGAAGAGCCTCTTCTCAATATTATCAACTCGTCTTTATCTCTAGGTCATGTCCCACGACCGTTCAAGCTAGCAGTTATTAAGCCTCTCATTAAGAGACCACAATTAGATCCAAATGTATTAGCAAATTACAGACCCATCTCAAATCTTCCATTTATGTCTAAAATACTAGAAAAAGTAGTGTCGGTCCAATTATGCTCCTTTTTGCAAAAAAAAACCGCTATCTATGATAAATTTCAGTCAGGATTCAGATCTCATCATAGCACAGAAACTGTGTTCGTTAAAATTACAAACGACTTCTAGCTTCTGACCAGGGCTATTTCTCAATACTAGTGTTACTTGATCTCAGTGCTGCGTTCGACACTATAGATCATAAAATACTTCTAGATCGACTACAAAATTACACTGGTATTCAGGGCCAGGCATTGCGGTGGTTTAGATCGTACCTATCAGACCGTCACAATTTTGTTTATATAAAAGGGGAAAAATCTAAGATCACGATAGTAAACTATGGAGTGCCGCAAGGATCAGTGTTAGGCCCTCTGCTATTTTCAATATACATGCTGCCACTCGGCAATATTATAAGAAAACATGGAATTAGTTTCCACTGCTATGCCGATGATACTCAGTTATATATTTCAACACAACCAGATGAAATCTCTAAATTATCCAATCTGACAGAATGTATTAAAGAAGTAAAACATTGGATGACTAGTAATTTTCACATTTGGCTCCGAAACTCTGGAATAGCCTTCCTGATAATGTTCGGGGCTCAGACTCGCTCACCCAGTTCAAATCTAGATTAAAGACACATCTCTTTAGCCAAGCATTCACATAATGCATCTCATAACAGATCAATTGCACATGATTATCTTTGCTTAATGTTATAAACAGCAGCTACGCTAATTATTATCCATTGGCTTTTCTGTTTTGCCTCGGGACACCCATCCCGAGGTGACTAGACAGGACTTCAGCTTCAGTTTGGATCCAGCCTCTTAAGAAGACCTCAGATGACCAACACCTATGAAGAGACGGCGCCAACTCCTGCGAGGACTTCAGAAGACGCAATCATCTGGATCAACATGCACATTGCACAATTTCTATATCCTAATTATTGTTAATGTAATTCATTTTTCAGGAGCTCATTGCTTCTACGTTCAGTTAAACTGCTAACAGTGATTGTAAATTAATTGCCTAAATTACTACATTATTTGCTAACTGCATTCTTTAAATTGTAATGTTGACATGCATTCTCTGTAAAGCTGCTTTGAAATGATATGTATCGTGAAAAGCGCTATACAAATAAATGTGAATTGAATTGAATTGAATGCCCCAACCCCTCCCACGTCACAGCAAGTCCAAGGGTCCACAACTCCCATCCAAAACACCCATCATATGGAAGGCTGAATCACCAATGTACCCAAGAAAGGCTCGTCAGTTTGCTGACCAACCCCCCGTCCTCACATACCCTAACTTTGAGGAGCCATTCATCCTACACACGGATGCATCGGAGAAAGGGCTCGGCGCAATCCTCTATCAGCTACAGTGTGGAAAAATGCGAGTCATCGGAAATGGATCACGAACTCTGACACCTGCTGAAAGGAACTACCAACTACACAGCGGAAAACTTGAGTTCCTTGCTCTGGTGGGCAGCGTGTGAGAAATTTAGAGACTATCTCTTCTATGCTCCACATTTCACCATCTACACTGATAACAAATCCACTGACCTACGTCATGAGCACTGCGAAACTCAATGCAGTTGGACATCGCTGCGTCGGAGAATTGTCAGAGTTCCACTTCAATATTAAATACAGACCTGGAAAAAACAACATAGATGCCGACACGCTCTCACGCATCCCGCTCGATATTGACAACTATGTGGCGAAATGCACAGAGGAGCTGTCTCAGGATGTGCTGCATGTGACTTGGGAAGGGAGTAGAGCAGCCCAGAAGAAAGATGTAGCATGGATAGCTGCACTTTACACCTCCTCTGCTGATGTGATACCACAGCCTCATTCACTCTTGCCCGAAATAAGCCACAAAGAGCTGGCAAAAGCCCAACGAGAGGACCCTGGAATAGGGGAAATAATGACATTAAAAGGAGGTAAATAATGTTCTCACTGATGAGGTCAGAAGGTCAGTGAGTGGGCTCACTCAAAAGCTCCTTCATGAGTGGAGTCAACTACATTTGGAGAATGGAGTCCTGTACCGCCAAACACAAGAGAGAAAACAGTTAGTCCTACCCACCAAGTACAGGTCAGTTGCCCTAAAACATCTTCATGACAACATGGGGCACGTTGGCACAGAACGTGTGCTCCTTCTCGCCAGGGAACGTTTCTATTGGCCACAGACAAAGAGATGCATAAAGGAGTATGTCACAAGAAAATGCAGTTGTATAAAACAAAAGAAACCCACCACACACATACGCGCGCCAATGGGTGGCCTGATTTCTGCTTCCCCTCTTGATTTGGTTTGCATAGACTACTTACATCTGGAGAAAAGCAAAGGAGGATATAAGTACATTCTAGTGGTAATAGACCATTTTACCAGATATTGCGTGGCTTATCAGTGAACTACGGCTCTGTCTATTAAATGCTGCTCCATTTGAAAGCAGGTGATGGCGATTTAGCGGCAATCAGGGAACCGGCTTTACTGACGAAATGCGCGCGATAAAAGCATTCCATATATCGCCCAGCCCTAGTCTGTCATCAAGTGCAAAGAATAAGTCCTACTATGATCAAAAGGTGAGGGGCGTGGTCCTCAAACCAGGAGATCGAGCACTGGTTCGAAACATGGGTGAGCGTGGTGGACCCGGTAAGCTACACTCATACTGGGAGAAGAGGATCTATGTGGTGAAGGAGCAAATCTCAGATAATCCGTTATATGTCATTCATCCTGAGGGAGACCCAAATGCAAGGAACAGAACCATACACAGAAACTTGCTGCTGTTAGTGAATGACTTACCTGTTGAGAACCCAGCACAGCCAGCTGACTTGGTTGTAACACCCCGTCAGAGGCAAAAGCAGCCTCAACAGAGGGTAAACTCTGCTGACAAGGATGGAATATTGGACACTGATGACGAGGATGAGTGGACAAGAGGTTATTGACTGAGAACACCTGTAGTCAGGATGGGAAATGATCAAGTTGGACATGACAGATCAGCGACCTCAGGGAGAGAGCAAAGTCTGGTGTCAAACTCATCTCCCACAACAGTGCCTGGTCTGACTCACAAAGAATGTCCAGGTACATTACTGACGAGGGAACCTGAACTGATGGACGCATACTTACCAGATGGACGAGAGACACCTGAAAGACACAACACACATACGGGTGAGACAAACCTACCTGAAAGTGAGCCCGAACAAGACACTCCTGAAAAAGAGGATAAACAAAACTCAATGGACAGAGAAGTAGAATTAGTGGGAGAGGAATCACAGAGAAGTGAACAATCTGATATTACTTACCTTCCTCAGCCTGGAGAAGATGAGCAAAATGAACATACTGAACAAGTACGGGAGGAAAGACCGAGTTATCCCCCTATGATGACTTGGCCTGCAGAAGAAACACATAGAGAGGTTAGGAGGTCGACCAGAGAGAGAAGGCCGAGACCAGTGTTCACTTATGAGTCATTAGGCCAACCTTCCATACAAACCCATGTAGATTCTATTTCCTCACATATTACCTTGCCTCCCTTACCATTCCATACCATGCCACACATAACCAGACAGTTTATCCTGCCTACGCCTTGCACACCACAAATGTACGTGCCTTAAACATATTACATGCCAGTCACCACACACGTTTATTAGAGGAAAAAAATAGAGGGTTTTTTTTTTTGTTGTAACAAATGTCGGGACCCATTTTTGTTTGTCGGGGTGGATGTGACACTCACAAAATAAGTTTTGTTGAGATTATTACTTTTTGTTTCCTTTCCTTTTATTGCAATAGTATTTTATTTTATTCTGATTTATATAATTGAATACTAATGAGAGATCACAGAAAAGCACATAATGACATGTATTTCATAAAATGGACACAGGGTGGCAGTAACCGCAAGCAGCATCCACTGGAACATTTAGCGATGCGCAGAGCAAGATGAGCTCATAATCCGAGTGAATGGAGAATGAGCAACTGTTGTCCTGCGTCACTGATTTCTCTGCAATATTTGTAATATTTCCAAGTTAGTTACACACCTTTTATGTGACTACAGATGTTTATAAGCTAATATGAATCCCTGGTGATGTGTGCTCTGTAAGTTAAAAGTATGTCAAATGTGTAAACAGTTAAGTTTGTAAGTACGCAGTTGAGAGAATGGCGGCCAACGTCCGCAGATTGTTTATTTTATTTGTTCCTTATGGCTCCGGGGCATATGTGGGTTATTTGAAAAACAGATATGTGTGTAGTAGAATTTTAAAAGGGTAAAAAGTTAATGTGAATGTGCATCATAAGACCAGTTACGGCTGCGGCCTTGTTTAAGGGCGTATGCACGTTAATATTACAATGATACAGATTCAGTGCATGGAACCGAGCGCCATGTTATGAGGCAGATATGTTTATTATTGAAGTTTGTGTTCTTATAGTGTAAATGTAATACAGTTTAACTGCAAAATGAGAATTATTCTGTTTTATAAAGTGAACACTTATAAAATGTACAGTTATTACAAAAATACTCTTTTGATAAGATGACAAAGATGACATGTATTTAAAGGAAGAAATGCAGACATGATTGAGGATAGACCAAAAATGGGATTTAAAGGGAAAATGTTTGTTTTTGGTTTCATACAAACTTTAATAAGGCAATGTTTGGAAAATATGTGACCCGTCACGGAAACCAGGGACACAAGTCGGCAGCACAACTATTGAGCAAACTGAGAAAGAAGCATTTTTTTTTTTTTTTTTTTTCTTCAAAATTGGTGATTTTCGTTTTTTTTTGCAGAATCTGTTAGTTGAGATCATGAAGAAGCATCTCCGTGTTTTAGATAGCAGTATTGGTTTATTTAAAAGCATACATTTTGAGGTTGAAATTGGCTGGTTTTTCAGAGATTCTATCTCGCAGTAGGGGTGTGTCATTGTCTGTTTGCTTTTGTTTCTTTTGTTATTGCCGCCGCCCTCCAAGGGAAGCGTGGCTACTTATTTATGCAGCCCTCTGGCCGGCTCTAGCTGATATCAAAATTTAATGAAGATGGACGCTGCAAAGAATATCGCAGACGAGCTGAACCGTGGCCGTTACACCGAAAACAGTTTTAGTTTTTTTGTTTGAGTCTCTGTTGAGGTTGTGCTTGATACTCATCAACAGTCATTCATTTCTCTGTGGTTAGGGAATCACCAGGGGCGGATCTAGAAAATTATTTATTGGGTGGCAAAGGGGTGGCATGAGGTCTATGAGGGGTGGCAACACATGCATCGCTTTTGGAGATTTTTGGCCTGACATACACAACTGTGTTCACAAACAATGCATTACCACAAAGTAGTCCTATATACCGTTTAAAATTAAAAATAAATAACACGATTTCATCATGAGATTTTCATTTCATCATGGCACCAAGTACAGGCACTATATGAAAAACATCAACAGATTTAAAATGAATCTGAGCTTGTATCACTAAAGGAGATGAGCAGTTTTATTAATATTACACAGGCTTCTTCAATGGTATGAATCACATGTTTTAGTGCAAGTTAAAGAACAACAAACACTTGTTTTTTGCAAACAATTTTTGAGTTTCTGTTATTAGCAGAGGTGAGAATGTCTGTGTGTTTTCACTCAGACCATCTTATCAACCACATACTCTAGCAACACCCCAGCAATTGCAGCAAGAGCCTAGCAACCACCCAGAATCTCCTAGCAACACTTTAGCAATCACCCAGAACATCCATATTCTATATCTATATTCTAACATATATCTATATTCTAACATCACCAAACTATTTATGTTTTTTAAACAAGAATAAGTTTATTTAAGTTGGATTTATGACAAGCCAGCACAAATTTGTCTTTCAAACTTTTCAATCTAGTTGAAATTAAACAATTCAACATTTTCTCACAACTATAAACACAATCACAAAACTATGCACCAACTTGTACAAACCTCAAACTTCCAGGCCAAAATAAAATTTTCTAGTCAAAAACTTATTCTTGTATCACAAAATCAAACTTTGGCCTCTGTGTAACAAATACACAGACCACTGCACTGCCCAGTGAACACTAATGAGATCAATTCATATTACACTGTAACAAAAATACCTCTTACTGGGATTCAGGAATTATTTTGCAGCTCACTTTCTACTACACTATACAAAAAATAAATTTACAGATACAGTAAAATACAGCAATGATTTTTTTCTTTCTTTTTTTTTCATTTTACTATTGTAAATTGATCTGGCAGTAGATATGTATGAACTTGTATGCACCACAATACAGTATACTGTCAATTACAGTAAAACTAAATTCAGCATCCTCTGCACATTTGGCCAAATTTTATTACAGTATATAAAGTACTATAGCAGTGTATTGGTCTTCTGACACAAGACTATATCCCTAGGCAATCATTTCTCAGTTCTGCAAAATACAGTACAAATGGCTACAGAGAAAATTGACAATCACAAGTTTGAGGGTGTACAACTTGCTCCAGTTTACTGTACCTGAAATGTCAACACTGTACTGAAATTTCAAAAAAGTTGGTGATAGACAATTTTGGTTTCTTGTTTTTGTGCCTTTGGAATTTGTCAAGTTTTTTGTTTTGTTTTTTTCTTTTCAAATTTACATTCACTGTAATGCTGGAGAAAGATTTTAGAAGAAACCTTTTGGTCCTGTTTAATGTTCGTGCTAGTAAAGGTTTCAGAGCTTATAAGTAACTAGGTTTGATAACACTTTACAATAAGGTCTCATTTGTTAACATCAATTAATATATTAGACAACATGATCTAACTATGTGCATTAACTTTTTACAGTATTTATTCATCTTTTGTTAACATTAGGTAATAAAAAATATATTTTTTTCAAGTTAGTTAATAAAATGTATAGTCATTGTTTATGTTAGTTACAAAAGTTACATAAGTAAATGTTAAAATGAATATTAACCAGGATTAATAAATGCTTTGAAGTATTTTTCATTCATAGTTCATGTTAACTAAAATAGTTAACTAATAAAAAGTTATTGTAAAGTGTTACCCAAAGTTTTGAATCTTTTCTTTTCTTTACAATTTGTTTGTATACATTTTTGTTTGTATCTTATTTATCATCTTATAGATCATACCGAATGATTTTATCTGAAATGTAAAAATGCAGAAAGTGATGGGTAGGTTTTAGATACCTTTGTATGTGAGGGAGAAAATGATAGTGCATATAAGCCTCTTTGTCCTCCAGACTCTTTCTATATGAGAGTTAAAGTGTTGTAATTGTTTGTGTTTGTATAGTGTTTCTTGGGTTTTTCTTGTGCATCAACAAAAAAGTTTTTTGTGTATTTGTTTTAGAGATTGTTTTGTCAATAAATGTAGAGGGTTTCAATTTGCATTTGTGTTGATTGCAATATTTTGAAATATACTAAATTGTAACTTCATTATTATATGTAACTATAAATAATGTAATAACAAATGTAAATAATGTAATTAGAAATGTATTAAATGATATAACAGTGTACATGTAAATTACATTGAAGTATATTTTAGTTCACATTAATTGCTTGTCAGTACATTCGGAAGTACACTTTTACCATATTTCAAAGTACATAAAAAATTGTATTAAAGTCGCACTTAAGTAGTTTTAAAAAAATCACTCAACTTTCAACTTATTGCATTTAATATGAACTTAATCTGTGATACATTTAAAATTAATTACAAATAGAATGCACTTAAGCGGCTGAAAACATTACATTTAATTCACACTTAAGTGTATTAATAACTGATATTAAAATATATTTTATTTCACATTAATTGCTTGTCAGTACATTAAGCAGTGCACTTCAACTATATTTTAAACATACTAGACGTAATTATGAAGGTTATCATAAAGTTGTATTAAAGTACCACTTAAGTTGTTAAAAAAAATCATTCAAAAGTTCAACTTATTGCATTTAATATGAACTTAATCTGTGATACATTTGAAATTAATTACAAATAGAATGCACTTAAGCGGCTGAAAACATTACATTTAATTCACACTTAAGTGTGTTCTTTTTAAGTATATTATTTGTGCAATAAGTACACTTTATAAAAGTATACTAAAGTGCACTTTTTTTTCACAAGGGAATAATAACAACATCATATATGGTCAGTCTAATCTTAAGGCCTTAGCGACATTTAATTTGCAAAGATCTTGAGTTTTCGCTGAAGGGCGTGTCCGTGGCAGCCTGACAAATTCTGATGTTTCGCCATGAATGATGAATTTGTTGTAACTCAAGCATACAATGTCCGATCTGCTCCAAACTTCACATGTGTAATAAGAGTCCTGGCCTAAAGACATCTATATGCCAATATTCAGTTAGTCAAAGCGCCACCTGCTGGCAACAGGAAATGGTATGCTTTACACTTTAGTTCACTCTCAGAAAAACATTTTAATATGCCATGATGTTCCAAACATACTAGAAATATGTTAAACCATGAAATACTTGGCTAAGTGCTAATGTATGCGATTAAAGCCAAGAAACAGATACTGATGCACTATGTTTTATACACATCTTAAGAGATATGGTGGACATTCATAGGCCTATTAAATTTGCATAATTTTCCTATGTTTTTACATCATGAAAATCTATAAGACTTTAGTTATATGTGGGACATATATGACATAGGATTGAAAATACATAAATATTATGCAATTTGTATATATGGTTTTTGCAGCATATGTCCCTTATAATATTCTGTTGGAACATATACGAATCACATATGTTTTCAACAAAACTTTTCCATATGGGAACACGGACAAGGGAAGTTTCTTTTTTATTATTCTTATTTTATTTATTTACTTTTTTTTTTGTAATAATTTGTAATCAGTGACAGACAGTACATCATGACAATCATTTAGGCCTCAATGAATCCACAGTCCTGTAGAACTTTAGAAACAGCAGGTATAAGATCTTTGGCATAGTCCCACAGATGATCATCTCTTATAATGTTTGTATTTGGGGGATATTTAAAGTATTTCAAGTGGTACATGCGAGCGATGGAGTTGCTCACCCTTACTGTGGTGAATCCAGAATGCACATTTTCCAGCAGTCCATGTACAGTAGCCTTCAGAACTAGCCGAGGATTTACTATAACCTTGAAATTGATTAGGGGGTCAGTGGGTATTCGCTCTATATAATTTAAAATATTCCATCCTGTTACCTTTTTCCATTTGTCTTGCTCGTAATTCGTATAAGCTTTTGCAGTGAAAGGGAATACATTATTATCAAACCTAAAGCCCACAGTAGTGCCGTCCATCTTCTCAAGCTCAGGCAACAGCTCCGGCCAGGTTTTCACCTTGAGAGGCAGAATGAGCTCATCTATGTCATGTAGAGCCACATAGTGACTTTGGTACATGTAACGATAAATACAGTCATTAAGTGCAGGAATTTGCCCATAATAATGCAGCTGACCTGAAGATAAATCTTTCCTCCAGCCACTAGACACTTCGATGTGATTTTTAATGGTCCATGGGATGATCTCCACAAAACCTCTTTTCACATAGTAGTCCAGAACCTTCTGTGTGTCTGAATCACAGTTGGTTTTATATATCACCACCCTTTGAGCACCAAGCAGTCTGAACATCTCCAATGACTCGACTAAATTCAACACATTCTTGTAGTCAAACATGACAGAGATGCAGACTGTAAATTCATATGGGAAGACTGCTGGAACGTCTCTGTTTCTAACAGGTAGGAAGGATGTTATGCTCTCCGAGATCTCTCTGGCTGTTATTGCAACATGCGTTGGTATCAAACACGGGCTATTGATGTGACACGTGATGGTAGCAGTGCCGTACTCAAAACCAAAGTGGTCAGAATGAATTGTGTATTCTGCTGGTGAGGTCACGTTCCTCCCATCACAGCACATCACACAGCTGTATTCCACCTGCTCTTCACGGAGAACAATGGCAATCGTCTTTATCCGTTTCTCTCCAAAGCGATAATCCATATAAGAGCCAGTCACATATGTGTGAAGGTTCCCGACTTTAATCACAGGACCGTCCTTCACTTGAACACCACATGCTTTTGGAGCTGGAGGACTGGTGGATGTGTGGTTAACGTGTGGTGTTTGGACGGATGGTAAATGTGTGCTTGGAGGAGGATTTGGCACGTCAGAGTCTTTACTCTCCTTGTTTTGCATGATAAGTTTGGCATTATGTACTTTAAATTTGGCATTAGATGTTTTAAAGTAATCTTGCATATAAAAAAAGATGATAAAGACAAACACAAATAAAATGGCACAAAAATAAAAGATCTTCAGTGCACAGATCCTCTTGTTAAAAGCCTTTGCTTCTGATTCACTCTTCAGTCGGTTATATTTCACATCACATTTCCCTAGGGAAAAGAGAGAAAAAACACATTTTATTGTTGTCTCTAATAAAGCTTTTGACTTCAATGAACAAATGCACTTGTGATTGGGATGTGAACTCTGGTCTCCTGCACATCCACAACACAAGAAGTCAGACAAAAAAAAAATAAATAAAAAAATAATGCAGCTTGTTTTACTTTTATAAAATGAGCTGAAGCAATTGGTGAACATAATTGGTGAACATTTCGTCACAATTTAATTTAATTGAGTTCAATCCACTTTCATAAGTAACTTAGTCCATTTGTGTTGTGACTTCATGAATATTGTTTTTTGCATTAACTAAAACCGAGCAGTGAATTTGCATTGCAACTGGGAGAGTAAATGTTGAAATTGGGTGTTATTTTATGCATTGTTGAGAGAAGAGAAAGACTTGTTAGTGTTTTATTGTTCAGTTATGTATTTTATCTTGACATTTAAGCCTTGTGTTATGTTGCGGGTCAATTTGAACCATTTTGATTTTTGAGTTTACTTAATTGCTGGTTACCCTTTGGGTTTTTTGGGGGGTTTTTTTCTTGTAATTTTGTGACTTTTTCTCATTTAGGGTCATAAACATGCATGCAAATTTTCAACACTCAGATGTGTTTTGACATATTCACACAAAATGACTGTAACATTCGTGATGTTCGCATGTATACATATATATTATGTTTGTTTTTAACTACCCTTGTGAAGGTATATCCCACTTATTCCCACTTATATCAATACAGAAAAATATTGTGTCAGCCAATAGGTAAAAAAAATAGCTATCATTTCTTTTTTCAATCTATCTGAAATATTATCTAAGCTATGTTGTTTTTTCCTATTTAGGGTCATTAACATGCATGCAAAGTTTCAACATTCTGATGTGTTGTGAAATGTGCATACAGAAATTGTATACGTTATTTCTGTTCGTGGGACAATTTGACCCATATAGACAGCCATTTAAAAGCAGCTAGACCCAAAACACTCCTGTGTTGTTTGTCACAGCTCTTCAACTCTAGTCCAGAATTGCCAGTGTCTTACTGAGTTTAACAACTATTTATTTTCAGCTTGTGAAAATATAAAAGTTATTTTACCTGTTAATTGTCTGTCCCACTTTTTGAGCATAGATATGAAAATGACTTTTCCAACATAAATTGTTAAAAATCTTGAATACTTCAGAGCACAGACTTAAGTTTGGTATTTTTTTAAAGGAGAAACGTCATAGATTATCGTAGAATTAAAAAAAAAAAAAGTTGTAAAAGTAAAGTTTTAAAAAAGTCATAGTTAAAATTTTAAATCTAAAAATATATATTGTTTTATATTTTATATAAAATATGTATTTTACAAAACATGTTCAACTCTAAAACTTCAAGAAAATCAAAGCTAAATAACTGAACTAGTACTGTGCCAAATTTTAGGTTGATATCTCAAAAAAACAACTTTCAGTATGATTTTTTTGTGCAGTACCAAACTTTTTCACCAGATGACATCCAGACTCCACCGGTGACCATTTAAGGACTCTTCGATTCCATATATCATTTGAG
Organism: Chanodichthys erythropterus; assembly: GCF_024489055.1. Classification (NCBI taxonomy): domain Eukaryota; kingdom Metazoa; phylum Chordata; class Actinopteri; order Cypriniformes; family Xenocyprididae; genus Chanodichthys; species Chanodichthys erythropterus. Next base: position 2,190,528 of record NC_090227.1, on the reverse strand, counting down.
TGATCTGAACCATATATTTCCATAATTTTCATAATATTTGTGAAGTAGGCATCCTATTCAAAGAAGTTTGGGAAGTAATGTTAATTTTTGATTTAAATTGAATCCCTAAAACATATAAAAAAACATTTGGCACCACATCACAAATGAAGAATCTATCGCTATTTCTTTATTGGTCGGTCATTTTTTTTGAACATCAGTCACCAAATATCAAGACTAGAGTCTGAAAGCCTTCAAATGATATATAGTTTGTCAAGATTACTTTAGGTTTAGACTAAGATAATATTGTTATAAATGTGTAATGGCGAATGTCCCATGTGGGACACTGAAATCGAACAGAGCACGAGGGTTAAAAGAGTACTAGAGTTTGTGGTTGGGTTGTGGGATTATTAGTAGATGATTTTTAGGTTTGTTTGTTGCTTTGTGAGAAGTCAGCATGAGATTGAACTGGATGCGTCTTGTTTTTTTATGAAATGTTGCTGTGTTTGTTTATTATAAATGATTTGTCTGTGCAGATCATTCTTTCAAGATCAAAAAAAAAAAAAAAAAAAAAAAGTGTCCTTGTAATCAAAAACATTAACTTCTCCTTTCTCTTGCAGCGACATCTCTTCTCTGATGACAAGGGCGGGGCAACCTGCCACTCACATGAGATCCACCAATAGCAAACCACAACAATCCAACCATCCAATCATGCTATGTTCACACCATGTCGTAACTATCGTAATTAAGGGATGGCAATACTCTATACGGAGCTGTTCATGTCTTCAGACTCAGATTTCTATCAATACTATCAACGCTAAAATGAATCTGCAGCAGTCAGGTCAGTGCTCTTTAAGTGGTTTACCTTCATTATTATTGTAATGTTATGTGCTTTTGTTATGACCCACTCGTTATAAGCCGCAACATAAAAGAGGGATTAGACCACGAAATCAAATTTCCAGAAAAAGTCACCCCTGAGGAATGTTCCCCAGAGAGTGTCTGTCCTCTAGGAATACAACACCATTTTTATATGGTTGGTAATTACATTTACATTTGCATTTAGTCATTTAGCAGACGCTTATCCAAAGCGAATTACAAATGAGAATAGTAGAATCAATCAAATCAACATGAGAACAACAGTACATAAGTGCAGTTATGACAGTGCTCGTAGCAAGGATTTTTTTTTTTTTAATCACAATACACAAATAGATGGAAGGAAAATAGAAATCAAGGTAAGTGCTACTATTACTGGGTCAAGTAATGGCGAAAAAGATACATCTTTAGTATTTTTTGAAAATGGCTAAAGATTCAGCTGCTCGGATAGAGCGTGGCAGGTCATTCCGCCAGCCAGGAATAGACCCAGAGAAGGTCCATGAGAGGGATTTTGTGCCCCTTTGTGATGGCACCACAAGGTGCCGTTCACTTGCAGAACGCAAGTTTCTAGAGGGCCCATAAGTCTGAAGTAGTGTAGGCAAACACCAGAGCCTTAAATTGGATGCGAGCAGCTACTGGCAGCCAATGCAGACTGATGAAGAGAGGAGTGACGTGCGCTCTTTTCGGTTTGTTGAAGACCAGTCTTGCTGCAGCGTTCTGGATTATTTTTAGAGGCTTTACAGTACATGCTGGAAGGCCAGCCAAGAGAGCATTACAGTAGTCTAGTCTGGATAGAACAAGAGCTTGGACAAGAATTTGTGTGGAATGTTCAGATAGGAAGGGTCTAATCTTCCTGATGTTGTACAAGGCAAATCTGCAGGACCGGCCGTTGTCGCAACATGATCTGTGAAGCTTAAAGAATCATCCATCACCACTCCAAGGTTCCTAGCTGTCCTGGAAGGAGTAATGGTTGATGACCCAAGTTGAATTGAAAGGTTATGACGAAGTGTTGGGTTGACACCGATCACAAGTAGTTGGTGGTGGTCCTTCATCCAGGCAGAAATGGCTGTCAGGCAGGCTGCAATGCGACCAGCAACCGTTGGATCATCTGGTTAGAATGAGAGGTAGAGTTGTGTGTCATCAGCGTAACGGTGATAGGAGAAATCATGCTCCTGAATGACAGATCCTAGTGATGACATGTAGATGGAGAAGAGAAGTGGTCCAAGCACTGAGCCCTGAGGTACCCCAGTAGCAAGATGATGTGACTTGGACACCTCACCTCTCCAAGATACCCTGAAGGACCTACCTGAGAGGTAAGACTCGAACCACTGGAGTGCGGTTCCCGAGATGCCCTTCGACATGAGTGTTGACAGGAGGATCTGGTGGTTAACTGTGTCAAAAGCAGCAGACAGATCCAGCAAGATGAGTACTGATGATTTTGAAGTTGCTCGTGCCAGTCTCAGGGCTTCAGTGACTGAGAGCAAGGCAGTCTCGGTTGAGTGGCCACTCTTGAAACCAGACTGGTGGTCATCAAGGAGGTTGTTCTGTGTGAGATAAGTAGACAGTTGATTGAATACAACTCTTTCAAGTGTCTTAGCAATGAAGGGAAGAAGGTATCGTGGTCTGTAGTTTTCCAAAAGTGCTGGATTCAGAGTGTTTTTTTAGCAGTGTGGTATCCCTAGCCTGCTTAAAAGCTGTGGGAAATGTTCCAGTGTGAAGGGAAGAATTGGTAATGTGAGTGAGTGCAGGTAGAATTGAGGAGGAGATGGCCTGAAGAAGATGAGTGGGGATAGGGTCTAGCGGACAGGTAGTAGGGTGATTGGAAAGGATGAGTTTTGAAACGTCTGCCTCCGAAAGCATGGAGAAGGAGGAGAGAGTTTGTGCGTTTTCCATTAAGATGTTATTGTCAGTGTGTGGTGTGGACTCGCCGCTGATGGTTGTTATTTTATGTGTGAAGAATGTGGCAAAGTCATCAGCTGTAAGAGTTGATGTGAATTTAGTGCCTTTCTGTGTTGTGCGGCCCAAGATAGCGTTGTGTGCCACACTGTCAGTGGATTGCAGCACTTGTTGTCCAGGGACATTGGTGCTTGGTACGAATGCTTATATTGGGCTGAGCTATCTGTCCAGCTTCTCTCAAGGAAAAAACATAATTTAAGAATTAGATTGGCTCTGATTTAATTTGAAACTCATCTGCACCCTATTCTTCTACCCTCTCCTCCCTCCTCTTACACCTTGCTCTTCTCTTTCCTTCTGTCCATGTCGTCTTACATTTTCTTCTCTTGCTCTTTCAAGTCACTTGTATTTATATAGTGCTTTCTGCAATGCAGATTCTGTCAAAGCAGCTTTACAGTGATAACTGGTACATTATTTTGGCTGCACAGCAGTTCTAAAAGAATAGTGCAAATGCAGGCAGATCAAAGCACTGTTGAATAACAAATGTCAAGTGTAGCTCTTTCCACTAATACTTTTGCCTTCCATTCTACCATATCTTCTCCATCTACTCCAGCCTTCTCGTCTTCCTACATCCTCATGTCTTCTTACTTCTCCTACATCCTTCTTGCTCCATCTCCTTTTCCCATCTCTTTCTACCTCTTCCACTGCTCCTCTCCCTCTCAGTATTACCCTTCCTCTGTCCTCTTCAAAACCTCTCACTCTTACATCTCTTCCTTTTCCCAGTCTTCTTCTTTGTTGTTGTTGATTTTCTTTCCCCTTTTATAGTTTTTGTAATTTGGATGGCTGTGTAAACAATTAGGAAATTTGCATTTCTTGTGTTGTGTATATTAATAACTTGGATACGGATATACAGTCAAACCAAAATTTATTCAGACACCTTGAAAATTTCATTCATTAATACAGTTTAATCACTGTAATTTAAAAAAAAAAAAAAGTAATAAAATATGACACGATCTCGGAGTTAAACTGTGTCAGAAAATAATTATCTTAATTATGTCAGATAACACTTTATTAAAACATGGTCAGGTCAAAGTGTCTGAATAATTATTGGTTCCAAATCTTTATCAATTTTACTGGTAGTCCACTATATGAAGAATTTTTGGGTATAATATGTCACAGTTTACTTTATTTTGCTATACTCACTTACATAAATGAGCTATAGTGTCCTGCACCCACTAGTAAAAATATATAAAAAATGTCTGAATACTTTTTGGTTTGACTGTATATTTGAGGCCAATTGAGATTAAGTACAACTGAGATTTTAACAAATAAGTTTTGTTTGTTGTGTTTGGAAAAATGGTGCTACTACTACTGAAAAAGACTATTGTGAAAACATTTGGGAATTTTGTGCACAGTGTTTTGAGAAAATGATGCATGTGCAAATTTACAACCTTTTTAGGACAATTACAAAGTGTGCAGATTACTGTTACAGTTTTTCTCAAATGCTAAAACACTAAAACCCATTGGCTGAACAAAGTTCTCAGTTGCCGGACCACATTTAGCTAATAGTGCAGTATGTTGTCAATACCTTAAACCAGTGGTTCTCAAACTTTTTAGCGTGAAGTACCCCCTGAAGGGATTCCCATCCTTCTGCGTACCCCCTCTCTTCCACTTCGACTGCAGTCACACCTTTTCCATTAAGGGACAATATTTGCCCCCTAAATTGATTTTCCAGTGCATATTTTTACGTTTATGAATAACTTTATAAAATAAATAATGTTTTAAATAAAAAATGTTTACAGTTTTTCTCAGTCGCTTTGGTACATTTCTCAGATCAGAATTGAAATTCTCAAAACTACCTGTTCAATTCTCACATCATTGTGTCACTTGTGCACATCAAAAAAGCAGTTTCTCATTTCTTTGAACAAGTTGTAAATGCTTTGGTGCATCCATGCAAATGATTATGTACAATTCTCTGTTGTTTCCTACATTATCAGTTGCTTATGTCATGTTGATCAAAATGTATTATATTGGGTCTCTGTTGAATAGTCTCACCCCCCACAACATTTAGGCACAAGCTCAAGCATAAGTCTTTACATGCAAAATGGTTGAACAAGTTATCATAATATGTCAAGCATATTTCTATACTTTCTATATTTCCATTAGACTTTTTTCTAAATCTGTCCTGAATTGGTAAATTGCTCCCAGGTGAATCTTGACGACATGACATGACTCAATAAGGACATGACTCAATGACATGTTCTGTCAATAAAATACAGTACAAACAGTAAGAGGGTAAATTTGAATCTTTTCCATTCTCTTGCAATTACACTCACACATACACTAAGATGTAACTTATAATTGACAATAATTGTCATCAAAACTTTAGCCATAGTTTCCATCAGAACGTCCCTCCAGAGTAAACGGTTATATTGAGAACATGACTAAACAATTTGACTGTCTTATCCGTACACAATGACACAAGGACTTGTCATTCTGATGGCACTGACATGTTCATTGACACAGATATTTACTTTTGAGAGATGAACTAAGGATTTTTAGTAAGAGAGTGGCTTTTGCAGGTTATCCATGGTGTTTAGCTATTTGTACAAATTGTTTTGAGAAATGCACTTACTGTTTTGCAAATTGTGAGTTTGATTCGAGAAATGTACCAAAGCGACTGAGAAAAACTGTAATAGAGGAATATGCAATGATGGTAAAACGAAGTGATACTTTTAAATATTAAACTAAAACTGCCAGTAGGTGGCAGCAAGTCACTGTTTTTATGAGTGAGTCATCGAGTCATTCATTTAGTAAGGAAGCAAGTGGCTGTGAATAAATCATTGAATCATTGACTCACGATTCGTTCAAAGCCGCATTCGTGTGTTGTAGTTCTGCTCTGGTTTTCGTTAGAAATATTTGTTTCGTTGCAAAATAGATTAAATAATGACAGTAGTGTGTTTAAAATGTACGTTTTGTTTTTTGGCCTGTTGTATAATAATGCACGTTTGCAGTCATGTGGATATTTGGGTACAATTGCATTCTTCCTCGTTACCAACATTAAATACAAAAACTCACACAAGGTATGTTTTTGTATCGAAGAAAGTTTGAGTCTTAAATTGATATAAATCCACTATCTGTGTCTATATTTGTTCTTCATGCAAGTGCTAAATCCGCCCTTTTACAAAGGTGCATTGTCGAGAACGGCAGTAATTTAGCGCGATTTAAGGCAGCAGATTCGGCACGCAATCTATCATATGCATGCTGCTTCTGTGGATGCAGTCATTTTAGACTGCAAAACATGTGGTAATTTGATTAAATGTAATGGATTTACGGCATTTTGCCAGTTAGAAATACATGCTCGGTTTTAATATTATTTTAAGGTATGGTAAAGTACTCCGCATTTTGTTCACATACCCCCTTTTGTCACCTCATGTACCCACAGGGGTACGTGTACCCCAGTTTGAGAAACACTGCCTTAAACCATTTCACATGGTAAAACACAATTTTCAGATCTCACTTAGACTTTTCAGCAAAACTCTAACACATTCACATTCTCAAAACACATTCTGCACTCTAATGCACATGCCATCCATACTAGTAAACACAATGGGCAACAATCAAATACAAATAGAGAACACATGTCATTGATTGAACACAACCACTCAAAATTGATGTAACCTGTTTCAAATGATGTGACAACCAATATAAGCCAGTTCAGAGAGCAAACAGGTTGTTGAAGGTGGGAAGGAGAAAGTCTGAGAATGGATAGAAGAAACAATGTGAGAGGACGAGGACCAGTGCGTACAGTCAGGTCAATAAATATTGGGACATCGACACAATTCTAATATTTTTGGCTTTATACACCACCGCAATGGATTTGAAATGAAACAAACATTGTGCTTTAACTGCAGACTTTTAGCTTTAATTTGAGTATTTACATCCAAATCAGGTGAACGGTGTAGGAATTACAACAGTTTGTATATGTGCCTCCCACTTTTTAAGGGACCAAAAGTAATGGGACAGATTAACAATCATAAATCAAACTTTCACTTTTTAATACTTAGTTGCAAATCCTTTGCAGTCAATTACAGCCTGAAGTCTGGAACGCATAGACATCACCAGACGTTGGGTTTCATCCCTGGTGATGCTCTGCCAGGCCTCTACTGCAACTGTCTTCAGTTCCTGCTTGTTCTTGGGGCATTTTCCCTTCAGTTTTGTCTTCAGCAAGTGAAATGCATGCTCAATCGGATTCAGGTCAGGTGATTGACTTGGCCATTGCATAACATTCCATTTCTTTCCCTTAAAAAACTCTTTGGTTGTTTACAAAGTATGCTTCGGGTCATTGTTCATCTGCACTGTGAAGCGCCGTCCAATGAGTTCTGAAGCATTTGGCTGAATATGAGCAGATAATATTGCCCGAAACACTTCAGAATTCATCCTGCTGCTTTTGTCAGCAGACACATCATCAATAAATACAAGAGAACCAGTTCCATTGGCAGCCATACATGCCCACGCCATGACACTACCACCACCATGCTTCACTGATGAGGTGGTATGCTTTGGATCATGAGCAGTTCCGGTAACGCTTTAGATTACAGCCCGGAAAGTACTGCGTAATTACAACAAATTTACAGCATAACTTTCAATAATTATAGTGTAACTATACAGTAAGTATGTGAAAGTATAGGGGAACAATATGTAAAGTATTGGGAATAAAGTGGTAACAACCAGTAAAATAACAAATTATTTATACTGTAAATATTTTATATCTAAGGGGTACTTATGACATATAACTAAGGGGTAAGTATGACATTACGGGCCGTAAATTAAAGTGGTGCTTGTTACCCTCTTATTTCATGTAGTTACATGGTAAGTATGACATTACGGGCTGTAAATCAAAGTGGTGCTTGTTACCGTCTTATTTCAAGTAGTTACAGGGTAAGTAAGTAATAAAATGCAAACAATCTGATATCACTGACTCCGAAACCTTTATTTGAAAAACAACTTTATTAAAAACAGGTCTACAACACATTCATTTTTTTAAATCAACTTTTCATTTCAAACTAAACTAAAGTAACAAGTTTTGTCCATTTTTTGGTTGTTATTGTTTCTCGCTTGGCTTCCACCTGCTCTTGTTTCTCAGCTGATGAAAGAAAATACAGTACACCCCAAAATTTTCTCATGGTTTAGGCCAGGGGCGGTTTCTTCATTAGGGCAATTGGGCAACGCACCACCAAAAGTGAGAAAGGGACGGATTTTTTCAGTCACATTCAACCACAGAGTTACGCTAGCTGTCACTGCTAGGCTGTTTGTTCTGCCTCTGGATGTAGTCCAATCAGCGTCGAGTCAAGTTCTGTGGAGTACCGCCTTTTTTTGGGCATTTCAGTCTGGCGGAGATTTGCCCCGAGTGCTCCCATAGACTTCCATTCAAAGAACTTTTTTTTCGAACTGCAGGCACTGCAATGCAATCTCTTATGGGTTCCGGGAGGGCTCGCACTAACGTGCTTTCGTCATCATACGTAACCTTAATTTGTGCAGCGATTGGTGGAAACGAACATACCTCTATTAATATTTTTTTTTTAAGCTGAAGTGACATCCAATAATTTCCTCAGTGCATAACTTACATTTCACAGACATATTCTCCATCTGTAAATATTAGAAAGTCGAGAAAATATTTCCATTTTGCAGTCAGGCGTGGACAAGCTTCAGCAAGCACAAACTTCCGTGAACGAGCGCCGCCGCGCGCATGCGCGCCAAACATATGGAGTTCAATCTGAGTAAAATACATTTTGTTAAAAATATTTGTTGTTGAAAATTTTTTATTTTTTTTTGGCGAACATAATAATTATGCCATATGTAGAATTTCGAACCTACAACTAAGTGTATTTGTACGATAGCAGTAACTGTGTAAAGTGACTGTTGTAGAGTAATCAAAATAGCCTAATATTTAGTCTGTTCTTTTGTTTTTATTTAATTTCATTTTTAGTTTAGTGTATTTAACTTCTGCTTTAAAAAACATTTAAAATTTTAGAATATAGCCTAGGCCTAATGTGATTTGACCCCTTTTTTGCACATAATATAGCATATAGTACAAGGTTACATTCATGTTTGTTTTTATAGCCTTCAATATGAACATTGTTTCAAGGACAATATTGGGCAGGATGTGAAATAACAGTTTTTAACAGTTTTTTTTAATTAAATACAGATTTTTTTTTTTAGATCCCAGCCCTATGGCATGCTTTAAATACTGAATTTTCCCTGTTTTAGATAAGTAGTAATGATACATTATTATATCACTTGTTAAATGGTTATTCAACAATTAGCCTATTCATTCCTGCATTTCTGCATTTTTTTTTTTTGCGCCCCCCCCCCCCAGCTGTCACCAGCGCCTGCATGAAAGTCGACTTTGCGTTCGATGAAGCACATTGAAATGAGCAACGTGAAGCTTTCATGACATTGTTATTCTGTCTTGTTTGTTTCTCATTCTCATTATCTGTTATTCTGTGTATTTTGTTGTGAGCATTACTAAAAAAATGATAAAAAAATAAAACTGACGGCATCCAACATCTGCGTGAGTTTCTCGGCACATCTACGTCACGCTTCAAGTTACGTCAAGCATGAACTCTCAACCCTCGCATGCACGCGCAGAAGACAGCTGGTCGAAAGTTTTAAAAATATTCAATTATTTGGTATTTTTCTTACAAATACGTATCGTTTCACTTCAGAAGACATCGATTCATCCATTAGGGTCGTATGGATTACTGTAGTTATTGCTGTTTGATGCTTCGACTTTTAGGAACACGTGAGCTTGCATTATAAAGCGTTCCCAGATGATTTATTTTTTTCCTAAAATCCTTTTTGTGTTCATCTTAAGAAGGAAAGTCGTATACATTTCAGATGGCATGAGGGTAAAAGATGAATAAACGGTGAGCACATTTCCGGGTGTTCTGTAATTTTTAAATACAGAATAGCAAATGGGATTCCCTCTTAAGATTCATCAGTGGAAAGAAAGAAAAAGAAAAACAAGAGGAGGAGGAAGCCAAGCAAGAGAAACAAATAAGAAGTGTTTTAACTTTAAATCTGTTTTGAAATAAGTTGTTTTTCAAATAAAGTTTTCCAAGTGATATGACTGTTTGCATTTTTATTTATTTATTTATTTTTATTAATTACTTACCCTGTAACTACATGAAACAAGAGTGTAACAAGCTCCACTTTAATTTACGGCCCGTAATGTCATACTTACCCTGTAACTACATGAAACAAGAGTGTAACAAGCTCCACTTTAATTTACGGCCCGTAATGTCATACTTACCCTGTAACTACATGAAATAAGAGGGTAATATTTACCCCTTAGTTATGTCATACGTACCCCTTAGTTATAAAATATTAAAAGTATGAATAATTTGTTATTTTTCCTGGTTGTTACCCCTTTATTCCCAATACTTCACATATTGTTCCCCTATATTTACACATACTTACTGTATAGTTACACTATAATCATTGAAAGTTACGCTGTAAATTTGTTGTAACTACGCAGTACTTTCCGGGCTGTAATCTAAAGTGTTACCGCAGTTCCTTTCCTTCTCCATACTCTTCTCTTCCCATCACTCTGGTACAAGTTGATCTTGATCTCATCTGTTCATAGGATGTTGTTCCAGAACTGTGAAGGCTTTTTTTAGATGTTGTTTGGCAAACTCTAATCTGACCTTCCTGTTTTTGAGGCTCACCAATGGTTTACATCTTGTGGTGAACCCTCTGTATTCACTCTGGTGAAGTCTTCTCTTGATTGTTGACTTTGACACACATACAGGTGCTGGTCATATAATTAGAATATCGTGAAAAAAATAATTTTTTATATTAAATTATTTTTAAAAAATTAAACTTTCATTTATACTAGATTCCCTACATGTAAAGTAAAACATTTCAAAAGATTTTTATTTTTTTTTATTTATTTTTTTTATTTGTTGATTAGAGCGTACAGCTAATGAAAGTCCAAAATCCAGTATCTCAAAATATTAGAGTATTTACATTTGAGTTTCAGTAAGTGACCATCCCTACAGTATAAATTCCGGGTATCTCTTGTTCTTTGAAACCACACTAATGGGGAAGACTGCTGACTTGACAATGGTCCAGGAGACAATCATTGACACCCTCCACAAAGAGAGTAAGTCACAGATGGTCATTACTGAATGTGGTGGCTGTTTACAGAGTGATGTATCAAAGCATATTACAGTTTTCTCCATTGGTTTGGCTCATTTTTTGAAACAGAAATTTGTAGGAACTGTGGACGAACCAGACAAATGAATCATTCAGATGATTCTTTCAAAACATATTTCTAATTCAGAATCAAGGTTCTGGCTCCAGCTCGTCTACAGAGAGAACCAATGCTGAGTGCTTTTACGACACCCTATGCTTCCTGATAGCAGGAGAAGTGACATACCAAAGGGTCACCCAAGAAGATAGATCCCTTGATCACCAGAGCAAAGAAACAGAGAGACAATGCAGACCCTTTTGTTTCCTTACTTCACAGGAAAGCCAAAGAGACTGCTCTACAAATAAAACTGCTTCAAAATTGTTCCAACAATTCTAATGGACTTATCAAACATCTTTTAGCCACATACATTTTGCATTATGTGTCCACAAGTACTACCTGTAAACAGTTAGGCTTTAGAACACTCACAATTCATGTAAATGTGTTAACTCTTGACTGAATGACTCAAAGTATGCCTTATTTGGACTTGATTTATTTCTTTTCATCTTTCTTAAATCATGGCTTGAATGAAATCTGTTTAAAATGTATCATATTCCAGTTAATAGAAATTATGTTAAAATGGCACTCTGCTAAAGCAGAGACAGACCGGGATGTAACACTTATGTTTTATTGGGGGCAGAGGAAGGCCCTCATGAAACAGGACAATGTCTGATTGGCCAAGACTCCTTAGAGGTGTGACAAACAACTAAGTTTAAATGATCATATTGCAAGATAGTGAACTAGTTGGTTAGTTCTGGGAAAAGAAGCCAAGACAAGTACAATGGAGTAACAAGAAGAACAGACAAGCCGCTCATTCAAGCCATCCAACCTTCACTCACTTTTCTTTTACTTAATTTTCCTTTACCGCTGAAAGTCTTGTGTCCTAAGTTTTGCCGCAAAGTTCAACCAACGACTTTTGCCGCTTCAACTCCAGCGACAAAGAGACTTCCTTTCATTGTTCCACACGGACCTGACCTGGACCAATCATCGACTTGGGAAACCCTTCTCTGCATGACGAGGGAAATTCACCTTTAAGTCAACGCAAGCAAGTACCTCCAGATGAAAACTGAACTGGTGCATTTGAATGAATGATTCATGGTTCGTTCGGGTCTTTGAAATGCATTGATAGGAATTCTGTTAATCATATCACTCTCTCTCTCTCTGTCTCTCTCTCAAAACTCTTTCTCTCTCATTTCCTTCTTACTGCAACACGTATGAATGTATGTGTGTGTTTGTGTTAGATTAGTTTGTGTTAGATTACAGTTTTTCTCCATTGGTTTGGCTCATTTTTTGAAACAGAAATTACATTCTCAAAACTCTAAGATCATTTGGCAAAACAGTCTTACAGTTCAGCACAACACTATAGCTCACTTGCAAAAGCTCATATCTCTCCCAAAACTGTTCACTCATGCTTCAAAACTAAATCCCTTTACCAAATAAGTAGTCAGTGCCACAGAAATGGCAAAGATCCCTCTTAATTGCTTTGGCTCATTTCTCGAAACAGACCGGACATTCTCAACACACTTGGTGCTTTTGTCAAAATAACGTGGATGGTTCGGCACAACACCATGGTTCACCTGCAAAAGCTCATACCTCTCCCAAAACAGTTCACTCATGTGTCAAAACTAAATTTCCTTCTCATTTAAACAGTCAGTGCCCCCAAAATGCTTCGTCCCTTTGGCATTGTGCAAGCACTGCAAGTCAGAATGTTTAGATGTTTTGTCACTATGGCAGAGGACCATTGAAATATCCCTCATGCCCACCTTTCAGTCTTAGCCCAGTCCTTCATTGACAATGGTTACTGTACTGTTTTTGTCTAGCCAGCATAATACATTAGAACTGTAATGGGTCATTGTATGGGACAATGTGAATTTCCACCGTGGCCTGCTCATCAGGACCTGGTTCACTACTCATCCAAGGATGGTCATGGTGTTCCTACCACCTTAATCTCCTTTCCTCAATCCTATTGAGGAGTTTTTTCTCTGCTTGCAGGTGGAGAGTGTATGAGCATCGGGCTCAAGATCAGAGGTCCCTGCTCCATGCAATGGACGCTGTGTCTGAGGATATTACAGGAGATCATTGTAGGGGATGGTTGCGACATGCACTGTGTAAAAAACTGAAAAAAAAGAAATAGGATTTTAGGGTAAGAGTAGCCTCCAAGGTTTGACATCACACATTGCACTCATACTGCCAAGGAAATTGTAACCATTACAACCATCCCCTACAATGATCTCCTGTAATATCCTCACATGCTGTGTCCATTGCTTGGAGCAGGGACCTCTGATCTTGAGCCCAATGCTCATACACTCTCCAAGTGGAGAAAAACTCCTCAATAGGATTGAGAGTAAGGTGGTAGGAACACCATAACCATCCTTAGATGAGTAGTGTACCAGGTGAGCGGGCCACGGTGGAAATTCACATTGTCCCATACAATGACATATCGTGGTAGGTGAGGCCCTATGAGACCTCTCTCATTTTTAGGGTTCAAATCAAAATGAAGGCGGTCCAAGAAGATGAGCAGCTTCTGTGTATTGTATGGGCCAAGTCTGGGGATGTGTGTGACCACACCATTCTCAGATATGGCAGCACACATAGTTATATTGCCCCCTCGCCTCCTTCGTTAGTCAAGTTCTAGTTTCACCTGACTGTCAATTGCTGTACTAAATTTATCAAATGTTCCAAGGATTCATATATGGTATTAATGGTATTATGTTCTTGACTAATATTGACAATTGAACAGACTACTGTGCACATGATGACTTATACAATGAAATGATGCTGACACGTTTTGGAGCGAACAACCATTAGACTGAGAAACAATAATCAGTTTAGATCAACAAGATCTATTCACTTGAAAATTGTGCTAAATGTAGGCTACCTGTACTTAATCATTTGCAAACATGTACTGAGACATTGAGAAATGTACTTAGACATTTGCAATTTGATGAAATGATGAGTTCTGTTGTGAACAATTGCCAAGTGGTTTGGAGATTTGTCCATGTTGTTTTGAGAATGTAATTTCTGTTTCAAGAAATGAGCCAAACCAATGGAGAAAAACTGTAAATGCAAAGTTGACTAGAAGGAAGAAATTGGGTAGGCAAAGGTGCACAAGCAACAGGGATGACTACAAGCTTGAGAATACTGTCAAGTAAAGCTGATTCAGACACTTGGGAGAGCTTCACAATGAGTCAAATGAAGCGGGAGTCAACGCATCAAGAGTCAGCACACTCAGACATCTTCAGGAAAAGGTCTTCTGAAACAGAAACGACGTCAGAAGCATCTTACCTGGGCTAAGGAGAAAAGAACTGGACAGTGAACAGTGGTTGAAAGTCCTCTTTTCAGATAAAAGTAAATTTTGCATTTCATGTTGAAATCATGGTCCCAGAGTCTGAAGGAAGACTGGAGAGGCACAGAATCCAAGCTGCTTGAAGTCTAGTGGGAAGTTTCTGAAGTTAGTAATGATTTGGGGGGCCGTGACATCTGCTGGTGTTGGTCCATTGTGTTTTATCAAGTGCAAAGTCAATGCAGCCATCTTCCAGGAGATTTTGGAGCATTTTATGCTTCCATCTGCTGACAAGCTTTATGGAGATGCTGATTTCCTTTTCCAGCAGGACTTTAGCACCTGCCCACAGTGCGAAAACCACTATTTACTGTGTTTTATTGGCCAGCCAACATGCCTGACCCCTGAATCTATGGGATATTTTCAGGAGAAAGATGAGAAACAGTCGATCCAACAAAATACAGATGATCTGAAGGCTCAATAGTGCCTCAGCAGTGCCACAGGCTGATCACTTCCATGCCACACTTCACTGATGTTGTAATTTGTGCTAGGAGCAAGTCATTTGCTGTAGTATGTGCTGCCGACCAAGTATTGAGTGCACAAATGAACATACTTTAAAGAACTTGAACTTTTCTGTTTTGAAAATCCATTTTTTGATTGATCTTAGGAAATATTCTAATATTTTGAGATACTGGATTTTGGACTTTCATGAGCTGTACGCTCTAATCATCAAAATAAAAATAAAAAAAATAAAACAAACTTTTGAAATGTTTTACTTTACATGTAGGGAATCTACAATATATGAAAGTTTCATTTTTTAAAATAATTTACAATAAAAAAATGAACTTTTTCACAATATTCTCATTATATGACCAGCACCTGTATGGTGAGTTGAAGTGTGCAGGGTAGCGAACTTGAACTTTGCCCTGAGACGGGGTTCCCGCGGCTAGCTGCGAGATTTTCTGTGACCTCTGTGACCTGACCATCTGGCTCAGGTGGTCTGGGTGACTGGAAAGGCAGAAGTTCACACACTTGAGCCCAGATTTTCAGCTGTCTGGAGATCAATAAGGGCTCAAAGCAGTCGTGCAGGTCTTTACGGATGAAACAGGGAAACGCATCTATCTGTGCTATGCACAGCGGAGGTGCCAAGCTCATTGTACCAATTGTGTGGTGCATGGGAGCTGTGTGTTCAAGAAGGACCTCATTTTGGCTGTACGCCTGCACATTCAGCTCACATATTTGTGACTTGAGAGTCTGATTTCGTCATTTCTCAGTCTTTCAAACAGGTGAGGGCAGGTTTCTGGGCAGTGATCAGAGACTGGATAACTAGTTTGATTTTCTGCAGTCTTTTCAGGAGCAGTCCTCTGCTTGGCGTAAGCTTTGTGGCCCAAGTCTCGAAGCTGCTGAGGAGACATACTACGTGGGCAGGCCAAGGCTGCCAGATGATCACTCACCGCAGGCTGCAGCTTTCGGAGAAACACCCTACCCTACATTTGTTCTTGTTCCAGAAAAGTTTCACTCAGATAAACGTCATTAAATGAAGGAAAATTTACAACCTATTTAGGACAATTACAAAGTGTTCAGATCACTGTGTTAGCTGTATTGAGAACAATGACTTGAGTTTGGAGAAATGTTTCAAATCGATTGAGAAGAGATTGTCTTGTTGGAAGGTAAACCTTCGGCCCAGTCTGAGGTCCTGAGCACTCTGGAGAAAGTTTTCGTCCAGGATATCCCTCTACTTGGCCACATTCATCTTTCCCTCGATTGCAACCATTCGTCCTGTCCCTGCAGCTGAAAAACACCCCCACAGCATGATGCTATCACCACCATGCTTCACTGTTGGGACTGTATTGGACAGGTGATGAGCAGTGCCTGGTTTTCTCCACACATACCGCTTAGAATTAAGGCCAAAAAGTTCTATCTTAGTCTCATCAGACCAGAGAATATTATTTCTCACCATCTTGGCAAACTCCATGTGGGCTTTCATGTGTCTTGCACTGAGGAGAGGCTTCCGTCGGGCCACTCTGACATAAAGCCCCGACTGGTGGAGGGCTGCAGTGATGGTTGACTTTCTACAACTTTCTCCCATCTCCCGACTGCATCTGTGGAGCTCAGCCACAGTGATCTTTGGGTTCTTCTTTACCTCTCTCACCAAGGCTCTTCTCCCCCGATAGCTCAGTTTGGCTGGACGGCCAGCTCTAGGAAGGGTTCTGGGATTATGGAAGCCACTGTGCTCTTGGGAACCTTAAGTGCAGCAGAAATTTTTTTGTAACCTTGGCCAGATCTGTGCCTTGCCACAATTATGTCTCTGAGCACTTCAGGCAGTTCCTTTGACCTCATGATTCTCATTTGCTCTGACATGCACTGTGAGCTGTAAGGTCTTATATAGACAGGTGTGTGGCTTTCCTAATAAAGTCCAATCAGTATTATCAAACACAGCTGGACTCAAATGAAGGTGTAGAACCATCTCAAGGATGATCAGAAGAAATGGACAGCACCTGAGTTAAATATATGAGCGTCACATCAAAGGGACTGAATACTTAGGACCATGTGATGTTTCAGTTTTTAATAAAATCTGCAAAAATGTCAACAATTCTGTGTTTTTCTGTCAATATGGAGTGCTGTGTGTACATTAATGAGGAAAAAAAAAGTAACTTAAATGATTTTAGCAAATGGCTGCAATATAACAGAGTTAACGAGTTCGTTTGCCCATATAATCTTTAGGATATTAGGTTAGCTAATTTGGCTTGCTGTCCACTGAGGAGGGGCTCGATGAAGCATCTTCAACTCGAGCTCTGATACACCCCCCAGTGAATAAATATAGGATGTGATTACATAGGGCAAGGTACCTGAAATGAAGGTGGAGTTTGGGGAGGTGGAGGGATGCTGAAACAGCTGAGACTGAAGAGAGGTAAGCAGCTGCTTATATACTCTGGCTGTTGATTGGAAGATTAGATGGGCTCGCTCCTCCCTAAATTACGTTTAGGAACTTCACTAAAAAATTTAAGGGGGTCTGAATACTTTCCGTACCCACTGTATATATTATATATTATATATATATATATATATATATATATATATATATATATATATATATATATATATATATATATATATATATATATATATATATTAAAATTATATTACTGTAATATAAAATTATGTACGTTTCTGCATCACTTTAAAATGTTCTCTGTACTTTTGTTTAATGTTTGTGCCAAATCACATGACATGTGATAAGCAAGCGTACAGCCACACGTCACACAGTGCAGAGGCACACACTTCCATTTGAAACTGAGAAAGATGGAGATAAGTAGAAAGTTGAAGTGCAAGAAGTTTTTTTTATTCATATTTATGTTGTAATACATTATTTTATTGTTATTTAACAATGAGGGAATCCAACAATTGTGAGGTAAAACCTCTACTTAAATAAAAAACGGTAAATGTTGTGGTCACGTTGTGACCTTTCTCAATGCCAAAAAACCCCCACTGTTAGAGTGTGTGGGCTTTTTGGTCTACACATCTCATTTGGACGATGTTTTGAGGCGCGGTGAGTCGCTGGATATTCTTCAACAATACTTATTGGTACAAGCATTTTTATTTAATTGTGCTCAAAGATGCTTTTGTGATTTGTTATTATGGCCAGCGTGTGTCATGTAGATTTGATTTGCCCTTAAGTGTAATGATCTCTTGTTTAAAAAATGAATGTTTACTTTGAAAAATCACACCCATTTAAGGAATATTCAGTATAGGTATTATTAGTATTATTAAAATTATATATATATATATATATATATATATATATATTAAAAAAAAATCATATGTATCATATAGTTTCAAAAAAGCTTAGTATCGCCCATCCTTCCTATAGGGTGGCCAGACCAGTGTTATTTATTTATTTATATATATATATATATATATATATATATATATATATATATATATTTATATTTAGGTTTAAACTTTTTTTTTTTTTTTTAGGACACATTTCTCAATACTTCAGTCACTTTTCAAAACTCTTCACACAATTCTCCTAACCAACTTTCAGCTTGGCACAGGAGTTAAATTTCACATTCAAAAGCACTAAATCTACCAAAATATCTCACTCATGTCTCAGATCAAGTCATTCTTCCAGAACACTAACAAAGGTTGTCAACCAACAAAGACACTCGACACTAACCATATAATGGGGAATGATAACAGCAGACTGTCATTTATTATATTTTATAGCAGTCTGTGTAAGGCCTCTCCTTCCCCTTCAGACAATCAAGAACACTTGTAAGCTCCTCTCTTCGGCACAACGGTCATGACCACCACCACCAAAAAAACAAACAACCAAAACAAAAAAAACCTAACAAGACTTAGTTTAACACACACACACACACACACACACACTAGCTAATCTAATTAAAATCTAATTGTTTATTGTTTGTTCATATTAGTTAACAGTCCATTATGTATTAGTCAATAGTAATTTGAACATTTACTAAGACTAATACATGCTGTAAAATTATTGTTAGTTCATAGTAGCAAAGTGCAAATTACTGAGTGAAATACAGGCACAGATACAGTACAAGATTTTTATAGCGTATTAATTATTTAACTTTTAAAATGCCAAATTATGTATTAAACCTTTTGTTCAGATTAGGCTACTTCGTTTACTATGAGGTGTTTTATTATCAATACAAGAAAATGTCACTGAACTTTAACCCAGTTCAACCAAACTCACCCCGGTAAACCCTGTGAAATGATAAAACGGTAACTTAAGTGTCTTTAAAAAAAGAAAAGAAAAAGGAATATACTCAGGCTATATTAGGCCTATATTATGTGCGACAAGCACGCGCCTATCTAACGGTCCACCTCCCTGCGCCTCCTCCAGTTCAGCGATCTCTTTTTAAAGAAACATTTAGAAACATTTTAGTTTAGTTACATGAGACTTTCACTGCCACCATAATGCAACATTGTTTTTTTTATATCCCGCAAGCCACTGGCATTGATATTCATTCATGAATTGGTTTTAAAACAGCAAACAAATAAACTTAAAAAATCAGCTGAAAGTGAAAGTAAATTCGGAGGCTACTTGATGATATGCTATGTAGAATATAATAGCCTACAATAAGACATTAAAGACTAAAAGGTAAATGTCAGAAAAAAATATAAGAAAAGTTTAGCATACCTCTCGAAAACATCGCGACAGAATTGATGAGCATTCATCAAAAATCACGTTCATAATCCTTTAAACTCTTCAGATATGACTGGCTGAAACATGCGTTTCACTAAACATGCCCTGTACGAGTTTACAAACGGTTTCATGTCCCATGGTAAGTTCCCATTTCTTCTTCTTTTACCCATATATGACCAGTTTCTGTAATTCACGGAAATGTCGCTCCATGTCGTGTTTGATGTTGCTCTGATCTGTTCTGAGGTGGGTTGTGCAATAAGTCAACGACTTAACTGTTTGTCAAAGAAAAAAAGACACACTAGGACTATGCTTCCTGTCTTCATCTAACACGTAAGAATTTGCTGATTTGAATTATTTGTTTTTTAAGTGTCTTAAGTTTTTCCCCCCTCTGTGCGTATGCATTTTTTTTTTTTTTTTTTTTGTGCAAAAATAAATAGGCTACTGACTAACCTATAGGCCTTCTTTATTTTGATATACTATATTCTTTTTTTAGAAAACTGATCGTTATTCAGTGCGTTTTCATATTTGGGGTCAAACTAAAATAGATTTAATATCATTTTATGGGGGATTTTTTAAGAATGTTAATAAATGTAATCAAATGTAGTCCTAAAACTACGTACTCTTCATACTTTTGTTGTTGTTGATGTTGCTGGTTTTGTTGTTCAAAATTAACAAGTCAAGTCGAGTCAATACATCACCAATCCTTCTTGCAATAACTAAACTTATCATTTTGATGGAGGATTGTAATCCGGAAAGGTCCAAATGACAATCATCAGTATCAAATGGAGATTCACCCGTAGTCAAAAGCAAAAGACTTTGGACTGTGGAGTGGCTACAGAAATAGAGTGCCCCAGGGATGACACGTTTTTGTAGGCCAACCCGGAAGTTAGCAGCGCACGGGTTCCCTCGACTGAAAGCCTATTCATTTTTCCCCATAGACTTTTGGAAAATCGCAGAAAATAAGCTCTGTGTTTAACAAAGGGTTATGACACTTACATGTTTTGTCTATCAAGATAATCTTTACAAGTTAACACAACATTTATAGATTTTGAAGCCTAAATAAAGTCGTCAGATATAAAAGGCTAACAGTAGGCTATAAACGGACTACAGCACACCATGGTCGCGGATCAACGTCGTCACCACCAAGCGTCCTCAAACTTTATTTAGAAAACAACTCTATTTAAAAACATGCTCACTGATTATATATGCGCTGTGTATGAATACTTATCCACTTTTTCATGAGAAATGCTGTCCAAATGTCCTGTTTGTCATGATGACGTCTAAAGTCCCCGCCAAAGGAAGTAGTCCCTTTTAGCAATTTGTTAGCAACCGCCGAATTTAAGACACAGTAAAAGTTTAAAAAATCACAAGTGGGTTATAACTGGTGTGTTTTATGTCATAGATCAAAACGTGAAAGTATTTAGAGGCTTTGTTTACCACAGACCTTATTTCAGGCGATTTAGCAAAAACCCATTCAAAAAACCCATAGACTTTACAGCGTTGGAACCGGAAGTCCTAAAATGCTAACTCGCTTCCGGGTTTTGCCTACAAAAACGCGTCATCCCTGGGGCACTCTATTGAAATCTACAGGTAACACTAATACACAGTGAATACATAGTCACACAATGCTGATGTTGTTAACATTAACAATTTGAGAACAAAGTGTAACAATAATGATAATTTGCACAGTTTGACGAGCTAAGCGATCATTAGATTTAATCACCATTGGCAGCGTGATTTATTGTAATGCTTTTTTCTCAGTTGGTCAGCACAAAAGTGGCAGACATGTTGCTTACTTGTTCAGATGACATTTTCTGGTGAAAATTTCTTATTTTGGTCATTCTTAAAGACGCAGAATCTGTGATTCTACAGTACAGTATCCACACCGGTGACTGACAGCAAACATTATAAATTCATCCACGCTGAGGATGAATGACATTCAAACTGATTTTTATAATGGATATAATATTATGGACATCGACCTGAAGAATGAATATTATATCAGACTGCTATCAGTAACTCTCTTTCTCTCTCTCTCTCTCTCTCTAAAAATGCAATATCACATTCGTAGCCATGCGATATCAGCACGCTGTGATTACTTACAGCCTTGATTATATATACAATATATATACAATGTCGCGTGATGGCTGTACCTTTGGAACTATTTTTGTTGGCCAAGCAAAAACAGAAAGAGTAAATGGCAATATTGTGTCTAAAATGTAAGTACTCAATATAATCTTGTTTATTGAACTGTTGTATAAAAGTAGTATCACAATGTCGTGATAATCATGCTGTTTTCCTTCATATCAGCACGGCTGTGATTATCTGAGGAACTGTAATATTCCAATATTCTTTGTAGTGATTTTTACTTTGTCCATCCAAGGACGTGAAGTAAAATAGGGATTGGTACTCACGTCATTAAGTTGGGTGTGGCTATAAAAGAGTTACGCTATCTTATGGAAAGATAAACTGTTTCTCTGAAAATAATAAGGTGGAGAACCTTATTATGCACCAAACAAATAAACAAGAGATTATTTGTTATTGACTAACATCAGCTATATTACATCTAATGGGAATTAGGAAATTATATACTGACAATATACAACAATGCCAAGGTCTCTGGAAAGAGGTTTGTTTAAGTGATATTTACGTTCCACTTGGTTGAGTCCGATGACGGTGACGTCTTCCGCTGGTTGTGCTGGGTGACAATGCAGTGGGGAGAGGAGCCAGAATCTGTTTCAACAGTCTTGAGCACGAAGCTCTGTGGGATCCTGTTCTCCTGGAACACCAAAGGGTCCTAAAATCTGGAACATGCAGATGAGGCGCTGGTGTAGGTGCAGAAGGTCCTTAACAATCTGGAACACGCAGACGAAGGTACCTTGAAGTGAAGGTTTGCTCTCCTGAGCTTAACCTTGTTGCAGATGTCAACACTGTCTCGCTGGACGGAAACTCTGAACGTAGTGTTTGTTGATGTCTCTTTCCTCACAAGCTGGAGACTTAGAACGTGGTCATCTCTGTTGCTGCCTCACAAGCTGTAGACTCAGATCATGGGATCTGTTGTTGTCTCTTCAGGATGGACCAGAGGCTCAGAACGGTGATGTATCTGTTGTGTCTCACCCGTTGGGAGACCCAGAAGAATATCTGTCAATGTCTCACTCCTTACAGAATTGAGACCCAGAACAATATCTGTTATGTCTTCCCCCTTTGAATTAAGGGCCGACTCAGAACGATGTATCTGTTGTGTCTCAGCTTCGCAAGCCGGGACTCAGAACAAGGAGTGTCTGTTGAAAGGGTACCTTTATCCCTTTCCGATGAGGAGGAGATTGCAATTTGGCGCTTCTCCATTCGAGTGCTGTGATTGGCCGCTGGCATCAGAGGGGACACACAAAGTGTGGCCCACCCTTCTCTCCCCTGTGGAACTCATTTGCATAAAGCACAAAGTCTTTACAGTGTCATTAAAGTTTACCAATGCATTTCTCACTTTCCAAACCACCACCAGAATACCTTTGGCAATATTCTTAAAAAATAGAGACTAAACATGATGGAAAAAGATTGAACTGTCATTCAGTTGTACATTACCAGCTGAATTTGTATCAGATGTTACACTACAAATAGCGGTCACTGAGAATACTTATTTCTGTGAATAAGTATGACATAGATGTGTAGTTTGAATCAGTTCCAAGGTTTTCAAACATAGTTTTGAATGGATTTGGATGGATCTTTGTGATCTCTCTTTGTTTCACTCATTGCTGCTAAGGTCCCGAGGAATTTTTATGGCGGGCCTGTGGCCAACCTCAGGAGGTAGTCTCTAGATGGTTGAAGGGCAATAACTGCATGTGGACCATTGAGAAGTCCTGTCCTTGTCAAGCTTGGTACAAGAGGTCTTCTTCTTGCCCTCTAAAAGAGGTCTGGATGTTGTCCTTACATCTTTATCTGATGGTGTAGGACAGTTTGTGTGTATTAGGCCACCAAGATCCAATCAAAATGTAGCAAACCTTTGTCCACTGTTACGGACAGAGAGGGGGCCGGCCATAAACTGGGCCCTAGAATGTGCTGTTCACTACATCTTGCTCATCCTGCTAAACACTCAAAATTTAAGTGTCGATTTTTACAAATTACATAAAAAGTTGTCTCTTATTAAACACTTAAATTATTCACCAGTTTATTTACATGATTTTTTTTTTCTTTTCAAACAAAAACTATCATTGTGGGGGCCAGGAGGATTTTTTTCTGGCGCAACTATAAAATGAAAAAGGGTGATGAAGAGCTCCAACACTAAATATTGCAGCAGCAGACAGCCTAATCTTTGGGTTAATCTCACTCTAGGTGGATCTGTATTGCATTTCTTCTAAACAGATGATTATGTTGGCTTTGCAGAATCATTGTCATGGAACTTCCTGTAATTTTTCCCTGTAAGAGCTGTGTACAAAAATACATCAACTGTACTATGTGGCCTTGTGGTTGCATGTTTGTGTGTGTGTGTGTGTGTGTGTATTATGTCTATTAAAATGCAAATGGGTACTGAGATCACTGTAAATTTTGACACAGATGTTTGACAGTCATAGACCAGATGCCACGGTTGTTTCTAAACTTGTGTTTGGGTTAAGTATGAGATGGGAGGCATATTTGAGTATGAGTTGCAAGAGTGTTGTGTTTTAGCATGTATTTCTACATAAATTGGTTATAAAATGTCAGCTAGGTGACAATAACAGACAAACAGCCTGCTTAAATAATACACAAGCATTAATACATTTTCATGTTTTTGTTGAACATTACATGTAAAGATTCACAGTGCAATACAGAAAAAAACTCAAGACATACAGTAATTTCTGGAACATGCTAGCATCTCTGTTTGTGTGTATATGGTATGTAAAACACTAAATAAGAACATGATTCATGGCGAGAGGAAGCCAACGGTGCATGTATGAGGTTTGCGCATTCCACAGCGATACTGGCAAATTTTCTGTGCAAGATTGAAACCAATACTGTATCGGTCTAAAGTTTGGAATAATTAAGATTTTTTTATTTATTTATTTATTTTTTTTTAATGGAAGTCTCTTATGATCACCTACAAAATGGGCAAGCGTAAGGATTTGAGCGAGTTTGACAAGGGCCAAAATGTGACGGCTAGACGACTGGGTCAGAGCATTTCCAAAACTGCAACTCTTGTCTGCAGTGGTCAGTATCTATCAAAAGTGCTCCAAGGAAGGAACAGTGGTGAACCAGAGACAGGGTCATTGGCGGCCAAGGCTCACTGATGCATGTGGGGAGCGAAGGCTGGCCCGTGTGGTCTGATCCAACAGACGAGCTCCTGTAGTTCAAACTGCTCAATATGTTAATGCTGGTTCTGATAGAAAGGTGTCAGAATACACAGTGCATCACAGTTTGTTGCGTATGGAGCTGCATAGCTGCAGACCAGTCAGGGTGCCCATGCTGACCCCTGTCCACCGCTGAAAGAGCCAACAGTGGACACGTGAGCATCAGAACTGGACCACGGAGCAATGGAAGAAGGTGGCCTGGTCTGATGAATCACATTTTCTTTTACATCACGTGGATGGCTGGGTGCGATACCTGGGGAACACATGGCACCAGGATGCACTATGGAAACACCCTTTATATATAACATCTATATATATATATATATATATATATATATATATATATCTATATATCTATATATATATATATATATATATATATATATATATATATATAAATATATATAAGCACATCAGCTAACATCAGGGCCAGGACAGCTTGCAATCATGGATGGAAAAATTACTTCCCAATTTTATCAGGAAATCTTGCAACTTCATATGTGGTCTTAGTCCAAGTCTTGACCTCAGCTGACTGAGACACTTTGGCAGGAGAGCGATTCACACCAGACATTCCTGGAATATTGCTGAACTGAAACAGGCCTCTTGGCCAAGCAGGTATATTGGATATGGAAATGTTTGGCCAAACCAGTTACTTTTTTCCACCCTGGTCTGTGAATGTTTTCATGGTGGATTCAGTGATGACACAAAAACATCTTTGTGTGCTGTTTGTTTCAACAGACTGCATTTGTGGTTGTGACATTTTATGTAGAAATTAGATTATTTAATTAACTTTGATTAATTAATGTATATTACTTTAACTTGTTTGGCAGTAACAACACAGACATACTGTATTAAAGAAAAGCAGGAGCAGTTCAGTAACAACATATTCCTTAGAACAGTTTTGGATACGTCATTTTGGTAAGTGCCAAGATTATCAGGTATCTGTCAGATGAATGTTCTTTTCTCAAGCTTTCTCTTCTCATTTATATATAAACATGAAGTTCTTGAATCATTGTTTTTGTGTAAGATGTCCTCTCTGGAATGCTTAGGGTGTTTAGCCTTGAAAATTTTTTTTCAGATATTTTGGCTTCCCTTTCATGGGAACTGTCGACGCTGCGTGGTAACGCATTGGGAACCTTCTGCGTGATGTCGTCACTGAAGCACTCATGTATCTAGCCAATCGCGAAGCGAGACGTCAGATAAGGGTGACGTCACGGACCAGGAAACTATAAAGCACACTCGGATGCAGAGCACGCCAGCTTCTGTGTCTTCAGCAAGCGCTCTATGTTATCTTGTGTGTCTTAATTGGTGTTGTTTGTCCCGCTTCATTTGCAAAACATTTACCTTTGCCTTTACCTGCCAGCCCCAGTGCCTCTTCTCAGGCGGCGGAAGCACGCGCAGCGGTTTCTTCCCCCTAGAGAGAGGCACCCGCGCTTCATCTCTCTTCATCCTCTTCCCCAGCACATGAGGAGCTCCTGGAGGTAGTGACCAGGGCTGTGGCCAAATTAAAAATCGACTGGCCAGCAGAGCTGGCAGATACAGGTCAGGCGGTGGCATGCTTACACACCATGTCCATGTGCTCCTACAAGCATATCAAGCTGACCTGCTGGGGGAAGTGGAAAATAGCGGGTAGGCCACATATGAGTGCATCCAGGAAATCAGGATGGCAACTGACCTGGCTCTCCGTGCCACCAAAGAGACGGCAAAAGAAATCGGCCGCTCTATGGCAGCATTCGTGGCTACGGAGAGGCACTTGTGGCCGAACCTCTCGGACATAAGGGAGCGTGACAAAGCCTCCCTTATGGACGAGCCGCTGTATCCTGCGGGCCTCTTCGGCGACGCCGTTACAACAGTCGTTGAGAGGTTCCAGGAGGCTAAGAAACAGTCTGCGGTGTTCCAGAGGTTAATCCCAAGAACCAAGAATCCCTCCCCCCGAGGCTGATGAGCGGGATCAGCCTCGGCCGTCGACGAGCTCCTCAGCGCACCACAGAGAGCAACAAAAGATCAGCGTGGCTGCCCGTGCTCCCCCACAGAGAGCTTGGGGATCGGGTCGGCCCGCTCAGCCGAAGCCTTCTAGGGGCAGAACGGACCTGCACGCCGTTATACTGGCCCGGAAGGCTTCGAAGCGGTCCTGATGTCTGTGGGTCAGGAACCAATGAGGGCGGCCCCCTCCGAAGGGAGCCGGCGAAAAATACATCTAACAGCCGCTCCCCTTCGGCGCCCTCAGGGGATCGTTATGCCAACCCTGCCACCCAGTGTGCATCAGGGCGCAGCGGTCTCCACCGACCCTCCGAGGAGGGCCGGCCACTTCATTCGATTGTTCCCTGTGCGCCACTTCAGAGCGTCGAATCAGGTGCTCAAAAAACACCAGAGGCCAGTCTCGAGAGACTGGTTCCCTTAGTAAATTTTCTGGTAGAATGGAAACTTCTCCCGAATATATCAAAATGGGTGCTGCTCACTATAAAAGAGGGTTACAAGATCCAGTTCTGGTCTCGCCTGCCCAGATTCAACGGGGTTCTTCCCACAGTGGTAACCCCCGAGCAGTCTCTGGTTATGGAACAAGAAGTTGCGACACTTTTGCTAAAAAGGAGCTATAGAAAGGGTTCCTCCTCCCAGCAATCAGTCAGGGTTCTACAGCCGTTATTTCATTGTTCCAAAGAAGGATGGATGTCTACGACCTATCATAGATTTACGTGTGCTAAATCGCTCAATACAAAAGATCAAGTTCAAGATGCTGACACTCAAACAGATTATACCACAGATCAGGTCCGAGGACTGGTTTGTGGCAATAGACCTGAAAGATGCGTACTTTCATGTGTCCATCCATCCTTCTCACAGGAAGTTCCTCAGGTTTGCTTTCGGGGGCGAAGCTTACCAGTACAGGGTTCTTCCGTTTGGCCTATCATTATCACCCCGCACATTCACGAAATGCGTGGACGCAGCTCTGGCTCCGCTGATGATCCAGGGCATTCGCATACTGAATTATATCGACGATTGGTTGATTCTAGCTCAGTCAGAGCAACTAGCAGTTCAGCATCGAGATACTGTTCTGTCCCATATGAAGAGGCTTGGGCTGACGCTCAATGCCAAAAAGAGTGTGCTAGTTCCATCTCAATCCACCAACTACATGGGTGTAGTGTGGGACTCCACCACGATGCGGGCACTTTTTTCTCCCGTTCGGGTGAGTTCCATTCTTATGGCTATGAAAGGGGTGAAGTTAGGCCAGTCACTCACTGTAAAACAGTTCCAGAATCTGCTGGGTCTGATGGCAGCTGCGTCCAACGTAATACCTTTTGGCCTTCTGCACATGAGACCCCTACAGTGGTGGCTCAGGACCAGGGGGTTCTCCCCGAAGGGAAATCCCTTCTGCATGATCAAAGTCTCAAAACGATGTCTTCGTTCTCTGACCATGTGGAAAGACCCCCGGTTCCTGTCCCAGGGACCCGTGTTAGGGGCCACCGTTCGTCGAGTAATGCTTACGACAGACGCCTCTCTCACGGGCTGGGGAGCGATCATGAGTGGTCGCACAGCTCAGGGTCTTTGGGAAGACCATCAGCTCTCGGCACATAAATCGGCTAGAGATGATGGCAGTGTTCCTAACTTTCTCCCAGACCTGAGAGGTTACCATGTGTTGGTTCGTACGGACAACACTACAGTGGTCGCATATATAAATCATCAGGGGGGTCTGCGGTCTTGCTGACTATATTACTTGGCCCGTCAGATCCTCCTGTGGTCTCAAGGGAAGCTGCTCTCGCTGAGGGCAGCTTACATCCCAGGACATCAAAATGTGGGAGCAGATGCCCTGTCGAGGCAGGGCCCAAAGCCCGGGGAGTGGAGACTCCACCCAGAAGTAGTGGATCTCCTATGGAAAAATTTCGGTCGAGCGGAAGTCGACCTGTTTGCTTCGGGAGAGTCAACCCAGTGTCCGCTCTGGTACTCCCTAACACATCCAGCACCTTTGTGTCTGGATGCTATGGTACAGACTAGGCGAGGTGGCGCCTGTACGCATTTCCCCCGATCGCCCTGCTCCCGGGAGTTCTGGAAAAAGTATGCCGAGAAGGGGCCAGTGTAATACTGGTAGCCCCATTCTGGCCAACCAGGATATGGTTCTCAGACCTAGTGTCACTACTCAACGGCTCCCCCATGGAGCTTCCTCTCAGACAGGACCTCCTGTCTCAAGCGGGTGGCATGATTATACATCCCCGCCCAGATCGACTGAAACTATGGGCTTGGCCTCTGAAGGGGCCAGACTCGTAGCTGCTCAACGCTGCTGCCTGCCAGCTGTCTGATCTACGCTCGGAGCTTCGTGGAGATTATCCTAAATCCTTCTCTTTATTCCTGTTCACATAATATAACTTTCTTATTTTTCACTAGATTACTTAACCTATTGCATAGTATTACTAAACGGAACGATTTATTACTAGCAATCCACCAGCGTAATCACCTAGTGTTAGCCATAGCCTGCTAGCTACCGTCTACTTTCTTTTTTTTCCTCTAAACCAACCTTCCTTGTCGATTGAATGGCGGATTTATCCGATGTATGTTATTCTGATCTGTCCTCGCCAGATCGGGAAGCTGTGGAGACGTTGCTGCCCGGCATTCATCGATCCACCGCGAGGTACAGCGTCCCGCACATCACCCTCGCCCCAGGCACCGGCAAGCGACCGAGACATCCAGCCAGCGAGTCCCGTGTGCGTTGCAGTTTTTCGGACGGCGTTCATCAAACACACGGTCAGTCATGTCCGACGATTATCATGTGTAGTAAATGCAACATGTACAGCTTAGCTCTTTCTGTCAGCAGTGAGACTTACACATGTGATAAATGCAGGGATATTGTCAGGCTGACAGAGAGAATCTCAGAATTAGAGACACGCATCCAAACTTTAATTGAGGATAGTGAGAATGAAAGGGCCTTAGATACTGCTTTGGATGCGACTAGCCTAGTAAACACTACACATTCGGTTCCGGTTGTAGAAGCCACGCAGCAGGCTAACTGGGTGACTGTGAGGCGGCATAATGGCAAGAACAAACACCACTCTTCCGTTCCGATTAGAACATCAAACAGGTTCTCCCCACTCAGTGACGCACCCACTGAGAATCCTGTTGAAAGTGCCCTAGTAATTGGCGATTCTATTACACGGAACGTGAAAATAGAGACACCAGCCACCATAGTCACATGTTTGCCGGGGGCCAGAGCACCTGACATCAAAGCAAATTTAAAAGTGCTGGCTAATGCTAAACGTAAATATTCTAAAATCATTATCCACGTCGGCACAAATGATGTTCGACTTCGCCAGTCGGAGATCACTAAAATTAACATTAAAGAGGTGTGTGAACTCGCAAATTCAATGTCAGCAAAAGTAATTTGTTCTGGCCCTCTTCCTGTTCGTCGGAGTGATGAGATAGTTAGCAGGTTATCATCACTCAATGGCTGGCTGTCTAAGTGGTGTGCGCAGAATAATATAGGTTTCATAGACAATTGGAAAAGCTTTTGGGGCAGACCTGATCTGTTGAAAAGAGATGGTATTCATCCCTCCCGGGATGGTGCTGCTCTTCTCTCTAGAAATTTGGCAAATAGTCTTAGAGCTGAAACATGACAAACCAGGGCCCAGATCAGGACGCAGACAAACTGGCTAAACCGACCATCTGCTAGCCGCCTCACGTCACAGAACTCAGATAATTCACAGCACATAGAAACACTTTCACCTAGATATTATCACATAGAGACTGTGTCTGTACCTCGAACTAGTAAATACAAAAAACTTCCAAAACCTTTTAAGGGTAAAAATTTAATTGATGTTCAAAAAATGAAAATCACAGATAAATCAGATAAACAAATGATAAAGCTTGGGTTACTGAATATTAGATCTATTTCTTCAAAAGCACTTATTGTAAATGAAATTATCACAGACAATAAACTAGACTTGCTGTGTTTGACAGAAACCTGGCTAAAACCAGACGATTACATTACTTTAAATGAATCTAGTCCTCAAGGTTATGATTATCGACACAATCCTCGACAGAAAGGCAAAGGGGGAGGTGTTGCTGTAATTTATAGTAATATATTCAGAATCATTCAAAAGAATTTCAAATATAAATATAGCTGCAAGCAGCAATTACGGGGCCAAGCACAAAAACGGCACAAGAAGCCAGCCAACATGGCCGTGAGCATCAGACCAACAGCAGCAGTGAGCAATTAGAAAAAAAAGTTATTAGCATTTTTGTCAAGTTTGTTATAACTTTTGAGCACGAGGTGGCGCTGGTCCGAAACTTCTCAGGCTGCTTCAGGGCATTGTCCTGATGACCCATACCAAATTAATGAATTTTGGTCAAACCCATCAGAAGTTATAAGCAAAAATAGCCATTTTTCATATCTCCACTCCAGTAGGTGGCGCTGCGCCGAAACACTGTATGATGCCTCAGGTCATGCT
The DNA here is from genome assembly GCF_024489055.1 of Chanodichthys erythropterus. Taxonomy (NCBI): domain Eukaryota; kingdom Metazoa; phylum Chordata; class Actinopteri; order Cypriniformes; family Xenocyprididae; genus Chanodichthys; species Chanodichthys erythropterus. The sequence continues at coordinate 2,159,321 of NC_090227.1, read as the reverse complement.
TGTGATGACACGTACCAAGTTTGGTCTGAATATGTCAAAGCATTGTAGAGATACAGCTTCAAGAGTAATTTTTGCATCATCTCTCAAATTCTTTGCTCCGGTATACGAAACGGTTTGACTTATCAACTTGAAATCCATAACTTTTTGTCGGCATGGTCTGAAGATGATACGGTTCAATTTTGGTGAAAATCGGAGCAAAGGTCTAGGAGGAGTTTGAAAAAGTAGGTTTTTAAAGAAAAACAATATGGCGGACAGGAAGTTCAGCTGAATATGGCAAATTTGATATCTATGTTCTCAGCATGACCCAAGGAATCTATTGAGACCAGTTTCATTACAATCGGTAGATATTATCAAAAGTTATTAGCATTTTTGTCAATTTTGTTATAACTTTTGACCACAAGGTGGTGCTGGTCCGAAACTTCTCAGGCTCCTTCAGGGCATTGTCCTGATGAACCATACCAAATTTATGAATTTTGGTCAAACCCATCAGAAGTTATAAGCAAAAACAGCCATTTTTCATATCTCCACTCCAGTAGGTGGCGCTGCGCCGAAACACTGTATGATGCCTCAGGTCATGCTTGTGATGACACGTACCAAGTTTGGTCTGAATATGTCGAAGCATTGTAGAGATACAGCTTCAAGAGTCATTTTTGCATCATGCCTCAAATTCGTTGCTCTGGTATACGAAAACGGTTTGACTTATCGACTTGAAATCCATAACTTTTTGTCAGCATGGTCTGAAGATGATACGGTTCGATTTTGGTGAAAATCGGAGCAACGGTCTAGGAGGAGTTCGAAAAAGTAGGTTTTTAAAGAAAAACAATATGGCGGACAGGAAGTTCAGCTGACTATGGAAAGTTTGATATCTATGTTCTCAGCATGACCCAAGGAATCTACTGAAAACAGTTTCATTACAATCGGTTAATATAGTCAAAAGTTATTAGCATTTTTGTAAATTTTGTTATAACTTTTGACCACAAGGTGGCGCTGGTCCTAAACTTGGTATGCTCCTTCAGGGCATTGTGCTGATGACCCATACCGAGTTTCATAACGATATGCTAATGCGTTCATAAAATACAGCATTTTAGCACCAAATTTAAAATGGCCGACGGCCAAAATGTCCAATATGGGAAAATTGGATATCATTCGACTCGGCATGATTCCCCGAATCCAACGAGACCAAATTCATGATTTTTGGCCAAACCCATCAGAAGTTATAAGTAAAAATAGCCATTTTTCATATCTCCGCACCACTAGGTGGCGCTGCGCCGAAACGCTGCATGTTGCCTCAGGTCATGCTTGTGATGACAGTTACCAAGTTTGGTCTGAATACGATAAAGCGTTGCGGAGATACAGCCTTATGTCTATTTTCGCAAGCACTACGTACAATTCGTTTGCGTGTTTTTCGAAAACGGTTTGAGAAATCAACTTGAATTCCATAACATTTTGTCGGCATGGTCTGAAGATGATCTGGTTAAATTTTCGTGAAAATTGGAGTAACGGCCTAGGAGGAGTTCGAAAAAGTACGTTTTTCAGAAAATTCAAAATGGCGGAAAAATTTTCATGACGGAAAATGACGTCATATGGTGCAATCGATTCGTCTTGACCCAAGGAATCAGAGGAAAAAAGAATTTTGTTTCTAGCCCTTATGGTTCAAAAGTTATTAACATAAACATAAGTGCAACTTTGGACAGCTGATGGCGCTAGAGGGATTGAGTTAGAGACTCCAAATTTGCTATGGACAAAGGTCAGACTGTCCTCTAACTGTGTGCCAAATTTCACAACTTTCCCGCAAGCGGTTCTATGGGCTGCCATAGACTTCAAGAGCGGAAGAAGAAGCGGAAGAATAATAATAAGCGTACGGAACGCCAACAATAACAATAGGTGCCTAAGCACCTTCGGTGCTTGGCCCCTAATTCCTTTGAAGTGATGGTGCTTTATGTAACATTATGTAAGTTGACATTTGTGCTGGCTACTGTATACAGGCCACCAGGGCACCATACTGACTTTATCAAAGAATTTGCTGAGTTTCTATCAGAGTTAGTACTGGCTGCGGATAAAGTCCTTGTTGTTGGTGATTTTAATATCCATGTAGATAATAATAAAGACGCATTTGGATTGGCATTTGCAGATATTTTAAACTCTACTGGAGTTAGACAACACGTGTCAGGACCCACTCATTGTCGTAATCATACCCTAGATCTAATACTGTCGCATGGAATAGATATTGATGCTGTTGAAATTCTACAGCAGAGCGATGATATATCAGATCATTATTTAGTCTCGTGTATAATACAATTAGCCAAGGCTACAAAACCACCACCCAGCCATAAATATTGTAGAACAATCACGTCTGCCACTAAAGATTGCTTTATAAATAATCTCCCCGAGCAGTTTCATCGCCTTAGTATACCTGACAACTTAGAAGAACTCGATGCTGCAACAGAAACTATTGGCTCTCTCTTTTCCAGCACATTAGATGCAGTCGCTCCTTTACGTCTAAAGAAGATTAAGGAAACTAATCCAACGCCGTGGTATGATGAGCACACTCGGGCTCTAAAACGAGCTGTTAGAAAAGCTGAACGTAGTTGGAAGAAAACAAAACTAGAAGTTTTTCGCCTTTCGTGGAAAGAAAAAATGATTGAGTACAGAACAGCCATAAGAAATGCTAGATCTACTTATTTTTCAAATCTCTTAATAGAAAACAAACATAATCCTAGGTATTTATTTGACACAGTGGCTAAATTAACTAGAAACAGAGATTCAACTGCTGACGTTTCCATAGAGCACAGCAGTAATGACTTTATGAACTTCTTTACTTGCAAGATTGATAATGAGAAAATTATAAACATGCAACCGTCTACAGTTTCGCTTCAGACAGTGCACTGTAGTGTCCCTGAGGTAAAACTAGAATCATTCGCCGCTATAGGAGAGGAAGAATTATCTAAACTTATCAAATCATCAAAATCAACGACATGTATGTTAGACCCAATGCCGACTAAACTACTGAAAGAAATGCTTCCAGAGGTCGTAGGTCCACTTCTTGATATAATTAATTCATCATTAACACTAGGACACGTGCCAAAAACCTTTAAGCAGGCTATTATCAAACCTCTTATTAAAAAACCTCAACTAGATCCGAGAGATTTAGTAAATTACAGGCCAATCTCGAATCTACCTTTTCTGTCAAAGATACTAGAAAAGGCAGTTTCAACACAACTGTGTTCCTTTTTAGAAAGAAATGGAATCTGTGAGGATTTCCAGTCAGGATTTAGACCATACCATAGTACTGAGACTGCTCTCGTTAGAGTTACAAACGATCTACTCCTATCATCCGATCGTGGCTGTATTTCTCTATTAGTGTTATTAGATCTCAGTGCTGCTTTTGACACTATCGATCATAACATTCTTTTAAAAAGACTTGAAAACTATATTGGCATTAGTGGAATTGCTTTGGCATGGTTCAAATCATACTTATCTGACGGTTATCAGTCTGTGGTAGTTAATGAAGAGATGTCTTATCGATCACAGGTTAAATATGGGGTACCACAAGGCTCAGTATTAGGACCGTTGCTTTTCACTCTGTACATGCTGCCCTTAGGAGAGATAATTAGGAAGCATGGTGTTAGTTTTCACTGCTACGCTGACGATACTCAGCTCTATATTTCCTCGCGCCCTGACGAAACCTACAAATTCACAAAACTAACAGAATGCATAGCTGACATTAAAAACTGGATGACAAGAAATTTCTTATTATTAAATTCAGAAAAAACTGATTTCCTAATCTTTGGACCAAAAACTTCCTCACGAAAAAACCTTGAATACTCTCTAACACTTGACGGGTGCTCCATTAAACCTTCGTCCTCAGTTAGGAACCTGGGTGTGCTCTTTGATACCAATCTTTCATTTGAAAGTCATGTTTCTAGTATCTGTAAAACCGCCTTCTTCCATCTAAAAAATATATCTAAATTACGACATATGCTCTCAATGACAAATGCGGAACAGTTGGTTCATGCATTCATGACCTCAAGACTAGATTATTGTAACGCTCTACTGGGTGGTTGTTCTGCTCGGCTTTTAAACAAACTACAGTTGGTTCAAAATGCGGCAGCTAGAGTTCTTACTAGAACCAGAAAGTATGACCATATTAGCCCAGTTCTGTCAACATTACATTGGCTCCCTATTAAACATCGTATAGATTTTAAAATCTTGCTACTTACTTATAAAGCTCTAAATGGTTTAGCTCCCCAGTACCTAAGTGAGCTCTTAATGCATTATAGTCCTTCACGTTTATTGCGATCTCAGAATTTAGGCCAGTTGATAATACCCAGAATATCAAAATCAACTGAAGGCGGCAGATCCTTTTCCTATTTAGCACCTAAACTCTGGAACAATCTTCCTAGCATTGTTCGGGAAGCAGACACACTCTGTCAGTTTAAATCTAGACTAAAAACACATCTCTTTGCTCTTGCATACACATAACACATTATCAATACATTAACATTTTTCAAATCCGTTAAAGGATTGTTACGCTGCAATAATTAGGTCGGCCGGAACCGAGAACATTTCCTATAACACTAGATATACCTGTACATCAGAACAAGAATGGCATCTACGCTAATATCTGTCTCTCTGCTTATCCTGAGGTTTGCCAGGTGCTGGATCCAGGCCGTATCCAGGTCAGATGGAGAACCTGCGTCTGGACCAGACTACAACGTAGCCCAGGATCCCCGTATCCGCTTACATATATTTATATATAATCGATTTTTAATCTCTATAATAAAAATGTACAATTCAGATTTTGATCTCCATATACATTTACATATATATATCTTCCAAGGGGTTTTTTCCCTCCTAGGACTTTTTTCCCAGTGCTAGCACGCTGGGTTTTTCTCCTAGGGGGTTTTTTCCACCCCTGGAAGTCAGCCGACATTGGCTTAATGTAGCACCATCTTGTATATGTTACATATTACCACGCTTGTTTGTACAGTTTTAACCACTTCCCTTTTTTTCTGTGCTTCTAATATGTAAAGCTGCTTTGAAACAATTACCAATTGTAAAAGCGCTATATAAATAAATTTGACTTGACTTGACTGCTGGTCTCCCAACCGAGGTTGTGGAGACCATTCTTAATTCCAGAGCTCCCGCCACAAGGAAATTGTATGCCTACAAATGGAATTTGTTTTCTACCTGGTGTAGACACAATAATACGGACCCTGTCCTTTCTTCTATTAGCTTTGTGCTAAAATTCCTCCAGAAAAAATTCTCTGAGGGCCTATCTCACTCAACCTTAAAGGTTTATGTTGCAGCAATTTCAGCATATCATGCTCCTCTTGAGGGGAATATCTCGGTAGGTCGAGACCCCCTCGTCACACGCTTCCTCCGTGGCACACTGAGGTTGAGGCCTCCAGTGCGCACAAGGGGTTCCGACCTGGGACTTGGCGGTGGTCTTACAGGGGTTAGCTGAGGCTCCCTTTGAACCACTAGAGGAGGTTCCCGAGAGGTTCCTCACTCTCAAAACGATTCTTTTATTGGCTATCACTTCTCTGAAGTGGATAGGAGACTTACAAGCACTTTCTGTTGTTCCTTTTCTTGAATTTGCTCCAGGAATGGTGAAAGCATTCCTGTATCCTAGACCGGGTTATGTCCCGAAGGTCCCTACCAATGTCCCAGGCCCCATTGTGCTTCAGTCCTTTTATCCTCCTCCATTTGAATCTGCGGATCAGGAAAAATTTAATCTGTTGTGCCCAGTAAGGGCTTTGGATGCTTATGTCTACAGAGCTGCCCTGTGGCGTAAGTCAGATCAATTGTTTGTCTGTTATGGGTCTCCTAAAAAAGGGGGCCCAGCATCAAAACAAAGAATGAGCAAGTGGGTGGTCGAGGCCATCTCACTTGCATATGAAGCAGCCGGACAGCCCTCTCCTCTGAATGTTCGTGCCCATTCGACTAGGGGTATGGCGGCATCAAAAGCTTTGATGTCAGGAGTCTCCATGAACGATATATGTGATGCAGCTGGATGGTCATGCCAGCACACAGTTATTAAATATTACAACCTTGATATCGGCTCCACTCCGGGGTCTTCTGTCCTGTCAAGATAACTTTGACAAGTGTTTTGAGCTACGGCTCAGTTGGGATTGCGTTCCCAATGCGTTACCACGCAGCGTCGACAGTTCCCACGAAAGGGAACGTCTCAGGTTACAGATGTAACCCTGGTTCCCTGAGTAGGGAACGAGACGCTGCGTCTCTTGCCGTACCCCTGCACACTTGCGAGTACTTGCTTCAGACTTACTTAGAAGCTGGCGTGCTCTGCATCCGAGTGTGCTTTATAGTTTCCTGGTCCGTGACGTCACCCGTCTCTGACGTCTCGCTTCGCGATTGGCTAGATACATGAGTGCTTCAGTGATGACATCACGCAGAAGGTTCCCAATGCGTTACCACGCAGCGTCTCGTTCCCTACTCAGGGAACCAGGGTTACATCTGTAACCTGAGACGTTTTCCAACCACTCTAATGATTGAGGCAGGTCAGTTCCAAGTTTCCTGTTCTCCAAATTCCTTGGAAGTCTTATTAATCAGACACTTTTTGAATGTCATTGTATTGATTCATAGGGAGGAAACTATAAAGAAAAAGAGGGCATATTACTACACCAGAGATTCTGTGGGAGGAGACAGAAACTTTACTGTCAGTTTTATTGAAAAAAAAAAAAAAAGAAGTCATATAATGGCCCTGATGAAACTTAATTGTTTTAGAGATGTGGACAGTCATAATTTCTTTTATAAAAGTGATTTCCCAAATAATTATAGCTCACTCTTAAATGTATATAAAATATATTTATATCAAAATATAGAATATTTCATGTAACCCTATTTATTATGAGAGTTTACAGCGAGGCACGTCCTCAACTGGCCTCATTCACACAGAACGACCTCTTCTCTTCCTGCCGCTCCACATACACTTACCTGTAAAACCCAACCCCCCCCCCCCCCCTCCCTTCCTTCCTTCCTTCCTTTATTTGTATTTGTACAGCAAGAAACTGATGGGAGGGGGTTTGCTGCTACAGATGCTTTTCTAAATGATTCACCATTCTGGCTTCCACCAAAAGAATTATGTTTAGTTAGTGATGGTATAATATAGTAACTAGTCATAATTAGTCAAATATATTTGCCTCATCCCATCAGCATTTTAAGTCTGCATTCTTGAAAGTGCCTGTAAGTGCTGTAAGTGCTAAAGTAATGAAGGTGGACATGTCTGAACTAGTCTACTGTGGAATGAAATCAATGTCTGCTGCGTCGGATCCTCACTGTGTCTGTGTTTTGTTTCTTGGAATTTATTCTATTTACCTGTGTTTAACCCCTGTATTTTTGGATGCCATGATTTCTCAATTTCATCTTGTGTATTTATATTCCCCTTTGGTTCAGTTTTTAGAGTGTCTATTTGCTCCTGACTTTATTCCCGAGTGCCTTATTCTTTGGATTATTAGATCATCACCTTAACTCCACATCCTTGGCAACCAGCTGTGACACACTATTGAATATAAGCAACAGTTGCTGACACAATGGCGACTGAAAATAAACTGTTAACTGCTGTAGCCAAAGAATGCAAAAACCACGAAGCAGCAATAAAGAGGACGACATAACAGATAATTTAATCATTTGACAAAGTACAAAAAAAAAAAAAACTTTTTTTTTTAAAAAAGCAAGAGAATGGTTGCTTTTGGCAGTTAAAATTATAATCAAATACTTTACATGTGCTTTGGTATGTTAGTTAAGACATCAGGACAGGTGTACTTCTTTTAAGTGTGACAAAAGATTATTAAAACAGTGACTTAAAAATGTACTTTAAAGTGCACTTAAATGTGATAAGTAACATATTAATGAAAGTCTTCTTTAAGTGCACTTAAGAGGCATTTTATTTCGGTTATATTTTATCATATGCTGGTAGAGCTTTTTAAAAATATATTTTTAAGGTTTTAAGTACACTACTGGTGCACTGTAAAAATAGAATCTTGTAAGCTTAAATAGCTGCTGTAGTTTGCATAGCAAATGTTTGCAATGAAAAAGTAATACGTTACTCACTTCACTGAACTTAGTACAGCTGTACTGTGGCTGCATAACACTTAATTTTAATATTTACTCTCCTGGTCCAACCCTATGCATAGCCCAGTTTCAGTTAATGCTACAAAATTATTTAGGTAGATTCAACTTAAAAAATAATACTAATATTAATATTAATACTACTACTACTACTACTACTACTACTACTAATAATAATAATAAAGTGCTACATATAGATTGTAACAAATTAAATTAAGCACATATTTTCAGTAATTGTGTTGCTTTAACTTAGTAAATTTAACAAGCAGCAAAATAAAAAATAAAAAAAATCACTTTTACTTTTAATACTATTGCAGTTTTTCTCAATTGCTTAAAGGATTAGTCCACTTTAAAATAAAATTTTCCTGATAACTGTAGCAAATTAGCTCAAAATAAATATGAATAATTAATCACAACTAGTTATAATTAATTATTAATATTTGGATCAGTTAATAAAATTAACTTAATGAAATAAAATTAATATTACAATCAATTAACCCATTTTCCAGTGAACACACAGTGTTAATTGTTTATTAATTCTAAGAAATGTTCATTTCCAGGTTATGGGAAATAACAGTCTTATTGTACAGTACTACTAAAAGCCTGTAGTCAGGATCGACATGAATAGGGACTCCAGCATATGAGCGCAAAACACCGACAACTTTACATGTGACATGAACATAACTTTATTAACTAGACTAAACACTTAAACTACTCTAACATTCACACACATACATGCATACAGTTTACCGAGAGAAAGCTGAAGCAGGAAGTTACAGCATTGTTTGACATTCAGCAGATCAACAGCCTTGAGCAAACCATCAGTTTAGTTTTAACAGGCCCTTCTTTAAAAGGGGTAAGGATACTCAATGTATCCGATAAAGAGACTAAGTTTGATACTTGCATGTCTCTCCAAGTTGAATTAAAATTGTCCTGATGCAATTTGTGGAGGCTCCCGTTGAATCTTTGCTGATGTTGTCTTGATGAAAGAGAACCAGTTGGATTCAGAGGATCTTTGGTGAATGGAAGGTCTAGGCCGAGGCCTGGCACAAGCTTGGGGTTCCTTAGAAGCTTCTAGCTTCTTAGAGCGTCATCATTTGTCAGTAAAAGAGAAGAAGAGAAGGAAGAGAGATTTGATCTTGTGATAAGTGAATATAAGGGGTGAAGATGTCACACCCTCTTAAGGTGTCTGAGCCAATAAGGAGTTGCCCCCTCAGAGGGAAGTTTTACGAATCTTTGTTCTGTAGCAAGATATTAGCATAAGACACTGGATTGGATGAATGAGAAAAGAACCTTCTAGATTCTTATAATACTAATGTGTCACAGAGTTAGTAGCATGTAACATAAATTTCCAAATAGGAAATGAAAGTTGGAGTCCGTAGAATAAAGCCTATAAAAGGAAAGTCATGAAATGGGAAAATTGGATACATGTTTATACATTTCCCAAGTGGTTATATAGAGAATACATAGGATTAAAAGAGTTTATTTGTCCCTCTCAGAAAGAATGAGTCACTAGTCTCCACAGCATTCTTTCTGATCATAAAAGTACCATATATCTGTGACAGGATACCTAGTTCTGCCTGTGTGCTAGCTACATTTGGGATGCTGGTTGCAGTCTTAGGGGGATGGGTTCACAGAACTTTGATAAAGTGAGTTCATAGGTAATTCATTAAATATATTGAATAATTTTGTGTGCCTGATTGGTCCAGACGCTACATTTACTCACCCCCATGTCATCCAAGATGTCCATGTCTTTCTTTCTTCAGTTGTAAAGAAATTAAGGTTTTTGATGAAAACATTCCAGGATTATTCTCCTTATAATGGACTTCAATGGCCTCCAAATGGTTGAAGGGCAAAATTATAATTTCGGTGCAGCTTCAAAGGGCTTTAAACGATCCCAGACAAGGAATAAGGGTCTTATCTAGTGAAACGATCGGTCATTTTCAGGAAAAAAAAAAAAAGTATATGCTTTATAAACACAAACGATCGCCTTGCAAGTGCTTCCACCAGACCACCTTCCGTATTCTTCAAAAAGTTTATGACGTATGTCCTACGCCTTCCCTATTTAACTTATGGAACGAACGTGGCACCAGTTCTGTTTTTATCCATAAGTAGAATAGAGAAGGCATAGCTTTTTGAAGAAAACAGAAAGCGGAAGCACTTGCAAGGTGATCGTTTGTGTTTATAAAGCATATACATTTACACTTTTTTTGAAAATGACCGATCGTTTCGCTAGATAAGACCCTTATTCCTTGTCTGGGATCGTTTAAAGCTCTTTGAAGCTGCACTGAAACTGACATTTTGACCTTCAACAGTTTGGATGCCATTGAAGTCGACTTCGACTGAAGAAAGAAGGACATGAACATCTTGGATGACATGGAGGTGAGTAAATTATCAGGAAATTTTAATTTGAAAGTGAACTAATCCTTTAAACACATTTCTTGAAACTATGCCTTGTATTCTCAAAACAGTAAACACAAATCCATAACTTCTCACAGAATTCCCCAAACATCCTATTTTCAGGTCAAAATGAAGCTCTCCACTCAAAATCAATTAACTCTGAAAAACCATACTTTGCCCTCGGAAATCCCACACAAGCCCTCAAAACCACACACACTACAACATAGTCTTATGCAATAAATTCAAAACAACATTTCCAAAACGTACTCGGTTACGTATGTAACCTCGGTTCCCTGAGATACGGGTATGGGGAAAAGCTCCTTTTTTCCTCCTTGCTGAAGCCTTTTTCAATAGCGCAGTGTAACTGCACGTCTATTGGCTCAAAGGAATGAAACTCTTTGAACCAATGATGGCGCTGCGTAGCCGCGCGGGCCTATGGCGAAACAGCGTGCCAACGAGCCCGCCAAAACAGGCGTGGCTTATAGCTATATAAGCAGGCGTTTCGCCATGGGAATCAGTTTATTGCGACTGAAGCGACGACACTGAGCCGCAGTGTCGTGGCACGGCATAAAAAGCAAAACTCGTTCCCATATCTCAGGGAACCGAGGTTACGTACGTAACCGAGTACGTTCCCTTTCGATACTTTCACTCATACTGCATATGGGGAATGAATACAATCATGCCGTGCCACGGCAGGGAACGACAAGAAACATATCTTGGGCGCCTAGGGGCCCAGTGGATACGTGAGGGGCCGGAAGCCGTCGAACCCTTTCGTGTTACACTGGAACAGGGAAAAAATTCCCTGACAGAGATATGACGACAGAGCTCGACACGAGGCTGTCGTGTCCCACCGGGAGGACCCGAGCATGCAAGGTCGGGATATCCAAGTTGTAGAACCTGACAAAAGTGGAACCAGCCGGCCGCCTCACAGATGTCTTTGAGTGAAACGCCACTAGACTACGCCCAAGAAGAGGTCATACCTCTAGTGGTGTGTGTTTTTACTCTTATGGGGCAATCCAGACCCATAGAGGAGTAGCATGGAGCGATCGCATTGACTATCCAACAAAAGATGCGTTGCTTTGAGACCAGAGACCCTTTGGTGCGGCCGCTAAAGCAGACGATGAGCTTGTTGGACTGCCTAAATGGCTCAGACTGCTCAACATAGATTCTCAATGCCCTGACAGGGCAGAGCAATTCCACCTCTCGCTCGTCCGAAAAAGGAGGTAGCGCCGAGAGGGAAATTACCTGTGCTCTGAACAGAGTCGAGAGCACTTTAGGGACGTAGCCATGCCTGGGTTTTAGAACAACTTTAGAGTCGTTGGGCCTGAATTCAAGGAATGCAGGGCTTACAGAGAGGGCCTGCAGGTCGCCAACGCGCTTGACCGATGCTAGTGCTACTAGCAGAGCAGTTTTAAGCATTAAGGGCTGGAGGTCAGCTGACCGCAGCGGTTCAAAAGGAGGGCCTTTGAGGGCTGCCATGACCATGGAAAGGTCCCATGTGGGAGCGGTGAGTGGTCTAGGGGGATTCATCCGCCTAGCACCTCTCAAGAAATGCACAATAAGGCTGTTTCTACAGGGTCAACATTGCGTGCTGAGCACCAGTCAATGAAGACCGACCATTTCTGGGCGTAGAGGCATGGTGTGTAGAATGTTCCTGGGGAGGCTTATCGGCTCCCATCGAGGGACCAAAGGAGCAGAGCCCACAGTTCCGGCTGGGGGTGCCAGATTGTCCTGTTCGCATGAGAGAGGAGATCCCGTCTCAGGGGAATTGGCCATGGGGTTTTCATGGGGTTACTCGTCTGAGGGAACATTGCTCCGAGATAGCATATGTGCTCCCAGGTTCAATTTTCCAGGTATGTGTGTCGCCCTTAGCGACCGCAGCCTGGGTGCTGCCCATTCGAGGAGGCGCTTCGTCAGGGCACAAAGGCGGCTGGACGACAGGCCTCCTTGGCGATTTTAGGGGAACACCACGTTCGAACCAACTGGGGTTCATCCAAGGTTTCAGGGCCATGATGCAGGCCTGATTGACCTTGACTAAAAAGCAGCTATGCCGCCAAGTGTGGGGTGGAACCCTGAGTTTCAGCCAGTATTGCAGAGGCCGCAAGGGACCCTGGCGTCTCGGGAGCATGGAGCGCTTAGCAGGGCGGGCCTGCTGTCGCTGCTCCTTAGGTGGTGCTGCTTGCAGTGCGGAAGGGGCAGGTTTGCTCTGGTGCTGGGTCGGCGCAGGCTTGGGCCAACTTGCAGCAGACGAAGAGCTGGAGCGCTTGGGCAGGAAATGTCGCATAGCTTGGGACGATTTCTGCGCGGCGGTGAAGCGCTCAGTGAATCCTACCACAGCTGGCCCAAAGAGACCAGAAGGCGAGACGTGGGCATCCAGGAAGGCCATCTTGTCAGCTTCTTTGATCTCCGTTAGGTTGAGCCAGAGATGGCGCTCCAACACAACTAGGTTGGCCATGGATCTCCCCATGGCTTGAGCCGTGGCTTCCGTAACGCGCAGGGCCAGGTCGGTGGCGCTGCGTAGGTCACTGAAAGCTGGCGCGTTAATTCCAGACTCGTCCAGAGAATGGAGGAGTTTGGCCTGGAACACTTGGAGAATGGCCATAGTGTGAAGCGCTGATGCAGCTTGCCCAGCTTAGGAATACGCTCGGCTGGCGGAGGTCATATGGCAGGGCTTGGAAGGAAGGGCCCTCTTGCTTTTCCAACCCACGGCCGCGGGAGGACAGAGGTGAGCGGCCACGGCTTCGTCCAGCGGCGGCATCTGCTCATAACCCTTCTCACTTGAGCCATCAACTGAGGTGAGAGCCGCAGGTGAAGAAGTTTGCATGCGGGCGGAGTAAGGAGCGCCCCATGACTTCGTCAGCTCTACGTGGACCTCGGGGAAGAAGGGTGCAGATCGCTGGTGGGGGGTCTGGGGGCGTCCCGGCAGATAACACTTGTCCAGCCTGCTGTGAGTTGGCTCCTCAGGTGTGGCCCATTCCAAGTTGAGCACTTTGACGGGCTTTGAGAGGACGCGGAATAACTTGGCGTCCAACCCAGGCCTGGAATCAATGTGCTCCAGTGACGGCAGGGGGGCGAGCTCTTCGTCGCCGACCCATTCCACCGTTTCAGATGCCACGAGTGACATGGAGTCATCGAGCGGCTCGTCCTCTGAACCACAGAAGGAGACGAGGTCGCTCGCTTCCGCCAAGGGACGCTGCTCCAGGCGTGAGAAGAGGACGGGGGACGGCTCTCTCATAGGAGAGGGAGAGGCAGGCGGGCGCTGGGCCGGCGTAAGCTCTCCCAAATCCAGGCGCAAAGGTGCCGGCACTGAAGCAGGCGGTGATCTCAGCTGTCCTCTGCGAAGCCTCTTCAACAGCGGAGAAAGAGCTCATTCCGGTGGTCGAAGGCAGGAATCAGTGTTCAGCAGGAATCCAGCGAAGTGCAGTCGTTGCTGAAGGAGAGAGAACTGATTCCCATGGCGAAACGCCTGCTTATATAGCTATAAGCCACGCCCGTTTTGACGGGCTCGTTGGCGTGCTGTTTCGCCATAGGCTCGCACAACTGTTGCTTGTGGTCTCTGGTGAACTCTGATATAAGGTTCTCTGTCATACATTTCCTCCGCCATGCTGAAAAAAACTTGGGTTTCGAACTGAAACTCTATATGTATGTGAGGCAATTTTATGCATTACTTTATTACTGTAACATAGTGAAACAGGGTATGTGTTGTCACAGCACAGAGTACAGCACTCAAAAGTTACTGTACAGAGCAGTCTTACTGTAAGTACACCTATCTGTTTTCCTCCTTGAAGGTTCTGATGTGAAGCGACTCAAATTTGTACTTATTGCCCAGCCTGCCTAATAGAAGTTGACTTCCTAACAGACTTACCTGCTTCCAACGACTGCACCTGCATCTTTGTGATTGTTGACAGATTCTCCAAGTCCTGTCGTTTGATTCCCCTAAGGGGACTGCCTACTGCTATGGAGACCGCTGAACTCATGTTTAATCACATATTCAGATACTACGGAATCCCCGAAGACATTGTTTCTGATAGAGGACCTCAGTTCATTTCCCGGGTATGGAAAGCATTCTTCTCACTCCTAGGTTTGACCGTCAGCCTCTCGTCTGGTTACCACCCACAGTCTAACGGGCAGACAGAAAGGAAGATCCAGGAGATCGGTCGCTTCCTCCGTACATTCTGTCACGGCCACCATGACTCTTGGAACCAGTACCTGGGTTGGGCCGAGTATGCACAGAACTCCCTGCTTCAACCATCTACTGGACTCACCTTAAGGACTCCTAGCGATATACTTACCTGTCTCCAGCGTTTCCAAGTCTCCTCCTGTGTTCCCAGTCTGTGTGTGAGTGTCTTCTGTCTCCACCGTTGTTCGTCTTCACCATCATCCTTAAAAGTCTGCTTTTCCTTGTGTGGTATTGCTGTGATAACTCCGTAAGTAACAACATTTATTATCATTGTAGATGTGTTTCAGAGTGTTTTATAGCATAATTGAGTTGATTTTACCTCAGAAGTATTACTGTCGGCAACGACCTATGCCACGGGAGTGCAAGCACTTAGGAAAGAAGGAGAAGCGGTGCGGCTGCGCCTTCCACATGTTTTTTTAGATGTTATATGTGAACAGTCCCTTAGGATTCTTAATTCTAAGTTCATGTTAATATTAACATTTTTTTTTTTTAGTGACAGACAGACCTATTCATCTGTTAATTTGAATAGGCTACAGAAGGTTTTTATTAAACCTTGAAATGTGATCTTGTATGTACAACAAGGAAAATTATTGAAATTTGTTAATAAATCTTATTTGAATTTCAGTTTCATTTTGTTCAAAATATTGTGATACGTATCGTACAGTGGCTTTCAGTAGTCTTCTGAAATGAGGAAATTTTTTTATGAATCAATGTAAATTCATGTGCATTACTCTTAAAGTTGACATCTTCCTTGTTAAATGAACATTACAGTACATCAAAAAAGAAAAAAAGAAAAAGAAACCAAATACAATTCTATTTTATAATTTTACATTAACAATGTAATGTTCTATTTATCAAAACCAAGTCAATCTCATCAAGTTAGTGTTTTAAGCATTTCTACATTCAATCCAAATTAATAACTAAATGCAATAATAATTTAAACAATATATTTTATTTGTTTATTGCGGTTTTTCTTTTTAATTGTCAACCTATCCTATAGGGATCATCAGTCATGCTCTGTAAACACCGTCTGTCACATGAATTGTATTTTTAATTTCACCAAGCTGATTGCACTAAAAAAAAAACCCTGCAGTCATCGTGCTTTCAATCCATTTCGAGTTTGATTTTGACATGACATAAAGCGGTGATATCTAACTGGGTAATCTGTTTACTTTTCAATTAGTTTTCCGATTGACGCCCTCATTTATTCAGTCTGACGCGCGGAACGCGCACGTCAACAAGAGGCAGGATTTATCGCACAAACCAATCATATCCAATCATAACCAATTACATCCAATCATAGCGCGATGGAGACATTGCCTCCCCTCACGTGACTTTCCCCCATTCATTCTCAATTATCCCCCACAAAACCCACCGCACACCGGGAGGTCTAATGATTTTATATGGTTTCCTATGAGAGGAAAGGGAGGCACGACTCCATAAAAGCAAGACTCCTCTGTGTAACTTTACCTGCGGGTGTCGCTGTTGGGCAGTGTACCTTAAGAAATACGCATGACTTGCTCTCTTTTTAATGTCATAATTTGCAATATTTGTGTTGTTTTATAATAATGGAGTAATAGTAATATGGATTATTTTCTCATCCTATTTTTTTGAGGAGGCACTGCCTCCCTTGCCTACTCGGAGGAAACGCCCCCGGTATGGTATCGTGAACTCCGTATCGGGATATCGTATTGTGAGCTGAGTATATCGTTACACCCCTAGTAAATGCATAATATTATACATGTTTTTTTTTTTCCTACACATTTATTCTAAGAGAGTATAAACGTCAGTAGTCTATTTAAAATGTATTAGGCTATTGAATTGGGTAAATGTTAGGTCTAAGATATAAAATATAACCTGTATCTTCAATAATTGAATGTATTTCTTTCCAAAATGATTTTATAAGCAGGCAAGGCCCAGAAAATATGCAAATGATTAGCTATTATTATTGTTCCACATTATCTCTTACAGTATTCTTGATTTGTTACTTGATGTTGTTTGGCTTTCACTGGATGATATAAAAAAGCGAATAGCCTACTTTTCTCAACAGAATTCCTTATCCCTGAGTTGTCAGAATGCCATATATTTAGATTATCGCTGTCAATAGATATATATATTTTTTTTAATCGCGATTAATCACACACTTATCATGAAATTAAGCACACACCATTTATCTTGTTTAACACGTCCATTTTGCCATCATTACCTATATCCAACAAAGTAAACCACCAGACTGAAGTGTGATTTTCACAAAACTGTATTTTTCAAGGTAAATTTAATGTCTTTCCAAAAAAGGACACAGAATAACCAAATGATATGATTTAATATAATTCATACATTTATGTACACCAAAGCACCCATACAAAAAAATCAACAATCCTTTACAGGTTTCTAACAATAGTTTTAGATACAGAAATTGAACAAAAAAGTAAATAAAGTAATCAAATATAAAATAACTGCATAGAAACTAATTTGAATAATTAAAGATGAAACATTAAGTTACAAAAGCTATTTAGTCAAGAGTGATTTCTTCGTTTTTTGTCTTTTGACTGCTTTCCCTTTAAGACATAATTCAAAGATCCAGTACACTGATACGAACACACATACACTGTCTGTCTCGTTTTTCTCTTAAGACATAACCTACTATGTTTGTTAGGATACTCGCTAAGATGGGCATGTTGACATAATTTTTGTGTGAATTTGTCCGTTTAGGTGCAAGCTTGCATTCTCTGTTTAGCTTGCACGCTCTGTGAGGAGCTTTGTATGTGCGCTCACCCGAAGCGCGTTCATGGAGAGCTGCGTCACAGCGTGCAAATTCTCTTTCACGTCATGGTTTAAATGAGTTTAGTTTAAGCAAAGATAGCAATATGAGAGGTTCAGGGGCCCGTTTCAGAAAGGAGGTTAAGTAAAAACTCTGAGTATGTTAACCCTGAAATGATGGAAACTGGGTTTTCCGTTTCAGAATGGGAGGTATGTCAAACCCGAGAAAGCAGGTCAAGTCAAGCCTATTTCTGAAAGAGAGGTAACTTATACTCAGAGTCAGATACCATGGTAACTTACTCTGTGAACCTAAACTGGTCAGGAGCAGGTTTTCTTCAGTAAACCCAGAGTTTCCTTCGGTCTCCTCCCCCTTTTTAAAATGCAAGTGATGTTTAAATAGTTCATTCATTCATTCATTCATTCATTCATTCACACTGCAAAAATACTTTTCTTACTGAGTATATGTTTGTCCTGTTTCAAGTACAAATATCTAAAAATTCTTAAATCGAGATGGATTTTGCATATAAGAACATGATATAAAATATTTAGTCTTGTTTCCTGGGGGATCTAAATTGCATTTTACTTCATTAAAATGATCAATATCTACCAGTTTGGTAATAAAAATAATCTTAATGCAAACGGAAAACAAGATTATTCGGAGTGTCTATTACAAAGTACAAATTTACAGTAGCTCCGCCCACCAATGTCAGACCAGGTTAAAATTGGCACATCAATCCGCCTTCTGCAAAGCTTGTTATTCTCCTTTTTCCCCATCACATATCACATCAGAAAGGCATTTAATTTCAATGAAAATGAAGAAAATGTTCTAAAAGTGGAAGTAAATTGCGAGTGTTTAATAATAATACAATAATTTACACTCTTATTATTGCATCCTGTTAAATTATTATTATTTTCTCCTTTTTTGCATGTGGGATACCATGAAGAAGAATATTAGTTCAATAACTTACTGTTCTGCCAGTTTTAACCTTTGATATTATAACGGTGATAAGAATTAAACTTGCATTGACCCAGAAGTATGCGGACGTCATTTTGTCATGTGCTGTTTCCGGTGGTGAATCGTAATATCGGAGCTCCATTGATGATGGCTCTTCATAGTCGTGGTGCACGTGCTTAACTCAGAGTCAACCTACTTAGAGTCGATTGAACTAACTCAATTCAGCTGTTCTGAAACTGAAAACTCAGAGTAAGTCAACTCAGAGTTCAAGTTTTAACTCAGAGTTGGTTGAACCTCCTTTCTGAAACGGGCCCCAGGTCTCACCTGCGCTCGAGAGCTATCAACACCCGGGTGATGATGGCGTAAATGACTGGGCATAGAGCTTTTGGTACGTCATTGAACATTGTGTACAGTGACTGTTTTGTCCATGTTCTTCATCGCAGTTTAAATGGATTGAATGCAATCCATCGACTGAAACATACATTAGCCAAATCTGTCTGTCTGTTTTGCACATTGTTTTCAACAAACCCTATTATAAATGCGTCATCACATTTGGGATGAACTGCGGTGCAAGCGCGTGCCGAACGGGAGGGCTCGCGCTTTTCAGTTACAATGACAGAATATGACAGAGAGTTCGTGTTTTAAATGGACACTGGAATGAATAATTCTCTCTGCCATCTCTGATATAATCATCATGGACTTTAAAGGTGCCATCGAACGTTTTTTTACAAGATGTAATATAAGTCTAAGGTGTCCCCTGAATGTGTCTGTGAAGTTTCAGCTCAAAATACCCCATAGATTTTTTTTTATTCATTTTTTTAACTGCCTATTTTGGGGCATAATTAGAAATGCGCGATTAATGTTGCGGCCCCTTTAAATGCTCACGCTCCCCGCCACAGAGCTCGCGCTTGCCTTAAACAGTGCATAAACAAAGTTTACACTGATAATATAACCCTCAAAATGGATCTTTACAAAGTGTTCGTCATGCATACTGCATGCATGCGTCGAATTATGTGAGTATAGTATTTATTTGGATGTTTACATTTGATTTTGAATGAATTTGAGGCTGTGATCCGTGGCTAACGGCTAATGCTACACTGTTGGAGAGATTTATAAAGAATGAAGTTGTGTTTATGAATTATACAGACTGCAAGTGTTTAATAATGAAAATAGCGGCAGCTCTTGTCTCCGTGAATACAATAAGAAACAATGGTAACTTTAACCACATTTAACAGTACATTAGCATCATGCTAACGAAACATTTAGAAAGACCATTTACAAATATCACTAAAAATATCATGATATCATGGATCATGTCAGTTATTATTGCTCCATGTGCCATTTTTCGCTATTGTTCTTGCTTGCTTACCTAGTCTGATGATTCAGCGTGCACATGAAGACGTCCTGCCCTTGTCTAATGCTTTGAACATGAGCTGGCATATGCAAATATTGGGGGCGTACATATTAATGATCCCGACTGTTACGTACATACAGTGAGTCTCAAACTCCATTGTTTCCTCCTTCTTATATAAATCTCATTTGTTTAAAAGACCTCCAAAGAACAGGCGAATCTCAACATAACACCAACTGTTACGTAACAGTCGGGATCATTAATATGTATGACCCCAATATTTGCATATGCCAGCCCAATGAGCCCATGTTCAAGGCATTACACAAGGGCATCCAGTATTAACGTCTGGATGTACACAGCCAAGTCATCAGACTAGGTAAGCAAGCAAGGACAACAGCGAAAAATGGCAGATGGAGCAATAATAACTGACATGGTCCATGATATCATGATATTTTATTGATATTTGTAAATTGTCTTTCTAAATGTTTTGTTAGCATGTTGTTAATGTACTGTTAAATGTGGTTAAAGTTGCCATCGTTTATTACTGTTTTCACGGAGACTGGAGCTGTTGCTATTTCCATTATTAAACACTTGCAATCTGTATAATTCATAAACACAAATTCATTCTTTATAAATCTCTTCAACAGTGTGTAATGTTAGCTTTAGCCACGGAGCAAAACCTCAAACTCATTCAGAATCAAATGTAAACATCCAAATAAATACAATACTCATATAATCCGACGCATGCATGCAGTATGCATGCCGAACACTTTGTAAAGATCCATTTTGAGGGTTATATTAGCTGTGTGAACTGTGTTTATGCTGGTTAAAGCAAGCGCGAGCACCGTGGGCGGGGGAGCACGAGAATTAAAGGGGCCGCAACCTATATATCAGTGCATAGTTATTGATGCCCCAAAATAGGCAGTTAAAAAAATGAATAAAAAAAAAAATCTATGGGGTATTTTGAGCTGAAACTTCGCAGACACATTCAGGGGACACCTTAGACTTATATTACATCTTGTAAAAAACGTTCGATGGCACCTTTAAGCACTCAAATCACTTGCACATACGCTGGTGTTTGCGCGCTCCTTCCACCTGCAACCAGATTTTTATGTCTGCGTGGACAACAGTGCATGTGCGAGTGATTTGAGCGCTTGATAAAAATGGTCCACTAGATAGTACGCACAAAAATTAACCTCGCGCAGACTGTCCGCGAGCCAGGGGGGAACTCGGACAAGGAAAGTTTTTTTATTTTTTTTATTCTTATTTTATTTATTTACTTTTTTTTGTAATAATTTGTAACCAGTGACAGACAGTACTTTGTGACAACAATTTAGGCCTCAATGAATCCACAGTCCTGTAGAACTTTAGAAACAGCAGGTATAAGATCTTTGGCATAGTCCCACAGATGATCATCTCTTATAATGTTTGTGTTTGGGGGGTATTCAAAGTATTTTGAGTGGTACATGCGAGCGATGGAGTTGCTCACCCTTACTGTGGTGGATCCAGAATACACAGTTTCCAGCAGGCCATGTACAGTAGCCTTCAGAGCTAGCCGAGGACTTACTATAACCTTGTAATTGTTGAAAGCTTTGGGGTCATTAGGTATTCGCTCTATATAATTTAAAATATTCCATCCAGGTACATTTTTCCATTTGTCTTGCTCATAATCCGTATGAGCTTTTGCAGTGAAAGGGAAAGCATTATTCTCAAACTCAAAGCCCACAGTAGTGCCGTACATCTTCTCAAGCTCAGGCAAAAGCTCCGGCCAGGTTTTCACCTTGAGAGGCAGAATGAGCTCATCTATGTCTTGTAGAGCCACATAGTGACTTTGGTACATGTAACGATAAATACAGTCATTAAGTGCAGGAATTTGCCCATAGTAATGCAGTTCACCTGAAGATAAATCTTTCCTCCAGCCACTTGACACTTCGATGTGATTTTTAATGGTCCATGGGATGATCTCCACAAAACCTCTTTTCACATAGTATTCCAGAACCTTCTGTGTGTCTGAATCACAGTTGGTTTTATATATCACCACCCTTTGAGCACCAAGCAGTCTGAACATCTCCAATGACTCGACTAAATTCAACACATTCTTGTAGTCATACATGACAGAGATGCAGACGGTAAATTCATATGGGAAGACTGCTGGAACGTCTCTGTTTCTAACGGGTTGGAAGGATGTTATGCTCTCCGAGATCTCTCTGGCTGTTATTGCAACATGCGTTGGTTTCAAACACGGGCTATTGATGTGACACGTGATGGTAGCAGTGCCGTACTCAAAACCAAAGTGGTCAGAATGAATTGTGTATTCTGCTGGTGAGGTCACGTTCCTCCCATCACAGCACATCACACAGCTGTATTTCACCTGCTCTTCACGGAGAACAATGGCAATCGTCTTTATCTGTTTCTCTCCAAAGCGATAATCCATATAAGAGCCAGTCACATATGTGTGAAGGTTCCCGACTTTAATCACAGGACCGTCCTTCACTTGAACACCACACGCTTTTGGAGCTGGAGGACTGGTGGATGTGTGGTCGATGTGTGGTGTTTGGACGGATGGTAAATGTGTGCTTGGAGGAGGATTTGGCACGTCAGAGTCTTTACTCTCCTTGTTTTGCATGATAGGTTTGGCATTAGGTGCTTTAAGTTTGGCGTTAGATGTTTTAAAGTAATCTTGCATATAAAAAAAGATGATAAAGACAAACACAAATAAAATGGCACAAAAATAAAAGATCTTCAGTGCACAGATCCTCTTGTTAAAAGCCTTTGCTTCTGATTCACTCTTCAGTTGGTCATATTTCACATCACATTTCCCTAGGGAAAAGAAAGAAAAAACACATTTTATGGTTGTCTCTAATAAAGCTTTTGACTTTAATGAACAAATGCACTTGCGATTGGGATGTGAACTCTGGTCTCCTGCACATCCACAACACAAGAAGTCAGACTCAAAAAAAAAAAAAAAAAAAAATTGCAGCTTGTTTTACTTTTAGAAAATGAGCTGAAGCAACATAATTGGTGAACATTTTGTCACAATTTAATTTAATTGGGTTCAATCCACTTTCATAAGTAACTTAGTCCAATTGTGTTGTGACTTCATGAATATTGTTTCTTGCATTAACTAAAACCGAGCAGTGAATTTGCATTGCAACTGGGAGAGTAAATGTTGAAATTGGGTGTTATTTTATGCATTGTTGAGAGAAGAGAAAGACCTGTTAGTGTTTTATTGTTCAGTTATGTATTTTATCTTGACATTTAAGCCTTGTGTTATGTTACGGGTCAATTTGACCCATTTTGATTTTTGAGTTGACTTAAATGCCGGTTAAGCTTTGTTTTGTTTTTTTCTTGAAATTTTGGACTTTTTCCTCATTTAGGGTCATAAACATGTACCGTAGGTGGACAACCAAAATGGGTATTACTGCCGCGCATACCGCAGCCGCAGGGCCATTGCGTTAACTGAAATTCAGTTGCGTGTAAAAAACTACCGCCAGGTGGCGCAAAGGGACGGATTGGAAAGTGACTGTAATAATAAAATGTCGGTTTGTAACTGGAGATTGAAGGACGAAGTAAAACAACAATAACATTATAATATAACCTTTTAACATCCTTAAAAACCATTAGAAAACTTAAAGTGAGAGTTAATTTCAAAACGTGGGATAGTCTTAGGCTACTCTATGCGTCAAAAATTAAAAGAAAGACCTTTACACAAAGTCTTACTGCATGCTATTGTCATTAAACAGTCATTAGGCATATATATTAGGAACACATACACATGTATTATAAATGTAATATTTTCATTCTGGTTTGCTCTTAGCAAAGAAAAATAAATTCCATATGCGGAGCGAAATGAAAATGGTCCAGCATTAAGACCGCATTAAGAGCAATAATTCTTATTAACTGCTATTGTTCTTGATTTTTTTTTAATTGTTCATGATTATTATTATTTATTTTTTTATTTTTTTGGCCATTATATATGCTATGTAATGTTTAGTGATTTCGATATCGCAGACTAAAATACCGGCAGGAATAAATATTTAGGCAAATTTACTTATTAAAACCAAAGGTGTTCATCAGTGATTGTACATCAAGAGCAAGGACACGTTGTGTGCATTTTGTTTTGTGCTTTTACCAGAACGAAACGCTCGATTGTCTGTGTGAAAACTGCGCGTGTGCACAAGCGCCAAGAGAACTGATAACAGCAGCAATGGGCACTGGCCATGATTTCAGAAACAACACGTTCCAGCGTATAGATCGCCTCTTATTTAACACAGACCTATATCTTATCGAATTGAGATATTTCTTTCTTTTTAGGTACAATTATTCGCTGAGTTTAAGTTCACTTTTGAGACGTTTCAGATTCTCGCAGACAGACAGCTGAAAGCGCACCCTGTTTTTTATTTTATTTTATTTTTCAAAAGTACAAGGTTTTATTGTTATTGTGAGCATAGACAAATAAAAGTAGACCATTCGTAGTCTTGCATCAATCTGTAAGCTATCGCCAGAAATGACGGAAGGCCTGTTTTTGTTTTAGCTGTCATGAGGAAAAAATCCATCAGAACACGCCGGCGCTTTCGTCGGCCAGAGGGTTAAAGTGAATGTATCTTACATTGTATCTTAATTTCAATCAATGTTTCATCAACTAATTGCCTATATTTAATAAATAGGAAGAAAACCAAAAACGTCGGGTGTGGAATGGATTGAAGTGCGCAACAAACGAAACCATGTTTCCGCGGCCTTTAAATAAGGCTGAAGCAATATACGTCTTTCTGTTTTAATTAAATTTATTTATTACTTTATTACATGTCTTTATTACTTAAATAATTGATAAGATGTTTTTGGTCAAACAATATATTTTAGCTGGTCTACTTAGACACACATTTGCGTAGTGGCTTATTGTGCAAACTTTTTTTTCTTACCACACGCCAAACTCATAACATTTCTTGCAGATTTAAAAAACAAACAAACAAACAAACAAACAAAAAAAAGAAAACACGACGCTCCGACTTTTACAAAATCCCTCCTCGCTGCAAAAAACTGCAAAACACTGCAAATCTCCATAATACAAACAAATAAAGAAACTTACTACAAATACTCATAACAGAGTCGAACAATTGTGTATTTCGTCAGCTTATTTCATATGATCAGATCAGGATGTTAAAATTAACAAAAAGCACTAAGACTGCAAAAAGGTCTGTCACGCGCATAGTTTACGCTAATATTTTGAGTCTCCCGCCCTCTGGATTAATGGTTTTGGTGACAAACATTTTAAACAAAGCGCCCTTCCCCCTAACTCAAACTTGTCAAGCACTGTTAGGTTGGGTGAGTGCTTTTTATACACACAAGATAATGTAAAAATTATACATTGATATATAAATGGAACACAATCGGTTTGTTGTTTTTGTTTGTTTTTCTTTAACATTTTTATTTTATTTCTTTGTCTTTAAGGAACATTGGATGGCAGATTCTGTACAGTTATTGTTCTAATAATACTGAGCCATAATGTAACATATCTTGGTCAATTCTTTCGAGCTGCTTTACAGCTTAACCACAGTTTGCAACATCAGCAGTTATTGAAATGAACTGAATCAACACAGATCTGCTGATATAAATAAATAGATAAATAGACAGCAAAAAACAAGATTGGGTTTGTACGGTTCATTTGAACTATAATTTAATGATTTATGTTATGATGTTATAGAAGTGCAATGTACAGATGCCTATATGTTTTGCATAAAGAAAGAATATTTAATAAAGAATCTTAAACTTCCAATGTTAAACATGTTCTCGTCATTTTGCTCTTAACTGCAGTCAAAATCCAAATAGGCCTATAAAATATTCATATGCATTCTGTAGCCCATTGTGGAGAGTCAGATTAGCCGCAAACTCTACAGCAGAAACTTTTTATCTTAATAGCCTAGCACTTGTTGAATTATAACAGCCTCAACCACTTTAAGTACAAAACTGCTATAGATCTGATTTTTAGGGAAGGGAACCACCAACTTACATAGACCTAATCTAAACCAGGTATAAATCACATAGAACAGTCATGCAATGAAAATGAGTTTTTGCAATTTTATATAAGTAAACCAACCCACAAATAACAAAAAAAACCGATATTTAGACAATACACCCAGCAATGGATATTGACACAAAACAAACAATGAACATGTGAAAAAAACAGACTGTATGAATGTAGGCAGGCTCGGCTTTAAATAGGTTTCACAGTCCTTGAAACCAGTAAAGATGGCGATTGTAGTCTTGAAACATAGAATACTCCACTCCACAATGAATAAATCCAACGTGCAGTAAATCCCAACAAGAACAGTCAAATTCTCCTAATCCTTGTGCATGAGATCCAAAAGATCCCCAAGGTGAAGTAAAGACATAGTTCATGAATGGACATCATCTTTTGAACTCCCAGCAATGAATGGTAGTCATAAAATTGCCAGTAGCAATAAAGAGTCCTTTTTGATTGAGCTCAAGACCTAAGTTTCCCAATCAGGACTCAAAGTGGTTTGTGGTAACACAGAAGATAGGCCATGCTTCCTCTGCCCAACAAATCTCACTTCCTCTACTACACACCTGGGTATAAACCATACACCCGGGTCTCCTGGCACCTCTGG
This sequence comes from Chanodichthys erythropterus, assembly GCF_024489055.1. Classification (NCBI taxonomy): domain Eukaryota; kingdom Metazoa; phylum Chordata; class Actinopteri; order Cypriniformes; family Xenocyprididae; genus Chanodichthys; species Chanodichthys erythropterus. The sequence goes on along the minus strand of NC_090227.1, from coordinate 2,132,958 downwards.
TGGTGTGTAGTAATATTACACTCAGTCAGAAAGGACATGTCAACAGGCCTTTGCCTGTTACATACCCCCCCCTTCAGAAGAAGGCTTGTTATAACCATGACAAGTCTTTAAATTTTGTACATGGTAGGTTTCGACATTACAAAGGTCATTAAGAAAAGCAACAGAATAATTTACAGGTCCGAGACATTTAACAACTTTCGCAGGACCCTTCCATTTTGCTGACAGTTTTGCCATAAACCCCTCATCTGCTCTAGACAGGGGATGGGTCCGCACCCAAACTACATCCCCCACCTGGTAATGAGTCTGTTTGCGGTGCTTGTTGTAGTAGCGTTTTTGCTTGACTTGGGCTTGTTCAATGTTCTCCTTTACCAGGCTGATGAGGTTTTGTTGACGTTCAAGGATTGGATAGACAGGGTTATTGGGGTCAGGTGGTCTATGTAAGGCTCTCTCCAATGGTCCTTTCAACTTACGCCCCAGTGCCACTTCTGCAGGCGTGTATCCTGTAGTCTCATGCCACGCTGTGTTGATTGCAAATCGAAACTCAGACAACCATCTATCCCAATGACGATGTTGGTCCCCTACATAGGAAGCTATCATTGTCTTCAGATTCCGGTTGACTCGTTCCGTCAGGTTCGTTTGGGGATGATAGGCCGTTGTCAATTTTTGTTTAACACCCCACTGCTTGCATACTAGGTTGATGAGGTGTGAGGTAAATTGTGCTCCACGGTCAGACACTAGATAAGCTGGTGTTCCCCATCTGGTGAATATTTCCTCAACCAGAATCTTTGCTATCTGAGGTGCTCTTGCTGCTCTAGAGGAAATAACTCTACCCATTTGGAGCAATAATCAACGATGACAAGAAGGTGTTCATTTTGCTTTGTACTCCTGGGGAATGGTCCCATCAAGTCAATCCCAAGCATATGTCCTGGTTCGACCACAGGAGTAGATTGCAAATGACCAGAGAGTTTTGAGAGAGAAGGCTTGTACTTTTGGCAGGTAGGACACTCTTTACAATGTCTCCACACGTCCGCTCTCAAGCTAGGCCAATACACTACCTCTAGGAGTCGGAGAAGAGTCTTTAACCTCCCCAGATGGCCGCTGAGTGGATGGTCGTGTGCGTAGCGTAAGAATACTTCACGATGCCTTGTTGGAATGACTAACTGCAACTTTTGCCCCTTCTGACCATCAGGTACACTGCGAAATAGAAATCCATTTTGGAGAACATAGTGAACCCGTGATGGGTCTTGAACTGTCTGTGACTGTGCCTTACTAATTAACTCCTGAAGTTCTGTATCGGTCTGCTGAGAGGAGCCAATTTGCGTGAGATCCACCGGAATGTCCGTGGAAAGTGCTGTGATCTTAGTGGCCTTCACTACTGCAATTATATCAGGTGAAGTGAGGTTATCTTGGGTTCTAGATAATACATCCGGTACTACATTACACTGTCCTTTTCGATACTTGACGGTAAAGTGAAACCCTTGCAAACGTATAGTCCAGCGTGTAAGTCGTGAAGATGGCTTTGGATGTTGGAAAACCCAGGTCAGGGCTGCGTGATCTGTAACCACTTCAAAGGGATGACCCTCGAGATACGGCCTCCACTTCTCGACGGCCCAGACAACGGCCAAACACTCCTTTTCAGAAACTGAGTAAGCCTTCTCTGGTTTTCGTAACAGTCTGGAAGCATATGCTATCACATGCTCTTCTCCTTCTGATTCCTGCGTAAGTACTGCTCCCAAACCAAGCTCACTTGCGTCTGTTTGAACTTTGAAAGGTTTGTCAAAATCAGGTGGTATCAAGACTGGTGCTTGTGTCAGAGCCTGCTTGATGGTGTCAAATGAATGTTGGCATTGCTCAGTCCAAGACCAGGTGGAGTTTTTCTGTTTCAATGCATGTAAGGGGGCAGCCTTATCAGAGAAATGTGGAATAAACCGATGATACCATCCGGCTAACCCTAAGAAACGTTGCACATCTTTAAGTGACTGGGGTGTTGGAAATGAATTAACTGCAGCTACTTTAGCTGGATCCGTTTCTACTCCCTCACTTGAAACAATGTGTCCTAAAAATGAAAGTGATCTTTGTATGAGATTACATTTTTTTAGGTTGAGGGTGAGGCCTGCTTCATGAAAGCAATGGAAAACTTGGCTGAGATGTTGAAGATGTTCCTTCTCATTCTGGGAAAACACCACCACATCGTCAATGTATATGAGACAGCACTTGCCTTTGAGCTCTCTTAATACATGCTCCATTAATCGCTGAAAGGATGCAGCAGCATTCTTCAGCCCAAAAGGAAGACGTAAAAATTCATATAGCCCTGCTGATGTGACAAATGCGGTTTTCTGGATACTGTCCTTCTCCATTTCCACCTGCCAATATCCACTTTTCAAATCAAGTGTGCTGAACACAGTTGCTCCATGTAGGGACTCCAAAATATCCTGGATCTGTGGCATGGGGTACGCATCTAGGTACGTCTTGGCATTAAGACCTCGATAGTCCACACAAAGTCTTGAACTTCCGTCTTTTTTGGGAACTACCACCACTGGTGAAGCCCAAGGGGAAATAGATGGTTGAATGATCTCTTTGGCTAACAAGTTCTTGACTTCTGCATCAATAAACCTTTGCTTGTCTGCTGAAACCTTGTAGGCACGTTTTCTTACAGGAACCTCATTAGTAGTGATGATGCAATGTTTTACTAGACTTGATTGTCCAATCTCGTGTGTGCAAACGGATGGCCATTCTAACATTAACTCCTCCAGTTGTCCCTTAAACTGTTCACTGGTGTCAGCTTGATGTGTGAGTTGGCGGATGGAATGAAGCGTTTCATCCGATATCGTCGTAGTGGGTAGCGCAAGATAAAAGTTCACTGTTGAATGGCATTTGTTAATTAGAAATGGATACGTGATCTCTTCAGTACTCTCTTTTGAAGGTAAACTATACTGTATTCTTTGAAAATCTAACTTTATGCCAGAAGTGAGCAGAAAATCCATACCTAGGATGATTGGTACAGTTAAATCCTCATCATTCAGGATAAACAGTGTCAGTTTCATCTGTTGTCCCTGAATCTCACAATTCCATTCTACCTTACCAATGGCTGTTTGTCGCTGTCCGTTAGCAAGAATGACTGTCCGTTACTCGACTGGGATTTTTCCTCTTTGCATAGCTGTTTCCAGAAGGATTTTTGGATAAGTGACAAAGTGCTACCAGTATCAACCATAGCTTTGAAGTATCTGTCTTGTAGGACGATGGGAATGGTGACTGTCCTTAAATCAGTTTGCACAGAGTTATTATGGGATTGGACTACTCTGGTATTAGCATGCGGAGGTTTGCGCTGAAAATCTTGAGAAGATTGGGGTTTCTTCTTTTGTTCCTCAACGTTGACCTGGTTCCAGTACCTCTTGGATTCATCGAAATCTCTTTCTATCTGTGTCCCTATTCTAACCAACTCTCCAACCTCTTTAACAGTTCCTCTTAGTAAACTTGCAAGGCGTGGGTTGCAATTTCGTAAAATAGACTGGACAACTTCCTTCTCAGGCATTTCACTCTTCCACCTCAAACATAAAGCTCTATATTGGAAAGCAAAATCTCTGATGCTCTCCTTCGCACCTTGTTTCCTCTCAAGTAATTTCCTTGCAGCAACCTCCTCATAATCTTCACTTAAGAATGAGAGCAAAAAAGTTTCTTTAAACTGCTTCCAATTTTGAACATTTCGGCGTTCGGCAAGCCACCAGTCTTTTGCGGTACCTTTTAATACAGCTGTGAGTGAAGCCATGATTTCACACTCACTGAGGGGGACGAACAGCAAAATATTCCTCGCATCTTTCAATGAATACGACTGGATCTTCATCCTGGCTATTACTAAAACTAGGAAAGTCAAGTTTCACAGGCGGATTATGTTGCATTGTGATCTGGCTTTCAGGAACCGGCAACTGGCTATACTGAATGCTGTAATTTTGGTCCCTGGGTTTGACAACAGGACGAGATACTGAAGGGCTTGGATTATGGTGAACTGGAGTAGACATGGATGGAACAAGAGATCTGAGTTTCTGGTCAATTTGAAAGTCACGTCTCTTCAAGCAATCAATCACAGACTGGCCTAGATCTTGAATGGTGAGCTCCAACTGTTTCTTAGTTCTGTCACATTCTCTTGCCATACGGTAATTTGTTCTTTCTTCATTGGTCTTACACTTAGACTCAAACTCAGCATAAGAAACACAATCACTCACCCCTGGACACATTCTTCAACGCGGCCTTCCAGCGATGTAATTCTTTCTGTCAGTCGTTCTATTAATGCTGTGACTGAGGTAAATGGGTTATGATCTGATACTTCATCTATTTCTGGAGGTGGTGGTGGTGGAAGACTAAAATCATTCTGAATGTGGTCTTCATCAGGAATGTTGTCCCCAAGCCTTTCTTCCTCTTCCTCAGAGTCAATGTATAGTTCGCTGAAAGTGTTAATCATATCCTTAAGAGGCTCTCTCTGTGTGGTGAATGGCTCAGATGAGAAATCCAGTCTGGGCGTTGATCCATCCCCCTCCAGAGCATTATGGTCTGCCATACTAAGTGAAATAAACACTGATAACTAGATACAAATCTATAAGTTTGATGGTCCCTGTTCGGGCGCCATTCTATAACAGCCTCAACCACTTTAAGTACAAAACTGCTATAGATCTGATTTTTAGGGAAGGGAACCACCAACTTACATAGACCTAATCTAAACCAGGTATAAATCACATAGAACAGTCATGCAATGAAAATGAGTTTTTGCAATTTTATATAAGTAAACCAACCCACAAATAACAAAAAAAACCGATATTTAGACAATACACCCAGCAATGGATATTGACACAAAACAAACAATGAACATGTGAAAAAAACAGACTGTATGAATGTAGGCAGGCTCGGCTTTAAATAGGTTTCACAGTCCTTGAAACCAGTAAAGATGGCGATTGTAGTCTTGAAACATAGAATACTCCACTCCACAATGAATAAATCCAACGTGCAGTAAATCCCAACAAGAACAGTCAAATTCTCCTAATCCTTGTGCATGAGATCCAAAAGATCCCCAAGGTGAAGTAAAGACATAGTTCATGAATGGACATCATCTTTTGAACTCCCAGCAATGAATGGTAGTCATAAAATTGCCAGTAGCAATAAAGAGTCCTTTTTGATTGAGCTCAAGACCTAAGTTTCCCAATCAGGACTCAAAGTGGTTTGTGGTAACACAGAAGATAGGCCATGCTTCCTCTGCCCAACAAATCTCACTTCCTCTACTACACACCTGGGTATAAACCATACACCCGGGTCTCCTGGCACCTCTGGTGGTGTGTAGTAATATTACACTCAGTCAGAAAGGACATGTCAACAGGCCTTTGCCTGTTACAGAATAACAAAATGTTGCTTATTGGAATATCAACGTTTTTTTTTTTTTTTTTTTCGTAATTGTGTAGCTTATGGCATGACATTTCTTTTTGTAATGTTTATGAGCGTGTTAATGGATACAAACTGCACAATTGCAGTTTATCAGATTGTTACATAGCTGTAATTGCACGATATAGTTGAAACATTAACACATTAAAATGATGAAATCAAAATAATCTTAAATCAAAACTGAAAACAAGATTATATATCTTATTTTTGGTTTGATATAAGATTATTTTGCTTACCTCACTGGCAGATTATTTTGCTTGTTTTAAGGAAAAACTCACTTAATTGACATATTTTTTCTGAAAACAAGAAAAATATTTTTACTTGTCAAGAAAATGCTTCTTGATTTAAGAACTTTAAGATATTTTGACTAGAAACAAGACAGAAACTCTAAGCAAGAACAGCATTTTTTTTTTGCAGTGCAGCTCTTCAACTCTAGTCCAGAATTGCCAGTGTCTTACTGAGTTTAACAACTATTTATTTTTAGTTTGTGAAAATATAAAAGTTATTTGTGACCTGATCCAGCAAAATGAGTCACAGTGACCCAAATTTCAAAATTGAGATTTTGGTATCAATGGAAAAATGAGACAATAAGCTTTAAAATGATATCCTAGTCAAAGTCATACCTTGAATGGTTTTAAAGATATACCCATTTTAATTATGGTCATCTGCCCTCTTTTTCCAATTGAAAACCTGAGAAAATCGCTTTTAAAGTTTTTTGCCCGTTTTTTTGTTATCTTTCAAAATCCATTGCATTTAAAAGGATAAAATATTTATTTTACAGCTTAATTTGACCAAAGACATATACATTATATATATATATATATATATATTATATATATATATATATATATATATATATATATATATATATTATATATATATATATATATATATATGCTATTAAACCAGGCTGAAGCTCAAATATTTTAAAGCATTTATTTGAATTAACCCTTTAAGACCTGAAGGCTTTTTTAGAGTTCTTTTTTATTATTTGTTTCTGAGTGACACACACAAAAGTAAAGACTCATAACTCCAAAACTCTAGCAAGGAGAGTCAAAAGGTAGGTATCATTTTAAATTTTAAGAAAATATAAATTAAATTACATTTGGACATTTTCTTGCTGAGAAACAGCTGATAAAAGACAAAAAATATATATAATTTTTTAAAAATATATTTTCTTTTTTTTATTTGACATGGAATAACTCAGAAACACAATAAGATCACTAAAAAAATCTTTTTTGGTGATGCTCTCCTATATGTGAGCTGCATCTGGTTCAAATTTCGTGGTGATATTATAAAGAATAGTTTGAAAAATTGTTGTTCATTATTTTCCACAGCTAGGTGGCGCCAACAGGCGGTAAACTCCGGTTTAGAGGTGCTTCTCAGCACTCGTTAGGAGTTTTTCAAAATTGTTAGATGCATTAAAAAGATGAGATTCTAAGCTTTAAAATGATAACTATGTTGTGTTATTCCACATTGGAAAACGAACATGGATGGGTCCGGGAACATTGGATACACACTGCATCCCGGAGAGATGAGAGACATGTTTTTAGCCAAGTATGTTAAATCATTTTGTGAGTAATATCTTGTGATCATCGCAATATATTATATTGATTTTTGGATTCATTTTAACCTTGAGAATCTGCTTTAAATATTGATGTGGGATTTTTATGATCTGTGCATTTTTCATGAAGTTATGAGCATGTGAATTATACTTGTATTCAGTTAGCTGCTGTGCTATTTTTGTTGTAAATGCATATTACTCAGACTCAGAGGGTGAAAACAACGCAACAGAAGCATGTTGGAGGCTTGATATGAAAGTTTAAAGTCTTTGGTTTTGTATGCAAAAAGAATTTTTGTGCTACCTATATGGATTCAATTTTTATTGGATTTTAAAGAGAGACACGCAAATGGGAGTTTTATTTTATAAGGCGCGCTAGTCTGACAGGAGGATGGCTGGACCGATCGCGTGCCTGTCAGTCGAAACGGGGCTTCCCATTGTTAAAGATCAGCGTTTAGGTCAGTGTGTTCACATTTCTAAGCTTTTTGATTGGTTCTATACAACGTGTAACACCATATTTGTAGAGCAGAGATAATGACGTTTCAGGGGATACCGGGAAATGCTCATAAGTGACGAGAGGAGTTGAGAAGTTCATTTCCAGCGAATTTAGTAAAACCATGTCAAATTTAATAGCCATTTAAATACATTTACTCAATTGTCTGGACTACGAAACTTTGGGAGATTAGTTTTGAAAGTCTGTTCTTTGAAATTAAAAATAGATTTTTTTCGTTGTTTTTCCTCATTATCGGCCCATATCTTAAAATAGAACGTTGTGACTTCCGACTCATTTCGCCAGATCGGGTCACATTTTACCTGTTAATTGTCTGTCCCACTTTTTGAGCATAGATATGAAAATGACTTTTCCAACATAAATTGTTAAAAATCTTGAATACTTCAGAGCACAGACTTAAGTTTGGTATTTTTTAAAGGAGAAACGTCACAGATTATCATAGAAGTAAAAAAAGTAAAAAAAAAAAAGTTGTAAAAGTAAAGTTTTAAAAAAGTTATAGAAGTATAAAAATATATATTGTTTTATATTTTATATAAAATATGTATTTTACAAAACATGTTCAACTCTAAAACTTCAAGAAAATCAAAGCTAAATAACTGAACTGGTACTGTGCCAAATTTTAGGTTGATATCTTAAAAAAAAACAACTTTCAGTATGATTTTTTTGTGCAGTACCAAACCTTTTCACTAGATGACATCCAGACATCCAGACTCCACCAGACTCTTCGATTCCATATATCATTTGAGTGATCTGAACCATATATTTCCATAATTTGCATAATATTTGTGATGTAGGCATCCTATTGAAAGAAGTTTGGGAAGTAATGTTAATTTTTTATTTAAATTGAATCCCTAAAACATAAAAAACATAAGTAAAGAATCAGAGCACTTGTTATGGTTTGGCACCACATCACAAATGAAGAATCTATCGCTATTTCTCTATTGGTCGGTCATTTCTTTTGAACATCAGTCACCAAATATCAAAACTAGATTCTGAAAGCCTTCAAATGATATATAGTTTGTCAAGATTACTTTAGGTTTAGACTAAGATATTATTGTTATAAATGTGTAATGGCGAATGTCCCATGTGGGGGGAGGGGCAGTCTTAAAAATAGTGGTAAAATACATTTTTTATAAATCATAAATTCAGACATTTATTCTTTGTAATGTGTGAAAAGTATTGATATTAAACGTTAATTATTTGTACATGATTGTATGCTTTTTTTCATAGTGTGATTTTTGGGAAATTGTACTGAATCCAATTTGGATCAATTTGACCCGCTCCATAAGTAGCGTACACTGAAATCGAACAGAGCACAAGAGTTAAAAGAGTACTAGAGTTTGTGGTTGGGTTGTGGGATTATTAGTAGATGATTTTTAGGTTTGTTTGTTGCTTTGTGAGAAGTCAACACGAGATTGAACTGGATGAGTCTTGTTTTTTATGAAATGTTGCTGTGTTTGTTTATTATAAATGATTTGTCTGTGCAGATCATTCTTTTAATATCAAAAAAAAAAAAGCGACTTCTCTTCTCTGATGACAAGGGCGGGGCAACCTGCCACTCACATGAGATCCACCAATAGCAAACCACAACAATCAAACCATCCAATCAAACAAACAGCAGCTACATTTTACAGTTCCTCCTGAACCAAAACAACAAGCTTATGCTATGTTCACACCATGTCGTAACTATCGTAATTAAGGGATGGCAATCCTCTACTCGGAGCTGTTCATGTCTTCAGAGTCAGATTTATATCAATACTATCAACGCTAAAATGAATCTGCAGCAGTCAGGTCAGTGCTCTTTAAGTGGTTTACCTTCATTATTATTGTAATGTTATGTGCTTTGAGACATGAGGTAATTTAATGTTGTGATCGTGACGCTTTGCAGACTTTGCTCTGTTTGCTGTTTGCTCTGGCTGTGCGCATTCATGTGTTTTGGAGGAGGCGTGGCTTTGGAGACATTCTGAAGGGAGGGTGGGCTCTTACGCTTGAAAGTTTGTGAACCACTTGCAGAATCTGTGAAAATATGAATAATTTTAACAAAATAAGAGACATCATATTTTATTTAGTACTGTCCTGAGTAAGATATTTTACGTAAACAATGTTTACATCAAGTCCACAAGATGATTTATAAATATGACTTAATTCGAAAGTTTGTAAACCCTTGATTCTTAATACTGTGTGTGGTTACTTGGATGATCCACGGCTGTTTTTATGATTTGTGATGGTTGTACATGAGTCGCTTGTTTGTCTTGAACAGTTAAATTGCCCAATATTCTTAAAAAAATCCTCCTGGTCTCAAAAATGTTTCAATTTTCCAGCATCTTTTGCATATTTGAAACATTTTCAGCAGTGACTGTATGATTTTGAGATCCATCTTTTCACACTGAGGATGACTGAGGGACTCAAACACAACTATTACAAAAGGTTCAAACATTCACTGATGCTCCAGAAGAAAACATGATGCATTAAGAGCCGGGGGGTGAAAACCTTTTGAATTTGAAGATCAAAGAATATTGTATTTAATTTGTCTTCTGGCATACATTTAATTGTTGCTTCCGAAGGACAGTATTAAATGGAAAAAAAATAAAAATAAAAATAAATAAATTATATATATATATATATATATATATATATATATATATATATATATATATATATATATATATATATATATATTTTTTTTTTTTTTTTAAATGTGGGAATTTAAACAATTTAGTGCCTTTCTGTGTTGTGCGGCCCAAGATAGCGTTGTGTGCCACACTGTCAGTGGATTGCAGCACTTGTTGTCCAGGGACATTGGTGCTTGGTACGAATGCTTATATTGGGCTGAGCTATCTGTCCAGCTTCTCTGAAGGAAAAAACAATTTAAGAATTAGGTTGGCTCCGATTTAATTTGAAACTCACCTGCACCCTATTCTTCTACCCTCTCCTCCCTCCTCTTACACCTTGCTCTTCTCTTTCCTTCTGTCCATGTCGTCTTACATTTTCTTCTCTTGCTCTTTCAAGTCAAGTCAAGTCAAGTCAAGTCACCTTTATTTATATAATGCTTTCTACAATGCAGATTCTGTCAAAGCAGCTTTACAGTGATAACTGGTACATTATTTTGGATGTCACAGTTTACTTTATTTTGCTATACTCACTTACATAAATGAGCTATAGTGTCCTGCACCCACTAGTAAAAATATATCAAAAATATCAAAAATGTCTGAATAATTTTTGGTTTGACTGTATATTTGGGGCTAATTGAGATCATTCCAAGTACAACTGAGATTTTAACAAATAACAGAGTTTTGTTTGTTGTGTTTGGAAAAATGGTGCTAATACTACTGAAAAAGACTACTGTGAAAACATTCAGGAATTTTGTGCACAGTGTTTTGAGAAAATGATGCATGTGCAAATTTACCACCTGTTTAGGACAATTACAAAGTGTTCATATTACTGTTACAGTTTTTCTCAATTGCTAAAACGCTAAAACCAATTGGCTGAACAAAGTTCTCAGTTGCCGGACCACATTTAGCTAATTGTGCAGTATGTTGTCAATACCTTAAACCATTTCACATGGTAAAACACAATTTTCAGATCTCACTTAAACTTTTCAGCAAAACTCTAACACATTCACATTCTCAAAACACATTCTGCACTCTAATGCACATGCCATCCATACTAATAAACACAAGTGGCAACAATCAAATACAAATAGAGAACACATGTCATTGATTGAACACAACCACTCAAAATTGATGTAACCTGTTTCAAATGATGTGACAACCAATATAAGCCAGTTCAGAGAGCAAACAGGTTGTTGAAGGTGGAAAGGAGAAAGTCTGAGAATGGATAGAAGAAACAACGTGAGAGGACGAGGACCAGTGCGTATGCAAGGTGGGCGACAAGGAGAAAGAGGAGAGCAAGAAAGAGGAAGAGGAGGAGGAGGAAGACAAAGAGTGGAAATATCTGATGAAATTCAAGCAAGTCATAGACCATGTTCTTGTCCATGGACTGACAATGACTTAGGGTGCAACCCAATTTGAGACGATTTTCTGTGTCCACCATTGTAAGGACATTCAGAGAAGAGAACAGGTACAGAATACTACTGTATTTTTGTAATTGCAAATTACAGTTTTTTATGATTGCTTACACACTAAAATTAAAAATAACACAATTACTGAAACTCTACACTCAAGGAGCAAAACCTTAGCCCAGATCTGCACAACTAGAAGCACATTCTCAGCCTCACACTTTTTGCAAAACACTACACACATTGTTTTGCACAACACTAAACACACTTCTCTACATTAGACACAGAAATCTAACATAATGTCACTTCTTTGCCATTTTAAGACACTGCTTTTCAAAATACCACCCCTATAAACCAATTGATCAAACACAGCCGTCAGGTGTGCAGACACTTAGGTGCTTAACTGTAAACTCAACAATCAGGTGCAAGTACAATAAAAAGGCAAAAGAGTGAGTTTATGTCTTCATCAAAATGAAAGGCAATGTTGCAGAAAGAGGGAGAGGGAGGAACATCATTTTGAATGTCCCAGGCCACCGTGGTGTTGACATCACAGTATATGTTACAGTCCTCCACCAGCATGCCAACATCCTTACAACACGACCCACATATTCACATTTCAGACAGACTGCACAAAATCATCACAGCAGAAGACCAAATGGATGCAGAGCAGATGAGATACATTGTCTTATGAGGAGAATGTAAATTTCCACCTATCTGCTCTGGTCCAAAACTGGTTTCATTAGCATCCACAATTTTCACTCTAATACATCCCATGCTGTCCCTTCCTTAAACCCATTGAGTTTTTTGTTTGTTTGTTTGGTTTTTTTTGGCATGGAAGGTTTACAATCTCCAGCCCTGTGTCAGGATGTGCCTCATTCAAGCCATGGAGAAGGCCTGACCTAATTGATGCAGGGTGTGTGCAAGGATGAATTCACCTTTCAAGAAGATTCTTCAAAAAGATTCTTCCCTCACTTGCAAGAGAGGACATTGCCTGTGATGTGGGTGAAGCGCTATGGCCAGATCCAGCTAGACGAGGAGATAATGTATAGTATGTTTACTGTAGTATTTTCTGTACAATATTGTCAGTTTTTTCAGATGATTTTTTATGTTTGTTTTTGTTATTTACTGTAATTGTAACCTGTACTGGATACAGTATTTTACATTTGTCTGTTTGCTGAGCTAACAGTGTTATGCACACTATTGTAGTAACATGACAACTGGGACATGTTTTGTTGTGATTCTCCATGTTGACTGATTTGGGTATATGGAGAAAAATCAATGATATTTTCCTCAGTCTGCAGCGTTGGTCTTGTGTAGTGTTTGGTGAACTATTGTATAGTTGCACTTTCTCTGTGTACTTCATTTACAGTACTCTAATCACTGAGAATTAGACTTGCTAAAAGTGTTTTAGGTTAGCAACAGCAGTGTGTAACTGGTTCAAAAAGATTAAAGTCATATGAAATGTGTGTGTTTCGTATGGTAACAAAATATTGTTTTTATAAAGTTGTGTATGGTTTTGACAAAAAGTGTTCCATTTTGCAAATGATCTGAAGTGTTGTGCTACTTTGGTGTAGGGTTGTATTAATTGTGTGTAGTGTTTTGACAAACCGGGCCCTGTTTTCAAAATTGTGCTTAAGCAATCGTAAAAAACTGTAACTGTACTACACTATATGCAGCTGTTTCAATAGACATTTGTAAAGTTCATCACTGTATGTATAGTACTGCATGAGTATTTGTTGTAACTACACATTTACTTTTTGTAGAATTGCAAGGCTGCCACATGCAGGTGGAAGGAAAACTATATTTACACGGGAGCAAGATATAGTGGGCATGGTCCTTCAAGATAATGTAATATAGGGCTGCACGATTATGACAAAAATCATAATTGTCGATTATTCCCTTAAAATTGTAATTGCGATTATTAATTCTGATTATCACAATTTACATTGAATGATGTTTTGAATAGTTTTATACCATTGTTTGAAGCAATAATCATGTTTTGCTTGGTCTGCTCAAAGTCACGCTGGATAATCTCTTTAGCGTAAAGTTGACAGGTCCATCTGTCACTCTTTTCCATGTTTGTAGAGTTAGTTTGTGGAGTAAATATATATAGGCTGTGTTGTTGTCACGATACTGGAATTTCTAACTTCGATACAATACCTTGAAAAGTACTAATATTCGATACCATTTTCGATACCATGGGGGGAAAAAACAATATATACTGTCATATAGATATTTTTAATATTATTTTTTTATTTATTATTAGTCTAGGCAATCAAAAATTTCTTCTGAAGAGATCATTTTATATGATAAAGCTTTTAAGCTTTTCTCATATATAAACATTGATCAGTTACCATATTACAAATATCTCACAAATATTTGCTAACTCAATGTATTTGTTTTTTACAATGAAAAAGCTTGATTTCAAATGGTAAATTGAATTTAAAAAAGACAAGTAAACTGTAATAAAATAAGAACAAATGAACAAATTACTAACTATAGCACAGATAAATACAACAGAATAAAGATAGAAATTAAATAGACTGCGATTTTTCAGGTAGGTCTAACAGTAGCCTAGTAATCACTCAGGTAACAAAGTAGGCTAATCAAATGTAAAATAACATTGGATAAACTTCATTGTTAAAATTAAATACAGATTAATCAATTAAAGTTACAGAAGTTAATCAGTCATTGTTTCTTTAAGACCTGACGAACGCACGGACACATCCTTCCTGAACTGTTTTACATTCATACTCACCAAGATGGGCATTGTGATATTGTTTCTGAGTGTATTTGACCATTAATAAAACGTGAAAAGGAGGTTATTTTGGCACTTGTATGTCAAACGCGGCTTTATTATGTTTCTGCGCTTCGTGTGAATGAGTGAATGAATCGCGATTAGAAATTCGATTAATTGTGCAGCCCTAGGCTAGCACTGTCTCTGTACGACTTACAAAAATTATAAATGCAGTATATTGTACAAACCCGATTCCAAAAAAGTTGGGACACTGTACAAATTGTGAATAAAAAGGAATGCATAATTTACAAATCTCATAAACTTATATTTTATTCACAATAGAATATAGATAACATATCAAATGTTGAAAGTGAGACATTTTGAAATGTCATGCCAAATATTGGCTCATTTTGGATTTCATGAGAGCTACAAAAAGCAATAAGAGGCTGGAAAAGTTAAATGTACATACAAGGAACAGCTGGAGGACCAATTTGCAACTTATTAGGTCAATTGGCAGCATGATTGGGTATAAAAAGAGCATCTCAGAATGGCAGTGTCTCTCAGAAGTCATGATGGGCAGAGGATCACCAATTCCCCCAATGCTGCGGCGAAAAATAGTGGAGCAATATCAGAAAGCGGTTTCTCAGAGAAAAATTGCAAAGAGTTTGAAGTTATCATCATCTACAGTGCATAATATCATCCAAAGATTCAGAGGATCTGGAACAATCTCTGTGCGAAGGGTCAAGGCCGGAAAACCATATTGGATGCCCGTGATCTTCGGGCCCTTAGACGACACTGCATCACATACAGGAATGCTACTGTAATGGGAATCACAACATGGGCTCAGGAATACTTTCCAGAAAACATTGTCGGTGAACACAATCCACCGTGCCATTCGCCGTTGCTGGCTAAAACTCTATAGGTCAAAAAATAAGCCATAATCTAAACACGATCCAGAAGCGCAGACGTTTTCTCTGGGCAAAGGCTCATTAAAATGGACTGTGGCAAAGTTAAAAACTGTTCTGTGGTCAGACTAATCAAAATTTGAAGTTCTTTTTGGAAAACTGGGACGCCATGTCATCCAGACTAAAGAGGACAAGGACAACCCAAGTTGTTATCAGCGCTCAGTTCAGAAGCCTGCATCTCTGATGGTATGGGGTTGCATGAGTGCGTGTGGCATGGGCAGCTTACATATCTGGAAAGGCACCATCAATGCTGAAAGGTATATCCAAGTTCTAGAACAACATATGCTCCCATCCAGACGTCGTCTCTTTCAGGGAAGACCTTGCATTTTCCAACATGACAATGCCAGACCACATACTGCATCAATTACAACATCATGGCTGCGTAGAAGAAGGATCCGGGTACTGAAATGGCCAGGCTGCAGTCCAGATCTTTCATCCATAGAAAACATTTGGCGCATCATAAAGAGGAATATGCGACAAAGAAGACCTAAGACAGTTGAGCAACTAGAAGCCTGTATTAGACAAGAATGGAACAACATTCCTATTCCTAAACTTGAGAAACTTGTCTCCTCAGTCCCCACACATTTGCAGACTGTTATAAAAAGAAGAGGGGATGCCACACAGTGGTAAACATGGCCTTGTCCCAACTTTTTTGAGATGTGTTGATGCCATGAAATTTAAAATCAACTTATTTTCCCCTTACAATTATACATTTTCTGAGTTTAAACATTTGATATGTCATCTATGTTGTATTCTGAATAAAATATTGAAATTTCTACACAGACAATATTTGACTTGGAATCCTTGGACAGACCCCATGACTTCATCTTTGTCGATGAAGCAGGCTTCAATCTAACAGAGAGAAGACGGAGAGGCCGAAACATGATTGGACAGCGGGCCATTGTTGAAGTCCCTGGTCAACCAGGCAATGTCGCAACCTGTGCTGCTATCAGCAACCATGGTGTTCTACATCACCATGTTACACTCGGGCCATATAACACCCAGCACCTTCTAAGATTTATTGCCATCCTCTTGGAGATGGAAAGTATATGATAGACAACCCTACACCAGAGTAAATCTGCTGCAAGCCATGGATTTAGCCTGTGGTGATATAGGTGAGGAATCATGTCAGGGCTGGATACGGCACACAAGAGGCTTCTTCCCCCCTTGCCTCAGGAGGGACAATATTGCTTGTGATGTCGACGAAGTGCTCTGGCCTGACCCAGCCCAAAGACAAGAAGAAGCACATTGACCACATTTACTCCTTTGATTTTTGTCCCTTTTAGTATTGTATACTGTAGTACAGTGCATTGTAGGCTGTATACTGTACAATGAACAAATTGCGTGGCCCTGAACATTGTGCTTTCCATTTGTTAACAGTACTGACCGCTCAATAGATTTTGACTGGTTGCAGGTTCATATAAACAAAGAACAAGAATTACAGTATCACAGAGACAAAGGACAAGTTTGTGAGATGCAGTACTGTAAAAATAGGGGTATAAGGAGGAGAAAGAACAACAAAAAATTGCAAAGAGCAAAGCAGAGTAGTAATATCTGATCAATTTTGAGCTACTATGATAGAACATGTTTTCGTTCATCAAAAGACAATGACGGAGAAATATTACATTTGTTTTGAGATTAAGAATTTACTTCTCCTTGAGAACTATATGTTTTGAACAATGTGTTTTCTGTTTTTTGGTGTATTGTTTACTGACTGCTTGATAGTGTATATAATTTTGATCACTTTGCTTATGAAAGCAGTGCTTGATTGTGAACACAGGTAAAACTGTTTTGAGGAGAAAGTTTCATTTTGCGAGAGGAGACACAGGTTTTGTAAATAGTGCTTGAAGATGAGGTTTGGTGTTTAATGGTTTCAGAAAATGGAGCAAAGTTTCAGAAATTGTGTTTTAACAATTGAGAAAAACTGTAATTGTTTTGAGTACAGTGACTTGAGTTTGGAGAAATGTGTCAAATCAACTGAGAAAAACTGTAATTGTGAAAAAGCTGTGGGTTGTAAATAGTTACTTCAAAAGTAGAAAAATATATGCTATAATAACTTTTGAGTTTCTAAGCTACTTTAGTGATAAATCACAGGACAGCGCTGACAACTAGTTTCTCATCTCAGCGCGCAATTATGTTTTGTGCAGCTACTGTTTGTATGAGTGCTTGTGCCACAAGGCAGCTGCGCTAGCACAGTAGCTCGATATAATAATACACACCTGATCGTCTGATAACTATAATGTCCAAACGGGCAAACCGTGAAAAACACACAACTGACAAAGTTTAGCGAAGATGCAAGGCTCACCACTCACGCACCGTCTCTGAGTGTTGACGGTGTTCCCCTCCGTGCTGTTTCCATGCCGCTGACTGGACAGGGCGGAGTCACGTGGCTACACACGCGGTATGTTTTTAAGAGGGAAGTATTACATTTTTTTATGATTGCTTAAAGGTGCCCTAGATTCAAAAAATGTAATTTACCTCGGCATAGTTAAATAACAAGAGTTCAGTACATGGAAATGACATACAGTGAGTCTCAAACTCCATTGTTTCCTCCTCCTTATATAAATCTAATTTGTTTAAAAGGCCTCCGAAGAACAGGCAAATCTCAACATAACACTGACTGTTACGTAACAGTCGGGGTGTACGCCCCCAATATTTGCATATGCCAGCCCATGTTCCCAACATTATGAAAGGCATTACACAAGGGCAGCCAGTATTAACGTCTGGATGTGCACAGCCGAATAATCAGACTAGGTAAGCAAGCAAGGACAATAGCGAAAAATGGCAAATGGAGCAATAATAACTGACATGATCCATGATATCATGATATTTTTAGTGATATTTGTAAACTGTCTTTCTAAATGTTTCGTTAGCATGTTGCTAATGTACTGTTAAATGTGGTTAAAGTTACCATAGTTTCTTACTGTATTTACAGAGACAAGAGCCGTCATTATTTTCATAATTAAACACTTGCAGTCTTTATAATTCATCATTCTTTATAAATCTCTCCAACAGTGTGGCATTAGCCGTTAGCCATGGATCACAGCATCAAATTCATTCAGAATCACATATAGGCTAAACATCCAAATAAATACAATATGCATGCATGCAGTATGCATGACGAACACTTTGTAAAGATCCATTTTGAGGGTTATATTAGCTGTGTAAACTTTGTTTATGCACTGTTTAAAGCAACCGCGAGCTCCGGGGGTGGAGAGCGCACGATTTAAAGGGGCTGCAACCTGAATCGGCGCATTTCTAATTATGCCCCAAAATAGGCAGTTAAAAAAAAATAATAATTTAAAAAAATATCTATGTATATTACATCTTGTCAAAAAAAAACATTCAATGGCACCTTTAAGCACAATTTTAAAAACAAGGCTCATTTTGTCAAAACACTACACACAATTCACAGATACACACACAGAACACCTCAGTTCTTTTGCAAAATGAAACACTTCATTCAAAACTTTACATTAATTTAACAAAACCCAACTTTGACACCGTATGGAACACACATGGTTCATACATTCTGATTCTGTTTGTTTTATTTACACACTGTTGAGCTCAATCTTAACCCTCTAGAGTCTGAAGCTGATTTGGGGGCTGGAGAAGTTTTGACATGCCCTGACATTTGTGCTTTTTTCAGTTGTTCATAAACATATTAATGGAAAAAGTGTCATTACACTGTATTCAGCACAAACTAGGCTACCATAATATGTGAGCAACATGTATGTACATGTTTGTATTTTTGAAGGAATAACGTTTATGCGTGGTTATTAAAAAAACAATAAACTTAAGTCACTTAAATAAGGGCAAAATAATAATATTAAATCTGTGTTCACAAGACTTCTGGGTATTGGAGGTTGTAGACTAGATTTTTTGCTTCAGAATTATGTAAAAAATTATCCTTCCTACTCTTTCATATAAAACAATAGAGAGATTTAAATTTTCTAAAACATCTTTGGTCAAGAAACACAGTATGCGTGGAGGCTTGAATCATCATGAATAATGGGTGATTCTCACCTAAGAAGACAAAATAATCGCATAATGAGCTCTTTCAGACAGGTAGGCTGTGAAAAAACCCTCTGTGATCATGTCAAACATACAGAAAAAACAACAATACTGTGAAATATTACTACAATTTAAAATAATGGTATTCTATTTTATTCTTTAAAATATAATGTATTTCTGTGATGCAAAGTATCTGAACAATTATGTTACCTCTATGGCATTTCATATAGGCTTTTAGCTTAAAAGCATGCACATTTGGAGAAATATTGATGGATTCTCATATGTTTATGTCAATTTTCTATACAGAAGAGTAATTATTCAATATTTATTGTCATTACTATGAACGCTGGATACTGTGTTTTCAATTCATACTTGCAGCCGGAGGGCGCTCTGTCCACAAATGCCTGCTAAAGAAGAATAGGCAATCCAGGAAGTAACCAAACTAACAGAGGCCAGAGATCGCTAAATATGGCTATTCAAAACACCTTTCAAGACAATAAATACACGATTGAGACGATGTATGCATGCATTGCCTCAGAATTTGTGTCTGAATAGCGTTGGCTCCGTGGGCGTGGCCACATTAGTGGATAATGAGCTGAATCAAACTTCTGACATGGCTCTCTTTTCATACAGATTACATAAACACAGAATTTTTGTTTTCGATTTTACTTACACGAAATAAAACCTGACATCTCAATGTTTTTTTAGACAGAAGTCTCATTTTTTTGTCGTTAGTATTCACTAAGTTACAGTTCATTTTTTGAGAACTATCAGATTGGACTTCGTTCAGAGGGAGACGAGAGATCACGCATCATGTTAGTTTTCTTTATTTTACAAAAAGCACAACATTGTGTTTTTACTCTTAGTGTACACAAATAAAAGAAGATATTCCACAGATTAAAATGGTGTATAACTCTTAATTGTATGTGCAACATTGACTGAGTATTTTGAGTCTCTTCCACACTGGTAAGAAAAAAAAACGTGGTATCGCAGGCGATACCTCAGACCTCAGAGTGTTAATTTCCCAATAGAACCACAAGTATCTAGACATACTTTCCTTCTTGATTTTGTTTATTTACAACAATTGCTTCAATTTTATGAGCCAGTTACAAACGTAATCTGAACGATTGCTATGGCATAATTTTGAGCACCACTAGTGAACACAATCTAATAGGAAAGCTCTCCTCTTCCTCTCCCTTTCTCTTTTCCATTTGTTTAGAGGTCAAGCCTGTTGTGAGTCATCAGTAAGTTCTGATAAATAATTTGACCAACTTAAAAGAACCAACTTAAGTCATTTATTAACCTAGCTGTATTTTATACACCTACCTGCACACTGTGCCTTCAGCTCCAAATTCTGTTTGATCTTGCATTAGTCCCTTGCCCTTACTCTCACCACAAGTGTGCCAAAATGTTGTAGAATGCTCAGCCTAACTGCCCAGCTGACAGACTAAAGGACTGGCTAAGTGTCGTGAGGAACACCCTCCTAACCAGGGCTGCTGATCACTTGCAGCCCCAGAGCCAAAAGCAACTGGACAACGATGGGAGCGAAGTAAAGGCAGATTACTCCAACCCGAGGTATGATCACAAAGATCTGGCTGAAGCCAACTTCTTCCTGGCCCACGACCTCACATGTTTGAAACAGGAGGTAAAAGACCTAAAATTCCAGATCGCAGGATCTCACAAGGAGCTGACACATGCTAAAAGCCGCATAGACCAGCTAGAAAGGGGGGACTCAGGACAGAGACAATGTCCCTGGCAGAGTGGAGTCACAGGAGAAAATCCACAGACTTCAAAACACTCTGACAGCTGAAAAGACAGCCAGAGAGTACCTGAAAAAAAGGAAAAGGAACTTTTTCAGAAAGAGTCACTGTTAAAAACAGCAAGTTTTGAACGCCAGAATGAGGGCCTGTAAATATCACCTGGATGTGTCCAGATCTGGGCACCACCAACACCAACAATGACAACACCAAAAATGAACTTGACATGAACCTAAGAGAACTGAGACACTCTTACCCACAGCAGAAGAACCACGGCAGGAAAGACATCGCTCTCACCCACATGGAATCAGCAAGAGAGCCTCCTCCAATAGCCAAAGCCTTCTACTGGACACCTTACCTGCTCATTTCCTGAAATCCTCTGCAGTCGCAGAAGGAGAAAGATTAATTTAGATGAACCCTGAAATGGCACATGAAAATTCAGAGACTTCCAGCAACAACCTCCTCATCCATTACACAGCAGCCACCCAGAGGCTGCTCAAAGGGCGACTAGAAATGCCTGCATCGAACCTGTAGGAGCTTCTAACACTAGTAAGAGAGCTCCCTGAACAGCACTTACCAGAGGAGTGCTCAGAAACACAAACTTCTGACCACTCACACAACACCACTCAGACCTGCTCAAGTCAGCGCCGCCACAAGAGCAGCGGGACACAACAAACTTCAGACTCCTTCTGTCATCAATCCCAAATCAGTCCTAAACACACTTCACACTACAACTTCCATAACCTCTTCCTGCAACCACTTGCTTCATGGGTGTCCCATTCAGATTTTAGTTTTTCTAAGAAAATGTTTGTTTGTTTGTTTGTTTGTTTATCCATGTCTTTTTAGATAACTGGTATCAATCTCAGACAAAATAATTTGCCAGATCTATGGAAACCCTACTTAGAGGTTGTTCCACATTATTAAGCAAGTCACAGTTCTCATGCAATATGGGGAGGAAGAAAGATCTTTTTGAAGATGAAAAGCATGAAATGGTGCAATGTTGTGCAAAAGGCATGAAAACAACTAATATTGTGTGAAACTGAATGCCGATTATCGAATTATCATAAGATTTGTGAGTGATTCAGAGCACAGCAGAACTCGGTCAGATAAAGGCTTATTAATGAAAGTTCCTATCAAAAAAATGTATTGTTAATAAAAGGGCAGCTATAAAAAAGCCAGTGTTGAGCAGCAAACAGGTATTTGAAGCTGCTGGTGTCTCTGGAGTCTTGAGAACCTCACCATGCAGGCTGGCAGTTGTGCGTAAAAATGCATTTTAGACACCACAAACCAAACCTAACAAAGAGAAACATTTACAGTGGGTGTAGAAATACAAACAGTTATTGCTGTGGTGTTTTTTTGCAGCATGGGATAGTGCATAGTGCATTTTACAATAGTGCATTGTACTATGCACTATCCTCCTTTTTATACCATAGCTGAAAATGGACAGTTATGAACTCCACATATCTTGCAAAAGTCATTTTAATACCCTCCATCTCACTTCCCAATATTCCAGCCCAAATCATCACCCGCCAGCTCCTTGCTGACATCGCAGTCTTATTGGAACGTGGTGGCAATTCACCAACCATCCAGGAATCCATCCATTTAGACAATACAGTAGTATTACGGCATTATTCAGTGAATAAAACTATTTCAAAATGAGTCTTCATGTATTTCTAAACCCACTGTAAATGTTTCTCTTTGTGAGGTTTGGTTTGGAGTGGCTGAAATGCATCTTTACGCACAACTACCAGCCTGCATGGAGAGCTTCTTGAGACTCCAGAGACACCAGAAGCTTCAAATACCTGTTCGCTGCTCAACACTGGCTTTTTTTATAGCTGCCCTTTTAATACAATACATGTTTTTGACAGGAACTTTCATTAATAAGCTTTTATCTGACCAAGTTTTGCTGTGCTCTAAATCACTCACAAATCTTATGATAATTCGATAATCGCCATTCAGTTTCACACAATATTAGTCGTTTTCATGCCTTTTGCACAACATTGCACCATTTCATGCTTTTCATCTTCAAAAAGATCTTTCTTCCTCCCCATATTGCATGATGTTGTGGAACAACCTCTAAGTAGGGTTAATCTTACTGACTTGTCTGTTGCATAATAATTTGGAACGCAGTGTACAACCAGGGCCCATCACAGCCTTCCAGCCCTGTGTGCCAGTGATGTGTCTGATCTTGCTACAACTTCAACATCGCTCACTGTTGCCATAAGAGAGACCACCCGTAATTACAACATCTTCATTGGTCCGGTCAACAACTGAGAGGTGTGACTTTGACCAGAGGTTAAAAGCCAGCGAAAAATGCCACTCCCTCTCTTTCCCTTGCTTCAGGACGACCGAACAGATCTCCTTGCTGCCGGCCTAGGCCAGGCCCGCAAGGCCGGTGGGCCCCGGCCTACAACACCCAGCCATGTGCTCATTACCCAACATAGAAAAGACTGGCAACAACTTCAGACGAAAACCTCAAGATTTATCTTCAACCTGCAGATCCGACGCTCCTCAGCCTAAAGGCATCTTGCAAGTATTGTACATTTTAACACTAAACAGCGATTTAGTATTCATTTGTAAGATTTACCTTTTCCATTGCTGAAGAAACTGATGATTCCTTTCTAGATTGCCTTTGACTTTTTCCTATAGCTCTAGTAACAGTACCTCTTCCGGTTCAACTTTATCATTACTCATTCTGACCTACGCATGTGTGTGACCCTTTGTGTATGTTATGTTATGTTATGTGTTTGTTAGTTTAGTTATGCGTTTGTGAGTTAGCTAATAAAAATTGTGCACAATACATGTTTGGTTCTGACTCTGTCTGATAATAAGTTGCCTCTTAAGTGATTTAGAGCCCGATTTAGATACGGTACAATAAGAATGTTATTTTTCCATAACCTGGAAATTAACATGTCTTAGAATTAATAAACAATCAACACTGAGTGTTCACTGGACGAACAGGTTAATTGATTGTAATATTAATGTAGCTAAATCCAGTTAATCCGATTACATATTCATAATTAATCATAATTAATAATCATAATGAGTTATGAATAATTATTAATATTTCCCCTTTGAGTTAATTTCGCTACAGTAGAGAGTCTTATTCTGGTTAGAATAGTATGATCTCTGTTAGCTCCCAGTCGATCATGACCACAGCAGCTGTTTTGCATTTGCTGTTAGATTGTTGGCTCTTTATTGTCGCCTCTTTCTTAATACAGCTTGTTTTTTTTTTGCCGCTGTTGGTTTACGATCACGAGTTTGATCACGTAATTTAGCACTGCCTCAGGCTTATGCTATAACGGTCTAAGGAAGACCTACAAGGCCTACCACCTCAAACAACGTGAGCATATTTATTTATACTGGGTACATTGCCTGTTGGAATGTGTAGGCTTAGGCTCAGGTTGTGTAGCTAGTTACCCACAGTTATCGTGTAGGGTCTAAAGCTGGTCCCCTTTGAGCTTGGGCCCTGTTATGACCACAGGCTGGTGCCACGTGGTGCTAAAAGTAGTAGGCATTGTCAGGTCTCCTTTGTAGCCTCTGTGTTGGCCCAGCTGGGTTGGTTATATCTAGACTCATTCCATGGTTGAGTCATGTCTTATGACTCACGCCACCATCGGCCACGCCCACCTCCATATGAATAGGGCCTGGGTCAGGCCTCTCGTTGAGTTCTGTGGCATCACTTCTCCTACCTAAGGGTTTCTCGAGTACTTGGCCTGCTGGCTGGCCTTAGTCACTGGTTGATGCCATGTGTTCATGGAGGTTGTAGGCCCCTATCAGGGCCTCCTTTCAGTCTGCATGTTGGCACAGCTTTGTGTGGGTTTCTGTGTGACTCATCACCATGGATGAGTCGTGATTGCAACTAGCTGAAGCCACGTGTTTTATGAATTGTAGGCTTTCGCAGGCCTCCTAGGTATCACGCTGGAGTTTGGCTTTGTACTCCTCTCACTTAGAGAGTAAAAGGTGAGTACTTTTTTTACTGAGTACTTTTCTGAGTGGCTTGCCTCTCGAGGTGAGCTCCTGTATTAAAACCAATTGTTTGTCTGGTTTTATGCATTTGCTTCCTTGAGCTTGGTTTCCTTTACCTCTAGTTGAGCAAAGTAGCTACCTTGTTTGTTACTCTGTTCTATTTTGCTCCTAGAACTTTAGTGGCCGCTATCTGATGCCGCGTGCGATGGGTAGGCCTTAAGGGCCTCCTCTGGGAGCATGCTGGCATTTACCTTTATCAAGGTTTTTCTCTCTGACCCTTTTACTGAAGCAGTAAAGGGATTTGTGACGCTGGCTGGCCGGGGCTCGGGCTGACTGATGACCTCCTTTGTAGTCGGTCTGTTTAGCCTGAACCTTGATAACACTGCCACGAGCTGATGCCACGTGTCTGCTGAGGTTATAGGCCCATGGGGCCTTCTTTAGCGCATGATGGCGTACGCTGTACTCCTCTTGCTTAAAGAGTAGAAAGGTGCTTTTACCGAGTACACTGCTCATTGGATTGTGTTGGACGGGCTGTTTCGTGGGCACTCACAGCTACTTTATTACTTGGTGAGCATGCTTCCAGCATGCTTCCTATGTTTCAGGTGCTTGGCCTTACAGGCCATCCCCGAATATTGCCTCATGTGTTGAGTTTCTGTGGAATGCTTAGTTCATCATAAAAGAACTCTAGTTATGTTGTAGGCCCTTTTTTTCCGGCCTCCATGACTATGTACCCACAGTACGGTCTGTCTGTTAGGTTGAGCTTCGTACTTCCCTCTGGGTTGACTGTGTAATTGTGCTTAGCTTCCTAAGCTGGTCATTGGTTGTAGACTTCTATGAAGTTTCCCGTTGAGACCGGCCCTTAGGCTGGTTTGTGCTCCCTTTACTCCTTTTTTTAATCAGCCACTGAGTAGATCCTAGGATGAGCGGATTATACTCCCCTCAATACGAGGGTTTATAGCGCTTAGCTGAGTTCTGCTCTCCGGGATACCCATCTTTTAATGGCTACTAGCTGACGCCCCATGTAACAGGTAGGCCCTCGGGGCCCCCTTTGGGAACATGCTGGCATGTACCTTTTGCGCTTCTTTGACATTTTTTATTGGAGACTGTAAAAGGAGTTATGTCGCTGACTGGCCAGGGCTCCGGCTGACTCATTAACCTCCTCTGTAGTCGGTTTGTTCTGTCGCCGGCCAATAGGATTGGAGTATTGTGATTCTTGGCATTTCGAACACCTGTCACGAGTGACGGTTCCCCATAGCGCAATCAGCGCAGAGTCTCATTCCCTGCTCTCAGGGAACCATGGTTACATACGTAACCTGACATAACCTAACTAATGGGGCGAAGGGCCCTCTTGATCCCCTAAGGATTATTAGGGCCAAAGCCAAAGGTTGAAGGCCCTATTGTTTTCTTTAGGATTATTATTATTATTATTATTAGGGCCTAAGCCAATGTAATGGCGAAGGGCTTTGGCCCGTCATCGCTGCTTGCAGCTATATATATATATATATATATATATATATATTTTATTTATTTATTTATTTTTTTTTTTTCTCGAATATTCAGGCACTTTTGCAGCCCTTACCATGCTCGAAATCTCATGAAACTTTGCACATACATCAGAACCCGCGGCCATCAGGGCCGGACAGAAGCTGGTACCTGGGCGTGACGGGGGCTCGGCAGCGCCCCCTTGATGGGGTTCGAAAACTTTATCCATATATCAAACACACTTGCACACATTAGTATGAAACTCTGTACACACATAGACCTCATCAGGCCAAACAACTTTCGTACTCTAAGATATACACCATCTCAACAGGAAGTCAGCTATTACGGGTTGTTTGAAAACGCATGCTCTGGAATTTGA
Organism: Chanodichthys erythropterus; assembly: GCF_024489055.1. Lineage (NCBI taxonomy): Eukaryota > Metazoa > Chordata > Actinopteri > Cypriniformes > Xenocyprididae > Chanodichthys > Chanodichthys erythropterus. Next base: position 2,106,141 of record NC_090227.1, on the reverse strand, counting down.
TATACTCCTCCTAGGCGATTGATCCGATCACCACCAAACTTGGTCAGCATGAAGTCAAGACATTGTTGATGAAAAATTGCCAGCAGATTTTTGATATCTGGAACGGTTTGGTCGTGGCGAGGCAACAAATTCATGAAGAGAAAAGGGAAACAGGAAGTGTGTTATAACTTCTGCATACATTGATTGATGTTTATGAAACTTCAGCTGTGTGTTCGTTATAGAAGTCTGATCACATGGATGTGACTATTGTGAGTCAAAGTTAAAGCGCCACCAACTGGCAGCAGGAAGTGTGTCATTTTCAAAATGCATTGAGTTCATTCTGTTATGAATGAACTTGTCATTACCTGATTTGCTTCAAACTTCATCAGTGTAATGTCAATACACAGCAGATGTAGACCTGTGAGAGGATTCTTGATATTTTAAATATTGTTGCCATGGCGACACGTCAAACTTTAATAATATTCTTGAGTGTTTTTGAGGCTCTTAACGTGCTTCACATTGCATGAAACTCAACACACTCATCAATATTGTCAACGAGTAGACATGGACAAAGCCATAGAAATGGGCGTGGAGGAGGTACTCAGTAGCACCACAGTTCCTACAGTCACCAAACTTGGTACAAATATTGTTCTCATCAAGCCGGACAATTTTCTAATTTACATTCATTAGCTCCGACCAACAGGAAGTCAATTTTTTGGTTTGAATGTGGATTTTTTTTTAATAAACAGGCTCTGAATTTTAAACTACTACTTCTAGGGGTTTATTCGATTCAGACCAAACATTTTTTACCATAGTGCTAATACATTGAAGATGTTAAATTGCGAACGGTTAATGGATATCTCAAACAGTGTTGCCATGGTGATAGACTGAAGTAATGTCAAAAAAGGGAAATGGAATGACTCATTTTCTATAAAAAACACTATACACTATTAATTTATATATAGATTAATACAAATGTTTGAAATACACATGCTTTTTGAATTGAAAAAAAAAAGAATAAAATGTGTTTAAGTTAAAATAGGTAGATTAATTATATCTGATTTAAAAATAGATAAATGTCACACTTAGAGTAACAACTAGAGGGCAGCATATACCTATTTTTAAACATGGTTGGATAAATCTAGAAATACAACAATAGTTTAGACAGACCACTTAATTCTTCTCTATTTTATACTGTATGTGCAGGTATATTTAAACATTTATCAAAGACTGCTTTGTCACAATTTAGATGTTATTTTTTTTTTTGTTTAAAATGATCTTCTCAGTCTGTCTCTGTCTCTCCCTCTCTCCTTCCCCTCCCCCTTGCACCCTCAGGTTCACTTGGGTGTGTGTGTGTGTGTGTGTGTGTGTGTGTGTGTGTGTGTGTGTGTGTGTGTGTGTTTCTGTGTGCCTGTTTTAAAGTCTTGCAGGTTTAACCCTTTCATTGCTGTGTCCTTTTGACAGCATCATAGGATAGGAAATCTCTTAGACTATGACATCCTCTGTCATGAAATTCATCTAAATTTAAATGATCTCATGGATCTAGCTGTTGTGGTTCAAAGTTATAGGTGCACCAGCTGACTCCAGTATATGCGGCATATTCAAATGACTTTGACATATTCCTTTTACCCAGTTTAAATACATATTGCCCGCCATGCACTGTTGCCCTAAAGCCACTGGGGCAGCGGTGCCACCGGGCTTGGGCCCGCCATTGCTGCTTGCAGCTATATTTATTATTATTTTATTCCCGTCATCCGGGGCTTTCTGGGGCCCTAACATGCTCAAAAACTCTTGAAAATTGGCACACACATTGGATTCTGCGGCCATTAGAACGCCGCAGAGGCTGGTACCCGGGCATGGCAGAGGGGCTCGACAGCACCCCCTTGAAAAAAAGTCTGAAAACTTGGTCCATATATCAAACACACTTGCATGTATTAGTATGAAACTCAGTACACATATAGACCTCATCGGCCCAAATAACTTTCACGCTCTACGTTACACACCACCCCAACAGGAAGTCAGCTATTTTGGTTTGAATGTTAATTTTTTTAAAAAAACTGTCTATGAATTTTATACTACTACTCCTACAGGGTTTACACAATTTACACCAAACTTTTTTAACTTGGTGCTAACACATTGAAGTTGTTTAATAGCAAACAGATGTTGGATATCTCAAACGGGTTTGGCCGTGGTGAGGCAACAAATTTATAGCAAGAAAAGGGAAACAAAGTGTTATAACTTCTGCATTCATTAATTGATTTTGATGACACTTCGGCTGTGTCTTCGTTGTACAAGGCTGATCACATGGATGTGACTATTGTGATTCAAAGTTATAGCGCAACCAACTGGCAGCAGGAAATGTCTTACTTTCAGCATGCTTTGAGATCACCCTCTTATTTTTACCCGATTTGCGTCAAACTTCATTTGAATAATGTCAAAACATGGCAGATGTAGTCCTTTGAAAAGAATCGTGATATCTCAAACACAGTTGCCTTGGCAACGCATCAAACTTTAATATTCGTTTTGGATGCTTTTGAGACTCTTAGCATGCTTCAAATTGTTTGAAACTCCACAAACACATCAGGATTGTTAACCAGTAAACATGGGCAAAGCCTTAGAAACGGGCAGTGAGGAGGGGCTCAATAGCGCCACCTTATAGGGCAGTAAATGTAAAGTGAATTTGACACAGTCCTTCAATGTTTAACCGTTTTAACTGCCTATTGCCCACTGTGCACAGTTGCCCTGAAGCCACCGGGGTGTCTGCCACCGGGCTTGGGCCCGCCATGTCTGCTCGCAGCTATATTTATTTTTTTATTTTTTTTCGTCTTCTGGGGCTTTTTGGGGGCCTTAACGTGCTCAAAAACTCAAAAAAATTGCACACACATTGGAATCCGCGGCCATCAGGGCCAGGCAGAAGCTGGTACCCAGGCGTGGCAGGGAGGCTTGACAGCGCCCCCTTCCAAAAAGTCAAAAAAATCTTTGCAAAAATATCCCCCGGATGTATGGTAATGTAACCATGCCTGCTGTGTTTGTGTTTTGTGTCCTCTTCTTTCTTCTTGTTTCCTTGCCCGTATTTTGTGCCTGTTTTCTTCCTTTTTCTATGGCCCAGGTAGGATACTGGCATGTTTTGAGTGCAGTGTGTATGTGTGCTTCTTCCTCCTCCTTATCCTGTGTATCTGTTTTGATGTTTGCCCGGTTATAAATTGTTCTGATGACTGAAATTTTGTGTGCTGCTGCAGTGGCGTAGCATCTGGGCATGCAAGGTATGCACGTGCATATGGGCCCAGGCGGATTGGGGGCCCGCTATTACGGGCTTAACCCCAAAGTATACTGCCGGCGTCCGCGCACCGTACGCATCGCAAAATTTTCGTCATCAGGAGGGTTCACGGATGTCCGCGCTCCACCGTTCATGTGCAGCCCAATTTTTGTGATGGCATGGACAGTGTGTATACTGAAAACAGCCCATGCGAGAGTGAATTGAGTGCTTGAAAACAAAAGTCCACTAGATAGTGCGCAGTGCACACGGCGAACGTGTTTTTCTGCAGCCAAATGCTTTCATAGTTTCGTACACGCGTCTGTGCGCGAGACAGAACCTGTGTACATATGTTCAGAAAAATTAAGTATAATACAAATAATGTTGCCAATAACTTGCTATAGCCTATCTATGTTAAATGTACTGAAAATCATTAAGAATCTGAATTGGACCATGGTCCATGCCATGTCTTAGCGATGATCTATATTTGGCCGGTATTCGCTTTCTGTCATTTTTAAAGTGGGTTTCTGAAACTTATGCATGCAGTAATGTCAATAGTACAGAATTTTAAATGAGTCATATTGGTTTTCTGAAAAAAAAAAACCGACTACATCTGCACATTTTAAGATACTGCACAAGATGTGAATAAATGTAACTCATATACTCGTTGGGGTGAATACTCTTTATTCAACGAAATAAAATGCACATAAAACGTGATGGAAACAAATTTAGAATAGAAATTTCTAGTAAATTTATTAGGAATAAAACATGTGCATTGAAAATAGTCTGTGACAGAATAATTAATTAATAACTGGAATAATCTTCAGACTCATCGCATCTGAAATGATGCTATGATCATTCTGAAATTCCAAATTTGAATCGGTCGAATTCAAGCGTAGACTGTGTAGAAAAGCGGGTTTGTTTGCACTGCGGATCTATTTCAAAAATGTCAAAGTCAAAATGATGGAGGAGCGCATAGTAGGCCTACTGTAGTGCTGTTAGTGATGATATCTTATTCATATTAAAGTCGCAAAGCCAAGGGGGGCCCATAAAAAATTCTGCATATGGGCCCGGGGCTGACTTGCTACGCCACTGTGCTGCTGGATGTTCCAAAGACCATAATAAATATTGGTCTGTGTGTGTAGGTTTTCTGTATATTTTGATGTGTATGCTGCCATCATCCTTATGGTATATTATGAGATCCAAAAAGGCTATGGAATTATTTGTTTCTTCCTCGTGTGTGAACTTTATATTGCCAGTGTGGTCCATAGTGTTAAGATGTTCAGTGAGCTGTTGTGTACATCCTGTTTTTATTTTTTCCAGAATTTCATCCACATATCGTTTCCAGAGAGTGATCCTGCAGTCTTTTGGTGCTGTTGTAATGGCTCGTTGTTCCAGGTCTTCTATGAAAAAAACGCTCATTATTCCTGACAGTGGGTCACCCATTGCAAATGCTTCCTTCCGTTTGTACATTGTGCTGCGGCATTGAAAATATGTGGATGTGGCTACAAATCTCAGTAGTTTCATGATGTCATAATGAGAGGGTGTCAGACAGTAGGGAGCGCAATCTCTCCCTACTGTCTGGCAAAACAGCATAACAGCCTAAAAGACACGTCACAGCAACATCACGTGACTCTTCTGACGAAGGCTACAGGAAGTAGCCGAAACTAGTCAAGCAGGCAAACAAAAACGTTCCTGTCTATCTAACTCATACAGCGTTTAATAACACGTTGCTTAAACGTGGCTTAATGTACTAAGACAGTGATTTTAACTGACCAAACTCACTAAATATCATGCTAATAAAGTATACTATGTGCAAAAATCAGATGAGCCCAGAATATGATCTTAATGCATTTAATAACACGATAAGCCTTTTCCTCCCATAGAAAACTGTTATAAGAAAAGGCTTATCGTGTTACCGTAATATAACATGTGAGTTTCTGCATCACTTTCAAATGTTCTCTGTACTTTTGTTTAATGTTTGTGCCAAATCACGACTGTGAGAAGCAAGCATGAGGATTTTTAATTACCATGTTAATGGATAATACAAACTATTTTTTGTTGGTTCATATGGCATGAACTAATTTAGTTAAACTGAGAACAAATACTTTTAACCACATCATTTTGTAACCATAGTAAAATGTCTCCCTTGACTGTACGTGATAATATTATTTCCTTATGTTGTGAACTTATGACAAATAGTAGCCTACTTAAAGACACAGAGGTATGGGCATTTCATGTCAAAATATAGGGCTACGTGTATCTAAACATTGCAAATCCTTGAACAAGTGAAACATGCATTTAAGCCAATGAGACATATCAGAAGAAGGTGAGTGTGTGATATTTCTGTCATGATGTGGTGAACGAATTTATGTTTATATATTTATATTAAGTGTTTATCTACTAAAAATATTGAATCTGTTCACGTCTTTCACATTTTATCATGAAAGCTTTTTTTTGCATTTGTCAAAAAATGTTAATATTGTATAAATATTAATTAATAAAACATATTCCTTTCCTTTTCAGAGATGAAAAGACTGGTCTTTCTGCAGAAATGCCATGATATAGGCTTATATGTCAAAATTTTTTCAAAATAGCTGAAAGTTAAAGTAAATTCGGAGGTTACTTGATGATACATGTAGTGACATAGAATAGAATATAATAGATATAGAATATAATAGTCTAAAATAAGACATTAAGGCTAAAAGGAAAACGTCAGACAAAATATAAGAAAAGTTTTGGCTACCTTTCGAAAACATCACGACAGAATTGATGAGCATTCATCAAAAACCACGTTTCAAAATCCTTTAAGCTCTTCAGGTATTATTGGCTGAAACAGATGCATTTCACCAAACATGTCCAGTACGATTTGCACACGGTTTCATGTCCCATTTTCTTCTTTTACCCGTCTGACCAGTTTCTATAATTTGCAGACGTGCAGCTCCATTGTGTTTGATGTTGCTCTGATCTGATCTGAGGTGGGTTGCGCAATTTAAGTCAACTATGCTTCCTGTCTTCATCTAACCTACATAAGAGTTTGCTGATTTGAACTTTAATTATTAAGTGTCTTAAGTTTTTTATGTTCTTAAGTTAATAAATAGGCTACCTAGCTTATAGGCCTTCTTTATTTTGATGTAGGCTACGATATACTTTTCAGAAAAGGGATCGTTATCCAGTATTTTCATATTGCAGTCATAAATGTATGTAAAATATCCTTTCTTGGCTTGCTTGACCGTTATAGACATATCATACCGAACTTTCCAGTCGAGCTGCAGTGCTAACACGCCTTACACGGAAAGACAAGCCACAGAAAGTAGTATGGGGGGGATGGGGGGGTGAGATGATTTAGTTATGTATTTATATCGTCACCTGGTCTGTGTGACATACAGTCCTTACATAATTTACATCTATTATTTCCACACTCAGACAATAAAACTGTTTATATTTCAAAAAAGTTTAACTGTCCTTCATTCGTCATGCTTTGGTAAGATGGCATTAAGTGGGGAATGAAGACGGTATTGGGAATGTTCAGTGATAGGCGCACTTATCAACGAACATCACAACACGCTTCATTTATCAGTTCAGTTTTCATTAAGTGACTACGCATTACTTTACAGAGACCTTACGAGCTATTAGCTTTGTTCTGCCTTAAAAACAAATGATGCAACCGAATAAAGTTCAGAGTTAGTTACAAACTAGCTAGTAGTTACTAAGCCACTAGTGTGGACTTTACGTTCCAGTTTAAGAAAGAACTTACGAATGGCTGGTGCAACCCTACCCTGGGGAGCAAGAGCTGCCCAAATTTGCCCCATAGACAAACTGTGGTGAAGCCGTGCCCATGAACCAGGAAGTACTGTGTTTTTCCTACTATGGGAAATTACATAGGGATTTTGTATTGAACAGAACTCTGGATCACAATGACATAGAGACAAGGGGGTGGGCTCATTTCACTCAGGCAACCAATCTCTCTCAGGATCATTGTCAAGCCACGCCCTCACTATCAAGCCACGCCCTAGCAACCATATAGACCACCATAGCAACAAGTTCCATAGACTTCCATTGAGAAAGATCAAAGGAATATCTTTGGATAGAAGTGTCATAGAAACATGAGGGTGGGCTCATTTTACTTGGGGCAGCAAACGGCCAATCATGAATCACCTTAGACACTTCACAGCCACGCCCTAGTAACCATTTAGAGTACCCTAGCAACCCAAATCATAAGACGAATATCGTCAAATATGAATTTCATAGATGCATTTGCCTTTGGAACCTTTGGAGTATCATCATTGGCAGCTGCCAAGCCACTCCCTAGCAACCAAACAGAGTACCCTAGCAACCATTTTGCAAGACCTATATCTCTGCATCAGAGCATCGTAGAGACATGGGGGTTGGCTTTTTTGACTCATGGTAGCAAAATGAACTTGCAACATGCTAATACTGATTAGCTAAGTGGTAAAGTGGGCTAAGAACATGCTAAGAACTCAATAGAAACTCCATAGTAACTATTTGTGACAACTACTAACACCATAGCAATCAAACAGGTTACCATAGCAACCACCTAGCAACCGCCAGAGCACACTAGCAACCGCCTAGAAACACCGTAGTGACCACCCCAAGTACCTTAGCAACTGCCTAGCAACCAGCCAGGTTACCATAGCAACCACTTAACGACACCCAGGTTACCATAGCAACCACCTAACAACACCTTAGCAACCACCCCAAGTACCTTAGCAACTGGCTAGCAACACCCTAGCAACCACGCAGGCTACCATAGCAACCGCCTAGCAACTACCCATAACACCCTAGAAACCGCATAGCAACACCTTAGCAACCACCGCAAGTACCTTAGCAACTGCCTAGCAACCACCCAGGTTACCGTAGCAACCAACCACCCAAAACACCCTAGCAACCGCCTAGCAACACTGTAGCAACCACCCCAAGTACCTAAGCAACTGCCTGGCAACACCCTAGCAACCACCCAGGTTACCATAGCAACTGCCTAGCAACCACAAATATTACCATAGCAACTGCCTAAAAAACCACAAAGGTTACCATAGCAACCACCTAGCAACCACCCAGAACACCTTAGCAATTGCCCAGAAACACCCTAGCAACCGAGTGCAGAGTTTTGCTACTGCAAGCACCATTCGCATTCCCTTCAGGAAATGTACATTCTATTTATTATTATTATTATTATTAATTATAATATTGCTATCGCTACCATCACCTTCCTCATCCCCCATTTTCCATTTTCCAACTCTGGTTATGTCTGTTGTACTTCCCTACATGCTCTTCACGCTTATTCATATTTTCCACTCCCACACCCAGTTACACTTCCAGTTACACACACATACACACACATACCCAAATCGTACTGGCTGGTATGTATGCATGTTTTGTTGGTCTTTGTATTTGTATTTTGCATTTAATTTCTCTTCTGTAAATATTGTAATTGTATGTTTGCATAATAAAAAATAAAAAAAAGTGTATAAACATGCAAAAAAAAAAAGTGTACAAACATGCCACTGCCTGACCTGATGCAGGGTATGCTTTACCCACCAGCGCAGATGTTGTTCTAACAGACTTGGTGGGTAACTTTGGCACGATGCTGACTCAGGAGAGAAATAGCTCATCTGGGGACTGAAAACACCATAGGAAACTGGTTTCCTCCATGACCTTGACACCTCACTGTGGAGGTTGGGAAAAAATGGTAAGCCCTGACTAGGAGGCTGTGACCTAGACAGCAGGAGGCATAGTCTAATAAACTTTGTTAGTGAACATCCCATTTCTTGGCCAGCCAGTCAGTGTTTAATCTGGCTGCCGCATGAGTCACAACCTCCAACAGCTCCTCATAAGCCTGTGTTTTGGGTGGCGAGTCCTCATCACCAGCTTCGATACTGACAACATCCATATCCTCAGAATCGAATAGTTGCAGTACCAGTGCTTCACCGGGGCGGAAGAAACAGCAGAACATGCTTCCAACCCCTGAGATAAAGCACTGGACCCTGCAGGTGAGGGTAGAGAAAGGGCAGCGCCCGTGTCAAACCCCTCAGTGAGATCCATTTGCGAACCCCATGACAAGTGCCTTTGCTCTGCCTCAACAGCAGCGGGACCCGAGTCGCAGGGAACGTGAGCAGAGGCGCCCTCCTTGAAGAGCGTCCAGCGGAAGCAAAGCGTTCTCAATGATAACTGCTCGCAATGGGTTAGGGTTAGGGTTAGGGTAAGGTTAGGTGCTTGATCATATGAATTATTTAAAAGTTTAATGACATTTGTAAACATTAATATATATATATATATATATATATATATATATATATTTATATATATATATATATATATATTTATATATATATATTTATATATATATATATATATATATTTATATTTATTAAGTTTATTTCTAGCCATGTGAATATATATTAAATAATGATCTAATGAAGTATTATGTAATGTTCCCTTTCGTGGGAACTATCGACGCTACGTCCCCTGATGGGAACCCTCTGCATTTTGTGTTCGTGAAGCACCTCTGTATCCAACCAATGAGGAAACGTGACGTCAGAGGCGGGTGACGTCATTACGCGTCATTTGACGTCATGACGTCATTACGCGACGACGAGGAGTTCCCAGCACGGGTCCCTGGGACAGGAACCAAGGCTTTTTCCACATGACCAGAGCACGAAGGCATCGCCGCGTGACTTTGATCATGCGAAAAGGATTTCCCCTCAGGGAAAACCCCTTGGTCCTGAGCCACCACTGTAAGGGTCTCATGTGCAGAAGGCCAATAGTAATAACGTTGGACGCAGCTGCCATCAGACCCAACAGTCTCAAACTGTTTTACAGTGAGTGACTGGCCTAACTTCACCCCATTCACGGCTCCGAGAATGGAATTCACACGAGCAAGAGACAGCTGCGCCCGCATCGTGGTAGAATCCCAGATTACTCCTAGATAGTTTGCAATCTGACTCGGAACCAGCACACTCTTTTTGGCATTGAGCCTCAGCCCAAGCTTTTTCATGTGCGACAGAACAACATCTCGATGTTGAACTGCCAACTGTTCTGTTTGAGCTAATATCAACCAATCGTCGATATAGTTCAGCACGCAGATGCCCTGGAGTCTCAATGGAGCCAGCGCTGCATCCACGCACTTCATGAACGTGCGGGGTGATAATGATAGGCTGAAAGGAAGAACCCTGTATTGGTAAGATTTGTCCCCGAAAGCAAACCTGAGGAACTTCCTATGAGAAGGATGGATGGATACATGAAAGTAAGCATCTTTCAGGTCTATCACAACAAACCAGCTCCTCGGACCTGATCTGTCCCTTCTTTGGAACAATGAAGTATAGGTTGTAAAACCCTGACAGCTTGCTGGGAGGAGAACCCCTTCTATAGCTCCTTTTTGCAAGAGCGTCATAACCTCCTGTTCCATTACCAGAGACTGCTCGGGGCCACCACTGTGGGATGGACCCCATTAAACTGGGGCGGGCGAGACCCGAATTTGTAACCCTTTTCTATTGTGAGCAGCACCCATTTTGAAATATTTGGGAGAAGTTTCCATTCTGCCTTATTTACAAAGGGAACCAGTCTCTCGAGACTGGCCTCTGGTGTTTTTTGAACACTTGACTCGGCACCCTGAAGCGGCGAACCGGCAAAGAACAGCTGAATCAAGTGATGACCGGCCCTCCTCGGACGATCGGTGGAGACCGCTGCGCCCTGAAGCACACTGGGTGGCAGGGTTAGCAGAACGGCCCCCTGAGGGCGCCAAAGAGGGATGAGTACCAAGTATTTTAACACTCTGAGGTTTAAAAACGCGCCGGCGCGTTTTGCAGGTTTTTTTTCACATTGCAGCAAAACAGACTTAAAATACTCCGTCATTTTTTGTCATAGAGACATAAGTAATATATCAATTGAAACTATAGAATGTCTTCTTTTATTTATATACACTCAAAGTAAAAACAAAATGTTGTGCTTTTTGTAAAATAAAGAAAACTAACATGATGCGTGATCTCTCCTCTCCCTCTGAACGAAGTCCAATCTGATAGTTCTCAGAAAATTAACTGTAACTTAGTGAATACTAATCACAGAAAAAATTAACTTATGTCTAAAAAAACGTTAAGATGTCAGGTTTTAAATCATGTAAGTCAAATCGAAAACAAACCTTCTGTGTTTATGTAATCTGTATGAAAAGAGAGCCATGTCAGAAATCCGTGATTCAGCTCATTATCCGCTAATGCGGCCACGCCCACGGAGCCAGCACTATTCAGACGCAAATTCAGAGGCAATACATGCATTCATCATCTCAATCGTGTATTTATTGTCTTGAAAAGTGTTTATCTGGATGTAAAAGTCATGGTTAGCGATCTCTAGAAGACATACAGTTAGTTCCTGTTTACTTTTCTTCTATGGAAGAATTTTAGATGAGTTTTTGTTTCTTTAGCGCCCTCCTGCTGCTGTATGAATTGGAAACTCCATTCATGGAATAGCCTCTTCTTCTTTTAGATGAATTTGTGGACTAAAAATACATAGAGCGCCCTCCGACTTCAAGGATGAATTGAAAACACCAGCGCTTATAGTAATGACAGTGAATATTAAATAAATATAACTCCTCTGTATAGAAAATTGACATAAGCATATGAGAATCCAATATTTCTCCAAATGTGCATGCTTTTAAACTAAAAGCCTATATTCAGACTCTTTGCATCACAGAAATACATTATATTTTAAAGTATAATATAAAATCATTACTTTATATTGTAATAATATTTTTCTGTATGTTTCATATATCATAATGAGCTTGAGCAAAAACTCTAGTTTACAACCTCCAATACCCAAAAGTCTTGTGAACACAGATTTACTATACTTTTTTTGGCCTTATTTCAGTGACTTAAGTTTTTTGTTTTTTCAATAACCACGCATAAATGTTATTCCTTCAAAAACACAAACATGTACGTACATGTTCCTCACATATTATTGTAGCCTAGTTTGTGCTGAATACAGTGTAATGACACTTTTGTCATTAATATGTTTATGAACAACTGAAAAAAGCACAAATGTCAGGGCATGTCAAAACTTCTCCAAGCCCCAAATCAGCCTCAGACTCCAGAGGGTTAATACCCAACCCTCTCTGGAGGGGACTGCCCTCAAATGTCCCGCGCCACTGGCATCAGGACTTCTTCGAAGCCTTCTTGGTGGTAATTACAGTCCGCAGATCTGTTACACCCCACAAAGACTTCGGCTGTGTCGCCTGTCCCTGTCCTCAAGCTTTCTGCGGGAGACCAAGGGTGGCGACACTTTCTTTTAAATTCCTCAGAATTTAATGTATTCAATAATTCATTTAATCCTCAAATCAAAGGATCCACCGATCCTCCTCGGAGGATCGGTGGAGACCGCTGCGCCCTGAAGCACACTGGGTGGCAGGGTTAGAAGAACGGCCCCCTGAGGGCGCCAAAGAGGGATGAGTACCAAGTATTTTAATACCCAACCCTCTCTGGAGGGGACTGCCCTCAAATGTCCCGCGCCACTGGCATCAGGACTTCTTCGAAGCCTTCTTGGTGGTAATTACAGTCCGCAGATCTGTGTTACCCCACAAAGACTTCGGCTGTGTCGCCTGTCCCTGTCCTCAAGCTTTCTGCGGGAGACCAAGGGTGGCGACACTTTCTTTTAAATTCCTCAGAATTTAATGTATTCAATAATCCTCAAATTAAATGCACCCAGTTCTTATATAAATATATATATTTTTGAACAGACTGAATATATTTAGAATACAAAAAAGAATTATAGATCGTAATAATTCGCAAGGTATTTTAGGGAAAGAGAGAAAGGGAAACTCCCGTCTGCTCAGATCCCTTAATATATAAATATATATACACATATACATACACACACATGCATAATTACACATAACATACTTTTCTTCGGGACATTTTTATGAATGAACTGTCAGTTTTTTTGTTTTGTTTTTTTTTTTAGCTGACGTGCATGCTCCACTCCAAGCAAACGACACATAAATCGTGTGTATCCCCACTCGCTTTGTAGTGTAGCACAGGGGGAAAATCAAACTGCTGTTCACGATTGATTTGTTATAAACGTGTGATTTTGAAACACGATATATGTGTGACTGTGAGGTGGCGATCCTCAGATCGATATCACAATATCCACCTCCTCAGAGCTGGACATGTGAGTATCGGTGCCTCAACCCGGGGGAAGAAACCGTAGAGCGTGCTTCCACCTGGGAGACGGCACTGAACCTGGCAGGTGAAAGCAGAGAAAGGGCAGCGCCCATCTCTAACCCCTCTGTCAGATCCATTTGTGAACCCCACGAACGGAGCCTCCGCCCTGCCTCAGCAGAAGCGGGACCCGATCCGCGGGGAACACTGGAGCACAGTGTCCTGAGAGCGAGTTTTTACAGTGCACACAGACGGCTCCCTCGAGAGCTGCCTGGGCATACTCACTCCCACTTCACTGCTGTTTCTCGCCATAATACGTGTCTTTTTTATATATAAATATATGGATTGGTGTGAGATACTCTTGTCCTCAGACGAAGAGATCGTGATTATTTATATGTGATAAGACAAACAACACCAAATAAGACACACAAGATACAGAGAGCGCTTGCTGAAGACAACAGAAGCTAGCGTTCTTTGTTCTGGGTATGCTTTATAGTTTCCTGGTCAGTGACGTCAACCGCCTCTGACGTCACGTTTCCTCATTGGTTGGATACAGAGGTGCTTCACGAACACAAAATGCAGAGGGTTCCCATCACGTCATTTGACGTAGCGTCGATAGTTCCCACGAAAGGGAACATTACATAATACTTCATGGTTTACAATGATTAAAAGCTCCATTAATAAATTAAGAACTATTACATAATGCTAAGTTAATATATATTCAAATAGCTATGAGAGAATATGCTTTCTATACTTGATAATGTTATGGAATGCAGACTCAGAATGCATGCTGTGATTGGCTGGGGTGAGAACCTGGCAGACCTGTGTCAGTTAATCATTATGTAATGTAAATAAAATGCTAACAAATGTCATTAAACTTCAGTTATTACCTAATGCATTTTTTTACATTTATATATGTTGTGGGGGGAAAAAAAAAAGAGTTCAGTTAGTCATTTTAAGCACTTCAAACATTTAGACATCTTTACAAATCATTTATTAATTACTTGTTCATATTTTTGCAATACCTGATCTAAAGTTGAAATTTTTCATTATTTGTAAACGTTTATAAACATTTATCATTGTCATTTTGTACTTTTATGGGCAGTCATCTCAATGGCAAAAGTGTCCCAAAAATGACCTGAATTCACCCTTTTTACACATCTTTACAAATCAATCATTAATTATTTGTTCATGTTTTATCAGTACCCATATCAGGGTGTTGCTATGTAGAGTTCACTCACAAAAGCACAGGGGGCAAGAGTTCAAGGAAGGTAATCATTAATCCACAAACTGAGATGCAAATAATCACAGGAGACAACAGACAAATAAAGAGGAGCAACTAAGAGAATAGAGACTAAACGAGGTAACTTGATAGATGACCAGGGTGATACAGGAAGGCTAGCGAGCCTACAGGACAACAGCAGTTATACAGGGAACCATGGAGGTGCTAGAAGTTCAGGGAGCCAGGGAGGTGCAGATTGCACATTGGCCCAAGGCAGTACAGCCAGGAATGACTAGTGGCCACAATGATAAGATAAGATCAGCATCCGGGACAAGGGAACTAGGAGCATAGCAGATCAGATCCTTAACTTTGGGAACGGCCAATGTAAGAAACCCCCCATCGGCCCAAAAATAGAATCCGAAGGTCTGGCCAAAGGATAACGCGTGTATGTCTTTTCAGCGCCCCTGTGAAGTTCACTTAATTTCACTCGTTTAATCTGACTCCAGTTTCAAATGATTATTACTCTAAGGTTGTGTTTCCAATAAGAAATTAATCATTTGTTATGTATTAATTTAAATATTTAATTATTCTGGGTATCCCATAATCTCAATTATTCATTTATTACGGACCCATCATCGCTCAGAGAATTCGCATTGGCCGGCTGCATTCTCACGGACATAATTTGGCATTCGCCAATTTATGATCCTTAGTCAGAGGGTGCAGAGTTTACTAATGCGTTTGAGTCCATCCCACATGACTGCTTTGCATTTTACCTTATATACACAGACCAGAACAAAAGGGTTGTAAATTTTTACTACACCAACACCTGTATTCTCTCCAGATGAGTTTTATTGCTTTATTGCAGGGCGCTTGATCTCAGTTTTTGTCTAACAGGAAAATCAAGTCTTACATCAACACAGCTCAGTCCAAGGGACTTTAGAAAAAAAAAAAAAAAAAAAAGTGCTTGACTCTGGGCTGAGCTCTGGGGGTGGAGCCGACACTGGACTGTGCTCAGGAGCTGGAGCCAACACCGGACTGTGCTCAGGGGCTGGATCCGACACTGGACTATGCTCAGGGGCTGGAGCCAACACTGGACTGTGCTCCGGAGATGGAGCCAACAATGGACTGCGCTCAAGGGCTAGAGCCAAAACAAGTCTGTACTCAGGGACTGGAGCTGACACTGGACTGTGCTTAAGGGTTGGACATGCAGAAGACTGTTTCTTCTTCCTCAGCCTCCTCCTTTGGGCTGGGGTTAACATGGATCTTTGACTGAGCTCAGAGGCTTGAACAGACTCTGGACTGGACTCACGAACTGGAGCGGACCCTGGACGCGATGACTGAGGAAAGGAGAGCTCCCTTAGAGCCACTCTAACAGAAATGATAGAGGGGTCCGCTAACTTTGCCATTATTTCCGCACTGTTGGACACAGACTTTTGGGGCTGGTGAAAGCCTGGAAATGTAGAATAGGCAGTCCTGATAGTTACTGGTGCAGAGTCCTTGGAAGGTTTGGACACAGGCTTGGGATGCTTTCTGAATGGGGCTGGATGATGGTTTATATTGTCCTCTTTAATGGTTTATATTGTCCTCTTTTGTCCCCCAGAACAATTTAGCCAGAGGACATCATTAATGAAATCAACTAAGGGTATATAACAATGACCAGGAGAAAGGAACTGAAATAACTCGTCATCCAGTCCCATCCAAAAACATGCATTAGGCACCAACTAAACATGACTAACACCAGACAAAGAAAGAGGAGCAACTACGAGAATATATAGAGACTAAATTAAGTAACTCAACAATACACACCTAAACTAAGGACTATATCAATCTGTAACCATAGAAACTAAACGGCAGGGAACAGAAAAGATCAGAACTAATTAACAAGCTAGAATCAATGTCAAACTAGAACATGACAAGGAAACTGAATCAAACAGAAATACAAACAATAAACATGACTAAAACAAACTAAGAATAAGACAACCCAATCTAAAGTTGAAACTATTCATCATTTATAAATTAATATAAATGTTTACTATTAATTATTTAGTGGCTGCATTTTTGTGCATTGGACTTTTAGCTACTGTAACAATGCTTGTGTAAATGGTGGTTATAATTAAGTTTAGCTAAAGACATAACACAACACATAATTGTACTTTGGGTGCTAAACGTTTTTATTTCCTCAACAATTGGTTTAACACACAAGGCTTAAGCCTAGTCCCAACTTGCCATTACACCAGTAATGTTTTTTTTTCCCCTTTTTTTTTTTTTTTCTAAATCACATTTATAAAAGCTACTTAAATGTCCTAATCAAACTAAGGTCTAAACCTGGTTTAATCTAAGCCCTGTCTGTGAAGCCGGCCTTAGTATAATATACCCTTAAACAAGATATTCCTTGAATAATACATCAACAAGAGAAAATAAAACAATTTTCAAAAAAATATTTGTTCATTTATCAAAACAATGTAATATAAACATTTTGAACCATGTTCCCTTAAAGTAATCAAATGGACCCCTGTACCCTTAACCAACCCTTAAAGGAACACTCCACTTTTTTTGAAAATAGGCTCATTTTCCAACTCCCCTAGAGTTAAACAGTTGAGTTTTACCGTTTTCGAATCCATTCAGCCAATCTCCGGTTCTGGCGGTACCACTTTTAGCATAGCTTAGCATAGTTCATTGAATCTGATTAGACCCTTAGCATCACGCTTAAAAATGACCAAAGAGTTTCGATATTTTTCCTATTTAAAACTTGACTCTTCTGTAGTTAAATCTTGTACTAAGACTGACAGAAAATGAAAAGTTGCGATTTTCTAGGCTGATATGCCTAGGAACTATACTCTCATTCAGGCGTAATAATCAAGGAACTTTGCTGCCGTTCCATGGCTGCAGCAAGGGCAATGATATTATGCAGCGTCTCTCACAAACGTCTCCATGGTTGCAAGACACGTTCCCTGTGCAAGCAGGGGCTCACAGGCGCTGCGTAATATCATTGCACTGCTGCAGCCATGGAACGGCAGCAAAGTTCCTTGATTATTACGCCTGAATGAGAGTATAGTTCCTAGCCATATCAGCCTAGAAAATCACAACTTTTTATTTTCCGTCGGTCTTAGTACACAATTTAACTACAGAAGAGTCAAGTTTTAAATAGGAAAAATATCGAAACTCTTTGGTCATTTTTAAGCGCGATGCTAATGGTCTAATCAGATTCAATGAACTATGCTAAGCTATGCTAAAAGTGGTACCGCCAGAACCGGAGATCGGCTGAATGGATTCGAAAACGGTAAAACTCAACTGTTTAACTCTAGGGGAGTTGGAAAATGAGCCTATTTTCAAAAAAAGTGGAGTGTTCCTTTAAACCTACCCATACAGCCAAACCTGTCCCTAAGCTTACCTGAATCATACCTCAATAGCAGCAAGAGTGTTTTGTAATAGAACATGAACACAATAAGTACATTGTACCTAACAATTACTATTATTATTATTATTATTATTTTGACATCAGAACATAGTTTAAGACATCTAATATAAAGTAAGAGCAGTCATTCTTATATTGTAAAATTTCCTGTTGAAAATCTGGATCACTCATAGCTACCAAACACCTTTTTTTTTGCATTTGTAAATGTAAAAAAAAAAAAAAAAGTGCATTAGGTAATATATGAACTGAAGTTTAAAGGCATTTGTATATTTTCAAGAAGTGAATGATCATATGAATTGAAAGTTTAATAATATATATAAGCATTTTACTTTACATTAAATAATGATTGTTTAATCGTTATGTAGTGTTTAATAAGTTCATTAATAAACATTAACCCTCTGGAGTCTGAGGCTGATTTGGGGCCAGGAGAAGTTTTGACATGCCCTGACATTTGTGCTTTTTTCAGTTGTTCATAAACATATTAATGACACAAGTGTCATTACACTGTATTCAGCACAAACTAGGCTACCATAATATGTGAGAAACATGTAAGTACATGTTTTTGTTTTTGAAGGAATAATGTTTATGTGTGGTTATTGAAAAAACAAAATCTTAAGTCACTGAAATAAGGCCAAAAAGTTAAAAAGTAAATTAAATCTGTATTGACAAGACTTCTGGGTATTGGAGGTTGTAGACTAGAGTTTTTGCTTCAGAATTATGAACACTGTATTCATGGAGGTGTGAATCATCATGAATAATGGGTCATTTACACCTGAGAAGACAAAAGAATCACATAATAATGACCTGAAATGACTTGCATATTAATGAGGCCTTTCAGTCAGGTAGGCTGTGAAAAAACCCTCTGTAATCATGTCTCAGCTCAATTTAAAATAATGGTATTCTATTATATTCTTTAAAATATCATGTATTTCTGTGATGCAAAGTGTCTGAACAATTATGTTACCTCTATGGCATTTCATATATGCTTTTAGCTTAAAAGCATGCGCATTTGGAGAAATATTGATGGATTCTTATATATTTATGTCAATTTTCTATACTGAGGAGTAATATTTATTCAATATTTATTGTCATAACTATGAGTGCTGGATACTGTGTTTTCAATTCATACTTGCAGCCTGCAGCCACAAATTCATATAAAGAAGAAAAGGAACCAGGAACTAACGGCATGTCTTCTAGAGATCGCTAACCATGGCTTTAACATCCAGATAAACACTTTTCAGGACAATAAATACACAATTGAGACAATGCATACAAGTATTGCCTCTGAATTTGCCTCTGAATAGCGCTGGCTCCGTTGGCGTGGCCACATTAATAATGAGCTGAATCACGGACTTCTGACATGGCTCTCTTTTCATATAGATAACAAACACAGAATGTTTGTTTTCGATTTGACTTGCACGATTTAAAACCTGACATTTCAACGTTTCTTTAGACATAAGTGTCATTTTTTTGTCATTAGCATTCATAAATTACAGTTCATTTTCTGAGAACTATCAGATTGGACTTCGTTCAGAGGGAGACAAGAGATCACGCTTCGTGTTAGTTTTCTTTATTTTACAAAAAAGCACAACATTGTGTTTTTACACAGTAAAATAAAAGATATTCCATAGTTTCAATTGATATATTACTTGTGTCTCTATGACAAGAAATGATGGAGTATTTTATGTCTGTTTTGCTGCAATGTGAAAAAAATCCTGCAAAACGCGCCGACGCGTTAACAGACTCCACAGAGCTAAGGAATAGGTCAATGAGGGAGAGGAGGAGGAGGTGGAGAAAAAGGACAAGAACAAGGAAGGGGAAGGGCAAGGACAAGAAGACAAGCAGTCTCGGATGAAATTCGAGCCTGCATAAAATTACCTCACACACAGATAGAGTTTAAGTTCTAAGTTTTTTTCAGCATGGCGGAGGAAATGTATGACAGAGAACCTTATATCAGTGTTCACCAGAGACCACAAGCAACATAACATGCCAGTTCCCTTTCGATACTTTCACTCATACTGCGTATGGGGAAAAGCTCCTTTTTTCCTCCTTGCTGAAGCCTTTTTCAATAGCGCAGTGTAACTGCACATCTTTTGGCTCAAAGGAATGAAACTCTTTGGACCAATGACAGCACGGCTGTGATGAGCAGGGCGGGCGAGAGCCGTAAGGGAACTGCGCGAGGCCGGTGACTCGAGTGATAATGAGCATCACCTGCGAGGCGCGCCGGCCTCGAGTCTCTCACATTTACGGATATGATGAGACACTCACGGGCGAGTGATGTATATACAGTTTTCCGCGAAAACCATCCCACCCAGTCTAAAATATAAACACTTATGACAGGCTTACCATAGTGAATCAGGGTAAGACATAACACGTTTTGGAAGAAGGATTGGTGATGTATAGACTCGACTTGACTTGTTAATTTTGAACAACAACAGTGACAGTGAAATTTGCTCTATCTATCTATCTATCTATCTATCTATCTATCTATCTATCTATCTATCTATCTATCTATCTATCTATCTATCTATCTATCTATCTATCTATCTATCTATCTAAATTTGACCCCAAATATGAAAACGCACTGAATAACGATCAGTTTTCTAAAAAAGAATATAGTATATCAAAATAAAGAAGGCCTATAGGTTAGTCAGTAGCCTATTTATTTTTGCACAAACAAAAAAAAAAAAATGCATACGCACAGAGGGGGAAAAACTCTTTAAAAAATAATTCAAATCAGCAAATTCTTACGTATGTTAGATGAAGACAGGAAGCATAGTCCTGGCATGTCTTTTTTTCTTTGACAAACAGTTAACAGATCAGAGCAACATCAAACACAATGTAGCGACATTTCCGTGAACTACAGAAACTGGTCATATATGGGTAAAAGAAGAAGAAATGGGAACTTATTATTTAAAAAAATAATAATCTATCATAACTTTATGAAATGTATGTATAATCATTCATCAAATTCTAACATAATTGTGATTCTAAAAAGAAAGAAATTATGTTAAATATTGAAACCGCCAGTAGGCGGCAGCGATTCGCTTTTTTATTGAGTCAGTCACTTAAATCGTTCATTAAGCCAATTCATTCAAAAGTCAGATTCATTTAGGAAGAAAACAAACACCGATGTGAATACTTTTGTCATTGATAAATACACACTATTAAAACATGAACTAACAAAACAGACGGCTGTTTTGGTAACTTGTTGCAGTTACACAGTTATGGCTGAATTGCAATGGATTAGCTAGATAAAATATATGCGGAGTGTACCTCATACCTCCTTCTCAGTACATGCTTCATTCTTTTTAACGTCTCTCTTTGACCAGCAGTTTAATATAGTCGGCTGGGCAACGGTTCTCTTCATTTTTTGAGCTACCCTACTCTCTCATTCAAACATTAGAGCGCCACTCGCGTTGTTTTGGTGAAAGTGCGACACGCATTGTTTGGACTTTACCAATCGGTTCAATGGGGAGTATTTTTTTTTCTCTAATTTATTAAGACAAACTCATATTTGAATAGAAACGAAATTATTGCTTCAAAATTAATTCTACATATTTTTCATCTGATCTACTGGGGGTTACCCCCCACACACAAACTACGCCCCTGCGGCGTAATTTGCGGGTGGGACATGTCCCCACCACTTTTTGAAAGGGTCGATATTGTCCCCACCACTTTTTGAATCACCTCGCGGCATCTCGCGGATATCTAATACAAAAGAAACACCTCTAGTTGATTATCAATTTGTGTTAATAATAGGCGATCTGGCGCTGGGATGTGTTGTTTTTGAAATCATGTTGAGTGCTCGTTGTCGCTGTTATCAGAGGCGCAACAGTGTTCTCTTGGCGCTTGTGCACACTGCGCAGTGTTCACACGGACGAGCGCTTCAATCTATCGCTTAACTGTTGCAGAGACTCTCTATTCGTTACGTCGAATCACAAAACAAAATACACATAAACGTGTCGCTGCTCTTGATATACAATCACTGACGAACATCTGTGGTTTTAATGGAGAAAAAAAAAAAAATCATACATGGTTGGATTCGAACCCAGAATCTCTTGCATGCTAAACGAAAATATTATCTCTAGTCCATCAGGACAATCTATTTTAAACAGCGGATCTACATATTTATTAACTAATATACATACTCTTGAGACATGTTGTATTATAGTAAATGTAAGGAAGAAACTATCATATTAGTTTTAATATCATATTATTGTAATACAATTACAATACCCCACCCCCCACATACACATTCCTGTCCCACCCACATTTTAAAACATAGTTACGCCACTGCCCCTGCGTACAGGACATGTTAAGTGAAACGCATGTTTCAGTCAGTCATATCTGAAGAGCTTAAAGGATTATGAACGTGATTTTTGATGAATGCACATCAATTCTGTCGCAATGTTTTCAAGAGGTTTGCTAAACTTTTTTTATATTTTTTTCTGACATTTACCTTTTAGTCTTTAATGTCTTATTGTAGGCTATTATATTCTACATAGCATATCATCAAGTAGCCTCCAAATTTACTTTCACTTTCAGCTGATTTAAGTTTATTTGTTTGTTGTTTTAAAACCAATTCATGAATGAATATCAATGTCAGTGGCTTGCGGGATACATAAAAACAATGTTGCATTATGGTGGCAGTGAAAGTCTCATGTAACTAAACTAAAATGTTTCTTTAAAAAGAGATCGCTGAACTGGAGGAGGCGCAGGGAGGTGGACCGTTAGATAGGCGCGTGCGTGTCGCACATAATATAGGCCTAATATAGCCTGAGTATATTCCTTTTTCTTTCCTGTTTTAAAGACACTTAAGTTACCGTTTTATCATTTCACAGGGTTTACCGGGGTGAGTTTGGTTGAACTGGGTTAAAGTTCAGTGACATTTTCTTGTATTGATAATAAAACACCTCGTAGTAAACGAAGTAGCCTAATCTAAACAAAATGTTTAATACATAATTTGACATTTTAAAAGTTAAATAATTAATACACTGTCAAAATCTGTGCCTGTATTTCACTCAGTAATTTGCACTTTGCTACTCTAAAAAAATGGCTTGTTGGTTTTACAATAAGGTTTAATTTGTTAACAGTTAATTAATATGAACTAACAATAATTTTACAGCATGTATTAGTCTTAGTAAATGTTCAAATTACTATTGACTAATACATAATGGACTGTTAAGTAATATGAACAAACAATGAACAATTAGATTTTAATTAGATTAGCTAGTGTGTGTGTGTGTGTGTGTGTGTGTGTGTGTGTTAAACTAAGTCTTGTTAGGTTGTTTTTGTTTTGGTTGTTTGTTTTTTGGTGGTGGTGGTCATGACCGTTGTGCCGAAGAGAGGAGCTTGCAAGTGTTCTTGATTGTCTGAAGGGGAAGGAGAGGCCTTACACAGACTGCTATAAAATATAATAAATGACAGTCTGCTGTTATCATTCCCCATTATATGGTTAGTGTCGAGTGTCTTTGTTGGTTGATAACCTTTGTTAGTGTTCTGGAAGAATGACTTGATCTGAGACATGAGTGAGATATTTTGGTAGATTTATTGCTTTTGATTGTGAAATGTAACTCCTGTGCCAAGCTGAAAGTTGGTTAGGAGAATTGTTTGAAGAGTTTTGAAAAGTGACTTAAATATTGAGAAATGTGTCCTACAAAAAAAAACTTTTTTGAAACTATATGATACAGATGTTTTTTTTTTGTTGTTTTTTTTTTTTAATTTTAATAATACTAATAATACCTATACTGATTATTCCTTAAATGGGTGTGATTTAAACGTTCATTTTTTAAACAAGAGATCGTTACACTTAAGGGCAAATCAAATCTACATGACACACGCTGGCCATTAATAACAAATCACAAAAGCATCTTTGAGCGCAATTAAATAAAAGTGTTTGTACCACTAAGTATTGTTGAAGAATATCCAGCGACTTACCGCACCTCAAAACATCGTCCAAATGAGATGTGTAAACCAAAAAGCCCACACACTCTAACAGTGGGGGTTTTTTGGCATTGAGAAAGGTCACAACATGACCAAAACATTTACCGTTTTTTATTTAAGTAGAGGTTTTACCTCACAATTGTTGGTTTCCATCATTGTTAAAGTGTGCAGGCTGATTAAATAACAATAAAATAATTTATTACAACATAAATATGAATAAAATAAAATTTTGCACTTTCTTCAACTTTCTACATGTTCAACTATTAAGGCTTCCTGACAGCAATGTTCAGAAACGCCCAAACCCCTTTTCGCTGTACACTTACATGAAAAAATATAGTAATGTTTTTGAGTACACTTTGTAAAGAACACTTCCTAATAGTATTTTCCTACATTCTCACATTTCTTTAGTGCTCTTAAGAGATATATCTTGGCAGCTGCATTTTTTTCTACAATCTAAAAGTAGCGCCACGCCGCACTATGTTTCCTTTCTGTCATTATCTCCATCTTTCTCAGTTTCAAATGGAAGTGTGTGCCTCTGCACTGTGTGACATGTGTGGCTGTACGCTTGCTTATCACATTCATGTGATTTGGCACAAACTTTAAACAAAAGTACAGAGAACATTTTAAAGTGATGCAGAAACTTACATAATTTTATATTACAGTAATATAATTTTAATATATATATACATACAGTGGCAGGGGCAGAGCCAGACATTGTAAACATCCGGGGCTTAGCCCAAATTTATATTTGTCCAATGACATTTTAATTTTCTGTAAACAGCTTTACTGACGTGAAAGGTGCTTTTGCTGTAGTATTGTTGTTTCAGAAAATGTACATTATTTGGGATTGTAATTTGTAAAAGTTTGTTGGGTGTATCTCCTCTAGGGGGGTCCGGGGGAAAATTTTGTACATTTTAAGGTTAAATGCATCAATCTGGTGCACTTTGAGAGCTCAAAACTTAAGAGCTTAAGCCCATACAGTGTGCAAATTGACCAAAGAAACAACATTAACTTGTACCTGGACATGAAAGAGGGTTCAAACATATTTTTAGTTGTGATATAAAGTCTCAGTCTACATTGCGTTTTAGGATGCCAAACAATTATTAATAAAATAATAATATAATAATATTTTGATATTATATAATTATTCATGACAGTAAATTCCATATATTGTAACAAATGCACTCTAAAATAAATCTAAATTTTTATTAGTTACTTTACACAACAGTATAGGAAATTACAACACTTTTGTAGCCTACTTATTTATCTTATTTATTTATTTAAAAGATAACTCCTTGAGCTTTATTTTGATCACCAGATCACCAGCTGATCGCGTGAGTAAATGTGCGCACTTCTATTTAAAACACCCACAGCACAGACTGTATATACACTGCGTTCCAAATTATTATGCAAGAGACAAATCAGTAAGATTTCTGTACAATAAACATTCAGATTTTAGTTTTTCTAAGAAAATGTTTTTTTGTTTATTTATCCATGTCTTTTTAGATAACTGGTACCAATCTCAGACAAAAATAATTTGCCAGATCTATGGAAACCCTACTTAGAGGCTGTTCCACATTATTAAGCAAGTCACAGTTCTCATGCAATATGGGGAGGAAGAAAGATCTTTCTGAAGATGAAAAGCATGAAAACAACTAATATTGTGTGAAACTGAATGGAGATTATCGAATTATCATAAGATTTGTGAGTGATTTATAGCACAGCAGAACTCAGTCAGATAAAGGCTTATTGAGGAAAGTTCCAACCCGATCTCACGGCAATTCGTACGTATTTTACGAGGTGGCTAAATCGTATGAATTCATACGACCTCACTCGTACTAATTCATACGTTTTTTGCTAAATCGTACGTATTTTACGAGTTGACAAATTCGTATGAATTCATACGAATGACCTACCCCAAACCCCGCCCCTAAACCTAACCGTCACTGAGGTTTAGACAAATCATTCGCACGAGTGAGGTCGTATGAATTTATACGAAATAGCCACCTCGTAGAATAAGTACGAATTGGTCGTGAGATAGCGTTGAAAGTTCCTATATAAAAAAAATGATTGTATTAAAAGGGCAGCTTTAAAAAAAGCCAGTGTTGAGCAGGAAACAGGTATTTGAAGCTGCTGGTGTCTCTGGAGTCTTGAGAAGCTCTCCATGCAGGCTGGCAGTTGTGCGTAAAGGTGCATTTCAGCCACTCCAAACCAAACCTCACAAAGAGAAACATTTACAGTGGGTTTAGAAATACATGAAGACTCATGTTTAAATAGTTTTATTCACTGACTAATGCTGTACTACAATGGATGGTCTAAATGGATGGATTGGTGAATGGCCACCACGTTGCAACAAGACTGTGACGTCAGCAAGGAGCTGGCGGGTGATGATTTGGGCTGGAATACTGGGAAGTGAGATGGAGGGTATTAAAATGACTTTTGCAAGATATGTGGAGTTCATAACTGTCCATTTTCAGCTATGGTATAAAAAGGAGGATAGTGCATAGTACAATGCACTATGCACTATCCCATGCTGAAAAAAAAAACACCACAGCAATAAAACTGTTTGAAAATGTATTTCTAAACCCACTGTAAATGTTTCTTTTTTTAGGTTTGGTTAGTGATGTGTAAAATGCATCTTTACGCACGACTGCCAGCCTGCATGGAGAGCTTCTCAAGACTCCAGAGACACCAGCAGCTTCAAATACCCTCAACACTGGCTTTTTTATAGCTGCCCTTTTAATACAATCATTTTTTTTTTTTTATAGGAACTTTCATTAATAAGCCTTTTTCTGACTGGGTTCTGCTGTGCTCTAAATCACTCACAAATCTTATGATAATTTGACAATCTCCATTCAGTTTCACACAATATTAGTTGTTTTCATGCCTTTTGCACAACATTGCACCATTTCATGAGTTTCATCTTCAGAAAGATCTTTCTTCCTCCCCATATTGCATGAGAACTGTGACTTGCTTAATAATGTGGAACAACCTCTAAGTAGGGTTTCCATAGATCTGGCGAATTATTTTGTCTGAGATTGATACCAGTTATCTATAAAGACATGGATAAATAAACAAACATTTTCTTAGAAAAACTAAAATCTGAATGTTTATTGTACAGAAATCTTACGGATATGTCACTTGCAAAATAATTTGGAACGCAGTGTATATAGGCTACTTAATCACTGTCTATTGCTGTTTTATAAAGGCACAGAGCCATATCACGGTTTTGATTTTAGTTCGTTGGTAAAATACAATTTTTTGGTTTATGATGAAACGGTGGCGGCGGCAAAGGGTCATTGGGAAACACTGAATGAATGTTTAGCTGACAAATGTGCTAAAGTTGTCATATTAGTTGTTATATCATAACAAAAACCCTTCAACCAGACGGAACAAGAGTCTCGAGGCCTGCCGCTGCGTTGAGTGAGTGACAGGAGGCGACTGTATTCAGCTGCAGTGTGCATGAACACGCTGTCGGAGAGAAGAGAGAGAAAGCTGTAACGTCTGGACCAATCAGACGCACAATTATTCATTGTATTTAATGAATTACCCATAAACTCACTCTCGCTATCAAAGTTCTCTGAACTCATCCCCCTAAAACTGTAACCAGCATCCCAATGTTGCTAGCACACAGGCCAACCTAGGTGTCCTGTTACAGTTATATGGTACTTTTATGATCCAGAAGAATTCTGGAGAGACTAGTGACTCATTCTTCCTGAGAAGGACAAATAAACTCTCTTAATCCTATGTATTCTCTATATAACCACTTGGGAAATGTATAAACATGTATCCAAGTTTCCCATCTCATGACTTTCCTTTTATAGGCTTTATTCTATGTATTAATTCTCTCTTTTGAACTATTTTGGTATTAATGTTCCATAGTTGCAAATGTATAGTTAACTGAGATCACATTGGCAGCATGCTTGGTATCTACGGACTCCAACTTTCATTTCCTATTTGGTAATTTATGTCACATGTTACTAACTCTGTGACACATTAGTATTATAAGAATCTAGAAGGTTATTCTCTCATTCATCCAATCCAGTGTCTTATGCTAATATCTTGCTACAGAACAAAGACTCGTAAAACTTCCCTCTGAAAGGGGAACTCCTTATTGGCTCAGACACCTCAAGAGGGTGTGACATCTTCACCCCTTATATTCACTGATCACAAGGAACCCCCTTCTCTTCCTGCTCTTCCTCCTCTTCTTCTCTTTTACTGATGAATGCTGACGTCAAGATGATGCTTTAAGAAGCTAGAAGCTTCTAAGGAACCCCAAGCTTGTGCCAGGCCTCGGCCTAGACCTTCCATTCGCCAAAGATCCTCTGAATCCAGCCGGTTCTCTTTCGTCAAGAAAATATCAGCAAAGATTCAACAGGAGCCTCCACAAATTGCATCAGGACAGTTTTAATTCAACTTGGAGAGACATGCAAGTATCAAACTTAGTCTCATTATCGGATACATTGAGTATCCTTACCCCTTTTAAAGAAGGGCCTGTTAAAACTAAACTGATGGTTTGCTCAAGGCTGTTGATCTGCTGAATGTCCAACAATGCTGTAACTTCTTGCTTCCTGTACTCTGCTTTCTCTCTCTCTCTTGGTAAACTGTATGCATGTATGTGTGTGAATGTTAGAGTAGTTTAAGTGTTTAGTCTAGTGAATAAAGTCTTGTTCATGTCACACGTAAGGTTGTCCGTGTTTTGCGCTCATGTACGGGAGTCCCTATTCATGTCGGTCCTGACTACAGGCTTTTAGTAGAATAAGATTGTTATTTCCCATAACCTGGAAATGAACATTTCTTAGTTAATAAACAATTAACACTGTGTGTTCATTGAACAACAGGTTAATTGATTGTAATATTAATTTTATTACATTAAGTTAATTTTATTGACTGATTAAAATATTAATAATTAATTATAACTAGTTATGATTAATTATTCATATTTATTTTGAGCTAATTTGCTACAAAGCGCTGCCGGTGTATCGGATACCTATGATGTAGAAAGCGATATTGAACTGTTTAACATATTTTAATATAGATACGTTTCGAAAAAATATATTTTGAGAGCACTGAAGAAACCTCAAACCTAAAAGATTCTGGGCTTTTGGGAAAACATTCAGGGCTCCAGCCCCCTTAGCCCACCCCTAGCGCCTCCCCTGTACAGTGGGTACGGAAAGTATTCAGACCCCCTTAAATTTTTTACTCTTTGTTGTATTGCAGCCATTTGCTAAAATCATTTAAGTTCCTTTTTTTTCCTCAATGTACACACAGCACCCCATATTGACAGAAAAACACAAAATTGTTGACATTTTTGCAGATTTATTAAAAAAGAAAAACTGAAATATCACATGGTCCTAAGTATTCAGACCCTTTGCTGTGACACTCAGGTGCTGTCCATTTCTTCTGATCATCCTTGAGATGGTTCTACACCTTAAATTGAGTCCAGCTGTGTTTGATTATACTGATTGGACTTGATTAGGAAAGCCACACACCTGTCTATATAAGACCTTACAGCTCACAGTGCATGTCAGAGCAAATGAGAATCATGAGGTCAAAGGAACTGCCTGAAGAGCTAAGAGACAGAATTGTGGCAAGGCACAGATCTGGCCAAGGTTACAAAAAAAAATTCTGCTGCACTTAAGGTTCCCAAGAACACAGTGGCCTCCATAATCCTTAAATGGAAGACGTTTGGGACGACCAGAACCCTTCCTAGAGCTGGCCGCCCAGCCAAACTGAGCTATCGGGGGAGAAGAGCCTTGGTGAGAGAGATAAAGAAGAACCCAAAGTTCACTGTGGCTGAGCTCCACAGATGCAGTCGGGAGATGGGAGAAAGTTGTAGAAAGTCAACCATCACTGCAGCCCTCCACCACTCGGGGCTTTATGGCAGAGTAGCCCGACGGAAGCCTCTCCTCAGTGCAAGACACATGAAAGCCTGCATGGAGTTTGCCAAAATGGTGAGAAATAAGATTCTCTGGTCTGATGAGACTAAGATAGAACTTTTTGGCCTTAATTTTAGCGGTATGTGTGGATAAAACCAGGCACTGCTCATCACCTGTCCAATACAGTCCCAACAGTGAAGCATGGTGGTGGCAGCATCATGCTGTGGGGGTGTTTTTCAGCTGCAGTTCGACGGCACAAGTGTGTTTAAATAAATAAGAACAACAACGGAGTGTCTTTAAAACCCCCTTTTGTGCAGCACTACTTCCTTCCGCCACGGATTCAAATCTCAATTTGACAGTTGAACCAAGCCTCCGTTGCTAACTCTAAAATGTCACTTTAGAACTAGTAACAAAGGAACGTTGAGTCGCTTCATTGAAACACATTGAATTTTCTACAGTATTAGAGAGGTTTAACAAGCACTTTATTACTCTATGAACTTTACATCATATTACATTGAAAATTAAAAAAAAAACAAAAAAACAAATACTTTAAAAATTCACAATAAACATATCATTTTGTACTGTACATAGTACCTCATTAAGACACCATACATCACAAAAGAATACCACATTATTTGTCAATCTATAATAAGCTATTCAATTTTCAGTCTTCCCTCTACCAACCGTCTAAACATCATTTCAGGATCTATTGTAGCAAGTTGTAGGCCTTTGTTTTTTCTTGTTTTCCAAATTGCCAGTTTAGCTGTTCCAATAAGATAATTTAGTAAACATATTTTCCTCCTTATTGGAAAACTGTATTTCATTCCCCCAATAAACACTTTATCAGAAAAATCCTCATTTAATCTTATAAACCAGGTCTCAAGTAAGCTAAAAAGGTCTCTTAATCTGCTACACCTTAAAAATAAATGTTCTAGATCTTCCTGCATCCCACAAAATCGACATTCCCCTACTACTGCTGGGTTCAGGTGTGCCACATGTCGGTCTGTAGCTATAGCCCCGTGAATAATCCTCCAAAAAAAGGGGGTTTATACAGGGTACGCCACCTGTCCCGCACGATAAAGTCTGGTTGTAACAGTTCTGGCCATCTAGAAGCTTTTTGCCTCTTCAATGACTCTCGATGTGTGGTCTTAACTTGTGATGCTCCGATTGATCGGCCACCGATCATGATCGGCCGATATTGGCTAAAAATAGCTTGATCGGCGAACCCCAAAAGCGCCGATCAAAAAAGCCGATCACGTGACGTAAATTACTCGCGCAACTTTTTCACACGTGCATGCACGGCGCACAGGTACACAACAGCAGAGCGGAGCTTGTTATGAGTTCTCCCGTCTGGAAGTTTTTCAAAGTGTCCAATAAAGACGTAAAGTTAGCCGTTTGCAATGTAGTGCAGTGTAAACGAGGCTTCACACACAGTCGGCTGGTTGAGGGATGGGGATGTTGTTGGCTTCGGCTGGTTTAGTTTCTCATACTCGGCATATTCAGTTGTATGGCGTGTTCTAAGGTGCCTAATCATGTTAGTGGTGTTAAAATGACGTTGCTTGCTTCCACCTCGAGGGATTTCATAACGACATACATTGCAAACGGCTAAGTTTACGTCTTTATTTTGTATTTTTCTTTATTTATATTTTGTCCTGGACGCGGCGTCCGTCAAAAATAGGCAAGGCGCTTATCTTTAGCGAAGCGGCGCGGCTGGTGTAAACACGAGCATTGACTAGAGTGGCCGCGTATCAGCTCCGGTAGCTGCACCGCACACGCGTGCAGTGTAAACGAGGCTTGAGTGATGCATTTAAACGACGTGAACCATACAGCAAGGATAGTACGAAGATATCACGTTCAGAATTATGGAATTAATTTGGTTGGTAACTATCTGCTTGGCCTCCTTGTTTCTCTGCTTTGTTATTTAGGAATGATGGCACTGGCATACAGTAGCTTACATTATTTTATTTTTTGGATCTGATATAGTTGGTTCCTCAACTATATCAGATCCAAAACTAAGGTTTTTTTCTCAATACAGTTAATTTAGAGTTAGTTTCTTTTCTACAAATGGTGCAAACTCTGCTAGATTGTAGATAAAAGATTCCCATTCCCCTGCCATTCTGTGATCGGCAGTGATCGGCAATCGGCAGATCATGATCTTGGTGATCGGTAATCGGTGATTGGAGCATCTCTAGTCTTAACTGTAATGCAGTATATTGCCTTCCTAGACACATTTTTAAAAAGGTCCAGCTGAGGGGTCCTGAAAGATAAAATCGAGTCTGCAACTTCACCTTCATCATCTTCATTTATTACAGGTGAAATTTTTATTTCTGGAAAACCTTGCCTAGTTCTCATGTCCTGCGTTTGTCTCAGTCCTATCCAAGTCCTGTAACTGCTTGGTAGTGCATTACAGACTTCTTCTTTCAGCTTTGAAACAAGATGCAAAGACTTTAATCCTGTCATCTCTTGAAGTGCCTCAATGGATTTCTAACCCCTCTCATCCAGTAGATGTCCAAGTTTCTGAACACCATTCCTCAGCAAACATCTCCTCACACTTATGGAGGACAACAGTCTAGTCTGGATCATTGGGTTAAAAAACAATGGTTCCTCTGGAGTCCAATGTCCTTGATCACCCATGTCCCGCTCCACTCTAAAAACAGTTCTCCATGTCTGTAACATAGATTTATAAAAGGGTGGAAGCTCTGACAGGCTTACTTCCTCTAGATTCATTAAAAACAGGTGTCTATCAAAACCAAGTCCTTCTGCCCGCTTCAAAAACGCACTTGCAGTTTTGGCCCATACCACATCTTTGTTATAAAGAAATCTCTGCACAGCTTGTATCCTGAAGGCCCGGATCCGACTCCTCACATCCACCAGGCCTTGACCACCCTCTTGAACTGGTAAATAAAGTGCAGCTGCACATATCCAGTGCTGTCCACTCCAGAAAAAAATTAACAAATGTCCTCTGAATCATGGAAATAAGTTCCTCAGGAGGCTCCATAGTAATAGTCCTGTGCCACAACATCGATGCAGCAAGATTATTGATAACCAGAGCTCTCCCCTTATAGGACAATTGTGGCAATAGCCATTTCCACTTCGACAATTTAGCAGACACCTTCTCCAGCAGACCCTCCCAATTTTTCTTTTGAAACTGGTCATTCCCCAAAAAAACTCCTAATGCTTTTAAACCATCCTGTCTCCACTGCAAAAAAGTTGAGGAAAACCCATACCTTCCCATTTACCAATAATAAACCCTTCACTTTTAGACCAGTTAACTCTAGCAGAAGAGGCTTTTTCATATATTCTAATAGTTTGGTTTAAGTTTGTAATATCCTCTTGACTTTTTATAAAAACAGTTATATCATCTGCATACGCAGATAAAAACATTTTACAATGATCATTTGAATTAGGAATTACAATTCCTTTGAGATTCCTCCTCAGCCTGCACAACAAAGGTTCAATAACCAAACTGTATAATTGCCCAGAAAGTGGACATCCTTGTCTAATGCCTCTCGACACTTAATCCACGGTTCACTTAATCCACCACCTGCTTTGACCAAAACAGAAACATTACAATATAACAACCGAATATAGGATATAAATCTGTCACCAAACCCAAAATATATTAACACATTAAAAAGATATGCATGATCAACCCGATCAAATGCTTTTTCTTGATCTAGAGATAGAACTCCCAGATCAACATGATAAAACTGATTAATGCTAGTTATATCCCTTAATAGAAAAAGATTATCCATTATAGATCTTTCAGGTATACAATATGTTTGATCATTGTGAACCAACAAATCTAAACAGTGTTTAAGTCTATTTGATAAACATTTGGAAAAAATTTTAGAATCTGAGCATAACAGAGAGACTGGTCTCCAGTTTTTGAGAAGTCCCAAGTCCCCTTTCTTTGTAAGCAGCGATAAAACTGCTCTACGACAACTTATGGGAAGAGTTTCACTTCTTATACTGTCCAACAACACTTCATAAAAATCTTGTCCTATTATTTCCCGAAACTGTTGATAAAAATCTATAGGTAGTCCATCAATTCCTGGGGAACGGCCAATATTCAACTGACGCATTGCATCTGTAAGTTCTTTAAAAGTGATTAGATTGTCCAGTGCCTTTTTCTGTTCATCCCCAAGCTGAGGTAAGTCCTTAAGCAAATCATTAACACTTTCAGCATCACAGCTCTCAGCACTGTATAACTGTTTATAAAAGTCTCTTGATAAATTCCTCATTTCTTCTGGATTTGATGTTACCGATCCATCCTGACGACGAAGGTGACACATTTGTTTTTGATTAACACTTTTTCTTTCGAGATTAAAAAAGAAAGCACTTGGAGCATCCATATCTTTGATAGTACAAAATTTTGCCCTTATCAATGCTCCTTTGGCCTGCTCTTGTAAAAAATAATTCAGTTCTTGTTTTTTTCCTTTTAACACATCACCTTCATTATTATTTACAAGATATTTTTCCAACAACTCAATATCCTTTTGTAAAGTTTTTACTGTCGTTTTGATCATATTTGATGTATTAAAAGCATAATTCTGACAAAATAATCTTATATTCGCCTTTCCCACATCCCACTATTGACAAAGATTCTCAAACAAAGACTTTTTCAACTTCCAATTACTCCAAAACACTTTAAAACTTTCACAGAAATAAAAATCATGCAATAATTTTACATTCAAATGCCAATAATAATTGGATTTTAGTGTCTTTTTTACATTTAAATCCAAAGTAACCATATGATGGTCTGAAAAACCATTGGGATAAATACAGGCATCAATGACTCTATTGTTCCACATTTCTTTCATATAAAACCTATCCAGTCTTGCACCACAAATTCTGTTGTCACACACTTTCAACCATGTATACCGTTTCACACTGATATTTCTTGTTCTCCATAAATCTATTAATTGACATTCATGTATAACATTTAACAGTGTATTACTTGATTGACTATGAAGCTCTTCCCCATTTCTGTCTACTGTAAAATCAGTTGTGCAATTCCAGTCCCCACCAATTACAAGACACACGCTATCATCATACTTCTGGATACCATTTCTTAATTTCATAAAAATATCCTGCCGCTCAGTACCACTATTAGGGGCATAGACATTAACAAACACAAACATGTTTCCATCATACTCAATTTCTATTAGCAATAATCTACCTTCAACAATCTGTTCAACATTTAAAATATTAACATTCATGTTTGCAGAAAACAAAATGGCTACCCCTGCACTATTATATGTCCCATGGCTCAAAACAAACTTGCCTTCCCACCACATACCCCATTCAATTTCATTATACTTATTAGTATGTGTTTCTTGTAAAAAATAAACATTAACCTTTTTAATTTTAAGAAATTCTGAAACCACTGCTAATTTACCCCTGTCTCTTCCCCCATTAATATTTAGAGAACCCACCCTCAAAGCATCCATATAAGAATAGAGATATAGAGTGAGTAAGGACAGGAAAAAACAGCAAAGTGTAAAAACCACCACGTGATATTTAATCATTTGAATGTCTTTGAGAAACAAGTTTATCTTTTCGCAGTTTTGTTAACATTTTCTTTAATCTAAACCTCTTTTTCTTATCCAGGACCTCATAGCTGACCGTTCTTTGCAACAACAATACTGTCGCAATGAATTTCTCGGCATCCGGAAAAAAATCTGACACATCAACAGTCTTACCAAAGGTCGTATATAGGAAATCAATTATCTCTTGTAAAGTATACACGTCTCCCATTAACTGTGACCCCATATCAGAAATCTCCGAAATCTTTTATCTCTGTGTCACAACTTTCTTCACCCTTTGATGCATCAACGTTATCACTCGCCACTTCTTCATATACCTGGTCACTCACAACATCGTTCATTACATCATTTGCTCTTAATTCTGTTTCAGCAACCATATTTTCATTTTGACTATCATCAGTAATGCTTTCAGTGTTTAACAACTTGAGTGTCACGTTCCTCCACAACTGGAGGCAGCGTGTCCTCTGAGGCATTCGCCATGACGACCGCAGCACTCGGCCCAGCATTTACCTCACTAGTGCCAGCCTTATGTGGGCATGTTAGCCTCTTATGACCAACATCCCCACATTCAAAGCATTTCATGCTTCCAGCGTTTGCATAAATCATATATGCCTTTCCCTCGTACATCACTCTAAAGGACACGTCTAAATCCGGTTCATTCAAAAACATTAACACCTGTCTTCTAAAAGACATAACGTGTTTTAACGCTTCATTTTTACAGCCGAGTGGAAGCGTTTTTATTGCACTAGCAAACTTTCCGTAGCGTGAAAGCCCTCGCTTTCACGTTACATCGTTCGTAATAAACGGAGGCACGTTAGATAAAGTTACCCTAGTAGTTGGCGCAACAAGTGGTGAAACAACAACAAATTCTCCACTTACCACAATTCCACTGGTTATCAGGCGGCTAACTTGAAACTCTTCCTTCACAAAAACGACCACAGCTTTATTCATACGAGACGCCGACGCAATATTCTCGTACCCGATCTCCTCTCCAACAGCCATCAACACATCCTCCACAGTCACACCGATCACAGGAACACACCTGACGCCGTGACGAAGGGAAACAGGTGGCGCTACCCCATCAGAGAGGGACGCCATCCTGAAAATAAATTAAGTTTAGTATATTAGACAGAAAAGCCCAATAAAATCACAGCGGGGTAAAGTTAGTTTTAGGTTTGATATTCGCCGCATATCCGCCTAAGCTGCTTTAGGGACCATCTGCAAATTCACGACACAATTCCGTCTGAATTAATGTTTAAAGGGCTACAGTAATCTAGTGGGCAAACTGACTTAATATATTTTGCCAATATCTCGCTTTAGACAATACCTCCCCTAATGTATATATACAGTACACAGATATTTAAAAAAAAAAAAAAAAATCACCTAAAGGTTTTTTTTTTTTTTTTTTTTTTTTTTTTTTTATGTTCCAAAGCTTGTAGTACCTTCATAGTGACCTGACTGACTTACTACAGGTGAAATATTATCAATTTACCCCTTACTGTATGTACAGTACTCAAATATTATTAGAAAAATCACTACAGTAATTCACCAAAAGGGTTTTTTCAAGTTCTAAAGCTTGTAGTACCTTCCTAGTGACCTGACTGACTTTCTACAGGTGAAATTTTATCAATTTATACCTTACTGTATATACAGTACACAAATATTTCTAGAAAAATCACTACAGTAATTCACCAAAAGGGTTTTTTCAAGTTCCAAAGCTTGTAGTACCTTCCTAGTGACCTGATTGACTTACTACAGGTGAAATATTACCAATTTATCCCTTACTGAATGTACAGTACACAAATATTTCTAGAAAAATCATTACAGTAATTCACCAAAAGGGTTTTTTCACGTTCCAAAGCTTGTAGTACCTTCCTAGTGACTAGACTGACTTACTACAGGTGATATCTGACCAATTTACCCTTTACTGTATGTACAGTACACAAATATTTCTAGAAAAATCATTACAGTAATTCACCAAAAGGGTTTTTTCAAGTTCCAAAGCCTGTAGTACCTTCCTAGTGACTAGACTGACTTACTACAGGTGAAATATTATCAATTTATACCCTACTGTATATACAGTACACAAATATTTCTAGAAAAATCATTACAGTAATTCACC
Source organism: Chanodichthys erythropterus (assembly GCF_024489055.1). NCBI lineage: Eukaryota > Metazoa > Chordata > Actinopteri > Cypriniformes > Xenocyprididae > Chanodichthys > Chanodichthys erythropterus. The sequence goes on along the minus strand of NC_090227.1, from coordinate 2,068,613 downwards.
AAAAGGGTTTTTTTCAAGATCCAAAGCCTGTAGTACCTTCCTAGTGACCTGACTGACTTACTACAGGTGATATTTGACCAATTTACCCCTTACTGTATGTACAGTACTCAAATATCACCCTCTCCACGTGGGAACCCTCCGACGCCCAAACCTCTCTCAAGAAAAAGAGAGAGAGAGAGAGAGAGAGAGTAGGCTATTACCTGTGTCTAGTATATTGCATTACATTCATTCTTCAAGTCGATGTCCATAATATTATATCCTTTATACAAGTCCGTTTGAATGTCCGCTGAGGAAAGCGATCTTTTTTTACAGCTTTGGGAATTTTCCATAGCACCACAGTGCTAAAACAACTTCCTTTTGCAAAAGTTACTTTCAATTTAAAAGTCTCGTGTGCTTCACTGACTCATTCTCCTGTAAAGTGTTGCCGCCATCTAATGGCGTATTAATGTAATGTTCACTCAATCCATATTACTTATTGAACAACAAATAAGCACAATTGTACAGTTCAGTCAAACATAAAGCACTAGTTATTAAAAAAATAAAAATAAAAATAGGTCACCATTTACGCTTGTATGTGGGCTTTACAAATATTTAACGAATGAAAAGGATTTTAAAGAGCTTGTGACAAAACCTCCTAACTCCATTGGATCCTCAAACTGTCAATCAAACCTCATCAATCCGCCTCACCTCGTGAATGAAGTGCGCACGCAGTTTGGACATTTCTGTGCAATGCAAAGGTAAATAAATATCTGATGTTTGAAAAAAAAAATTGTAAAGCGTTTTCTTTACTCAAAAAAACATATGTTTATAAAGTTTAATGTTTTACGTATTTAAAGAGCTGAGAAGAGTCTGATATGTCCCGTCTAGTTGTAGCCAATATGCTATATATGGATGTAACGTAACGTTTATTATTATCAAATTTAATATAGCACAATTCGACTTGCTCTGGAACAAATAATAGATTAATAAGACCAAAGATTGCCCGTTCTATGTACTCAAATTGAATTATGTCTCGTTTTTAACCACTATAAGAGCCAGCGGCAAATCCCCGAGGCACTGGCCGAGATGAAGCCGTTCTCGGCGGTTACAGAAGCACTGAACGGCCGCTGACGCCCTGGAGCTCACATCTCCGAAAACGTCAAAACAAATTGTAAAATAAGCGCTGTTATTAAATATGAGTCACATATTTCAGGTATAAACAACTACATTCTCGCCTAAAAAACTATTAAAACTACAGTTCGTGGTACAAGAAGTAGTATTTGTAAAAATTACGGTTGATTTGATCGGCCGCCATGACGGTCACTTCAAGCGGAGTGATACAAACGGTGAAAAGGCAGTAGGAGTGCTGTTATCACTGAAATATCGCATGGCTATCAGCCAATCAGATTCGAGAACCAGACAGAACTGTTGTATAAATATATATAATCTTAAAGGGAACAATACCGAATAAGACAAAAAAAACAAGAAGTAGGAATGGGGGCTAAAAAAATAAGATTGGATTTTTACAGTTTTTCTCAATCGATTTGACACATTTCTCCAAACTCAAGTCATTGTTCTCAATACATCTAACACAGTGATCTGAACACTTTGTAATTGTAGGTTGTAAATTTTCCTTCATTTCATGACGTTTATCTGAGTGAAACGTTTCTGGAACAAGAACAAATGTAGGGTGGGGCTTGATTTTGTCAATGGGGAACTGATTGGATGGTTGTGGTTTGCTATTGGTGGATCAAGTTGCCCCGCCCTCATCATCAGATAATTTGCTATTGGTGGATCAAGTTGCCCCGCCCTCATCATCAGATAATCATCATGTACTATACTTTAGCTACGAACTATTACCTTCTGGGAGAAGGTAAAGGATCCCACGATGCAAATTGAACCGATTTAAAAATTTGTTTGTGCCGGTTAAAGTTATATTTAAAACAGTTCTTGTGACTACAATGGTTCAACCTTAATATTATTAAGCAAAATAATTACTATATTCAACAATATCAACAATTACTACTGCTTCATGCAAAGACAGACAAAAAGCCCTTGCAGAGCTCCACCTGGAGGTGGAGCGTAGAGAACTGTTGAAAAAGGAATCCAGAAAAGAACTAACTGGAAAACTCCAACACGGCGAAGCTCTCCTAGCCAAAGCAGAGACTGAGCTGAAAGAAAGAGACGCTGAAGCCAGGGCCTGTGAAAATTATCTTAAACAGGCCCAGAAAGAAGTCATTGCTCTGAAACCACAAAGAGACTATTTAAAAGATGGACTTGACACTGGTTACAGAGAACTGAAAAGTGGCATGGGAGGGGAAACACTGGGAGGGGTTAAAAGTCCACTGCCCAAAACGTCCAGCATCCAACAACCTTTCGCAGAAGCTGTCAAATCCAACTGCCAACAACTGCGAGAGGCTTTTACCCAAAAGCTTCCTAACCCTGCATTAGACCAAGGGCTCCCTGCTGCCATGGACCCTAAACAGGGCAGACTGAAAAACCCACAACCTTGCTACAACCGATTGCAAAGGGCCTACTTCAGAGCATGTAACCAGCCAGCAATGGAAGAAGATTTCATCTTCAAAACATGTTTCTCTGAAAGCTGCAGCCTGCGGTGAGTGATCATCTGGCAGCCTTGGCCTGCCCACGTAGTATGTCTCCTCAGCAGCTGCGAGACTTGGGCCACGAAGCTTACGCCAAGCAGAGGACTGCTCCTGAAAAGACTGTAGAAAATCAAACAAGTTATCCAGTCTCTGATCACTGCCCAGAAACCTGCCCTAACCTGTTTGAAAGACTGAGAAATGGAGCTAAGAGACGAAATCTGACTCTCAAGTCACAAATATGTGAGCTGAATGTGCAGGCGTACAGCCAAAATGAGGTCCACCTTGAACACACAGCTCCCATGCACCACACAATTGGTACAATGAGCTTGGCACCTCGACTGTGCATAGCACAGATGGATGCGTTTCCCTGTTTCATCCGTAAAGACCTGCACGACTGCTTTGAGCCCTTACTGAACTCCAGACAGCTGAAAATCTGGGCTCATGTGTGTGAACTTCTGCCTTTCCAGTCACCCAGACCACCCGAGCCAGACGGTCACAGAGGTCACGGGAAATATCACAGCTAGCCGCGGGAACCCCGTCTCAGGGCAAAGTTCAAGTTCGCTACCCTGCACACTTCAACTCACCATACAGGTGCTGGTCATATAATGAGAATATTGTGAAAAAGTTCATTTTTTTATTGTAAATTATTTTTAAAAATGAAACTTTCATATATTCTAGATTCCCTACATGTAAAGTAAAACATTTCAAAAGTTTTTTTTTTAATTATTTTTTTTTATTTGATGATTAGAGCGTACACCTCATGAAAGTCCAAAGTCCAGTATCTCAAAATATTAGAATATTTCCTAAGATCAATAAAAAAAATAGATTTTCAAAACAGAAAAGTTCAAGTTCTTTAAAGTATGTTCATTTGTACACTCAATACTTGGTCGGCAGCACATAATAAAGCAAATGACTTGCTCCTAGCACAAATTACAGCATCAGTGAAGTGTGGCATGGAAGTGATCAGCCTGTGGCACTGCTGAGGCACTATTGAGCCTTCAGATCATCTGTATATTGTTGGATCGACTGTTTCTCATCTTTCTCTTGAAAATATCCCATAGATTCAGGGGTCAGGCATGTTGGCTGGCCGATAAAACACAGTAATATCATGGTCAGCAAACCACTTGGAAGTGGTTTTCGCACTGTGGGCAGGTGCTAAAGTCCTGCTGGAAAAGGAAATCAGCATCTCCATAAAGCTTGTCAGCAGATGGAAGCATAAAGTGCTCCAAAATCTCCTGGAAGATGGCTGCATTGACTTTGCACTTGATAAAACACAATGGACCAACACCAGCATGTCACGACCCCCCAAATCATTACTAACTTCAGAAACTTCCCACTAGACTTCAAGCAGCTTGGATTCTGTGCCTCTCCAGTCTTCCTTCAGACTCTGGGACCATGATTTTTACTTTTACTCTATTTACTTTTATCTGAAAAGAGGACTTTCGACCACTGTTCACTGTCCAGTTCTTTTTCTCCTTAGCCCAGGTAAGATGTTTCTGACGTCGTTTCTGTTTCAGAAGACCTTTTCCTGAAGATGTCTGAGTGTGGTGACTCTTGATGCGCTGACTCCGGCTTCATTTGACTCATTGTGAAGCTCTCCCAAGTGTCTGAATCGGCTTTACTTGACAGTATTCTCAAGCTTGTGGTCATCCCTGTTGCTTGTGCACCTTTGCCTACCCAATTTCTTCCTTCTAGTCAACTTTGCAATTAATATGCTTTGATACATCACTCTGTAAACAGCCACCACATTCAGTAATGACAATCTGTGACTTACTCTCTTTGTGGAGGGTGTCAATGATTGTCTCCTGGACCATTGCCAAGTCAGCAGTCTTCCCCATTAGTGTGGTTTCAAAGAACAAGAGATGCCCGGAATGTATACTCTAGGGAAGGTCATTTACTGAAACTCAAATGTAAATATTCTAATATTTTGAGATACTGGACTTTGGACTTTCATTAGCTGTACGCTTTAATCAAAAAAAAAAAAAAAAAAAAAAAAAAAAAAAAATTTTGAAATGTTTTACTTTACATGTAGGGAATCTAGTATAAATGAAAGTTTCATTTTTTATATAATTTACAATAAAAAAATATTTTTTTCACGATATTCTAATTATATGACCAGCACCTGTATGTGTGTCAAAGTCAACAATCAAGAGAAGACTTCACCAGAGTGAATACAGAGGGTTCACCACAAGATGTAAACCATTGGTGAGCCTCAAAAACAGGAAGGTCAGATTAGAGTTTGCCAAACAACATCTAAAAAAGCCTTCACAGTTCTGGAACAACATCCTATGGACAGATGAGATCAAGATCAACTTGTACCAGAGTGATGGGAAGAGAAGAGTATGGAGAAGGAAAGGAACTGCTCATGATCCAAAGCATACCACCTCATCAGTGAAGCATGGTGGTGGTAGTGTCATGGCGTGGGCATGTATGGCTGCCAATGGAACTGGTTCTCTTGTATTTATTGATGATGTGACTGCTGACAAAAGCAGCAGGATGAATTCTGAAGTGTTTCGGGCAATATTATCTGCTCATATTCAGCCAAATGCTTCAGAACTCATTGGACGGCGCTTCACAGTGCAGATGAACAATGACCCGAAACATACTGCGAAAGCAACCAAAGAGTTTTTTAAGGGAAAGAAGTGGAATGTTATGCAATGGCCAAGTCAATCACCTGACCTGAATCCGATTGAGCATGCATTTCACTTGCTGAAGACAAAACTGAAGGGAAAATGCCCCAAGAACAAGCAGGAACTGAAGACAGTTGCAGTAGAGGCCTGGCAGAGCATCACCAGGGATGAAACCCAACGTCTGGTGATGTCTATGCGTTCCAGACTTCAGGCTGCAATTGACTGCAAAGGATTTGCAACCAATTATTAAAAAGTGAAAGTTTGATTTATGATTGTTAATCTGTCCCATTACTTTTGGTCCCTTAAAAAGTGGGAGGCACATATACAAACTGTTGTAATTCCTACACCGTTCACCTGATTTGGATGTAAATACTCAAATTAAAGCTGAAAGTCTGCAGTTAAAGCACATCTTGTTTGTTTCATTTCAAATCCATTGTGGTGGTGTATAGAGCCAAAAATATTAGAATTGTGTCGATGTCCCAATATTTATTGACCTGACTGTACGCACTGGTCCTCGTCCTCTCACATTGTTTCTTCTATCCATTCTCAGACTTTCTCCTTCCCACCTTCAACAACCTGTTTGCTCTCTGAACTGGTTTATATTGGTTGTCACATCATTTGAAACAGGTTACATCAATTATGAGTGGCTGTGTTCAATCAATGACATGTGTTCTCTATTTGTATTTGATTGTTGCCACTTATGTTTACTAGTATGGATGGTAGTGCTGTAGTACTATAGTACAACTTTCTGTTGTCTCGGACTCGTCTCGGACTCTGTGATATTTGCACTCGGACTTGTCTCGGACTTGGTCATTGGTCTCGCCACAAGTCCTAATTGGTCTCGACCGAGTCCAGTTTTTCAGTTTGACTTCTTACCGATTCCGAGCTGATCTTTTTTGTTACCAGCGGCACAGGCAGTAACATCAGCTGCGCATTCTAGCTCTCTTCTCTCACGGTGAAGGGACACACACTCGCGCTGCCGCTGCCGCTGCCGCCTCCTCTCTGCCGGTTTCTGCCGGTTACTCCGTTGTATGCACCGGCTACAAAAGTAACTATTTCAAACGTTCCCCCGTTTATTAAAAGTGAGGTGATTGTTAAGGAATTGTCTCGTTTTGGGAAAGTAGTCAGTTCGGTTAAGATGGTACCTTTAGGGTGTAAAAATCCAGCGTTGAAACATGTACTGTCATTCAGAAGACAGGTTCACATGTTTTTAAATTCTCAGGATAAAATTCTAGATGTGTCTTTTAGAGTGAATGACGGAGATAGTTATTTTGTGTTATATGCAAGCACTGAAAGCTTACGGTACTTTGAGTGTGGTGATATTGGCCACAAAAGATTCTCGTGTCCGCATAAAAATAGACCAGAGGAGCCTAGGATAAGAGAAGGACAAGAGGTGGAAAACAAAGCTACAATGGAGAGTCAGGGTGAGCAGAATCGGGAATCAGAGAAAGTTTCAGAAGGCCAAAGTGTGGATACTGGTGAAGATAACGAGGTGAGTGCAACTTCAAGTGAATCTGCTGTTTTTTTGCAAGAAGAGCAGCCTTGTTGTAGTAATAAAATTGGCTTAAAAGCAGTGACTACTGCTGAAGATGTGGTTCCTGATGAGGCCTTACCAGTAAGTCAGGATATAAGGGTGGTGACTGCTGTTGAAGATATGGGTTTTGATGAGGCTTTAGCAATGAGTCAGGATGATAGAGTAAAAGATGATGATTGTTGTTCTGATATATCTGATTGTTCAAAAGTAGGTGATAATTTATACACTGTGGAACAGATTAATGAGTTTTTGGATGAAACAAAAGGTAGAAAGGTAAATGTTGCTGATTATTTTCCGTATACTGATAAATTCGTTGCTTCAGTTGTGTGGGCATGAAAAACGTATAACTTTTCTGTGTTATCACAGCAGAAACACTTTCGGTTGAAAAAACATATAGCTACGATAAGGCAAAGGAAAAGAGTAGGAAAGGTAATGAGGGGCGAGTTTTTTAAATAATTACAATGGTTGTTTGTCTGCCTCTTTGTTTTTCCTTTCTTCTGTTTTTCTTTCTTTTTCTGTCTCATGGAGCCATTGAGAGTAGCATCTTTAAAAGTAAATGGCCTTAGAGATAGGAGAAAACACGCCTTGCTTCAAATGTTTAAAATTAAAAAAAATATTGGAGTAACTTTTCTTCAAGAGACCCATAGTGATAAAAGTAATGAAGTAGAGTGGGGCTTATGGTGGGAGGGCAAGTACATTCTTAGTCATGGCACTAATGTTAGTTCGGGTGTCGCTATATGTTATAGTCCAAATTGTAAGGTTAAAATTTTGTCTGAACATGAGCCAGGTCGCTTATTGGTTGTAAAAGCAGAATTAAATACTTAAAATGTAAATTTTTGTAAATATTTATGCAAATAATAAAGGGTCTGAGAGAATTGTTCTCTTTAAGAAAATTAGTGATGTTTGAAATACATTAAAATCCAAAGATATTGTTATTATGGGAGGATATTTTAATTGTACATTGGAATTTAATATGGATAGAAATAATGAAGAAACACACTATCAGTCTTCATCTGTTTTAGCAAATATTGTTAAAAGTTTGGAGTTAAATGATGTATGGAGAACTGAAAACCCTTTTTTAAAACAGTATACCTGGGTGAAGTTTTCAGAAGGAAAGGTTTATGCAGCAAGATTGGATAGATTTTATATTTCAAATAACTCAAGAAATCGAATTTGAAATGGTAATATAATTCCTAATATTATTTCGCATCATAAAATGATTACAATAGATTGTGTATTGTCAAAGCAATGTAGAGTGGGTTCATATTGGCATTTTAACAAGAAGTTGTTACAAGATGCTATTATTTTGTGCAAATTTTAATTTATTCTGGCAAACATGGCAGATGCATAAAAATGATTTTAGAGATATTATACAGTGGTGGGAAGTTGGAAAAACTCAAATTAAGGTTTTCTGTCAACAATATACTTGTTATTCATCAAAAAGATTGGGAAATATGATTAAAGACCTTGAAGATGAGATATTTGAAATTGAAAATAAAATGTTGGAAAGACATGAAAGTCAGTTACAAAATGTTATTAAAGAAAAACAAGCTACAGTTAGAAAATTTATTACAAGAAAAAGTAAAAGGAGCTCTTATTAGGGCTTGTTTTTCTCATATTAGAGATATTGATGGACCAACATCTTTCTTTTTTAATTTAGAACGAAAGGTGTGTCAAGAGAAACAAATGTTGTGTTTAAGGAATGATAGAGGTGATCTATTTTATGACTCATCAGAAATGAGTAAATATGTTGTTGATTTTTATTCTAAGTTGTATGATATGGATGTAACAGATTTGGAAAGTAAAAATGAACTTTTAAATTTAATCCAAGAACTTAAATCGGAACATAAAGGGGACTTGGATTGCATTTTAAGTTTTCAAGAAGTAACTAAAGCTGTGCAAGAATTATCAACTGGAAAATCCCCTGGGTTAGATGGGCTTCCCTCTGAATTTTTAAAATATTTTTGGGAAGTTATTGGGAATGATTATTATGAAATGATTTTTTATTCAATACAAACAGGATGTTTACCTATTAGTTGCAGAAGAGCAATTCTTTCTCTGCTACCAAAAAAAAGGTGATCTTACTTTGCTTAAGAAGTGTATTTCTAATAGACTGAATGAATATATGGGTGTATTAATTCATAATCAGTCTTATTGCATAAAAAATAGATGCATTAGAGATCATTTGTTCCTTATAAGAGATGTTATTGACTATTCGATGTTAAACAATATTGATCTTGGAATTTTGTCACTAGATCAAGAAAAGGCTTTTGACAGAGTGGATCATTCTTATTTGTTTGAGGTTTTAAGTGCATATGGATTAGGAAATGGTTTTATTTCATGGATCAGATTACTCTATGAAAAAGCTGAATGCATGGTAAAAGTGCCTGGAGGCTTAAGTATACCCATCAAAGTCCGAAGGGGAATAAGGCAGGGGTGCCCACTTTCGGGTCAGCTCTATAGCTTAGTTATTGAACCATTATTGTGTAAACTAAGAACTGCATTAAAATGTTTACATATTGAAGGATCTTTTAATAAACCCATTAAACTTTCTGCTTATGCTGATGACCTCACTGTGATAATTAAAGATAAAGAAGATATAAAAAGTGTATTGAATTGTATTCAGTGCTATGAGAAGGCCTCTTCAGCCAAAATAAATTGGGGCAAAAGTGAAGCTCTATGGTGTGGAGTTTCAAGTGCAATAATAAGATTGCCAGAAAATGTTGAGTGGAGCAAAGATGGTCTTAAATTTTTAGTTTTTTTTTTAGGTTCTGATCTGTATAAAAAGAAAAATTGTTAAATAATTTTTCATTTTCTATTTATGTTTTTTTTTGGGGGGGGGGTTATTTATCACGTTTTGGTTTATTTATTTTACTTTAAGAAAAACACTAGAGCCATTTATTCCGTGATAAGGGGAAGCCATGGCATCTCTCTCAGATGAGGGTGTATGGTTGAAGATGTGCTTCTAGCAATGGGTGAGATTGTTGGGCACGGAAATATAGCATCGGCCTCTAGAATGAATAAGGCAGTGGTGGTGTTTCTTAAGGATGAAAAACTCGTAAATAGCCTTGTTGAAAACGGAACTGTTGTTTCCGATACCCTGGTGCAATAAATGCCTTTGCGCGCACCTTCTACTAAGGTCACCATTTCAAACGCGCCTCCATTTATTCCTAATGTGCAAATTATAAAGGAATTGAGTCGCTTTGGAAAATTTGCTGGATCCATTAAAATGGTTCGGCTCAGGTGTAAAAGTGCCGTTTTAAAACATGTGCTGTCTTTTCGAAGACAAGTGTTCATGCTTTTAAATGCGCGATCTCTGTTTTTGGATATCTCGTTTCGCAGTCAACATGGTGACAGTTCCTATATGATTTTTGCAACGACAGATAGTTTGTGTTGTTTTGAATGCGGTGATTTGGGACATAAGAAGTTCACATGTCCGCATAAGAAACGATCAGAAAATGAAAAGAATGATAGGAATAATGATGAGCAAATCGATCAAAGAAAAAAAGACAAAAATTCAGATAAAGAAAAACGGCCTATTGCTTTAAAGGAGGTAGTGATTCCTGAAAAAACAAAAACAAAAGACAAACGGGGATAGCGAGAAGGATTCGGAGGCTTCAGTTTCGGCAGGTGAACCCAGCGTTATTCCTCGGAACGGTTCTCTAGCTGAGCAGAGTGCTACTGATCCAGTTGATGTTAAGCCTGTGGTGGAGAGGAAAAATTTGTTTTAGCCATGGCACAAATGTTAGTGCAGGTGTAGCGATTTTATTTCCAGCTCACCTTGATGTTAATATTTTATCAGAAATGGAAATAGAGAAAGGGAATATTATGATGGTGAACGCTATGATTAAAAATCAGTTATTTGTTTTTATAAAAATATCTATGCTCCAAACAAAGGGTCAGATAAAATCATATCATTTAGAAAACTAGGGAGATTTTTTAAAAAGTTATACTTTGGATGGTGTATTAATCATTGGAGGGGATTGGAATTGTACTTTTAATTTTCTTTTAGATAGGAATAATGAAGAACCACATCCTGTATCAGCTTCTTTCTTAAAAAGCATTATAATTCAGAATGATTTGGTAGATGTATGGAGAGATAAGAATAAAGAGATTAAACAATGTACATGGACAAAAGTTTTACAAGGAAGGATAAGTGTAGCAAGACTTGACAGGTTTTATGGCTGTAATATTTTTCTATGTTGTTTATCAGATCACCATTTTATAACAGTAAACATTGTGTTGACACAATCTAAATGTAAAAATCCTTATTGGAAATTTAATATTGCATTGTTGAAAGAAAAAGATTTTTATGAGAAATTTGAATTGTTTTGGAATGAATGGGGTTTTAAGAAAAAATAATTTGATAATTTGATACAGTGGTGGGAAATTCGAAAGACACAAATACAATTTTTTTTTTGTCAGCAGTATACATGTTTTGCAACAAGAAAAATAAAACAAAAAATTTGGCCATGAAGATTGGTATACATTCTGTTCGGACTGTTGAAAAATTATTATCTGAGATTCAGGAGTCTTTTCCTGCAATACCTTTGCAAACAGAGATAGTTAAGAATGTATTCCCCAGCATCAGTGTGGATGTAAATATAGGAGATTGGCAGGAGGTTGATGGAAGATTACTTTCATTTAGAACACCTGAACTTGGTCTCTTTGACACTATATCTAAGAAGTCACTTTATCTGGTTTGTGTCAAATATCTAAATGGAGCATTGAAAGACCTTCCAGAGACCAAATGGACTAATTTTGTTGAATCAACAAACCATTATAAAGTTCATCTAAATCCTTTGCAAGGAGAAAAATGTTTGTTTTGTGGTCGTCCAGAAACAGTTTTTCATATGTTTATTGAATGTTTAAGGCTGTTTGGAATTCTTGTTAAAACACTTGAGTCATAATTTTGGATTTTTTTTACACACACACACACACACATATATATATATATATATATATATATATATATATATATATATATATATATATATATATATATATATTTTTTTTTTTTTTTTTTTTGGACCAAAATATAGTGCCTTAAACAAAAGCAAAATTGTTTTGATTAATGTTTTATTTGGTATGGCAAAAATGGCAATTTGGTTGACAAGAAAAAGAAAATTACTGTTTAACAGTGATACTGATCCTTTGAGCATGTTTAGAGCTCTGGTAAAAAGTAGGCTGGTTATGTATTATAAATTGGTGAATGATACTGAAGCTTTCTTCTTTTTATGGGGTGTTGGACATATTTTATGTCAACTCACACCGAAAGCACGCGCACCACTGATCACCACTGTTCAGTGGAGCGAATAAGCCACGCTCAGTCTCAAACAGAGACAGAAGTCAAGCAGAGTCACAATTACCAAAATGAGTGGCTTAATGCACTTAAAATATCAAATGCATACAAAATTATGCTTGTCTTGGCAATTATTCAGATAAACACAGTCAGTTTTGGATCGTTAAATAGCTAAGAGAACGCATGTTGTGTAACAGTATTGGGTCCATTTATAAACTCTTAAAGGGACAGCAGTCCAATATTCCTGCAGCTGTCTGTCATGTTATTTAAAGAACAAAAGACAAAGAAAATCACTTTCTGCTCTTGACTGAATACATTTTTAACTTTAACGGTAAGAATAAGTCTGTATTTAATATTTACAATAAAAAATACAGAAATTAAGTTAACCAACATGGATGTATTATTTTACATTTGATTACTTTAATTTCTGTAGTATTTCTTATCTAAATAAAAACCCACTTAACCTGAAAAACTTAGTTTCATAGCTCTCTATTCTATTGCATTTATTTGCTGTTTGGAATTTTTTTTATTTGCTCTTATTTTATTACTGAGTTTTACTTTTTTATGAAAATAAAACTTTGCGTTGAAGAAAGGTAGATTTTTGTTTGTATATGCTGTCAATTATAGTTCTTAGAAAGAAAATCAGAATCAGCAAAAAATAGGTATCGGCAGATCACACTATCCAAAAAATCGGAAACGGCCAAGAAAATTGAAATCAGCGCATGTCTAGTTCAAACGAAAGCCGAACTGAGACTCATATCGAAGTTTTGTGAACAAATCTGTGGCTGTGTAAAAACCATGAGAGTCAATGATTCAATTACCCTTTCAAAAATACATCCACTTGTGTCATTACTGAATGAATGAATGAATGAATTGAATGACTCGATGACTCACTCATTAAGACAGTGACTTACCGCCACCTACTGGCGGTTTTAGTTCAATTTTAAAGTATCACACGTTATAACATCATTGCTTATTTCTCTTTTGGACATTTTTAATTTAAAACATTTATTTATTTTATAAAGGTATTTCTAGAGGTAAAAAAAAAAAGCACTGTAATGTACAATCAATTTAAAGGGGAAAATATTGTCCCTTAATGGAAAAGGTGTGACTGCAGCAGTCTAAGTCGAAGAGAGGGGGTATGCAGAAGAATGTTAAATGCCTCAGGGTGTACGCGACTGTAAAATGTTTAATTTTAAAAACATAATAATGCAAAAAATAATAAATGAAAATTATTATTTTAGAATCTAAGATATGCTGTCTCTCACATCACATAAATGATCGTCTCGGTTACATATGTAACCCTCGTTCCCTGAAGGAGGGAACGGATACGTACATCAGTAGTGACCAACGAATTGGGATATCCCTTAGAGAGCCCTATCATCTTCGTGTAAACTAAAACAAGCCAATGGAATTGGCGTGCGATATTTGCATAATGCGCACCGCCCCCGACAGGTGTATATAAATAGGAAGCAGATGCAATCGCACTCTGATTTTCGCTGAGGAGACAACTGGTGTCCGCACTACAGCGAGGGTACAGAAACTGTGGCGACGGGACGTACGTCTCCGTTCCCTCCTTCAGGGAACGAGGGTTACATACGTAACCGAGACGTTCCCTTTCAGTCGGTCACGTTCGACGTACGTCAGTAGTGACCGACGAATTGGGATCCCAACTAAAGCACCACAGTTACGAAACCCCTTCCAGTGCCCAGCGCAAGCTCAGCCGCCCATAGCACCGGCTGGCGGTGAAGGGGGCGAGCTTACACCGAGAGAGTCTACTGCTGTCTAACCAATACTCACTAAGTAAACTAGACACACTGGGGAAGCGAACCCGTAAGGGACGCTGCGGAGACCACTACCTACCCAATGGGGGAGGAGTTTACGTGGGAATACACACATGGACTGGCCCGGGGGGCAGTACACATATGGAGTCCCTGGGATGGCTCCACCTGGTAGGGGGAGACTCATATGACAGGTGACAGCAGAGCTGGCTCTGCTAAGGGAAAGACACAGACTCGGCCCGTAGGGAGTTTTAAACCGTGGAAAATACACATATGGGACCGCTCACGTAGAGGGGTCACAACATATGGGCCCCATCCAACAGACAGCGTCAGCGACGGATGTAGGCCTGGCATCAGACACTCCGCAATGTCCAAGCCGAAGGGGGAGGTGGAGGAACTCGACAGGGTTCTCCAAGCGGGGAACACGACTGGAGTGAAAGTATACACGTATCCGGCCAGAGGCGGGAATGGCATTGCAAGCCGACACTTAGAGTGGGTACAACACGTCTACCGACTAGTGGATGCGAGTACACGTGAGGATACCGGCTCTACACGTAGGCTATAAAACCTAGCGAACGTGTTTGGTGTCGCCCAGCCCGCAGCTCTACAGATATCTGTCAGCGAGGCGCCATGAGCCAGCGCCCAGGAAGAGGCCACCCCTCTGGTGGAGTGGGCTCTCAACCCGAGCGGGCAAGGCACGCCCTGGGATTCGTACGCCAAGGCGATGGCATCCACTATCCAGTGGGCCATCCTCTGCTTGGAGACAGCCTTTCCCTTCTGCTGGCCTCCGTAACAGATGAAGAGCTGATCTGAGGTCCTGAAGCTTCGCGTTCTGTCCACGTAAACGCGCAGAGCGCGGACGGGACAGAGCAAAGCTAGGGCTGGGTCTGCCTCCTCCGAGGGCAGCGCTTGCAGGTTCACTACCTGATCTCTGAAGGGAGTGGTAGGAACCTTGGGCACGTATCCAGGCCGGGGTCTCAGGATGACGTGAGAATCACCGGGCCCGAATTCTAGGCACGTTTCGTCGACCGAAAATGCATGCAGATCCCCTACCCTCTTCAGGGAAGCCAATGCAACCAGAAGAACCGTCTTAAGAGACATTAGTTTCAGGTCGACTGATTGCAAAGGTTCAAAGGGATGACCCCGGAGAGCTGTGAGAACCAGGGTCAAATCCCAAGAGGGTATGGAGGAAGGGCGAGGAGGATTGAGTCTCCTGGCCCCCCTCAGGAATCTGATGATCAGATCGTGTTTCCCCAGGGACTGGGGGAAACGCATATTTGCGCAGACCCGGGGGCCAGCTGTGTGCCAGGGCATCCGTGCCGAGCGTGCCGCCGGTCAGGGAATAAAACCACTGGCAGAGGGCAGTTTCCGGGGAGGCAAACAGGACTACCTGGGCCTCGCCGAAATGCTGCCAAATCAGCTGGACCGCCTGGGGGTGGAGCCGCCACTCGCCCGCAAGTGGATGCTGCCGTGACAGCTCGTCGGCTGCACAGTTGAGCACACCTGAGACACGAGTGGCCCGAAGGGACCTCAGATACTTCTGACTCCACAACAAGAGATGGCGGGCGAGTTGCGACATGCGACGGAAGCGTAGACCACCTTGACGGTTGATGTACGCAACGGCCGCAGTGCTGTGTGAGCAGACTAGAACGTGCTTGCCTGACAACAGCTTCTTGAAGCAGGGCAGCGCAAGACGAACCGCTAGCAACTCGAGGCAATTGATATGCCAATGCAGCTGAGGCCCCGTCCAAAGACCTGTCACTGCATGCCCGTTGTACGTGGCCCCCCATCCCGTGGCAGAGGCATCTGTGGAGACCACAGCGTGCCTGGACACTCGTTCGAGGGGTACTCCGGCCCACAGGAACGAAGGGTCCAACCACCGGACAAGGGTGCGACGGCAGCTCGGTGTCACGGGGACACGGAGCGTGCCGCACTGCCACGCCCATCTCGGGACCCGGCCGCGGAGCCAGTGTTGAAGCGGTCTCATATGAAGCAATCCGAGCGGCGTCACCGCGGCTGCAGATGCCATATGCCCCAGGAGCCTCTGAAAATCTTTCAGTGGAGCCGCTGTCCTGCTCTTGAGCGAGCTCAGGCAGTTCAACACCGACTGGACGCGCGCCTCGGTGAGACGCGCAGTCCGTGCGACCGAGTCTAGCTCGAGACCGAGACAAGAGATCCTCTGCCCGGGGGCGAGTTTGCTCTTGTCCCAGTTGACCTGAAGACCCAACCGGCTGGGAGCTACAACCACGTCAGGTAGGACTTTGTACTGACATGCCCGACCCTCGAACGCAGACCGGAGGAAGGGTCTGCGTCGAGGCAGAATCGAGACCTGAAAGTACGTGTCCTTCAGGTCTATTGCTGCAAACCAATCCTGGGGACGGTCCAGGATTGGCCGTAGCCCACCGCCCTTTTTCGGTACAATGAACTGAATCGCATAGCCGAGTCTGATAGTACGAATGAGCCAACTGGACAGGCTGGGGAGCGCTATCCACGCTTCCAGACACTGAGCCAGCGGGACCAAAGGCACCACAGACGCACCGGGGGTGGGGCAGCAAGGCAGAGAGGGACCCGACTCGGACGGCTTGGGAGTGGCCCGGAGTGGGGTCGGACTCTGCGAGGCCTGCTGGCGAATGGGGAGGGAGCTGTCAGCGGCAAGGCGGAGCCTGGCACACTGGCAGACACCCCTTGTTGTGACCTGGAGTTTGAGGAAACTGCTCTTTTTGTGGCAAAGTGGGTACCGCTGGACTCCGGAGAGCCAGCGGCGGTAGATGGACAGCTGCCACAAAATCCCCCCCGCTCCTCCTCCGGGGGTGGGAGAGCAGATGGAATACTCTCCCAAAGGGCAGGAACCTTCCGCTCCAGGTCGCCCGTCTCAGGGCCGAGTTTTCCCCGACCGCTTGCCACCTGATGTGGCAGAGACGGGCTGGGCACCACGTCCGCGACCGGCACCCTGCTGTTTGGCTGGTGTAGGCTGCTGCTTTGCCGACTTAGCAGGGGCGGAGGAAGACGCAGGCGGGCGCCCTCGGCGACGAGCGGGCTGAGGCTGAGCCACGGGCGGCTGGGTGGAGGCAGCAGCGGACCGCCATGGCATGACATGTCTGATAGCCTCAACCTGCTTCTGTGCAGCGGATAAACTGTTGGGCACAGCTCTCCACCGTGTCGCCGAAAAGGCCGACCAGAGACACGGGGGAATCCAGGAACCGATGTTTGTCGGTCTCCCTCATGTCTGCCAAGGTCAGCCAGAGGTGGCGTTGCTGGACTACCAGAGTAGACATCGCCTGGCCAACAGAACGCGCTGTCACCTTCGTTGCCCGGAGGGCAAGGTCAGTGGCAGCGTGCAGCTCCCCAAGCAGCTGTTGGTCAGGACCTTCCTGGGGCATCTGCGACAGCGCTTTTGCCTGATAGACCTGCAAAAGGGCCATCGCATGCAGGGCAGAGGCAGCCTGCCCACAGGCACTTTAAGCTTTCTCAGTCAGACCGGCTGAGAATTCACAGGCCTGGGACGGGAGACGCGGCTCACCGCGCCAGCCAGCGCCCGTTGGACACAACTGCATCGCAACAGACCGCTCGACTGGCGGGATCCTCGCGTACCCCCTGGCTACCCTGCCGTCCAGGGAGGTGAAGGCGGACGAGGGACCAGGCCCTGTACGAGCCCCATACGGAGCTTGCCAAGACCTGGTCACCTCATCGTGTACTTCCGGGAAGAAAGGCATTGGGGCGGGACGCTGGATTTGACCAGCGCGACCCCCCCCCCGCCCAAGTACCAATTGTCCAACCGAGATGGGCCGGGACAGGGTGGAGGGTTCCACTCAAGCCCGACGCACAAGGCGGCCCGGGAGAGCACAGCCGTGAGCTCGGGATCCGACTCGGGCAACGCTACCGTCCCGGGCGGCAGCGCATCTGAATCTTCCTCCCCCGAGGACTCAGGCTCACCTTCCGATGCAGCGATCGACATCCGATCCGCCGCCGGCACACCAAAGGTAACGGCTGGACAGTCCGTAGAGGGCCCAGCGGAAACCAACGGTGGCACGATGGGTTGCGGTGCTGATGAGGCGGCAGGGGCCCGAGGAGCGTTTCCGCTCGGCGGGGAAGCCCTGACCGTAATCCTCAGGTCACCCTTCCTATACAGCGCCGTACCGTCATTCCGGTTCCCGGGGCCGTAAAAAACGGTCGTACGCGGCATAGGAGAGGGGACCCCCGCTTCCTGAGACTTCAGGAAGGAGAGTCTCGACCTCAGCACCGCGATAGTCATGTTCCCGCAATGAGAACATGAACCATCCACAAAAGCTGCTTCAGCGTGCAGAATGCCCAAACACGTGATGCAACGATTGTGCCCATCAGCAGGGACCAGGGAACGACCGCACCCATTAACGCACAGACGAAATGACATACTGTCAGGGTTCGTCTGTAAAGCTCTTTTAGAAGGGGAAGTCAACTCACTCGTGCTGAAGCACCCTTGGAGCGACGCGATGTGTCAGGTACACCACTCCCTGACACACTGAGGAACCGGCCCAAATCGCTACACACACACACTCTTTGTGTTGCTGTGAAAACAGCAGTTTTAGAGCTTATAGCTCAGCTCCTCGGACACTCGCGACCTCGCTGAACGTGCCCTCTTCACCAGCACCAATAGCTAGCTGTAAATCCTCTTCTGAGGCAATGTTTTAGAATAAAACAAACGAAGAAAGGAGTCTTCTAAACAGGACACCAGTGAATGGCTCCGAAGCGAAAGACAGAGTGCGATTGCATCTGCTTCCTATTTTTATACACCTGTCGGGGGCGGTGCGCATTATGCAAATATCGCACGCCAATTCCATTGGCTTGTTTTAGTTTACACGAAGATGATAGGGCTCTCTAAGCGATATCCCAATTCGTCGGTCACTACTGACGTACGTCGAACGTGACCGACTGAAAGGGAACAATAGTTATGTATGAAGGTCTTGAAGAGGATTCTTTTTTTTTCTGTCTCTGTCTTGACTGTCTCATTTGGACTCGGACTTGACTTGGACTCGAACCTTTTTGGACTCGGTCTTGACTTGGACTTGAACCTTTTGGACTTGGACTTGACTTGGACTCGACAAAGGTGGACTTGACTACAGCCCTAATGGATGGCATGTGCATTAGAGTGCAGAATGTGTTTTGAGAATGTGAATGTGTTAGAGTTTTGCTGAAAAGTCTAAGTGAGATTTGAAAATTGTGTTTTACCATGTGAAATGGTTTAAGGTATTGACAACATACTGCACAATTAGCTAAATGTGGTCCGGCAACTGAGAACTTTGTTCAGCCAATTGGTTTTAGCGTTTTAGCAATTGAGAAAAACTGTAACAGTAATATGAACACTTTGTAATTGTCCTAAACAGGTGGTAAATTTGCACATGCATCATTTTCTCAAAACACTGTGCACAAAATTCCTAAATGTTTTCACAATAGTCTTTTTCAGTAGTAGTAGCACCATTTTTCCAAACACAACAAACAAAACTCTATTTGTTAAAATCTCAGTTGTACTTAATCTCAATTAGCCTCAAATATACAGTCAAACCAAAAAGTATTCAGACATTTTTATATTTTTTATATATTTTTACTAGTGGGTGCAGGACACTATAGCTCATTTTTGTAAGTGAGTATAGCAAAATAAAGTAAACTGTGACATATTATACCCAAAAATTCTTCATATAGTGGACTACCAGTAAAATTGATAAAGATTTGGAACCAATAATTATCCAGACACTTTGACCTGACCATGTTTTAATAAAGTGTTATCTGACATAATTAAGATAATTTTTTTCTGACACAGTTTAACTCAGAGATTGTGTCATATTTTATTACTATTTTTTTTTAAATTACAGTGATTAAACTGTATTAATGAATGAAATTTTCAAGGTGTCTGAATAAATTTTGGTTTGACTGTATATCCGTATCCAAGTTAGTAATATACACAACACAAGAAATGCAAATTTCCTAATTGTTTACACAGCCATCCAAATTACAAAAACTATAAGAGGGGAAAGAAAATCAACAACAACAAAGAAGAAGAATGGGAAAAGGAAGAGATGTAAGAGTGAGAGGTTTTGAAGAGGACAGAGGAAGGGTAATACTGAGAGGGAGAGGAGCAGTGAAAGAGGAAGAAAGAGATGGGAAAAGGAGATGTCCCTTGTCATCAGAGAAGAGATGTCGCTGCAAGAGAAAGGAGAAGTTAATGTTTTTGATTGCAAGGATACTTGCAAGGACACTTTTTCTTTTTTTTTTTCTTTTTTTTTTTTTTGATCTTGAAAGAATGATCTGCACAGACAAATCATTTATAATAAACAAACACAGCAACATTTCATAAAAAAACAAGACTCATCCAGTTCAATCTCATATTGACTTGTCACAAAGTAACAAACAAACCTAAAAATGATCTACTAATAATCCCACAACCCAACCACAAACTCTAGTACTCTTTTAACCCTTGTGCTCTGTTCGATTTCAGTGTCCCACATGGGACATTCGCCATTACACATTCATAACAATAATATCTTAGTCTAAACCTAAAGTAATCTTGACAAACTATACATCATTTGAAGGCTTTCAGACTCTACTTTTGATATTTGGTGACTGATGTTCAAAAGAAATGACTGACCAATAGAGAAATAGCGATAGATTCTTCATTTGTGATGTGGTGCCAAACCATAACAAGTGCTCTGATTCTTTCCTTATGTTTTTTATATGTTTTAGGGATTCAATTTAAATCAAAAATTAACATCACTTCCCAAACTTCTTTGAATAGGATGCCTACTTCACAAATATTATGAAAATTATGGAAATAGATAGTTCAGATCACTCAAATGATATATGGAATCGAAGAGTCCTTAAATGGTCACCGGTGGAGTCTGGATGTCATCTAGTGAAAAAGTTTGGTACTGCACAAAAAAATCATACTGAAAGCTGTTTTTTTTTTTTTTTGAGATATCAACCTAAAATTTGGCACAGTACTAGTTCAGATATTTAGCTTTGATTTTCTTGAAGTTTTAGTGTTGAACATGTTTTGTAAAATACATATTTTATATAAAATATAAAACAATATATATTTTTATATTTAAAAGTTTCATAAATAAAACTTCTATAACTTTTTTAAAACTTTACTTTACAACTATTATTTATTTATTTATTTATTTATTTATTTTTATTCTATGATAATCTGTGACTTTCTCCTTTAAAAAAAAAATACCAAACTTAAGTCTGTGCTCTGAAGTATTCAAGATTTTTAACAATTTATGTTGGAAAAGTCATTTTCATATCTATGCTCAAAAAGTGGGACAGACAATTAACAGGTAAAATAACTTTTATATTTTCACAAGCTGAAAATAAATAGTTGTTAAACTCAGTAAGACACTGGCAATTCTGGACTAGAGTTGAAGAGCTGTGACACAACACAGGAGTGTTTTGGGTCTAGCTGCTTTTAAATGGCTGTCTATATGGGTCAAATTGTCCCACGAACAGTAATAACGTATACAATTTCTGTATACACATTTCACAACACATCAGAATGTTGAAATTTTGCATGCATGTTAATGACCCTAAATGGGGAAAAACAACATAGCTTAGATAATATTTCAGATAGATTGAAAAAAGTAATGATAGCTATTTTTTTTACCTATTGGCTGACACAATATTTTTATGTATTGATATAAGTGGGAATAAGTGGGATATACCTTCACAAGGGTAGTTAAAAACAAACATAACAATATATATATATATATAAGTCACAACACAAATGAACTAAGTTACTTATGAAAGTGGATTGAACTCAATTAAATTAAATTGTGACAAAATGTTCAAAATGTTTTTTTTTGTTTTTGTTTTTTTGAGTCTGACTTCTTGTGTTGTGGATGTGCAGGAGACCAGAGTTCATTAAAGTC
Organism: Chanodichthys erythropterus; assembly: GCF_024489055.1. Taxonomy (NCBI): domain Eukaryota; kingdom Metazoa; phylum Chordata; class Actinopteri; order Cypriniformes; family Xenocyprididae; genus Chanodichthys; species Chanodichthys erythropterus. The sequence continues at coordinate 2,046,886 of NC_090227.1, read as the reverse complement.
AAAAGCTTTATTAGATACAACAATAAAATGTGTTTTTTTCTTTCTTTTCCCTAGGGAAATGTGATGTGAAATATAACCGACTGAAGAGTGAATCAGAAGCAAAGGCTTTTAACAAGAGGATCTGTGCACTGAAGATCTTTTATTTTTGTGCCATTTTATTTGTGTTTGTCTTTATCATCTTTTTTTATATGCAAGATTACTTTAAAACATCTAATGCCAAATTTAAAGTACATAATGCCAAACCTATCATGCAAAACAAGGAGAGTAAAGACTCTGACGTGCCAAATCCTCCTCCAAGCACACATTTACCATCCGTCCAAACACCACACGTTAACCAAACATCCACCAGTCCTCCAGCTCCAAAAGCTTGTGGTGTTCAAGTGAAGGACGGTCCTGTGATTAAAGTCGGGAACCTTCACACATATGTGACTGGCTCTTATATGGATTATCGCTTTGGAGAGAAACAGATAAAGACGATTGCCATTGTTCTCCGTGAAGAGCAGGTGAAATACAGCTGTGTGATGTGCTGTGATGGGAGGAACGTGACCTCACCAGCAGAATACACAATTCATTCTGACCACTTTGGTTTTGAGTACGGCACTGCTACCATCACGTGTCACATCAATAGCCCGTGTTTGATACCAACGCATGTTGCAATAACAGCCAGAGAGATCTCGGAGAGCATAACATCCTTCCTACCTGTTAGAAACAGAGACGTTCCAGCAGTCTTCCCATATGAATTTACAATCTGCATCTCTGTCATGTTTGACTACAAGAATGTGTTGAATTTAGTCGAGTCATTGGAGATGTTCAGACTGCTTGGTGCTCAAAGGGTGGCGATATATAAAACCAACTGTGATTCAGACACACAGAAGGTTCTGGACTACTATGTGAAAAGAGGTTTTGTGGAGATCATCCCATGGACCATTAAAAATCACATCGAAGTGTCAAGTAGCTGGAGGAAAGATTTATCTTCAGGTGAACTGCATTACTATGGGCAAATTCCTGCACTTAATGACTGTATTTATCGTTACATGTACCAAAGTCACTATGTGGCTCTACATGACATAGATGAGCTCATTCTGCCTCTCAAGGTGAAAACCTGGCCGGAGCTGTTGCCTGAGCTTGAGAAGATGTACGGCACTACTGTGGGCTTTAGGTTTGATAATAATGTATTCCCTTTCACTGCAAAAGCTTATACTGATTATGAGCAAGACAAATGGAAAAAGGTACCAGGATGGAATATTTTAAATTATATAGAGCGAATACCCACTGACCCCCTAATCCAATTCAAGGTTATAGTAAATCCTCAGCTAACTCTGAAGGCTACTGTACATGGACTGCTGGAAAATGTGCATTCTGGATCCACCACAGTAAGGGTGAGCAACTCCATCGCTCGCATGTACCACTTGAAATACTTTGAATACCCCCCAAACACAAACATTATAAGAGATGATCATCTGTGGGACTATGCCAAAGATCTTATACCTGCTGTTTCTAAAGTTCTACAGGACTGTGGATTCATTGAGGCCTAAATTGTTGTCACGAAGTACTGTCTGTCACTGGTTACAAATTATAAAAAAAAAAAAAAAAAAAAAAGTAAATAAATAAAATAAAAATAATAAAAAAGAAACTTCCCTTGTCCGTGTTCCCCCCTGGCTCGCGGACAGTCTGTGTGAGGTAAATTTTTGTGCGTATGTAGCAGGTCCCGGCTAGGTCTCTATAGATATATAGATAATCCTCTGATAGGAGTGCTCTGGAAATATTACAAATATTGCAGAGAAATCAGTGACGCAGGACAAGAGTTGCTCATTCTCCATTCACTCGGATTATTTTTTTTTTTTAACTTCATTTTAACTTTGTATCTGCAATCATGAATTATTTCCACTTACTTTTGTCTGTTTTGCATTGAAGCACAGGTTATATCCACATTTGGATAACATGAAGCCATATATTCTTTAAAGGTCTGTTTTCACATCAATGTATTCTCACATATTTTCCAAACATTGCCTTATTAAAGTTTGTATGAAACCAAAAACAAACATTTTCCCTTTAAATCCCATTTTTGGTCTATCCTCAATCATGTCTGCATTTCTTCCTTTAAATACATGTCATTTTTGTCTTCTTATCAAAAAAATATTTTTGTAATAACTGTACATTTTATAAGTGTTCACTTTATAAAACAGAATAATTCTCATTTGCAGTTAAACTGTATTACATTTACACTATAAGAACACAAACTTCAAAAATAAACATATCTGCCTCATAACATGGCACTCGGTTCCATGCACTGAATCTGTATCATTGTAATATTAACGTGCATACGCCCTTAAACAAGGCCGCAGCCGTAACTGGTCTTATGATGCACATTCACATTAACTTTTTACCCTTTTAACATTCTACTACACACATATCTGTTTTTCAAATAACCCACATATGCCCCGGAGCCATAAAGAACAAATAAAATAAACAATCTGCAGACTTTGGCCGCCATTCTCTCAACTGCGTACTTACAAACTTAACTGTTTACACATTTGACCTACTTTTAACTTACAGAGCACACATCACCAGGGATTCATATTAGCTTATAAACATCTGTAGTCACATAAAATGTGTGTAACTAACCTGGAAATATTACAAGTATTGCAGAGAAATCAGTGACGCAGGACAACAGTTGCTCATTCTCCATTCACTCGGATTATGAGCTCATCTTGCTCTGCGCATCGCTAAATGTTCCAGTGTGACGCTGCTCACGGTTACTGCGACCCTGTGTCCATTTTATGAAATACATGTCATTATGTGCTTTTCTGTGATCTCTCATTAGTATTCAATTATATAAATCAGAATAAAATAAAATACTATTGCAATAAAAGGAAAGGAAACAAAAAGTAATAATCTCAACAAAACTTACTTTGTGAGTGTCACATCCACCCCGACAAACAAAAATGGGTCCCGACATTTGTTACAACAACAAAAAAAACCTCTATTTTTTTCCTCTAATAAACGTGTGTGGTGACTGGCATGTAATATGTTTAAGGCACGTACATTTGTGGTGTGCAAGGCATAGGCAGGATAAACTGTCTGGTTATGTGTGGCATGGTATGGAATGGTAAGGGAGGCAAGGTAATATGTGAGGAAATAGAATCTACATGGGTTTGTATGGAAGGTTGGCCTAATGACTCATAAGTGAACACTGGTCTCGGCCTTCTCTCTCTGGTCGACCTCCTAACCTCTCTATGTGTTTCTTCTGCAGGCCAAGTCATCATAGGGGGATAACTCGGTCTTTCCTCCCGTACTTGTTCAGCATGTTCATTTCGCTCATCTTCTCCAGGCTGAGGTAAGTAAGTGATATCAGATTGTTCACTTGTCTGTGATTCCTCTCCCACTAATTCTACTTCTCTATCCGTTGAGCTTTGTTTATCCTCTTTTTCAGGAGTGTCTTGTAAGGGCTCACTTTCAGGTAGGTTTGTCTCACCCGTGTGTGTATTGTATCTTTCAGGTGTCTCTCGTCCATCTGGTAAGTATGCGTCCATCAGTTCAGTTTCCATCATCAGTAATGTACCTGGACATTCTTTGTGGGTCATGGTCGGTTTCTTTGGAGTCAGACCAGGCACTGTTGTGGGAGATGACTTTGACTCCAGACTTTGCTCTCTCCCTGAGGTCGCTGATCTGTCATGTCCAATTTGATCATTTCCCATCCTGACTCCAGGTGTTCTCAGCCAATAATTTCCTGTCCACTCATCCTCATCATCAGTGTCCGATATTCCATCCTTGTCAGCAGAGTTTACCCTCTGTTGAGGCTGCTTTTGCCTCTGACGGGGTGTTACAACCAAGTCAGCTGGCTGTGCTGGGTTCTCAACAGGTAAGTCATTCACTAACAGCAGCAAGTTTCTGTGTATGGTTCTGTTCCTTGCATTTGGGTCTCCCTCAGGATTAATGACATATACCGGATTATCTGAGATTTGCTCCTTCACCACATAGATCCTCTTCTCCCAGTATGAGCGTAGCTTACCGGGTCCACCACGCTCACCCATGTTTCGAACCAGTGCTCGATCTCCTGGTTTGAGGACCACGCCCTCACCTTTTGATCATAGTAGGACTTATTCTTTGCACTTGATGACAGACTGGATTTGTTTGCAATCTTGTACGCTTCCATCATCCTTTTTGACCATTTATCCACATATGCTTTGTGTGGATTCTGTGTTTCCCAATAATCCAAACAAGAGATCCACGGGGAGACGGGGGTGTTGCCCAGACTGGGACACGAGACTGTAAGTTCTCCGAGAAGGGCTCTTCCCTGGATCGTGACAGGTGCCAGTAGACCCAGAGGATCGAAAACACTGTTGACAGTGGAGAGGACTCCATGGCGGGTGAATGGCGTGTTAATGGTTGATGTGGAGTAAGTAAATGTATCTATTGTGATCTCCCATAGCAGACCTAAACTCCGTTGTGTGGGTGAAGTTTCTCCACTCAGATCTAGGTCCTTGATTACTGGAGCACAATCTTCCAGTGGGAAAGCTTACATTACTGTCTGAAAGTTCGAAGCAAACTTGTGTAAGCTGAGATTTGACTCAACTAGTGAAGCCTATGTTCGTTGGAGCAAATCAATTGCCTCAGCTTCAGACAGTACAGATACCAAACCATCATCAATATAGAAATGTCTTTCCACAAACTTGACGGTATCAGCACCATGCTCCTATGCACCTTCTCTAATGGCTCTTCGCAGCCCATAAATGGCCACTGCAGGAGGTGGCGCATTTCCAAAGACATGGACCTTCATCCGATACTCAACAACTTCCTTGTTGACATCAGTGTCCTTGTGCCATAGAAAACGTAGGAAGTTGCGATGGTCTTCACGCACCAATAAATAGTGTAACATCTGCTGAGTGACCGCTAGGATTGCAACTTTCTCTTTCCGAAAGCGTAGAAGGATGCCCAGAAGGGAGTTATTGAGGTCAGGGCCCGTGAGGAGCAAGACATTGAGAGACACAGGGTATCGAGCACTGGAATCAAAGACCACTATGGTCGAGCCACCCAGCGAGGGATTTCCGAAAAAGTGAGGAAAGGTAAGAAAAAGCTGTTTACTTTCTTTTATGCTGTTTTTTGTCAGGAAATCTAGAAAGGAAATTTTAAGGACAGAAGAGAATTTGGTTTATTCAGTATTAGCAGGAGGAGTTCTTAAGCCTATTTTGTACAATTTTGTTTAAGATTCTAACGGAACTGAATCAGCCCAATGCAGTGTGTTCGTAGAGTTTTATTGGAATTGTTGTTTCTAAAGTAACTGAAACAAAGTGCTTAAGTTTAAAGTTTCTAAGGTAAGTGAAACTTGGTGTTGGTCTCTTATAATTTGGCTAAGATTTGTTGGAAATCTCAGAAGCATAGACCAGGAGACTTTGGGATGTCTTGAAGCAGAAGTTACTGTTTATTGAGAAACACGCTGTGCATCGCTGTGGTCATCCAAAATCTGACTAAGGCAGTGACTTGGTAGTTCATATACATTCAAGGGGGAGGGATACATAGAGTAGAGGTGTGGATAATCTAAACAAAGGATGCAAATGCAGTACAGGAATCAGATCATTACCTACATTTCCCAGCCATGATCTAATTAACATAAATGTGTCATTCAAATGCATAGGTGCTAATCCAATCAGTCTGGCAGTATCACCTATACCTTTACATTATCATAGAGACAAAAGCACAGCTGTATCTTGAGCTTGTCCTTCCAAATGGTCAGGATGTAGGATCCGCAGATCTTAAACAGATTCTTACATTTGTAATTCCACAGTTCCCCCTTTGAGAGTTCTAATGACTCTCACATAATACAAATTTAAACCTTCTTAAATCTCTTCTATAACATATGTTTGTTAACATAAGTTCCATCTTCCAGTCATGCAACTTGTAACAGTTACAGGCACATGCATCTTATTCTGTGTCATGTCCAACATTTACATAAGTGTTGTTCTTTAAGTTGAGTATACTGTTGACACACATATACAACGCAGGGTGGTAACATGTTGTATAAACTACATGATGACACAGAAAACCATGTAGCATAAGCGTGGAAGTCCTAAAAGTCCATGGCGCCTGAATAGCTGTGGATTCTGTTCCCTGTAGAGTCCATTTAATTGGGATAAAATATCTGAGATGCACATGAGGAAAGGAGAGCACCCAGCAGCGTTTTCAGAATGATTATTGGAGGCGTTTAAAACTTTCAGTGGCAAATCTGATATTACTAAGAATGATGTTAGTTTCAAGTCTGCCGTGATAAACAAATGTGACCCACTCACTCGTTCTGCTGTGTCAATGTTTGTGACACCTCTCTCTGAGTATAACGACATTATTGCTAAAATGACAACAATAATGCTAATGCAAATAATCAAATGAAATATGTCAAATCTAGACAACCAGTTGCTGCCTTTGGCAGAAGAGAATGTTCTAGATTATCTGATGGTTTGCATCATATACCAAGAAGATTTGCAAGAGTAAATTCAGAAGGTGTTATTCTTTGCTATGCATGTGGAAGAGATGGTCACATTGCAAGGCATTGTTTGGAGAAAATAAGGGAAGATCAGGAGGTTGTTTGTTTTGCATGTGGAAAAGCTGGTCACATCGCTAGACATTGTCAAGACAATGAGAGATCTCTTCAAAGATTTGTCTGTCATGCATGTGGAAGGGATGGTCACATTGCAAGGCATTGTTTGAAGAAAAGAAGGAAAGATCAGGAAGTTGTTTGTTTTGCATGTGGAAAGACAGGACGCAACCTCTTCATTTTTATTCTTGTTTCAGATATATGCATTGAGATGATTGTCTGGAATGGGTAACATCCCGGAGAAAGATGATCTGGTCGTTTGAGGAACGAGAAGGCAAGTTGAACCAGTGGAGCCATGGGACATTCTCAAGAAAAATAACAGTGATCCATGATCCAGAAACCCAGAGATTTCCAGACCTACAAGATCCAGAACCCCAGGCCTAAAAGTTCTAGAAACCCTGAGAACCACCATGGGATGAATGAAACTGATAGAGTGACACAGACTCGAACAACAACAGTGACTGCTTCTTTTAGAAGGACTTATGGTCCAAGTGGAAAAGAACAGACAATGAGAAGAGAAACAAGAGAAGATCAAACAGCTTTGTGGACAACTATGGACAGACGTCCTTCCACCTAGATGGAAAACAAGTGGGTAAAAGAAAATACCCACAAGAAATGCACAACGACAGACTCACTGCACATGACACTAGAATGAGACAAATATATGCAGACTTGGATGTAGAAAATGTAATATTGAATGTTGAACGCACACATATGGATAAAGGATGTCCACACTGAGAAAATGGACACAATACACAGGACAAAATGAAAAAGCATGCGCACACACACACACACATACACACACACACACACACACACACACACACACACAAACACCCACACACACACACACATTATATCGCCTGTTGATTTTTGAGTTAATAAAAACTAAACAATTTGCTATTATTACTGATGCAAAGGGAAGATTATGAAAGAAAACAAAAAGACAAGATTTTGGCAAAACAAATGCACGTTGGAGACTTAGCTATTGCCTATTCTGGTTTAATTTGGGATGTAACCTTTAAAACAGCTGTATGTGTATGTATCTTCCTTGTTATTATGTTTAAACATCAAATTTTAAATATCTCTAACTTTAGGACACTCCCACTGGCTGTGATGGTCCTTGAATGTCTTCTCACCCAAACCCAAGATGTATGTATTTCATTTTGCCAAATTTTAGTAGTCTCTTTGATAATTCTGCCCAATTGGATGGAGCTGTAACCAGTGTGCATGAGGTGTCGACCCAATGACGGGTAAGATTCTCTTTTGGCCAGCGGAGGACAACCTAAGGCACTGGGCACCTGCCCAATAGAGAATGGTAGGTGTAATCTGTGACAATGGAGTGGTTGTGATGCTTCTTTTGGGCCAAGAGCATCAAATAGGGGACTATAAGAAATTGTAGGCTGCCTCGACCCAGATTCCACTCCAAAGTATATTTTAGAATGAGCTCATCCCCAAAATGGCTTTAACGAGTTCGTTTGCCCATATAATCTTTAGGATATTAGGTTAGCTAATTTGGCTTGCTGTCCACTGAGGAGGGGCTCGATGAAGCATCTTCAACTCGAGCTCTGATACACCCCCAGTGAATAAATATAGGATGTGATTACATAGGGCAAGGTACCTGAAATGAAGGTGGAGTTTGGGGAGGTGGAGGGATGCTGAAACAGCTGAGACTGAAGAGAGGTAAGCAGCTGCTTATATGCTCTGGCTGTTGATTGGAAGATTAGATGGGCTCGCTCCTCCCTAAATTACGTTTAGGAACTTCACTTAACGAGTTCGTTTGCCCATATAATCTTTAGGATATTAGGTTAGCTAATTTGGCTTGCTGTCCACTGAGGAGGGGCTCGATGAAGCATCTTCAACTCGAGCTCTGATACACCCCCCAAAAAGTGCAGAATAAATTTGGGACAGCAAGTTGGATGGTTGAAAATGCTTAAGGATTTAATGTATATGGGATACCCAGATGCTTAATGCTTGTTACCCCCCCAAAATGAGCGAAAGATTAAAGCGACATGAAGAATAGAGTTGAGGTGAGGAGTGGCACTAGTGTTTCCTATGCCGGAACACAAGGTGGTTGTGATTAATTGGCCTGGAGTCATGAATGAATACTGCTGCGGCAGTGATATTTAATGAGGCTCCTGTGGGAGCTGGGCTGGAACGCGTCGCCCTACTATGTCCACCATGTGGAGCTATGAGCAGGCTTCTGCTGCGGAAATGTTATTTAAGGAACTGTCGGGAGCTTGCGTTTATTGCTGCTGTGTGAGTTTGACTAGGATGCATCTCGCCGCTGCACTGCTGCGGCAGTGACTTCTAAAATTACTCCTGCGGGAGTGTTTTTTGGGACTGGAGGTTTGAGTACGTGGTTGGAGAACGTCCCGCCGCAACGTCTGCAACATGGGGGCCCATGAATTCAGAAGTACATGGGGCCCCCAGCTGCCAACAGGGGGGAAGGAGGTTCTCGTCCCAAAAGGGAAAACGGGCCACTGATATCCAGAGCGAACCTGCCTGCCGTAGAAAAAGGGAGCCTACGGTATATAGATAAAACGCAGAGCTACCGTCCTTCCAAGGTGGTTTGGATCACATAAGGACATGAGGGCCCACTGCAATCCTTATGGGACATACGATCCTTGGTACCTCCAGTCCGCTTGTTCAGATAGGAGGGCCCACACTGCGATCCGAACGGGAGAGCCTCCATGGTTAAGAACATGAAGAATCACACTGCGATTCAGAAAGGGAGAGCCCCCACGGCGCCTGAACGGAAGCTCACACTGCGATTCGACCGGGAGAGCTCCCGCTGCGTTTCGAAGGAGAGAGCCCCCGATAAAATAAACGGGAAGCTCACTCTGCAAGTCGAACGGGAGAGCCCACACTGCAAGTCGAACGGGAGAGCCTGCACAGTATCTGGACGGGGGAGCCCACACAGCAATTCGAATGGGAAAGCCCACTCCAGGAGTGGTAGCTAACACACATCCGAAAAGGGAGAGCTCTCACTGCATCCAGATGAATATGAGCCCTGCGGGGCTTGGTAAGCGGGGAGATGCAAAAATAGTAGGGAGAAGCGGTCCAGACTCAGAAAGATGCTAGTGTTTGTGATGTAGAACTGATCGAACATATGTTGTTTTAAAGGCGGGGCATCGACCGATCATTTTAATTTGGTGTTCGTATAGGCCCCTCTGGGCTGCTGTGATGGCTGCACCTTTGCAGAAAGATAAGAAAAATGGATGGTTACAAGGTTGTCTGGTGTTTGGCTGAGGGGGATTGGTTTTGTAAACCTTTGATGAGGAGGGATATCTGGGGACTTGAAGAGTCGGGGCACTGTTGGCCATGGATGAACTTGGAGAGCAATATATGACGCTGAGGAAGATTTTGATTGTTCCTGAATTAAATTGGTATGATGGAGGTAAGAGATGAAGGATACTGAAAGGAGGGAAAACTCCTGGAAAGCTCTGTGGAAGTTTTTGAAGGAACTCCAAGCTGTCCAGTAGGTTTGGGGTGTTCTGAGAGAAACGGCTTGCAGTATGGTATTTGTGGATGCGTTATGAAGAGGTCTTGAGGGAATGGACCAGACGAATGAGAGTTCTGAATCAGGAGGAATTGAAGTTGATTGGAGTCTGCTTCCAGAGCCAATGTTCTAAATTTGAAAAAGAAGATAAAACATCTGTGATTTTATTTTGGTGACCTGGGATATGTTCATCTATGATGATGAACTGGTAACAGGCGGAAATTCTAAGGGGCAATTAACAATTCGGAACCCCATAGATTGGCTGTTACTACTATGGGATACAGGTTTATGAGAATGATTGCTTGGTCTATGTTGTGGTGGTGGAGAATTCATCTAATTTGGTTACTCCAATTGGGCTTATGCGGAATAAGGTGGAGAATCAAAATGGGCCGATCATGAATCTGGAATCTAGTTCTTTTTGATGAGGCCTTCCACTATATCAGGTCCAGCTGTTGCAGATTATAAGTTATTGCAGATCAAGCTGGAGTCAGGTATACTTTCCAGACTGCGGCTGAAATGTTCTGTCAGGCCTGAAAAAAGAACTGGTTGGAAATTGTCTGGATGGTGTCCATTTCACTAACTAACTGGGAAATAATGATTGAAGAAGAGAGAGGCTGCTCACTTAGCTGCAAAGCTTGAGGTAGATATAAAAATGACTGCTCCAAAGGAAGAAGATCAAATGTCTGCACCTGATGGAATTAGGGAACAGTTATGGGTTGAGAATGTTGGTTGTTCCATGTTAACTGCGTTGGGAGGAGCTGGAAGAGGGACTGCTGTTGCGAGAGAATGGGCTGGCAAGCGGCTCAGACCTGAAGAAGTGTTTGGTGTTGGAAAAAGATGGATGCTGGGAGGAGGGCTCCATTACTGACTAGTGTCCAAGATGGCTGAAGTGAGAGAAAGGGGTTGGTGGGCAAAAAGAGTGTTGAGATCATTTGCGGAGACAACCTCATGCTAGGATCTGTGCCAAGAAGAATGTTAGAAGAAATTGGGGAACAGAAGGGAGGGGAGGAATGAGGTAAGTTGTAAACGGATAGAGGGTGAGGGATGACTAGCGGAGGCAGCCTCACACTAGGATCCGCTTCCTGGGTGAGCAAGAAGTAACCATCTGCGAGGGCATCCTGGCGCATGGGTTTATCATGATGAAGATTGAAAAAGAACTGAAAAAGCAGAAGTAATTAGTGATGTTACATATGAAACTGAAGCTTCAAATCTCATATCGAATACACAGCTCAATTATAATGAATGCATATGTTTTCAGAGGAGCGGTGATAAATGAAAGACGTCTCAACTATCTTTCCAGTCACATGAATGCCGTGCGTTTCAGAATGTTGAACCCAGACCACTACTCTACAGGTTTACGGAATTTAAAGTCCATTTACTAATATATATATATATATTATATATATATATATATATATATATATATATTTTACATTACATTACATTACATTACATGATCTTACATTCTGCCATAAAGACAGTATAAAACCCTATCATAATTAGAGCATGATTTACTTGCATCAAACTCTGTTAGTATTTTTATTGTTATATTTAAGTTTATTGCAACACATTAGTATGGAAAATATATTATCAGAAATCTACACGTTTAACATTGCCAGGCTTTAATTTGCTTAATGGAATGACTGAGCTGTACATCTATATTCTTTGGCTGCACTGGCTGGTTTATGGCTGCTGTAAATGTATTTATTTTTAAAAGCTTCAAGATTCAAGAGGCTTCATTTCATAATCCGTAGAAGGAAGTAAAGTGCGGGAGACAGGAGTAAGTTTTGATAGTTCTTGCCTGAGGAGTGGAGCTGCATATGGGAAGAGCTGGAAAAGCGGGACTGTTTTTGCGGCAGCTGTTGTTGATCGGGCGGAAAAACGGCGGACGAGGAAGTGCGTGCGGCGGCAACGGACTGTGGATTAGCGTGCTGTAAATGTTTATGTTCAGGACATCAGGTCAGAAGAGAAACTTCTGAGTCTTGCTTTTATGATGCTGAAGTGTTTGTTGGCATGCTGGAACTGTTGTTAGAACTAAAGAAGATCGTAGAGTTTAGCTTTTGATGATCTGCGGGAGAAATTAATTCCAGAGCTGGAGAGGACTTGACGTAGGCTGCTGGCGGACCATTTGAAATGGGTAGAATCAGTGTATTAGCGGCGGTAGAATGAAGAGATGAAGTCTGTGAAGAAGACAGATGAGGCGCAGTTAAACGGGCGATCCTGAGCCCATAAGGAAGCTTGTCTACAATTTCAAGTGTTGAGGTATGAAAGACCTGTGAGATAACTGTCTTCTTTAGCACCTTGAATTTCCATAAGCAAATCTCTGAGTTCACGTAATTTGGTGTAGTCTTTAGCTGAAATCCTAGAAAAGCTGTCCAACCTCTGAAATACGGACTTTTCAATCATTTCTGGTGCAGCATAGCACTCACGTAGTCTCCCATGCTTTATGTAAAGCGAGATTGGGGTTGCTGACATGCACTGAGCGGATACGTTTCACCTGTTCGCCAGATTCCTTTCCCACCTAATTCTTGGGTTGCTGTGAGGTGAACTTCACAAGCTGCACTGGTGAATGAAGAATACCATGACCGATAATTCTCGGGCTTATCATCAAATTGATACAGTCCTGAATTAACAAGGTCCCGTCGTGCTAAATACTGTGCCAAAAGGCTCTGCCTGAGGTGGCGTGCTAACTGGAGGAATGTATCTGGGAAAATATGACTTAGCATGCATGTTCATGATGGGGCTTCTGACTTCAGACTTCATCGCACCTGCAGACAGATCAAGTAGGTTTGTTGCGGGTAAGTGCATACTATCAGCTTTCTCAGACTTTGGCTTATTGATAGACTGTTGATAGTGCATGTTAAATGTCTCTCACAGTTGGACTCCATGTTATGAAGCTGTTATGTGAATAAGCGTGGGATGGAGGAGTGACTGGAGAGGGAGAATAACTCTGAAGGTTAATTTGAGAATTGACATATTCACTGGTACGTTCAATTTTAACTTTCTCCGATTCAGATCTTCCTCTTTCAACTGCAGCATGCATTGATAGTTCAGCATCTTCCAGCACTTGCGCTTCCACTGCGGCTGCATCAGCTTCTCTATGTAGCGTTAACACTTCCAACTCAGTGTCTATTCTTACTTTTTCCAGATGATTTTGAGCTTCTCTTGCAGCCTTTTCCATTTTCAGTTTAGCCCAAGTGGCAAGGAAGTCGACCGGAAGTTGAAGTCGGCCGCGTGACGCCATCTTGTAGCAGAACTTCACTCGCGTTAGCATCCCATTGACTCCCATTCATTTTGGCGTCACTTTGACAGCGAATAACTTTACATCTGAGGCGTTTAAAGACTCCATTTGTCCATTATTTATTTCTAAAGATACACGACAATGTATAAAGGGCTCCATTACCTTCTATGTTACATTATGGCCCCCGTAGAAACAGTTTTTGTAAAAATAGGCTAACGATTGCGTCATAACCACTCGACTCTCTCTCACAGTAGAGAAATTACCGTACAGACAGGAGGAGAAGCTCGCAGGCAATCGGGGAGATGTCAAGAGAGAAGCCCATATAGAGTCCATAAAAGCAACGGGACAAAATATTTCAACAACGTTTTTGGGGAATTGGAAATAATTTGGTATGTGGCAAGTGACTACATATGAAGTAGCTTTTATCCACGAACTTTAATAATTTGTCTACTTCATTAAATAAGGTATGGGTAACGGCCGGTATATTGACGGGGAATGGAGAAATTATCAGGAAATTATACAGGCAGTGTAAGAAAAATCTCAATGTCAATCGCAGTTAACGTTCCTTTATTTATTTACAGATCTACGCTTGAAGATGAATGTGATCCCTTTCATCCTGGTCGGAAGCCATCTACAAAATGTCATAGCCTACAACGTGAAATAAAGAAAAAAAGTTTTTTGTTCAAGTGTTTTTGACCATGATTTATTAGCCAAAACTGCATGATTTAACATCTAGCTCACAATTATTTGAATATTAGCCTATGGGCAAATGTTTTACGTGAAGAGATGAAATCATGTAGAACAATAAGCAATTTTAAGAGACTATAAATGAACAGCCTATATTGAATCAATACGAAAATGACTCGAGGGGATATTGTATACTGACAGTATGGTTCCTGGGATTATATATGTCTGTTTTGGATGGGTTACTATTCGGTTTGATGTAGATAGAAGGAAACTTTTCTTTCTTCTTTTTCTGGTGTTAGTAGAAGAAAAGTTTGTATTTTTACCTATGAGGAAAGAAAAATGAAAAGGGCAATGTAACACAGTTCGTAAATGGGAAGAAGGAGGCGGGAACCGGCGAACATTCAACGTAACTTTAATTAAAAAATAAACAAACAACAAAACGAAAGTAATGCCGGCAGACCCTCGCGGACGTCTGCCGGCCACACAAACATAATAAAACATAAAATAAAGTCCAGGCCTGGTCCTCTCTCGTCTTTCATTGTAGTCGCTCCTCCTTTTATGCCTCCGGAGCTCCTCCGTGAGAGACTCGAGGCCGGCACGCCTCGCAGGTGACGCTCATTATCACTCGCGTCACCGGCCTCGCGCCGTTCCCTCACGGCTCTCGCCCGCCCTGGTCGCCACAGGCAACCATTAGTTATAGATTTTATTGGTGACATTCGTTATTATCCATTTATTATGTTATTTAACAGGCCAATGCAGACGCTTTTGTCCAAAGCGATTTACTGAATAACTTTTTTTATATGACTGATTCGTCCATTTCTCTTGCGATGTAGATGTGTAGATAACAGTTAACGCCATTTTGTGGTTATATTAGGGGCCCATTAACGTTATACAACATCATGTGCATCAAAAATTAAATTATATTTAAAATATTCGATCCCTGGGCTGTTAAATAACTATTGGGTATGAATTCATATCAGTTCTTGAACATAATTTTACATAACTTCTTAATAGTATGCATTAACTTAATATGGCGTACTGGCGTTACATTTTAAAATACTATACAAAATAATTAATCAGAATACTTACTCCTGCTCACTTACGCCAAAGAACTCCCCGCTCAAGCTCGCCGTCTCTGCAAGATTAACGATGGCAGTTTGCACGCACAGCTACTAGAAGATTTACATCTGTCAGACAGGTTGCTGACGTCATCAAGCTTAGTTTGAGTCTGCGCGTCAGAAACGGAAGTGCTAAAAATCGCTAAAAATGGGTTTTACTTGTCTCAATTGAGTTCCAATGGGGTCGCTGTGTCCATTTCATTTACTGTCTATGGTTTAGCCTCTTGGCTAGCATATGACGCTCTCACTTTGTCGGCCTTAGCTCTGGCTCAGGCGTGAGCTGCACTCGCAGACGACGTGGATGACTTGCGCTGCACACAGACGACTTGCTGCTTGTTGCCATCTTAACCACTTTAAACATCAAACGGTGCCTTTTCACTGTAGTGTTCTCGTGCAGTGTGTTGAAACTCTGACTAAACACCAAGTTAAACCATAGCCAATGAAGACAGAGTCATAGTAAGTTTGATCATTTACTGTCACTCTTTGTCATTGACATGTTGCAGTGAAAACTGTAATAAAACAATACAACAATATTCAATGTCAATGTCTTGATTAATCATACAATTATAAATGTCTGCAACAAACAATCACAGCTGTTTTCACTCTAGTAGCAGCTATAATGGCTATTAGCATCACAGTTAGCTTTTTTGTAACAACTTATCAAACATTATCTTTTTAATAAAATCCTTACAAATATATAATCTTTAACATGTCTAATGTCACATAGATGAACTTACGGCATTGCCTCTATGATGGATTAGAGTGGATGCAATGGATTGTTAGAGAGAGAGCACACCATGGCTGCGTTCCACTCCAGTTTTAGACACGCTCTCGCAAACTTCCCTAAACACTTCCCCTCGAGGGGAATCCCTGCCACCATGTTGAAGTGCGTTCCACTTCGTGAAGTGGACGAGGGAAGTTTACATGGACAGACCCTCGCTCCCTCGATTTTAACGAGTCTACTTCACATGTACACTTCAGGCAGCTCCATAACCCACAATGCAACACGATTATGACGTCACCGCATATCGCGTTTAATTTACCGTACCACAAACAATTCTATGATATATTATTATTATTTTTTTTTTTACATTTCAAACACACATATATACATATAGGATGCTGTATTAAACAAATTTGTAAGGGGAAAAAAATAAATAATAAATCAGCTCCATTGCGGATTCCAAGTGATCAAGGGCTTAGGATGTTCCAGTTCAGCTTATTGCAAGGTTCCGCCAGAAGTGGGCACTCGTGCAACATAAGCAATGAGGTACATCCGAGTCAACGAGACCGAGGGAAGTTAGCGAGGGAAGTTCGGTTTTTAAATGCCCTTCCCTCGCTAACTTCACTCGGTCTCGTTGACTCGGATGTACGTCATTGCTTACGTTGCACGAGTGCCCACTTCTGGCGGAACCTTTGTATGGGCTGAACTGGAACATCCTAAGCCCTTGATCACTTGATTTTAACCGAGGGAGCGAGGGTCTGTCCATGTAAACTTCCCTCGTCCACTTCACGAAGTGGAACGCACTTCAAAATGGCGGCAGGGATTCCCCCGAGGGGAAGTGTGTAGGGAAGTTCGCGAGTGCGTGTCTAAAACTGGAGTGGAACGCAGCCTAAAAACCGAACTGGAACGCAGCCCATGACTGTCTCGTTGTTTTCATGTAGAACCAGGAAGTACTAAGAGGAAGTGACTAAACAGGCAGTGACATCATCAAGTAACAAATAATATTAATTTTACAAATAAGGTAGATAAACAGATGAGTAATTATGAACTTCTTATTTTACCTGAGAATATGCATCAACAAAAATAAAGCAGATATTTAAAAGTTACATTTCTTGCATTCACACAACTTGCATTCAAAACTCCTGAGACCATCCATCGATTTAATGTACAATTTATAAAAGAGAAAACTCCAATTGCCCCTGAAATGCAAGTTTGTAAAAAAATGCATAAAGCATGAAGACTGTCTAACCTTAAGGCTACGTTTACACGTGGGCAGCTATTTTCATAAACAGACATTTCAACCTCTCCGGTTTCAAAAATAACATTGTGCATACATGTCAGTTTTCAGAAAAGTGTTCATTTACACGTACCCATGTATATATGCCATCAAGAGCATGACAAACCTGTAGGTGGCAGTGTAACGAGAAGCTCAAGCCCACGTAAGCCAATCAGAATCCTGAAAATAGCAACGAATCACGCAGAATGGTTCTTCGTGTTGGAGGAAGAAGTTGTTGCAAAATTGCTAACCTCCGAGCACTCATTCGTCTCTGCTCCTCGACATAATGGAGCAGTTGTATTGGCAAATGCAAACACACAAGAATTTGCACCAACATAAATGTGACTGCTACTCTGAACACTTCCATGATCACATGTAAACATAGGTCACACTTTTGTGTGTCTGCGTTTTTCAAAATAACCATGTATGTGTGAACGGGGCCTAAGAGTCTGTATGCATCCGTTACATAAAAAAGCCCGCCAGGTGTCATCATTAGATATCAGGTGTAAAATAAATGGAGACAGTGCCATCTGCCTGTAGAATACTGTAACAAACATTACAGACAAACTTTGGGACTGATGAAACATTTTATTCTGCCTTCTGTTTGTGGTGTGGAAAAGATGCCAAGCAGCAGCAGCAGCAGCATCACACACACACACACACACACACACACACACACACACACACACACACTCCGCTCATTTCCTCATAACAGCAGTTCCTGTGAGAATGAACAGAACGTTCATATATTAGATGTCCCATGTGCAACTAACTACTATTTCTATCATTAAACTATATAAATTGCACACAACCACACATGGTAAACATTATTTTAATAATCACGTAATGCAGACATGAATATGAACAATAGCAACAACACAACAGGTACACTCACATTATTCAAGGAAGTGAGATGTTGTTATGGGTGACTAATATAGGCCATCACATGCCCTCTAAAGTAAGCAAAACCACATTGGCATGCATTCAGATTGGTGTCAACTATATAATGAAGGGTGATTTTATCTGAAAGATTTCACAATTCTCCTACTTGAAAAATAAGTGTGCTTAGTTTTTCTCAATTGCTAAAACACCAGGCTTTTGAACTAAAATTTAAAAACCTTAACACAATTTACCAAGAAGCACACCCAATTCTCTAAACTATAAACACTATTCCCCTGTTTTGACACACGAGCTGTCACTGTAAAACTTTAATTTCTCTCTGGATCCATTGTTCCAAAACTCAAAGAACTGATTCGGGCCTTTTTATCTCTATATTGAAGGATCTGATTGATGTGTGATCAATTTTGACTCTTTGTGTTTTCATCTGTGGAATTGCGTGCTAATTGAGCTCAAGCTGTGCTGACTTGAGTGAACAATATTGAATTCTGGTGCTTTCTAAATGACAACATGGTGTTTCAATTCAATTCACATTTATCGTTTCAAAGCAGCTTTACAGAGAATGCATGTCAAAATTACAATATTAGAAGAATGCAGTTAGCAAATAATGTAATAATTTGTGCAATTGATTTACAAACACTGTTAGCATTTAATTTTAAGGTAGAAGCAATGAGCTCCTGGAAAAATGAAATACATCAACATTAATTAGGATATATAGAAATTTGGGAATGCGCATGTTGCATCTTCTGAGGTCTTCGCAGGAGTTGGCAACGTCTCTTCACAGGTGATGGTCATCTGAGGTCTTCTTAAGAGGCTGGATCCAAACTGAAGCTGATGTCCTCTCTAGTCACCTCAGGACGGGTGTCCCGAGGTAAAAAAGAAAAGCAAATAGAGAATAATTAGCGTAGCTGCTGTTCATTAAGCAAAGATACGTGCAATTGATCTGACATGAAATGCATTATGTGAATGCTTGGCTAAAGAGATGCGTCTTTAATCTAGATTTAAACTGGGTGAGCGAGTCTGAGCCCCGAACATTCAGGAAGGCTATTCCAGAGTTTCGGAGCCAAATGTGAAAATGCTCTCCCTCCTTTAGTGGACTTAGATATCCTAGGTACAACCAGAAGTCCAGAGTTTTGTGATCTTAAAGAGCGTGAAGGATTGTAGGGCGATAGAAGATCGGGTTAAGTACACAGGAGTTAAACCATTTACGTTATTTACGTTAGTCACCCCGACAAACAAAAATGGGTCCCGACATTTGTTACAACAACAAAAAAAACCTCTATTTTTTTCCTCTAATAAACGTGTGTGGTGACTGGCATGTAATATGTTTAAGGCACGTACATTTGTGGTGTGCAAGGCATAGGCAGGATAAACTGTCTGGTTATGTGTGGCATGGTATGGAATGGTAAGGGAGGCAAGGTAATATGTGAGGAAATAGAATCTACATGGGTTTGTATGGAAGGTTGGCCTAATGACTCATAAGTGAACACTGGTCTCGGCCTTCTCTCTCTGGTCGACCTCCTAACCTCTCTATGTGTTTCTTCTGCAGGCCAAGTCATCATAGGGGGATAACTCGGTCTTTCCTCCCGTACTTGTTCAGCATGTTCATTTCGCTCATCTTCTCCAGGCTGAGGTAAGTAAGTGATATCAGATTGTTCACTTGTCTGTGATTCCTCTCCCACTAATTCTACTTCTCTATCCGTTGAGCTTTGTTTATCCTCTTTTTCAGGAGTGTCTTGTAAGGGCTCACTTTCAGGTAGGTTTGTCTCACCCGTGTGTGTATTGTATCTTTCAGGTGTCTCTCGTCCATCTGGTAAGTATGCGTCCATCAGTTCAGTTTCCATCATCAGTAATGTACCTGGACATTCTTTGTGGGTCATGGTCGGTTTCTTTGGAGTCAGACCAGGCACTGTTGTGGGAGATGACTTTGACTCCAGACTTTGCTCTCTCCCTGAGGTCGCTGATCTGTCATGTCCAATTTGATCATTTCCCATCCTGACTCCAGGTGTTCTCAGCCAATAATTTCCTGTCCACTCATCCTCATCATCAGTGTCCGATATTCCATCCTTGTCAGCAGAGTTTACCCTCTGTTGAGGCTGCTTTTGCCTCTGACGGGGTGTTACAACCAAGTCAGCTGGCTGTGCTGGGTTCTCAACAGGTAAGTCATTCACTAACAGCAGCAAGTTTCTGTGTATGGTTCTGTTCCTTGCATTTGGGTCTCCCTCAGGATTAATGACATATACCGGATTATCTGAGATTTGCTCCTTCACCACATAGATCCTCTTCTCCCAGTATGAGCGTAGCTTACCGGGTCCACCACGCTCACCCATGTTTCGAACCAGTGCTCGATCTCCTGGTTTGAGGACCACGCCCCTCACCTTTTGATCATAGTAGGACTTATTCTTTGCACTTGATGACAGACTGGATTTGTTTGCAATCTTGTACGCTTCCATCATCCTTTTTGACCATTTATCCACATATGCTTTGTGTGGATTCTGTGTTTCCCAATAATCCAAACAAGAGATCCACGGGGAGACGGGGGTGTTGCCCAGACTGGGACACGAGACTGTAAGTTCTCCGAGAAGGGCTCTTCCCTGGATCGTGACAGGTGCCAGTAGACCCAGAGGATCGAAAACACTGTTGACAGTGGAGAGGACTCCATGGCGGGTGAATGGCGTGTTAATGGTTGATGTGGAGTAAGTAAATGTATCTATTGTGATCTCCCATAGCAGACCTAAACTCCGTTGTGTGGGTGAAGTTTCTCCACTCAGATCTAGGTCCTTGATTACTGGAGCACAATCTTCCAGTGGGAAAGCTTACATTACTGTCTGAAAGTTCGAAGCAAACTTGTGTAAGCTGAGATTTGACTCAACTAGTGAAGCCTATGTTCGTTGGAGCAAATCAATTGCCTCAGCTTCAGACAGTACAGATACCAAACCATCATCAATATAGAAATGTCTTTCCACAAACTTGACGGTATCAGCACCATGCTCCTATGCACCTTCTCTAATGGCTCTTCGCAGCCCATAAATGGCCACTGCAGGAGGTGGCGCATTTCCAAAGACATGGACCTTCATCCGATACTCAACAACTTCCTTGTTGACATCAGTGTCCTTGTGCCATAGAAAACGTAGGAAGTTGCGATGGTCTTCACGCACCAATAAATAGTGTAACATCTGCTGAGTGACCGCTAGGATTGCAACTTTCTCTTTCCGAAAGCGTAGAAGGATGCCCAGAAGGGAGTTATTGAGGTCAGGGCCCGTGAGGAGCAAGACATTGAGAGACACAGGGTATCGAGCACTGGAATCAAAGACCACTATGGTCGAGCCACCCAGCGAGGGATTTCCGAAAAAGTGAGGAAAGGTAAGAAAAAGCTGTTTACTTTCTTTTATGCTGTTTTTTGTCAGGAAATCTAGAAAGGAAATTTTAAGGACAGAAGAGAATTTGGTTTATTCAGTATTAGCAGGAGGAGTTCTTAAGCCTATTTTGTACAATTTTGTTTAAGATTCTAACGGAACTGAATCAGCCCAATGCAGTGTGTTCGTAGAGTTTTATTGGAATTGTTGTTTCTAAAGTAACTGAAACAAAGTGCTTAAGTTTAAAGTTTCTAAGGTAAGTGAAACTTGGTGTTGGTCTCTTATAATTTGGCTAAGATTTGTTGGAAATCTCAGAAGCATAGACCAGGAGACTTTGGGATGTCTTGAAGCAGAAGTTACTGTTTATTGAGAAACACGCTGTGCATCGCTGTGGTCATCCAAAATCTGACTAAGGCAGTGACTTGGTAGTTCATATACATTCAAGGGGGAGGGATACATAGAGTAGAGGTGTGGATAATCTAAACAAAGGATGCAAATGCAGTACAGGAATCAGATCATTACCTACATTTCCCAGCCATGATCTAATTAACATAAATGTGTCATTCAAATGCATAGGTGCTAATCCAATCAGTCTGGCAGTATCACCTATACCTTTACATTATCATAGAGACAAAAGCACAGCTGTATCTTGAGCTTGTCCTTCCAAATGGTCAGGATGTAGGATCCGCAGATCTTAAACAGATTCTTACATTTGTAATTCCACAGTTCCCCCTTTGAGAGTTCTAATGACTCTCACATAATACAAATTTAAACCTTCTTAAATCTCTTCTATAACATATGTTTGTTAACATAAGTTCCATCTTCCAGTCATGCAACTTGTAACAGTTACAGGCACATGCATCTTATTCTGTGTCATGTCCAACATTTACATAAGTGTTGTTCTTTAAGTTGAGTATACTGTTGACACACATATACAACGCAGGGTGGTAACATGTTGTATAAACTACATGATGACACAGAAAACCATGTAGCATAAGCGTGGAAGTCCTAAAAGTCCATGGCGCCTGAATAGCTGTGGATTCTGTTCCCTGTAGAGTCCATTTAATTGGGATAAAATATCTGAGATGCACATGAGGAAAGGAGAGCACCCAGCAGCGTTTTCAGAATGATTATTGGAGGCGTTTAAAACTTTCAGTGGCAAATCTGATATTACTAAGAATGATGTTAGTTTCAAGTCTGCCGTGATAAACAAATGTGACCCACTCACTCGTTCTGCTGTGTCAATGTTTGTGACACCTCTCTCTGAGTATAACGACATTATTGCTAAAATGACAACAATAATGCTAATGCAAATAATCAAATGAAATATGTCAAATCTAGACAACCAGTTGCTGCCTTTGGCAGAAGAGAATGTTCTAGATTATCTGATGGTTTGCATCATATACCAAGAAGATTTGCAAGAGTAAATTCAGAAGGTGTTATTCTTTGCTATGCATGTGGAAGAGATGGTCACATTGCAAGGCATTGTTTGGAGAAAATAAGGGAAGATCAGGAGGTTGTTTGTTTTGCATGTGGAAAAGCTGGTCACATCGCTAGACATTGTCAAGACAATGAGAGATCTCTTCAAAGATTTGTCTGTCATGCATGTGGAAGGGATGGTCACATTGCAAGGCATTGTTTGAAGAAAAGAAGGAAAGATCAGGAAGTTGTTTGTTTTGCATGTGGAAAGACAGGACGCAACCTCTTCATTTTTATTCTTGTTTCAGATATATGCATTGAGATGATTGTCTGGAATGGGTAACATCCCGGAGAAAGATGATCTGGTCGTTTGAGGAACGAGAAGGCAAGTTGAACCAGTGGAGCCATGGGACATTCTCAAGAAAAATAACAGTGATCCATGATCCAGAAACCCAGAGATTTCCAGACCTACAAGATCCAGAACCCCAGGCCTAAAAGTTCTAGAAACCCTGAGAACCACCATGGGATGAATGAAACTGATAGAGTGACACAGACTCGAACAACAACAGTGACTGCTTCTTTTAGAAGGACTTATGGTCCAAGTGGAAAAGAACAGACAATGAGAAGAGAAACAAGAGAAGATCAAACAGCTTTGTGGACAACTATGGACAGACGTCCTTCCACCTAGATGGAAAACAAGTGGGTAAAAGAAAATACCCACAAGAAATGCACAACGACAGACTCACTGCACATGACACTAGAATGAGACAAATATATGCAGACTTGGATGTAGAAAATGTAATATTGAATGTTGAACGCACACATATGGATAAAGGATGTCCACACTGAGAAAATGGACACAATACACAGGACAAAATGAAAAAGCATGCGCACACACACACACACATACACACACACACACACACACACACACACACACACAAACACCCACACACACACACACATTATATCGCCTGTTGATTTTTGAGTTAATAAAAACTAAACAATTTGCTATTATTACTGATGCAAAGGGAAGATTATGAAAGAAAACAAAAAGACAAGATTTTGGCAAAACAAATGCACGTTGGAGACTTAGCTATTGCCTATTCTGGTTTAATTTGGGATGTAACCTTTAAAACAGCTGTATGTGTATGTATCTTCCTTGTTATTATGTTTAAACATCAAATTTTAAATATCTCTAACTTTAGGACACTCCCACTGGCTGTGATGGTCCTTGAATGTCTTCTCACCCAAACCCAAGATGTATGTATTTCATTTTGCCAAATTTTAGTAGTCTCTTTGATAATTCTGCCCAATTGGATGGAGCTGTAACCAGTGTGCATGAGGTGTCGACCCAATGACGGGTAAGATTCTCTTTTGGCCAGCGGAGGACAACCTAAGGCACTGGGCACCTGCCCAATAGAGAATGGTAGGTGTAATCTGTGACAATGGAGTGGTTGTGATGCTTCTTTTGGGCCAAGAGCATCAAATAGGGGACTATAAGAAATTGTAGGCTGCCTCGACCCAGATTCCACTCCAAAGTATATTTTAGAATGAGCTCATCCCCAAAATGGCTTTAACGAGTTCGTTTGCCCATATAATCTTTAGGATATTAGGTTAGCTAATTTGGCTTGCTGTCCACTGAGGAGGGGCTCGATGAAGCATCTTCAACTCGAGCTCTGATACACCCCCCAGTGAATAAATATAGGATGTGATTACATAGGGCAAGGTACCTGAAATGAAGGTGGAGTTTGGGGAGGTGGAGGGATGCTGAAACAGCTGAGACTGAAGAGAGGTAAGCAGCTGCTTATATGCTCTGGCTGTTGATTGGAAGATTAGATGGGCTCGCTCCTCCCTAAATTACGTTTAGGAACTTCACTTAACGAGTTCGTTTGCCCATATAATCTTTAGGATATTAGGTTAGCTAATTTGGCTTGCTGTCCACTGAGGAGGGGCTCGATGAAGCATCTTCAACTCGAGCTCTGATACACCCCCCAAAAAGTGCAGAATAAATTTGGGACAGCAAGTTGGATGGTTGAAAATGCTTAAGGATTTAATGTATATGGGATACCCAGATGCTTAATGCTTGTTACCCCCCCAAAATGAGCGAAAGATTAAAGCGACATGAAGAATAGAGTTGAGGTGAGGAGTGGCACTAGTGTTTCCTATGCCGGAACACAAGGTGGTTGTGATTAATTGGCCTGGAGTCATGAATGAATACTGCTGCGGCAGTGATATTTAATGAGGCTCCTGTGGGAGCTGGGCTGGAACGCGTCGCCCTACTATGTCCACCATGTGGAGCTATGAGCAGGCTTCTGCTGCGGAAATGTTATTTAAGGAACTGTCGGGAGCTTGCGTTTATTGCTGCTGTGTGAGTTTGACTAGGATGCATCTCGCCGCTGCACTGCTGCGGCAGTGACTTCTAAAATTACTCCTGCGGGAGTGTTTTTTGGGACTGGAGGTTTGAGTACGTGGTTGGAGAACGTCCCGCCGCAACGTCTGCAACATGGGGGCCCATGAATTCAGAAGTACATGGGGCCCCCAGCTGCCAACAGGGGGGAAGGAGGTTCTCGTCCCAAAAGGGAAAACGGGCCACTGATATCCAGAGCGAACCTGCCTGCCGTAGAAAAAGGGAGCCTACGGTATATAGATAAAACGCAGAGCTACCGTCCTTCCAAGGTGGTTTGGATCACATAAGGACATGAGGGCCCACTGCAATCCTTATGGGACATACGATCCTTGGTACCTCCAGTCCGCTTGTTCAGATAGGAGGGCCCACACTGCGATCCGAACGGGAGAGCCTCCATGGTTAAGAACATGAAGAATCACACTGCGATTCAGAAAGGGAGAGCCCCCACGGCGCCTGAACGGAAGCTCACACTGCGATTCGACCGGGAGAGCTCCCGCTGCGTTTCGAAGGAGAGAGCCCCCGATAAAATAAACGGGAAGCTCACTCTGCAAGTCGAACGGGAGAGCCCACACTGCAAGTCGAACGGGAGAGCCTGCACAGTATCTGGACGGGGGAGCCCACACAGCAATTCGAATGGGAAAGCCCACTCCAGGAGTGGTAGCTAACACACATCCGAAAAGGGAGAGCTCTCACTGCATCCAGATGAATATGAGCCCTGCGGGGCTTGGTAAGCGGGGAGATGCAAAAATAGTAGGGAGAAGCGGTCCAGACTCAGAAAGATGCTAGTGTTTGTGATGTAGAACTGATCGAACATATGTTGTTTTAAAGGCGGGGCATCGACCGATCATTTTAATTTGGTGTTCGTATAGGCCCCTCTGGGCTGCTGTGATGGCTGCACCTTTGCAGAAAGATAAGAAAAATGGATGGTTACAAGGTTGTCTGGTGTTTGGCTGAGGGGGATTGGTTTTGTAAACCTTTGATGAGGAGGGATATCTGGGGACTTGAAGAGTCGGGGCACTGTTGGCCATGGATGAACTTGGAGAGCAATATATGACGCTGAGGAAGATTTTGATTGTTCCTGAATTAAATTGGTATGATGGAGGTAAGAGATGAAGGATACTGAAAGGAGGGAAAACTCCTGGAAAGCTCTGTGGAAGTTTTTTGAAGGAACTCCAAGCTGTCCAGTAGGTTTGGGGTGTTCTGAGAGAAACGGCTTGCAGTATGGTATTTGTGGATGCGTTATGAAGAGGTCTTGAGGGAATGGACCAGACGAATGAGAGTTCTGAATCAGGAGGAATTGAAGTTGATTGGAGTCTGCTTCCAGAGCCAATGTTCTAAATTTGAAAAAGAAGATAAAACATCTGTGATTTTATTTTGGTGACCTGGGATATGTTCATCTATGATGATGAACTGGTAACAGGCGGAAATTCTAAGGGGCAATTAACAATTCGGAACCCCATAGATTGGCTGTTACTACTATGGGATACAGGTTTATGAGAATGATTGCTTGGTCTATGTTGTGGTGGTGGAGAATTCATCTAATTTGGTTACTCCAATTGGGCTTATGCGGAATAAGGTGGAGAATCAAAATGGGCCGATCATGAATCTGGAATCTAGTTCTTTTTGATGAGGCCTTCCACTATATCAGGTCCAGCTGTTGCAGATTATAAGTTATTGCAGATCAAGCTGGAGTCAGGTATACTTTCCAGACTGCGGCTGAAATGTTCTGTCAGGCCTGAAAAAAGAACTGGTTGGAAATTGTCTGGATGGTGTCCATTTCACTAACTAACTGGGAAATAATGATTGAAGAAGAGAGAGGCTGCTCACTTAGCTGCAAAGCTTGAGGTAGATATAAAAATGACTGCTCCAAAGGAAGAAGATCAAATGTCTGCACCTGATGGAATTAGGGAACAGTTATGGGTTGAGAATGTTGGTTGTTCCATGTTAACTGCGTTGGGAGGAGCTGGAAGAGGGACTGCTGTTGCGAGAGAATGGGCTGGCAAGCGGCTCAGACCTGAAGAAGTGTTTGGTGTTGGAAAAAGATGGATGCTGGGAGGAGGGCTCCATTACTGACTAGTGTCCAAGATGGCTGAAGTGAGAGAAAGGGGTTGGTGGGCAAAAAGAGTGTTGAGATCATTTGCGGAGACAACCTCATGCTAGGATCTGTGCCAAGAAGAATGTTAGAAGAAATTGGGGAACAGAAGGGAGGGGAGGAATGAGGTAAGTTGTAAACGGATAGAGGGTGAGGGATGACTAGCGGAGGCAGCCTCACACTAGGATCCGCTTCCTGGGTGAGCAAGAAGTAACCATCTGCGAGGGCATCCTGGCGCATGGGTTTATCATGATGAAGATTGAAAAAGAACTGAAAAAGCAGAAGTAATTAGTGATGTTACATATGAAACTGAAGCTTCAAATCTCATATCGAATACACAGCTCAATTATAATGAATGCATATGTTTTCAGAGGAGCGGTGATAAATGAAAGACGTCTCAACTATCTTTCCAGTCACATGAATGCCGTGCGTTTCAGAATGTTGAACCCAGACCACTACTCTACAGGTTTACGGAATTTAAAGTCCATTTACTAATATATATATATATATTATATATATATATATATATATATATATATATTTTACATTACATTACATTACATTACATGATCTTACATTCTGCCATAAAGACAGTATAAAACCCTATCATAATTAGAGCATGATTTACTTGCATCAAACTCTGTTAGTATTTTTATTGTTATATTTAAGTTTATTGCAACACATTAGTATGGAAAATATATTATCAGAAATCTACACGTTTAACATTGCCAGGCTTTAATTTGCTTAATGGAATGACTGAGCTGTACATCTATATTCTTTGGCTGCACTGGCTGGTTTATGGCTGCTGTAAATGTATTTATTTTTAAAAGCTTCAAGATTCAAGAGGCTTCATTTCATAATCCGTAGAAGGAAGTAAAGTGCGGGAGACAGGAGTAAGTTTTGATAGTTCTTGCCTGAGGAGTGGAGCTGCATATGGGAAGAGCTGGAAAAGCGGGACTGTTTTTGCGGCAGCTGTTGTTGATCGGGCGGAAAAACGGCGGACGAGGAAGTGCGTGCGGCGGCAACGGACTGTGGATTAGCGTGCTGTAAATGTTTATGTTCAGGACATCAGGTCAGAAGAGAAACTTCTGAGTCTTGCTTTTATGATGCTGAAGTGTTTGTTGGCATGCTGGAACTGTTGTTAGAACTAAAGAAGATCGTAGAGTTTAGCTTTTGATGATCTGCGGGAGAAATTAATTCCAGAGCTGGAGAGGACTTGACGTAG
Source organism: Chanodichthys erythropterus (assembly GCF_024489055.1). Taxonomy (NCBI): domain Eukaryota; kingdom Metazoa; phylum Chordata; class Actinopteri; order Cypriniformes; family Xenocyprididae; genus Chanodichthys; species Chanodichthys erythropterus. The sequence goes on along the minus strand of NC_090227.1, from coordinate 2,018,350 downwards.
GCTGCTGGCGGACCATTTGAAATGGGTAGAATCAGTGTATTAGCGGCGGTAGAATGAAGAGATGAAGTCTGTGAAGAAGACAGATGAGGCGCAGTTAAACGGGCGATCCTGAGCCCATAAGGAAGCTTGTCTACAATTTCAAGTGTTGAGGTATGAAAGACCTGTGAGATAACTGTCTTCTTTAGCACCTTGAATTTCCATAAGCAAATCTCTGAGTTCACGTAATTTGGTGTAGTCTTTAGCTGAAATCCTAGAAAAGCTGTCCAACCTCTGAAATACGGACTTTTCAATCATTTCTGGTGCAGCATAGCACTCACGTAGTCTCCCATGCTTTATGTAAAGCGAGATTGGGGTTGCTGACATGCACTGAGCGGATACGTTTCACCTGTTCGCCAGATTCCTTTCCCACCTAATTCTTGGGTTGCTGTGAGGTGAACTTCACAAGCTGCACTGGTGAATGAAGAATACCATGACCGATAATTCTCGGGCTTATCATCAAATTGATACAGTCCTGAATTAACAAGGTCCCGTCGTGCTAAATACTGTGCCAAAAGGCTCTGCCTGAGGTGGCGTGCTAACTGGAGGAATGTATCTGGGAAAATATGACTTAGCATGCATGTTCATGATGGGGCTTCTGACTTCAGACTTCATCGCACCTGCAGACAGATCAAGTAGGTTTGTTGCGGGTAAGTGCATACTATCAGCTTTCTCAGACTTTGGCTTATTGATAGACTGTTGATAGTGCATGTTAAATGTCTCTCACAGTTGGACTCCATGTTATGAAGCTGTTATGTGAATAAGCGTGGGATGGAGGAGTGACTGGAGAGGGAGAATAACTCTGAAGGTTAATTTGAGAATTGACATATTCACTGGTACGTTCAATTTTAACTTTCTCCGATTCAGATCTTCCTCTTTCAACTGCAGCATGCATTGATAGTTCAGCATCTTCCAGCACTTGCGCTTCCACTGCGGCTGCATCAGCTTCTCTATGTAGCGTTAACACTTCCAACTCAGTGTCTATTCTTACTTTTTCCAGATGATTTTGAGCTTCTCTTGCAGCCTTTTCCATTTTCAGTTTAGCCCAAGTGGCAAGGAAGTCGACCGGAAGTTGAAGTCGGCCGCGTGACGCCATCTTGTAGCAGAACTTCACTCGCGTTAGCATCCCATTGACTCCCATTCATTTTGGCGTCACTTTGACAGCGAATAACTTTACATCTGAGGCGTTTAAAGACTCCATTTGTCCATTATTTATTTCTAAAGATACACGACAATGTATAAAGGGCTCCATTACCTTCTATGTTACATTATGGCCCCCGTAGAAACAGTTTTTGTAAAAATAGGCTAACGATTGCGTCATAACCACTCGACTCTCTCTCACAGTAGAGAAATTACCGTACAGACAGGAGGAGAAGCTCGCAGGCAATCGGGGAGATGTCAAGAGAGAAGCCCATATAGAGTCCATAAAAGCAACGGGACAAAATATTTCAACAACGTTTTTGGGGAATTGGAAATAATTTGGTATGTGGCAAGTGACTACATATGAAGTAGCTTTTATCCACGAACTTTAATAATTTGTCTACTTCATTAAATAAGGTATGGGTAACGGCCGGTATATTGACGGGGAATGGAGAAATTATCAGGAAATTATACAGGCAGTGTAAGAAAAATCTCAATGTCAATCGCAGTTAACGTTCCTTTATTTATTTACAGATCTACGCTTGAAGATGAATGTGATCCCTTTCATCCTGGTCGGAAGCCATCTACAAAATGTCATAGCCTACAACGTGAAATAAAGAAAAAAGGTTTTTTGTTCAAGTGTTTTTGACCATGATTTATTAGCCAAAACTGCATGATTTAACATCTAGCTCACAATTATTTGAATATTAGCCTATGGGCAAATGTTTTACGTGAAGAGATGAAATCATGTAGAACAATAAGCAATTTTAAGAGACTATAAATGAACAGCCTATATTGAATCAATACGAAAATGACTCGAGGGGATATTGTATACTGACAGTATGGTTCCTGGGATTATATATGTCTGTTTTGGATGGGTTACTATTCGGTTTGATGTAGATAGAAGGAAACTTTTCTTTCTTCTTTTTCTGGTGTTAGTAGAAGAAAAGTTTGTATTTTTACCTATGAGGAAAGAAAAATGAAAAGGGCAATGTAACACAGTTCGTAAATGGGAAGAAGGAGGCGGGAACCGGCGAACATTCAACGTAACTTTAATTAAAAAATAAACAAACAACAAAACGAAAGTAATGCCGGCAGACCCTCGCGGACGTCTGCCGGCCACACAAACATAATAAAACATAAAATAAAGTCCAGGCCTGGTCCTCTCTCGTCTTTCATTGTAGTCGCTCCTCCTTTTATGCCTCCGGAGCTCCTCCGTGAGAGACTCGAGGCCGGCACGCCTCGCAGGTGACGCTCATTATCACTCGCGTCACCGGCCTCGCGCCGTTCCCTCACGGCTCTCGCCCGCCCTGGTCGCCACAGGCAACCATTAGTTATAGATTTTATTGGTGACATTCGTTATTATCCATTTATTATGTTATTTAACAGGCCAAAGCAGACGCTTTTGTCCAAAGCGATTTACTGAATAACTTTTTTTATATGACTGATTCGTCCATTTCTCTTGCGATGTAGATGTGTAGATAACAGTTAACGCCATTTTGTGGTTATATTAGGGGCCCATTAACGTTATACAACATCATGTGCATCAAAAATTAAATTATATTTAAAATATTCGATCCCTGGGCTGTTAAATAACTATTGGGTATGAATTCATATCAGTTCTTGAACATAATTTTACATAACTTCTTAATAGTATGCATTAACTTAATATGGCGTACTGGCGTTACATTTTAAAATACTATACAAAATAATTAATCAGAATACTTACTCCTGCTCACTTACGCCAAAGAACTCCCCGCTCAAGCTCGCCGTCTCTGCAAGATTAACGATGGCAGTTTGCACGCACAGCTACTAGAAGATTTACATCTGTCAGACAGGTTGCTGACGTCATCAAGCTTAGTTTGAGTCTGCGCGTCAGAAACGGAAGTGCTAAAAATCGCTAAAAATGGGTTTTACTTGTCTCAATTGAGTTCCAATGGGGTCGCTGTGTCCATTTCATTTACTGTCTATGGTTTAGCCTCTTGGCTAGCATATGACGCTCTCACTTTGGCGGCCTTAGCTCTGGCTCAGGCGTGAGCTGCACTCGCAGACGACGTGGATGACTTGCGCTGCACACAGACGACTTGCTGCTTGTTGCCATCTTAACCACTTTAAACATCAAACGGTGCCTTTTCACTGTAGTGTTCTCGTGCAGTGTGTTGAAACTCTGACTAAACACCAAGTTAAACCATAGCCAATGAAGACAGAGTCATAGTAAGTTTGATCATTTACTGTCACTCTCTTTTTTTTCTCATTTACTGTCATTGACATGTTGCAGTGAAAACTGTAATAAAACAATACAACAATATTCAATGTCAATGTCTTGATTAATCATACAATTATAAATGTCTGCAACAAACAATCACAGCTGTTTTCACTCTAGTAGCAGCTATAATGGCTATTAGCATCACAGTTAGCTTTTTTGTAACAACTTATCAAACATTATCTTTTTAATAAAATCCTTACAAATATATAATCTTTAACATGTCTAATGTCACATAGATGAACTTACGGCATTGCCTCTATGATGGATTAGAGTGGATGCAATGGATTGTTAGAGAGAGAGCACACCATGGCTGCGTTCCACTCCAGTTTTAGACACGCACTCGCAAACTTCCCTAAACACTTCCCCTCGAGGGGAATCCCTGCCACCATGTTGAAGTGCGTTCCACTTCGTGAAGTGGACGAGGGAAGTTTACATGGACAGACCCTCGCTCCCTCGATTTTAACCGAGGGAGCGAGTCTACTTCACATGTACACTTCAGGCAGCTCCATAACCCACAATGCAACACGATTATGACGTCACCGCATATCGCGTTTAATTTACCGTACCACAAACAATTCTATGATATATTATTATTATTTTTTTTTTACATTTCAAACACACATATATACATATAGGATGCTGTATTAAACAAATTTGTAAGGGGAAAAAAATAAATAATAAATCAGCTCCATTGCGGATTCCAAGTGATCAAGGGCTTAGGATGTTCCAGTTCAGCTTATTGCAAGGTTCCGCCAGAAGTGGGCACTCGTGCAACATAAGCAATGAGGTACATCCGAGTCAACGAGACCGAGGGAAGTTAGCGAGGGAAGTTCGGTTTTTAAATGCCCTTCCCTCGCTAACTTCACTCGGTCTCGTTGACTCGGATGTACGTCATTGCTTACGTTGCACGAGTGCCCACTTCTGGCGGAACCTTTGTATGGGCTGAACTGGAACATCCTAAGCCCTTGATCACTTGGAATCCGCAATGGAGCTGATTTATTATTTATTTTTTCCCCTTACAAATTTGTTTAATACAGCATTCTATATGTATATATGTGAGTTTTAAATGTTTAAAAAAATTATTAATATATCATAGAATTGTTTGTGGTACGGTAAATTAAATGCGATATGCGGTGACGTCATAATCGTGTTGCATTGTGGGTTATGGAGCTGCCTGAAGTGTACATGTGAAGTAGACTCGCTCCCTCGGTTAAAATCGAGGGAGCGAGGGTCTGTCCATGTAAACTTCCCTCGTCCACTTCACGAAGTGGAACGCACTTCAAAATGGCGGCAGGGATTCCCCCGAGGGGAAGTGTGTAGGGAAGTTCGCGAGTGCGTGTCTAAAACTGGAGTGGAACGCAGCCTAAAAACCGAACTGGAACGCAGCCCATGACTGTCTCGTTGTTTTCATGTAGAACCAGGAAGTACTAAGAGGAAGTGACTAAACAGGCAGTGACATCATCAAGTAACAAATAATATTAATTTTACAAATAAGGTAGATAAACAGATGAGTAATTATGAACTTCTTATTTTACCTGAGAATATGCATCAACAAAAATAAAGCAGATATTTAAAAGTTACATTTCTTGCATTCACACAACTTGCATTCAAAACTCCTGAGACCATCCATCGATTTAATGTACAATTTATAAAAGAGAAAACTCCAATTGCCCCTGAAATGCAAGTTTGTAAAAAAATGCATAAAGCATGAAGACTGTCTAACCTTAAGGCTACGTTTACACGTGGGCAGCTATTTTCATAAACAGACATTTCAACCTCTCCGGTTTCAAAAATAACATTGTGCATACATGTCAGTTTTCAGAAAAGTGTTCATTTACACGTACCCATGTATATATGCCATCAAGAGCATGACAAACCTGTAGGTGGCAGTGTAACGAGAAGCTCAAGCCCACGTAAGCCAATCAGAATCCTGAAAATAGCAACGAATCACGCAGAATGGTTCTTCGTGTTGGAGGAAGAAGTTGTTGCAAAATTGCTAACCTCCGAGCACTCATTCGTCTCTGCTCCTCGACATAATGGAGCAGTTGTATTGGCAAATGCAAACACACAAGAATTTGCACCAACATAAATGTGACTGCTACTCTGAACACTTCCATGATCACATGTAAACATAGGTCACACTTTTGTGTGTCTGCGTTTTTCAAAATAACCATGTATGTGTGAACGGGGCCTAAGAGTCTGTATGCATCCGTTACATAAAAAAGCCCGCCAGGTGTCATCATTAGATATCAGGTGTAAAATAAATGGAGACAGTGCCATCTGCCTGTAGAATACTGTAACAAACATTACAGACAAACTTTGGGACTGATGAAACATTTTATTCTGCCTTCTGTTTGTGGTGTGGAAAAGATGCCAAGCAGCAGCAGCAGCAGCATCACACACACACACACACACACACACACACACACACACACACACACACACACACACACACACACTCCGCTCATTTCCTCATAACAGCAGTTCCTGTGAGAATGAACAGAACGTTCATATATTAGATGTCCCATGTGCAACTAACTACTATTTCTATCATTAAACTATATAAATTGCACACAACCACACATGGTAAACATTATTTTAATAATCACGTAATGCAGACATGAATATGAACAATAGCAACAACACAACAGGTACACTCACATTATTCAAGGAAGTGAGATGTTGTTATGGGTGACTAATATAGGCCATCACATGCCCTCTAAAGTAAGCAAAACCACATTGGCATGCATTCAGATTGGTGTCAACTATATAATGAAGGGTGATTTTATCTGAAAGATTTCACAATTCTCCTACTTGAAAAATAAGTGTGCTTAGTTTTTCTCAATTGCTAAAACACCAGGCTTTTGAACTAAAATTTAAAAACCTTAACACAATTTACCAAGAAGCACACCCAATTCTCTAAACTATAAACACTATTCCCCTGTTTTGACACACGAGCTGTCACTGTAAAACTTTAATTTCTCTCTGGATCCATTGTTCCAAAACTCAAAGAACTGATTCGGGCCTTTTTATCTCTATATTGAAGGATCTGATTGATGTGTGATCAATTTTGACTCTTTGTGTTTTCATCTGTGGAATTGCGTGCTAATTGAGCTCAAGCTGTGCTGACTTGAGTGAACAATATTGAATTCTGGTGCTTTCTAAATGACAACATGGTGTTTCAATTCAATTCACATTTATCGTTTCAAAGCAGCTTTACAGAGAATGCATGTCAAAATTACAATATTAGAAGAATGCAGTTAGCAAATAATGTAATAATTTGTGCAATTGATTTACAAACACTGTTAGCATTTAATTTTAAGGTAGAAGCAATGAGCTCCTGGAAAAATGAAATACATCAACATTAATTAGGATATATAGAAATTTGGGAATGCGCATGTTGCATCTTCTGAGGTCTTCTCAGGAGTTGGCAACGTCTCTTCACAGGTGATGGTCATCTGAGGTCTTCTTAAGAGGCTGGATCCAAACTGAAGCTGATGTCCTCTCTAGTCACCTCAGGACGGGTGTCCCGAGGTAAAAAAGAAAAGCAAATAGAGAATAATTAGCGTAGCTGCTGTTCATTAAGCAAAGATACGTGCAATTGATCTGACATGAAATGCATTATGTGAATGCTTGGCTAAAGAGATGCGTCTTTAATCTAGATTTAAACTGGGTGAGCGAGTCTGAGCCCCTAACATTATCAGGAAGGCTATTCCAGAGTTTCGGAGCCAAATGTGAAAATGCTCTCCCTCCTTTAGTGGACTTAGATATCCTAGGTACAACCAGAAGTCCAGAGTTTTGTGATCTTAAAGAGCGTGAAGGATTGTAGGGCGATAGAAGATCGGGTTAAGTACACAGGAGTTAAACCATTTAGAGCCTTATAGGTCATTAGCAATACTTTATAATCGATACGGAACTTAATAGGTAACCAGTGTAGAGATGATAAAATTGGTGTTATATGATCATATTTTCTTGACCTGGTAAGAACTCTAGCAGCTGCATTTTGTACTAATTGTAGCTTGTTTATTGAGGAAGCAGGACAACCAGCTAATAATGCATTACAGTTATCTAGTCGAGACGTCATGAAAGCATGAACTAACTTTTCTGCATCAGAAACAGATAACATATTCCGTATTTTAGCAATGTTTCTGAGGTGGAAGAAGGCTGTTTTTGAAACATATGAAATATGATTTTCAAAGCATAAGTTGCTGTCTAATATAATACCCAGGTCTTTAACTGTCGAGGATGGAGTGATACCTATTGGGCACCCCTGGAGTAAAGGAAGGACTCTTCTTCGCAGCCGAGAAAGTTATACTCGTCTTGAACGACACAAGGGGCGACGTTGACGTTCGGATTGCCTTTCGCATGTTGCATGTTAAGTGGGGAGAAAACCTGTGGAAAATAGATTGAATTTGCTGCTTAATATGCCGCCTAAGAAAAATCCAATCCTACCCGATGCGGTGGAGGAGATCAAGAAATCTCTGGAATTCTTGTCGGCGGAGATTTCAACCGTAGCAGCGCAACAGAAGAAAATAATTGATCTGATGGGGGAAATACAAGTGTTAAAAAGGCAAAGCTTGGAGAAGGACCGAAAGATCGCTATTCTGGAGACTCGAGTTGCTGACCTCGAGCAATACACCATAATTAATGATGTGGTTATCAGCGGCCTGAGAACCAAACACCGGAACTATGCTAGGGTGGCTGCAGTCGATGGGCACATTGCTGCCGGAACGAGTGAAGCTTCCGAGGAGGAGAAGGAGTCACTGGAACAACAGGTGATTTGTTTTTTGGACAGCAAAGGAATCCATGTTGACAGCGGGGTCATCGAGGCTTGTCATACCCTGCCGAGCAAAAAACCGAAGTTTACATCAACGAACACCTCACCAAGAAAAACGCTGATATCGCCAGGAAAGCACGCATACTCAGAAAACAAAACAAGATCCAAGCAACATGGGCAAGAAATTGTAAAATATTTATTAAACTACATGGGTCGACACCTGAGGCAGCGAAAGTGCTTCTCATTAGTGATATCACTGAGCTGGATAAGTTTGAAGAAGGAATGAATTTGAGAGCAACATAGGCCTATATAAGGTAACTGAATACAAACTGATCTGAACTTATCAAACACAATGACCATGACAAACTTGGACAGAAACTTATCTGTTAAATATGAACAACTGAACTTGGAAACTTTTAAATATACAGAACATAAACCACAAGATATTGAAAATGATATTGACCCAGATAATAACTTTTACATTGGTACTCACAACCTGTGTGAATATTACACAGTTGAGCAGTTTAAAAAATACATAAAAAATGGATGGCACAATATCAATTATATATTTTAATAGTAGGAGCCTTATCGCAAACTTTTCAAAAATTAAACAGTGCCTAAAACAAGTGGAAAATAAATTCACAGCAATAGCAATAACAGAAACTTGGCTCACGGAAGAACATCATGATTTGGTTGAGATTGAGGGATACAAACTGTTTATCATCAATAGGAAACAATCAATAGGTGGGGGGGGGGGGGGGGGGGGGGGTTGCATTATATATTGACCAAAGATATCAATGTAAAATTGTTAATAAAATGTCTTTTGCTTTAGATACAATCATGGAATGCATTACAGTACAAATTGAAATGGAAAAATCTAAAAACATTTTAATTAGTTGCATTTATAGGAAACCGGGATCAAATATTGACATGTTTAATTGAAAAATAACAGAAATATTTAGTAATAGCAATAATAAAAAAAATGTTTTTTTAGAGTTTATTAATTTGATGTATAGTACCGGTTTGTATCCCTCAATCACTCGACCAACCAGGATTACAATAAATAGTGCCACATTAATTGATAACATATTTACCAACGTCATTGACTATAAAGTTGAAAGTGGTCTAATAATAAACGATGTCAGTGACCATCTGCCAGTTTTTGCAAACATACATAGCTATACAAGGACCAGGAAAGACAACAAAATATATACAATGACCCGACATAGAACCCAAGAAAACATCAATATATTCAAAGAGGATTTAATGAAACAAGACTGGGGAAAAGTGTATGTAGATAACATGAATGAAGCCTATGATTCATTTTTGAATGTTGTAATATCACTGTATGAAAAAAACTGTCCTGTAGTAAAGAAAGTAATCTGATGAAAAACCATGGTTAACTAATGGAATATTAAATGCATGTAAGAAGAAAAATGTATTATATAATTAATTTTTAAAGAAGAGGACAAAAGAAGCAGAAAATAAATATAAGATATATAAAAACAAACTAACCAGAATCATGAGAAGCAATAAAAAGAAGTATAAACTACTGGAGGACAATAGAAGTAATTTAAGAAATACTTGGAAAGTGTTGAATGAAATGATCAAGAATAAAAAAGGTAAAACGGAAGACAATAATTATTTTCTGACAAAATATAATATAGAAGTTAAGGATATGACCTTAGCTGCAAATGAATTTAATGATTTTTTATTGGAGTTGGTCCAGGTTTGGCTGAGGGGTTTGCAAAGACCGGCAGTATAAATGATGTGTTAAGCAACAATGTAAATATTAACGAATCTATGTTTGTTAAGGAAACTGATGAAAAAGAAATGATAGAGATTGTTAAAACATTTAAGAGTAAAAAGTCAACTGACTGGAATGGTATTGACATGTTTATGATAAAACGTATTATTGGTTGTGTTGTTAAACCTTTAACGCATGTATGTAATCAATCTTTGAAAACTGGAGTTTTTCCAGAAAAAATGAAAATGGCAAAAGTGATTCCAATATATAAGGCTGGTGAAAAACATACACTTTCAAACTATAGACCTGTTTCACTGCTCTCCCAATTTTCAAAAATATTAGAAAAAATATTCTCTAAAAGGCTCGATAATTTCATTACTAAACATAATATACTGTGTGATCAGCAATATGGTTTCAGGACTAATAGGACAACCTCACATGCACTTATTCAATTTGTGGAAGAAATAACAACAGCAATAGAACAAAAAAAAAAAAAAAAAAAAATATGCAGTAGGGATATTCTTGGATCTTAAGAAAGCATTTGATACAGTAAACCAAAATTTTTTGATTATGAAATTACACAAATATGGAATTAGGGGGACTGCACTTTCTTGGTTAAATAGCTACTTACATAATCGACAACAATATGTTGAACTGCAAAACCATATTTCAAAGTCAAAGAAAATTACTTGTGGGGTCCCCCAGGGGTCAGTGTTGGGACCATTGTTGTTTAACTTGTATATTAATAATGTATGGGAGGTGTCAAAAACACTGAAAACCATTTTGTTTGCTGATGATACTAATTTAATCTGTTCTGGAGAAAATATGGAACAACTCTTGGATACAGTGGAAAATGAATTACAAAAGCTGAAGAGCTGGTTTGATGCAAACAAATTAACACTGAATTTAAGTAAAACTAAATTTATAATTTTTGGTAATCGTGCTACAATTTTAAACAAAAAGCTTATGATAAATGATATTGAGATAGAAAGAGTAAAAGAATTTAAATTTTTAGGAGTAATAATTGATGAAAAATTATGTTGGAAGCCACATATACATTATATCAAGGCTAAAATATCTGAATCAATTGCTATATTGTATAACATTAATTACCTATTAAATCAACAAACATTGTACATGTTGTATTGTTCCTTCATACTTCCATACATCACTTACTGTTTGGAGGTATGGGGAAACACTTATAAAACTAATACTGAACCAATATTTATCCTTCAAAAGAGAGCCTTAAGAATTGTAAATAAAACTACCTATAGAGCACCAACTACTCCACTGTTTATTAAATTAATTTTTTAAAATTGATTTAATTTTATATATGTATGCATGTTTGTATATATATTTTTATTTACATGTTCAAATAAAAAAAACTAAACATTGGAGTAACAGAACATCCTTCTAAATGCAGATTGTAGTCTGAGAGATTCTGTGTACAGGTTTTTGGCCCATTAAGTAATACTTCAGTCTTATCTGAATTTAATAGAAGAAAATTACTAGTCATCCAATGTTTTACTTCTTTAACACACTCTGTCAGATTGATCTGTCAGTTGAAATATATAACTGAGTATCATCAATCATCATTTTTTATAATATTGCAGAGTGGCAGCATGTATATTAAAAGTAGCAGAGGGCCTAACACAGATCCTTGCGGCACTCCATAGTTTACTATCGTTGTCTTAGATGTTTCCCCGTTTAAATAAACAAAATTGTGACAGTCTGATAGGTACGACATAAACCACTGAGATCAAGTAACACTAGTATTGAGACACAGCCCTGGTCAGAAGCTAGAAGTAAGTTGTTTGTAATTTTAACGAGTGCAGTTTTTGTGCTATGATGAGATCTGAATCCTGACTGAAATTTTTCATAGATAACGTTTTTTTTTGCAAGAAGGAACACAATTGAACCAACACCACTTTTTCTATTATTTTAGACATAAATGGAAGATTTGAAATTACAGTTAAATAAATACAATTAAATTGCACTAAATGTATTTAAAGTGGTTCCATTTTAACACAATTTCAATATATTTAATATATTGCAAATAGCTTAAAATTAAACTTAAGTACATCTTGAAATACACATATACTTAAAAAGTTTTTTTCAAAATAATACATTTAATATGCACGTAGTATAGTATAATTTTAAGATATTAAGTGTATCTAAAAAAAGCACAATTTAAATATATTTCCTTTTCACCTGGGCATTGGCTGTTGTGTCACAGAAATACTGTACGTAGGCTTACTCATTCAGTAATTCCCCTGCTTGTATCACCATATGATAAACATATATTGTTTGTCATATACAATTATATAAACTATATATAGTATACATTACTATGTAAACTCCCAGTAAATATGCACAGTTATATATCCGGCACTCAAGCATATTTTAACTGATCCTGACTGATTAAAATGATGAAACTAATACATTTATACACCACACTGTATACAACATGCACTAATCTCAGTCTTTGCATTTAATCTATAGCAAGCAGAGTAACTATGCAATAGCAATGTACTACTGCATATTTTACAGCTTTTAAGATGAAATATCATTAAGAGATTACAGAAGTGTGGCCGTTTATGATAGATATATCCAGACCAGAAACATATATGTGTCCAGGGTGCAAGTGGTCCTGCTTCTCATTATGATTTTATTGGTGATTTCAAATATGAAATTTAATCGTAAGCTTGGTGAACAGTTTTGGAGAATTAGATTTTTCCTCATTCAAAGAGAATTTACACTTGCATGAATAAAAGAGTTGCCTGAGAGGCATTTCAAAGATGGTCGTCAAGTAAAATTACTTGCCTTAAAGAGGGCCACGGACACACCCTTCAGCAAAAACTCAAGATCTTCGCAATTTAGCGTTGTAAATGCCTTTAGATTAGACTGACCAAATATGATGTTAATCTGATTAAAGCTCTAGGAGGAGTTTGTAATAATACAATTGTAATAATACAATTCAAATGACAATGCCTCCTCAAACTGGCCAGTTTATAGTTGAATGTATGAATAGTTGGGATGAGACATTAAAACTGAAGTTGAAATTGTATCTTGTCAAGTTGCTTAAAGTTATTAAAAATGCCTGAAAAAAGACATAATTATGGATTTGTAAGACTGTGCTTAATAAATTTGAATGCAGAGTGAGTGTTTGTGATGTGGAATACCCTTCCACCTGACATCAGATCTGCACCCTCAGTTTATGTTTTTAAATCTCGCATGAAAACATACCTATTTTCTGTGGCTTTTAACTGTTGACTTTTGGATGATGTATATTGTTTTAAATGTTTTCTGTTATTGTATAGTTTTTGCTTCTTGTTTGTTGTGTTGTTGTACAGTCCTTTGGTCTACTTTGTAGTGGAAAGGGCTCTATAAATAAAGTAGACTTGAGACTTGATTAATACAAAGGGCTGACTTAGTTGCTTTGGTAGATCAGAACCAGTTTACATCTGTAGATTCTGCACTGTAGTGAATTATTCCATATTGAGAGACAGTTGGTGTGTTCATAGATCATCTAAGCACTGTGCAATGGCTACTTGTGTCTGCCTTTATGTGACATGCGCTATGTGACTGTCATTTATTCAGACTAGACCACCGGAACAGATTTAAACCTGCCAATAGAAGAGGAGGAGGAAGAGAGAGTTGGATGCACTCATTTAACACGCACTCACACAAACTGTCTAATCTTACAGAGTTGCATATTTGTGGAATTTTAAAGCACCATTATTGTTCAAACTTCATGCCTATTATATGTGCACATTTGAATGACACAATAAACGAATACACAAATGATAATTGACTCATATTGCATGTAATAGAAATACAAAGTATTAAAACAATATTAAAATTATCATCATGAACATAAAATAATGCAAAATTAATAATAATTTATCATTTACAATTGCCAAGATAAATTTACTGTAATTTTAACTCCAAAAGGAAAGAGGAAGTTAACAGGACATGTATTTAATGAAGTCAGAAAATGAAAGGGACAAAGACATGTGAAACAATCAGCTGTACAGTGCAGTATTTATGAACAAAAAGCTTTACCTTTTTAATTTTACCTTGGCCTTCATCAGGCTGAGATTATATTTCTCAACTGGCATACATTTTAAATTTCTCACATTTGTGTAAATATAATAAACTGTTAAGGCCTTAACAAACCTGAAAAACTCAGTGCCTGGTCAACATTTGGGATCAGTTCTTGCTCAAAGTCCCAGACTCTTTTGTCTACAGACAGTTGGTCTTTGGTAAGACGTCCCTGCAGTGGGACTCTCACATGTACAATCCTACATACATCAAATGGTACATGGTAAGAACCTCCGAAGTCATTCAAAACGGAATGTACTGAGGTTTGCTGCACCTTCCTTGGATTGACAATCATCTTGGTGGGATTGAAAACGTTCTTTCGATCAGGTTCTCGGTAAATGTGCTCCATGATATTGACACCAGGAATATTATGCCATTCTGCTCGTTTGAACTTCCCACTGTCCTCAAACTGTGTTTTGGGGAATATGTGGTTCTCTATGATGAACACCCCTACATCGGGATGAGCAGACTGGAGATCCTTCATAAGAGATGGTAAATTGGTGTGTTTGTACGGCATGATGATCTCATCAATATCATTCAGGAGAACGTACCTGGATTGATACATGTTTCTGTAAATGCACTCGTTGAGTGTTACTAACTGACCGTAATAATGGAGATCGCCCTTGAATTCCTTGAAGTTCCAGCCTGGAGACGGGTTCAGAAACTTGTCGATAGGCCATGAAACAATCTCCAGTATCCCCTCTGTTTCATAATGTTTTAAAAGCTTTTCCAGGTCTGGTCCACAACTAGTGTTATAGACGACAACATGCTGTACACCCAGAAGCTTGTACATCTCGATCGTTTGAACAAACTGCAGTACATTGTTGTAGTCGCCAAAGACGTTGGAGATGCAAATGGTGAAGTTAAACTTGAAAGTATTTGTTCTGACACGATTTTTTATTGGCAGATAGTCCGTATTATTATTACTGTTGTCTGAATCTTTAGTAGATATGAGGACACGTGTTGCATTTTGCGTGTGCTTGCCTTTACAAATCACATCTGAGACATGAAATGGGAAGCCAAAATGGTCGCTGTGTATCTGGACATCTGCCTGAACAGTTCTGCAG
The DNA here is from genome assembly GCF_024489055.1 of Chanodichthys erythropterus. Classification (NCBI taxonomy): domain Eukaryota; kingdom Metazoa; phylum Chordata; class Actinopteri; order Cypriniformes; family Xenocyprididae; genus Chanodichthys; species Chanodichthys erythropterus. The sequence continues at coordinate 2,003,213 of NC_090227.1, read as the reverse complement.
TCATATTCAGTAATCATCTTGGTGGGATTGCAGTAAACACAGTAAAGTTGCTGAAGACTGTTTCTCTTGATTATGCTGATGACTCGAATGACCCCGTCCAGTCTGTGGTCAATAAACGCAGACACCATGAAATGCTCAGAGTCTTTGATGGGCGTTATTGAATTTAAATTCTCTGGGATTTTTGGCTTATTATAGAATGGAGCCATATATTGGTAACGAGTATAATTGCTTGTGTATGCAAAAATAAGTGTGAAAACAATAATGATAGTACACAATAAAACAAGAAACGTTTTAAATGTGCGTTTATCCATCTGCTCTTTAGTTCCTGTAGAATAAAAAAAAAAAAAAAAAACATGAATGTCAGAAACATATTCCATCTATGAAATCTCACAAAAGTCAAAACATTCAAACTTGATGCTTTTTAAACTTTCTTTCAAAACCAGGCTTTGTAAAGTCAATATTCAATGTTGCCTTTAAAGATTTGCTTTTCTAGTTAAAATGACAGTTTTATGGATTTCTTTGAATTACAAATAATTTAAATATATTTATTTTAGTGCTGTCAATCGATTAAAAAACTAATTAATCACACATTTTTTCCGTAATTAATCACGATTAAAAACAATGAAGATTTTAATATTTTTATATTGTAATAACTACACAGTTACTCTCCTAATTAATGTGGAAACAACTTAAAGACAGTAGGCATCACTCACAGAATGAAGGCATCACTGATATTAATATGTGTATATTGCATTGACAACACATCAATTAAATATTTACCATCTTATATTTTCCATAATTGTATGTTTTTAAATAAATATATTGTATTTATACATATATTGTATGTTTATAAAGCGTTTAGAACCAAATTTGCTTTATGTATTTCCCCGGCATCAAAATCAGGCACATGTAAATGTCAGGAAAAAGATTCCTGGCTGCATGTCAATATCGCTGGATCTTTTATACGGAATAAGTAACACTATATTAAGTCTACACTTTAATTTAAACTGATAATTGTTTTTCTTGCATTTTCCCAGTTTCCCATATTAAATCCAGTCAAGCAGCAGGTTCGTTTGCCACTCAGTCCAGCTGAGGGGACGTGATCCATGCTAAATGTGCACCCTCTATATGTTTCCTTTATTTCTGTAGAAATGTAGCAAATTGTTGCCTTATTCAGTGTTGTATTATGTTTGGTTTTAAACTTAAGTTTAACAGTTTTGAAAAGAAACTCCTGTGCGAAGAGTTTTGAAAAACCCACGTATGGAGAAATGGATCCAAACTGTTTTATTCATTTCCAGTTAATCATTTTTTATGCTTCAACTTAAACTTATTTCAGTTTATTGCCAATGCTATGATTCTATGTTTTTGTTTAGTTCAGGTTTTTATATTTATATTTTATTTCAGCTTTATTTCAGCAACAGAAATGTTTTAATAGTTTAGTTTTAGTTAACGATAAAAACCCACTTGTCAGATCCACCACTCATAAAACAATGTAATTATACAGTGCCCTCCACTAATATTGGCATCCTTAGCAGATATGAGCAAAGGTGTTTGTGAAAATAAATCTGCAATGTTTATCTTTTTGATCATTCATTAAAAAAAATCCACAAAATTCTAACCTTTTATCGAAGTGAAACAGTTGAAAGTGAGGGGAAACTCACATTATGAAATAAATGTTTTTCTCCAAAACACGTTGGCCATAATAATTGGCACCCCTAGTAAAATATAGTAAAGTATATTCCCATTCATATTTAATTTTTTTTTGCACACCAGGGTGATCACGAACATGAAATTGTCCAGCCATGACTTCCTGTTCCACAGGAGTATAAACATGAGGAAACACAAAGGACAAATTCCCCTAATCATTCATCACACGACTGAAACTTCAAAAGGGACTGGCTTCTAGTCAGATGAAACGAAAACAAGAGTTTTTGGGCAACAAACCCACCAGATGGATTTGGTGCATATATGGATAAAAAATAAAGTTTAATATACTGCTGGATCTTTAATGTTGTGAGCCTATTTTTCTGCTGGAGGTCCTGGACATCTTGTTCAGATACATGGCATCATGGATTCTATCAACTACTAACAGATAAAAATCAGTAATGCTAGAAATACAATAATGGGCCCTGGTTGGATTGTTCATCAGGACAATGATCCAAAACAATACAAAAATGTGCACAAAATGAAGCTTCTGCCATGGTCGTCCCAGTCCCCTGACCTGAACCCTAAAGAAAAGGAACAACTTTCATGCTCTAAGTTCTACGCCACCCCATCAGGAAGTCGGTTATAATGGGTTGTTTGAAAAACGCATGCTCTGGAATTTGATATACTCCTCCTGGGTGATTAATCCGATCACCAACAAACACGGTCAGCATGAAGTCAAGACACTGATGATGAAAAATTGGCAGCGGATTTTTGATACGTCGAACGGTTTGGCCGTGGCGAGGCAACAAATTTATGGTGAGAAAAGGGAAACAGGAAGTGTGTTATAACTAGGGCTGTGCTCAGAATATCGATACAACGATACATCGTCATGAACTCCTGACGATACGCTTATCGATACAGCAGCTGCGTATCATGTCTGTTTTGCTTTTAAATCTAGCCAATCACGTGACGTCACGTGACGCTCTTGAACGGACAAAAACGCAATCTCCAAATCATCGATCAAAGCGTGCTAACGTTTTAGGACAGGTCGATGGTATATAAATCATGGCTGAATGTTAGCGTTTATCAATCAAGCCAAACCGTCCATTTAGAAACCGAGAAATTTGAAGGCCGATCTCTCAGGTTGAGGCGCGAGCTAGCTTGACTGACGTTTTCGTGAGGATATAGTTTATGGACTGTTTTGATTTCGGTAATTACATCTAGAAAGTTAAAAGCAGTGATGGCATATATAATAGAGATATCTGAAAGCGAAACGAAAGTGATATTGGCCTCATCCAGTGGGGAGGACGCACGAGAGGAGACCTGCGCATTTAATTAGTATGTGTATAGCTACTGATACAGCAACAAATGTATAGCTCATGGTTGGTTCATGTTATCTGATGTTTAATAAATGAATCTTATTGTTAAGTGTGTTTTGTAAACTCATGTAGCGCATATTTTGTAGACCACGTTAATAAAAACGTATGTTGTTCTTGAACATATTTTTAGTTGATATCCAAAAAAAAATCATTTTTAGAGATTACAAAAAAAACAAAAACAGGCAGTATAGACATTATTATAATATTATAGCCGATAATGAACTAACTTAGTTTTCTTACAAGTCAACTTACTGTTGCAAGTGAAATTAGTCATTGAGCTTTGTTGATATGCTTCAGTGTCACTATAATTGTCAATTCAGTTACTGAGGGAGTGACTTTAAAAGCAAGCTTTTAAAAGAAGCTTTTTTGTGACTTTTTTTATATTTAATTTAAATCATTGTTTTTTTTAATGACAAAAACAAAAGTTTTTTTCAGCTATCATGACGGTTATAACACTGGTTATTCAATAAACACATATTACTGTTACTAAACTCTGCTCAAAAGAAATTTAAATTCTAAATTGAACCATATCGTGATACGTATCGTATCGTGGCTTTAGTATCGTGATGCGTATCGTATCGTGACATTGTTGGTGATACACAGCCCTAGTTATAACGTCTGCATACATTGATTGATGTTTATGAAACTTCAGCAGTGTGTTCGATATAGGAGTCTGATCACATGGATGTTACTATTGTGAGTCAAAGTGATAGCGCCACCAACTGGCAGCAAGAAGTGTGTCACTTTCAAAATGCATTGAGTTCACTCTGTTATGTTTACTTGATTTGCTTCAAACTTCATTTGAATAATGTCAAAACATGGCAGATGTAGTCCTTTGAAAAGAATCGTGATATCTCAAACACAGTTGCCTTGGCAACACATCAAACTTTAATATTTGTTTTGGATGCTTTTGAGATTCTTAACATGCTTCAAATTGTTTGAAACTCCACACACACATCAGGATTGTTAACCAGTAGACATGGACAAAGCATTAGAAATGGGCAGGGAGGAGGGGCTCAATAGCGCTATCTTATAGGGCAGTAAATGTAGAGTGAATTTGACATAGTCCTTCGATGTTTAACCATTTTAACTGCCTATTGCCTGCTGTGCACGGTTGCCCTGAAGCCACCGGGGTGTCTGTGCCACCGGGCTTAGGCCCGCCATTTCTGCTCACAGTTATATATATATATATATATAATTTTTTGTTAAGTTTATGAAAAAGTCATTTAAAGTTAGTTGAATTCTGTCGGAAATGTTCAGAGGAATCATAAGAATAATGATTTTAGTTCAAATACTGAAGTTAAGCCTTTGATTAAAAAAATAAAATAAAATAAAATATGAGTTTGCTGTCACAAAAAGTGCCTATTTCAGGCTTTAGTATAGCAAAAGTGTGAGATTTTATGTAACTTTTATATTTGAAATTACTGAATTAGTGTAAGGGATATCTGATTAATAGGAAAATAATTTTATAATATTATTCAGAGAGCTCCCATAGTGTCCATAACTTAAAATAATGACCAATAATAATGGGAAAATATGTTTTTCTGTCATTAATGTTGTGGGGTTTTCAGAAAAGTAATACATTTTGGTAAAAAATCTAAAAATGTGTACATCGTACTGGTTTCGTGGAATGACTCACATAGAGAACTGTGTGTTGTGTTTTGCTAAAAATGTTTTATGAAATTGAAAACTGAGTCGAAGGTGTGTGGTTCTGGTGTTTGAGTCAGGTTTCAGAAATTGTGTGACAAGTAAGGATTTTGTGTGTAAGCAGTTGAGAAAAAAAAAGGAGCTGCAATTGTTTTTCAGTTAAAGTTTTGGTTGGCTGTATGAGCTACTGTGAAAACATCTGAGAAATGTAAGCACAGTGTTTTGAGAAAATGAAGCATGTGATTATAATTTGCATGAATTGAAGGACAACCTGTACAAACCTGTTTGTACAGGTACAAAACCTGTCATTGTTTTCGCCGATTAGGACATCCGCAACATGCGCACTTACGCACCATTCTAAAAAATATAGCAATATCAAAATACAAACAATGTAGAATAGCTTGAATACAGTGTGCGTCTCCCTCAGACTGTAAACGAAGCTCGGGCGCACTAGATAACACGTCAGCAGCATCTGTGGAGTCATGAACCCGGATTGACAGCAGACCCGGAAGAGAATACAATGCTGAATAAAGTCGTGGTTTTTGTTATTTTTGGACCAAAACGTATTTTCAATGCTTCAAAAACTTCTAACTAACCCACTGATGTCACATGGACTACTTTGATGATATTTTTATTAAGATCATATTCTGAGCTCATCTGATTTTTTACACATAGTACATTTAAAGTCCCTGTAAAGTCAATTCTAAGAATTCTTTCTAAACACTTTATAAATGTTACAAATGTATTGCTAAAACAAATTGTGAAGTTAGAGCGTTAAACAGTTTTTCACCAAGTCTCTGCTCAGGATTTTTTGGGCGAAGCTAAAACGGGGGTCTAATGACACACATCGTCCCCCGAGCATAGCCCCTCCCCTAACACTATCCACAAGTTTCCTACGCCCCATGAGGCCTTGCGTCAAATGTGGGAGTGTCTTCCGGTTCGAAGTAAACAAGCTGGACGTGACACTCATTCATTCAGCAGTTGACAGTGATTCAAGATTTAACGATCCAAACTTGCGAATGTTTGTTTTTTCTTTAAAGATTTAAGATTCCGGCATCAATATTTGAAGTCAAGTCAAGTCAAATTTATTTATATAGCGCTTTTACAATTGGTAATTGTTCAAAGCAGCTTTACATATTAGAAGCACAGAAAAAGGGAAGTGGTTAAAAATAAGCTGTACAACCAAGCGTGGTAATATGTAACATATACAAGATGGTGCTACATTAAGCCAATGTCGGCTGACTCCCAGGGGTGGAAAAAAACCCCTAGGAGAAAAACCCAGCGTGAACAATGTTTTACAATAAAAAATGTTACAGTAATAGTAATGTATTAATTTATGTCAGGAGTGCACACCAATCATGCTAAATCTAACTGATATTTATATTGACATAAAAAGAAAACAGACCTATTCAGTTAGGCCTGCTTCCATTTATTTGCGATCACAAAATTGCAAAAAACAATTCCATTAAGGCTTTTAAATCTAAAGGCTTACACATTTAGAAATATATTGATAACATACCCTATGTTTACGTCACTTTTCTGAGACTTTCTATTGATTTTCCTCTAAATTATGCGATGATTGATATCCGAGGATGTTTGCGCGATCTCTCCGTCTATCTATCCTGATCTTTTCAGCCAAAGCAACAGAGGGAGCTCATGAGAAGTCAACAAGAGTTATGAGTTATACGAGTAAACCGGAGTGTGAATCTGTGAAATATGCATTTGTCAGGAATCAACAGGCACAGGGAAGAGACAGATAAAACATTAAACCAAATAAATACACGATTATAATCACATAAGAACTGTCTTCATTCCTCAAGCAGTCTCTGATATTTTCCATAAGTGTATTATCGCAGTGGTTAACATAAGTAGCCTTTAGCATCGCATACAGTGGAAACACGACTGGCTCTGGCACGCACGACACGTTAGGAGTCAATAACATCATAAGGCTTTGGTGCTAGCATCAGTGACGGGAAGTACAGACAGCGGGTTGTTCATGTATTGCAGGGTCAGGATGCTCTAGTCATGCAGCAGCACTTTTGTGGAAGGTCAGTAAAGTAAAAAGCAATTAAGGGCACGAAAACTGTTTATTGTATTGTGATATTACAGTTTTTCTCCATTGGTTTGGCTCATTTCTTGAAACAGAAATTACATTCTCAAAACAACATGGACAAATCTCCAAACCACTTCGCAATTGTTCACAACAGAATTGAATTTCTCATCATTTCATCAGATTGCAAATGTCTAAGTACATGTCTCAATGTCTCAGTAAATTTTTGCAAATGATTAAGTACAGGTAGCCTACATTTAGCACAATTTTCAAGTGAATAGATCATGTTGATCTAAACTGATTGTTGATTCTCAGTCTAATGGTCGTTAGCTCCAAAATGTTACAGCGTCATTTCATTGTATAAGTCATCATGTGCACAATAGTGTGCTCAATTGTCAATATTAGTCAAGAACATAATACCATGAATACCATATATGAATCCTTGGAACATTTGATAAATTTATTACAGCAATTGACAGTCAGGTGAAACTAGAACTTGACTAACGAAGGAGGCGTTACAATACACTTGGCCCATACAATACACAGAAGCTTCTCATCTTCTTGGACCGCCTTCATTTTGATTTGAACCCTAAAAATGAGAGAGGTCTCATAGGGCCTCACCTACCATGATATGTCATTGTATGGGAAATTTTGAATTTCCACCGTGGCCCGCTCACCTGGTACACTACTCATCTAAGGATGGTTATGGTGTTCCTACTACCTTACTCTCAATCCTATTGAGGAGTTTTTCTCTGCTTGGATGTGGAGAGTGTATGAGCATCGGGCTCAAGATCAGAGGTCCCTGCTCCAAGCAATGGACACAGCATGTGAGGATATTACAGGAGATCATTGTAGGGGATGGTTGCGACATGCACACCGTTTCTTCCCTCATTGCATTTCAAAGGAGAATATACGCTGTGATGTGGACGAGAATCTGTGGCCTTTTTTTTCAGTTTTTTACACAGTGCATGTCACAACCATCCCCTACAATGATTTCCTGTAATATCCTCAGACACAGCATCCATTGCATGGAGCAGGGACCTCTGATCTTGAGCCCGATGCTCATACACTCTCCACCTGCAAGCAGAGAAAAAACTCCTCAATAGGATTGAGGAAAGGAGATTAAGGTGGTAGGAACACCATGACCATCCTTGGATGAGTAGTGAACCAGGTCCTGATGAGCAGGCCACGGTGGAAATTCACATTGTCCCATACAATGACCCATTACAGTTCTAATGTATTATGCTGGCTAGACAAAAACAGTACAGTAACCATTGTCAATGAAGGACTGGGCTAAGACTGAAAGGTGGGCATGAGGGATATTTCAATGGTCCCCTGCCATAGTGACAAAACATCTAAACATTCTGACTTGCAGTGCTTACACAATGCCAAAGGGACGAAGCATTTTGGGGGCACTGACTGTTTAAATGAGAAGGAAATTTAGTTTTGACACATGAGTGAACTGTTTTGGGAGAGGTATGAGCTTTTGCAGGTGAACCATGGTGTTGTGCCGAACCATCCACATTATTTTGACAAAAGCACCAAGTGTGTTGAGAATGTCCGGTCTATTTCGAGAAATGAGCCAAAGCAATTGAGAGGGATCTTTGCCATTTCTGTGGCACTGACTATTTATTTGGTAAAGGGATTTAGTTTTTAAACATGAGTGAACAGTTTTGGGAGAGATATTAGCTTTTGCAAGTGAGCTATAGTGTTGTGATGAACTGAAAAGACTGTTTTGCCAAATGATCTTAGAGTTTTGAGAATGTAATTTCTGTTTCAAAAAATGAGCCAAACCAATGGAGAAAAACTGTAATGTAGTAAACTGAGATGTTGTCCCTGAGCACCGTAACGACATCTCTCATAAAGATTTGAAACTTTACAAAGTAAACAATGATCCAAAAAACACTTAGCCTCTTCGCTAATTAGAACACAAAATACCATTGGTATGCTACTTCCGCCGCCTCACCGGAAGTTGTACCCACGTTCTCTTTTACAGTAGCGCCCCGCGGAAACAGGTGGATATAACTGTCGATGACGCACCGAGCGTGGCGCCGCCTCTACAGCGGTTCACTCGCTGTGTCTCGAGCCTATGGTCTCGAGCAGGGACGTGCATAGACATTTTGGGGGGCAGGGGCTCAAGTGGAAAAAAGGGCACTTTTCATAATTATTTATTTAAAAAATAACGAACCCTTAAATATATTAAGACAACTTTGACTTCACTTACACTCATGCAATTGTTTTATACTCCACAGATTTCTACAAAATAATCAGTTCACACAGAGACCATGGTCTTCTTTAGTATTCAATAGGTTTATCACAAGAGAAGTCAACAGCAACTATTTTCAAGTAGCCTATATATTTAGAATAAATGACTGCACCAAGGAGAGGAACATAGTTTCACTAATAATTTGTTTATTTTGCACAAATCAATAAATCGTTTTAATTTTTTGGTGTTATTGGAATACTTCTTTCATGAAGTGGACAATTTTAAGATTTTACAATTTTACAATTATAAGGTCCATTTTTGCTGCCACGTCTTTTACTCTAATGGAAAGAAAATTTAACCCTAACCCTACACATTTAGATGGAGTTTGTTTTAAGCCTACTACCCTCCATCTGTTTGCATCTGTAGATTTCTTCTAAATTAACCAAAATAAGCTAATCTGCATATTTAAACACATCAAAAAAAAATTTCCTGAACTGTTAATACATTATATGTTATAACAAATGCCTGCAGAGGGCGCCAAAAGCCTGCTGATTTTTGTTGTTAGACAGCACAGCATGATCAAATCCACGATCAAAGCCAACCATGATAGAAATGCTACAGTCACTGTAATTTCTTCAACAAGAATATGTGGACATCAAACATGCAAAGACAGAGCGAGGGTTTAAACTTGTATTGATGTATTATCATGTGTAAGCGTAGATTTAAGAATAGCATTATGTAGCTGATGCTGTATTATGATTTTTAAATGGTTTTAATAAACCATGCATCCTTAGAAAACTGTCTAATAATGTGGTTCATGGATGCTCCTCTTCTGGTATTGACAGCCCAACCTATCGGTCAAGTGTTTACCATGGTTCAAAACGCAATGCATAGCACAATACAATAATTTAAATTATAATATGACATATATTTCATTAGTATCAAATCAGGCAGATGTGTTGATTGTGGTCAAACTATTAATGCAGCGTTAAATGTATAAATAGCCCTTAAATAGACAAAACTTTCAGGTTTGTGAACAATGGCTAGCCTACCTGAAAGAAATGCACGGGATGCATCCATCTAGGGCCTTTTTTCTTTTTCGCTTCTTATCGCCAGGCAGCAGTTGCATTTTCGCGGAAATAGTTGTCACAAGTTTTCAGCCAGCAGCAAACTCGAGGTGAGGTGAGGTGAGGTGAGGTAGGGCGCGCGTGCGTGCGTGCGGGCATGAATGGCGTGTCGCGGAGTGAGGGCATCTGAACTCGACAAAGCCGACCTGATATAGTTTTTTTAGGGCCCAAGCGAAAATTCGCGCAGGGCCCTCTTGTTCTTCTAAGGATTATTATTATTATTTTTTTTTTTTTTTTCCGTCTTCCGGGGCTTTTTGGGGGCCTTAACATGCTCAAAAACTCTTGAAAATTGGCACACACATTGGAATCCGCGGCCATTAGGACGCCGGAGAGGCTGGTACCCGGGCGTGGCAGGGGGGCTCGACAGCGCCCCCTTGAAAAAAGTCTGAAAATTTGGTCCATATATTAAACACGCTTGCACGTATTAGTATGAAACTCGGTACACATATAGACCTCATCGGGCCGAACAACTTTCGTACTCTAAGTTAAACGCCACGCCAACAGGAAGTCAGCTATTAAGGGTTGTTTGAAAAACGCATGCTCTGGAATTTGATATACTCCTCCTAGACGATTAATCCGATCGCCACCAAACTCGGTCAGCATGAAGTCAAGACACTGATGATTAAAAATTGCCAGGGAATTTTTGATATCTCGAACGGTTTGGCCGTGGCGAGGCAACGAATTTATGGCGAGAAAAAGGAAACAGGAAATGTGTTATAACGTCTTAATACATATATTGATCTTTATGAAACTTCACGAGTATGTTCGTTATAGGAGTCTGATCACATGGATGTGACTATTGTGAGTCAAGGTTATAGCGCCACCAACTGGCAGCAGGAAGTGTATCACTTTTTGAAATGTTTTGAGATCACCCTCTTATTTTTACCTGATTTGCTTCAAACTTCATCAGTGTAATGTCAATACACAGCAGATGTAGACCTATGACAGGATTTTTGATATTTGAAATATTGTTGCCATGGCAACAGGTCAAACTGTAATAATATTCTTGAGTGTTTTTGAGGCTCTTAACATGCTTCAAATTGCATGAAACTCGACACACACATCAATATTGTCAACCAGTAGACATGGACAAAGCCATAGAAATGGGCGTGGTGGAGGGGCTCAGTAGCGCCACCTTTTGACAAAAGTGGGGGGGTTAGTTTTTCCTACAGTCACCAAACTCGGTACACATATTATTCTCATCAAGCCGGACAATTTTCTAATTTACATTCATTAGCTCCGACCAACAGGAAGTCAGCTATTTTGGTTTGAATGTTAATTTTTTGAAAAAACAGGCTATGAATTTTATACTACTACTCCTACAGGGTTTATCCAATTTACACCAAGCTTTTTTTAACTTGTTGCTAACACATTGAAGTTGTTTAATTGCAAACGGATTTTGGATATCTCAAACGGTTTGGCCGTGGCGAGGCAACGAATTTATGGCAAGAAAAGGGAAACAAAGTGTTATAACTTCTGCATACATTAATTGATTTTGATGAAACTTTGGCTTAGTCTTCGTTGTACAAGGCTGATCACATGGATTTGACTATTGTGATTCAAAGTCATAGCGCCACCAACTGGAAGCAGAAAATGTGTCACTTTCAGCATACATTGAGATCACCCTCTTATTTTTACCTGATTTGCTTCAAAATTCATCAGAATAATGTTAAAACTTGGCACATGTAATCCTTTGAAAATGGGCAGGGAGGAGGGGCTCTATAACGGCACCTTTTAGTGCAGTAAATGTGGAGTGAATTTGACATAGTCCTTTGATGTTTAACCGTTTTAAGTGCCTATTGCCCGCTGTGCACAGTTGCCCTGAAGCCACCGGGGTGGCGGTGCCACCTGGCTTGGGCCCGCCATCGCTGCTCGCAGCTATATTTTATTATTATTTTTTTTTTTTTATTTTTTTTATACAGTAAATATATTTGTTTGACAGGGAAGCTGTGCGCAAACAGGAATATATATATTCATTTATTAAAAAAAAAAAAAAAAAAAAAAAGCACCCCAGAAAAAAGGGCACTTTCTCTCCAGGAAGAAAAAGGTGCTCAAGCCCCTTTTTTGATGTGTGCACGTGCCTGGTCTCGAGTGTCATTGCAGTCATACAGCCCTTTGTACATTTAGCTAGTAATGCCTTCGTCATGCAAATGCATATAACATGGTTGTTATAATATACAATACAGCTCGGTCTACTTATTTCCTCCCGTCTCGCGGCACCGTCATTTGTCGACTCGACAGTCCGGCAGTAGGCTACGTGCCCACCAATGAGTGTAAGTTACCGAGTTTGCGTATGTTATAGTTAGTAGGTAGTCCACAGTAACTCTACTAAAATGTGCAACCCTCAAACGTGATTCTTTTGTTTATATGCATCAGTATGTTTGACTCATTAGACAAGTGGCAGCTCTCGCGAGTGGGTGTGGTTTCAGCGCCGACAGCGGACACGCCCCAAGCGTTTGAGAGCAAAGAGCGCTGCCTATTTTTTCGAGATTTTGATAACTTATTTTATTTACTTGCAGATTTTTTTTAATCATTTAAATTTGGCTGGGTGGTTAATAACACATTTTTCTGTGGTGTGAAAAGCTCAAAACACATACTTTAAAATGACTTTACAGGGACTTTAATTAGTATGATATTTAGTGAGTTTGGATGGTTAAAATCCCCGTGTTAGTACATTAAGCCACATTAAGCGTTTTTAGCATTTAGAATTTCCCCCTGTTGAGGACAATTACAAAGTGTTCAGATCTCTGTGTTAACTGTTTTGAGAACAATGACTTGAGTTTAGAGAAATGTGTCAAATCGATTGATAAAAACTCTTAAAGTCGAATCTTTTAGCCCCCATCCCTACTTATTTTCTTGCTTTATTCTGTATCGTTTCCTTTTAAAAAATATTCATATTAAAATTATATTACCGTAATATAAATGTGAGTTTCTGCATCACTTTCAAATGTTCTCTGTACTTTTGTTTAATGTTTGTGCCAAATCACGACTGTGAGAAGCAAGCATGAGGATTTTTAATTACCATGTTAATGGATAATACAAACTATTTTTTGTTGGTTCATACGGCACGAACTAATTTATTTAAACTGAGAACAAATAGGCTACTGTTAACCATATCATTTTGAAAATATATTAATAAATGTGTAACCATAGTAAAATGTCTCCCTTGACTGTACGTGATATTATTTCCTTATGTATGTTCATGATGTGAACTTGTGACAAATAGTAGCCTACTTAAAGACACAGAGGTATGGGCATTTCATGTCAAAATATAGGGCTACGTGTATCTAAACATTGCAAATCCTTGAACAAGTGAAACATGCATTTAAGCCAATGAGACATATCAGAAGAAGGTGAGTGTGTGATATTTCTGTCATGATGTGGTGAACGAATTTATGTGTGTTAATAAGTGTTTATCTGCTAAAAATATTGAATCTGTTCACGTCTTTCACATTTTATCATTAAAGCTTTTTTTTTGCATTTGTCCAAAAATGTTAATATTGAATAAATATTAATTAATAAAACGTATTCATTTCCTTTTCAGAGATGAAAAGACTGGTCTTTCTGCAGAAATGCCATGATATAGGCTTATATGTCAACATTTTTTCAAAATAGCTGAAAGTTAAAGTAAATTCGGAGGTTACTTGATGATACATGTAGTGACATAGAATAGAATATAATAGATATAGAATATAATAGTCTACAATAAGACATTAAGGCTAAAAGGAAAACGTCAGACAAAATATAAGAAAAGTTTTGGCTACCTTTCGAAAACATCGTGACAGAATTGATGAGCATTCATCAAAAACCACGTTTCAAAATCCTTTAAGCTCTTCAGGTATGACTGGCTGAAACAGATGCATTTCACCAAACATGTCCGGTACGCTTTGCACACGGTTTTATGTCCCATGATAAGTTCCCATTTTCTTCTTTTACCCGTCTGACCAGTTTCTATAATTTGCAGACGTGTCGCTCCATTGTGTTTGATGTTGCTCTGATCTGATCTGAGGTGGGTTGCGCGATTTAAGTCAACTATGCTTCGAGTTTGCTGATTTAAACTTTAATTATTAAGTGTCTTAAGTTTTTTATGTTCTTAAGTTATGCATTTTTAATGCAAAAATAAATAGGCTATCTAGCTTATAGGACTTCTTTATTTTGATATAGGCTACGATATACTTTTCAGAAAAGTGATCGTTATCCAGTATTTTCATATTGCAGTCAAAAATAAATTTAAACCATTTACTCAGGCCTTATGGTGTTAGAAACATGAGACATATATGATTTTTCACTGAGGACTTTGAATGTCATAAAATGTATGTAAAATGTCCTTTCTTGGCTTGCTTGGCTGTTATAGACATTTCATACCGAACTTTCCAGTCGAGCTGCATTGCTACCACACCTTACACCAGGTGGACCGGATTAACATAAGGGCTAGGTGGGGCTGAAGCCCCAGGGCCCGCGGATAGAGGGGCCCGTGATTGGCTGGAGGAAATGCGATTGACAAGTCAAAGGTGGTTGATTTGTGTCTAATAAAATAACAAGAAAAAATGATTGGAAAATGTGCCTGTCTGATAAATCACCGTCCAATCAAAATCACTTTACAATTCGCGACATGACACCGGGAAACGCCTCTTTGCGTTATGCTCATCACATGCAGACTAGAAAATTGGCCTTTATTGCTTGTTCAGCCTCGCTGGTGTTCAAAATGATTAAAAAAAAGTGATAGTGGTACGCAAAAAAAGGAAAAATAAGCTTGAAAGGGAGAAAAGGGATGCTAATCTTACAGCAAAAATTTCAAAACTAACTGCTTCGGTTCACATAAAACATCCGAGCCAGTGGAAGACCCCGCGCGCAGCGGCAGCTCACAATTATCTTCACCCACCGACACCGTCGCCGATCTGCGTGCTTTACACGTTGAAAAAGGTGAGATAGCAGCTGCATCAAGTTATTATTTTTATTACGAGTTAAGCCCTATTCGGATAGTAGGCTAATTGTTTCTCATTAAAACGTAAGGTGTTTTCAACATTTAGTCAGTTACAGTGGCGGCTGGTGCAAAAATATTTTGGTGGGGCGCAATTTTTATTTTTTTAATATATAAATGCAGGAATGAATAGGCTAATTGTTAAATAATCATTTAACAAGTGATATAATCATGTATCATTATTGATTATCTAAAAAGTGGAAAATTCAATATTTAAAGCATGCCATAGGGCTGGGATCTAAAAATATATATCTGTATTTAATTATTATTATTTTTTTTTTAATTCACATTCTGCCCAAGATTGTCCTAGAAACAATGTTCATATTGAAGGCTATAAAAACCAAACATGAATGTAACTGTGTAGTATATGATATATTATGTGCAAAAAAGGGGGTCAAATCACATTAGGCCTAGGCCATATTCTAATATTCTAACTTTACAATCTAAAAACAAAATGTTTTTTAAAGCAGAAGTTAAATACACTAAACTAAAAATGAAAATAAATAAAAACAATAGAACAGACTAATTATTATTATGTTGATTACGCTATTAACAGTCACTTTACACAGTTACTGCTATTGTACA
Organism: Chanodichthys erythropterus; assembly: GCF_024489055.1. Classification (NCBI taxonomy): domain Eukaryota; kingdom Metazoa; phylum Chordata; class Actinopteri; order Cypriniformes; family Xenocyprididae; genus Chanodichthys; species Chanodichthys erythropterus. The sequence continues at coordinate 1,987,591 of NC_090227.1, read as the reverse complement.
AATACACTGTTGTGTTTTAGAAATTCTACATATGGCATAATTATGTTCGCCAACAAAAACAAATGTTCAACAACAAATATTTTTAGCAAAATGTATTTGACTCAGATTGAACTCCGTATGTTTGGCGTGCATACTCGCGGCGGCGCTCGTGCACTGCTTGCTGAAGGCTCGTCCACGCCTGGCTGCAAAATGGAATGAATGGATGAAGTGGAATGAAAAAAAGGAATGAAATAGAACGCCTGCTAAGAGAAAACATCATAGAATCTGTTAAACATTCTGAATGGGCTGCACCTGTAGTGCCAGTTTTAAAGCCTGATAATACAGTACGACTGTGTGGCGATTACAAGCTAACAGTAAATCGAGTTTCAAAGTTGGAACAGTACCCCATCCCTGATCTGTTTGCGACATTGTCAGGAGGCCAGAAGTTCACTAAACTGGATATGAGTCACGCTTACCATCAGATTGCATTAGATGAAGAGTCTAAGAAATATGTCACAGTGAATACCCATAAAGGGCTGTTTACTTACCGTGTTTTACCCTTTGGAGTTTCTTCTAGTCCTGCTATCTTCCAAAGGACCATTGAGGGAGTACTGCAAGGTCTTCCTTATGTGGCAGTTTTCCTGGATGACATCTTGGTGACCGGTCGCAATGATGAGGAGCATCTCCAAACGCTGGCCAGGGTATTGGAAAGGTTGCAGGAAGCAGGACTGCGTTTGAAATGGAGTAAATGTACTTTCATGGAAAAAGAGGTAATGTTCTTGGGTCATAAAGTAGATGAGACTGGCCTACACCCAGTACCAGAAAAAGTGACTGCTATTCGAAATGCTCCCTCGCCAAAGACTGTGACTGAGTTGAAGGCCTATTTGGGACTGTTAAACTATTATAACAAATTTTTGCCCAACTTGTCTACTGTTTTAGCCCCAGTGCATAAGATGCTGCGAAAAGATGCAAAATGGAAATGGGGTGGAGAACAAGAAGATGCTTTTGCTCAATCTAAAAAAATGATTCAATCAGTACAAGTTCTGGTCCATTATGATCCCCAGAAGGATGTGATTTTATCATGTGATGCTTCTCCTTATGGCTTAGGTGCAGTTCTTTCGCATAAGATGCCCGATGGTAGTGAAAGACCCATTGGATTTATGTCACGGACATTGAATCAAGCTGAGCGGAATTATTCGCAGTTGGACAAGGAAGGATTGGCTGTAATGTTCGGCTTACAGCGCTTCCATAAGTATTTGTATGGTCGGAAGTTTACCATTGTTACAGATCATAAACCCTTGTTGTCTTTGTTTAACGAGTTAAAATCTGTTCCCCAAATGTCATCTCCTAGGATTCAGCGATGGGCTGTGACATTAAGAGCATATGAATACAACATAATCTACAAACCTGGCAAGGATCATGCAAATGCAGATGCTCTAAGTCGGCTACCCTTGCCAACAGAATCTGTCCCTGAACAGGAGGAAAGAGTGCTGATGCTGGAGAATGCAGACATTACAGCAGAACAGGTGAGAAGTTGGACACAAAAAGATCCGGTATTATCCAGAGTGAGGGAAATGGTGCAACGAGGATTCCTGCAGGAATTAATAGGAGCAGAGTTTGACCCATTCACCTCAAGAAAAGATGAATTAAGTGTACAGGATGGTTGTGTGCTTTGGGGGGCTCGCGTAATCATTCCCAGTGTGGGTAGATCAGAGGTCCTGAACCAGCTGCATCAGTGTCATCCCGGAGTGTCTAGGATGAAAGCGTTAGCCCGAAGTTATGTGTGGTGGCCCAAATTGGACCAGGATGTGGAAAGGTTAGTTAAAACCTGTTGTATTTGTCAAGAACACAGAAACGTTCCCACTGTAGCTCCACTACATCCTTGGAATTGGCCAGAAAAACCATGGCAGAGATTGCATGTGGATTATGCAGGACCCTTTATGGGAAAAATGTTCTTGGTCTTGATTGATGCACATTCAAAATGGATGGATGTGTATCCTGTGAACTCAGCTACCTCTGCTGCAACCATTGAATGTTTGCGTACTAGCTTCAGTAACCATGGACTACCTGAACTGATTGTATCAGATAATGCTACTTGTTTTATTAGTGCTGAATTCAAAGAGTTACTGAAAAAAAATGGAATACGACATGTTACTTCGGCACCCTATCATGCTTCCAGTAATGGGTTAGTAGAACGGGCTGTACAAATTGTTATAAGGCATGTTGAAAAAATGTGTTGAAGGAACAATTGCAACTAAATTGGCTCGAGTTTTATTCAGTTACAGGATTACTCATCAGACCACCACAGGACTTTCTCCAGCGGAACTGTTGCATGGACGGAAATTGCGATGTTCTTTGGACTTTATACATCCTGATTTAACTGGAAAGATTCAGGAACAACAACAAAAGCAAAAAGTCCATCATGACAAAAAGGCCCATGAACGTAGCTTTGGTGTTGGTGATCCAGTACTTGTTCGGAATTTTACTTATGGACCGAAATGGATTCCAGGGCATATTGAGACTGTGACTGGACCACTTTCTTATAAGGTGATTCTGGGTGATGGGAGAGTGGTCCGAAGACATGTGGATCAAATTCATGCCCGACAAAAATTGCTTGTAAACCTTCCAGAGGAGGTTATTGACTGTAAATATCCTGATTTGGACTTCTCTGATAACTCGGCTCCTGTAGTGGCTAAAGAGACTGATGAAATAGAGACTGAGGACATTTCTAGTGAGACTAATCCCCCTGAATTAATTGGGGGTTCTGCTCAACCTGGTGAGATAACCACTGAATCACTGACCAAATCCTTTAGCCCTGTTGTGAGACGGTCACAGAGAACCAAGAAATTGCCTGGTCATTTAAAAGATTATGAACTGAAGTAAAAAAAAAAAAAATATATATTGTAACATGATTGTTGAATGAAGTTTATTGTATTGTGATTTATGAAGAAATATTGTAAACTTGGGGGGAAGGGAGATGTTATAGCCTGAGTTATGGTTTTGACCTGTAGGGGGCAATCTATTGCTGGTTGACTTGGCTTAGATACAGCAAAGAAGAAGATGTTGGTTGTAGATTTAATCCACCTGTGATTCTGTGATGTGTGTGTGTGTGTGTGTGTGTGTGTGTGTGTGTGTGTGTGTGTGTGTGTGTGTGTGTGTGTGTGTGTGTGTGTGTGTGTGTGTGTGTGTGTGTGTGTGTGTGTGTATGTATGGGTTGCTGATAGTTCCTCCTGAGTAAAATGTCTTCATCTTGACCAGATTGATCTTGTCTCTTCCAAGTTATTACATTTATGTATTAATTTAGATATTCGATTATTCTGATTACCTTATATCTTCAATTATTTCGTTCACTGCAGTCCCGGTATCGCTTTAGAAGAGTCACTTTGGCTCTTCCCGGACACAAACTCGTCAGTCTGACCTTAAACATTGGATGCAGGGTAAATATCTACCTTTACGTCGGTCGCGCTCTGCTTACTCGTAACAAAAAGCATAGTTTTGATATATTTATGAAAACTGCAACTTATTTAAGGCAGTGATTGTCAGAAATCGAAATGGACTTAATTGACGTGCCCCATGCTCCATCTATTAAACCTTTCGTATGAACAATCCTGAACACAGATTTGAGGTAATACACTCTAAAAAATGCTGGGTTAAAAACAACCCCAGTTGGGTTGAAAATGGACAAACCCAGCAATTGGGTTGTTTTAACCCAGCGGTAGGGTTAAATGTGTGCCCAACCTGCTGGGTTGTTTTATTTAACTCAACTATTGTTTAAAAATTACTGTATTGCTTAATTAAAATTAACCCAAAGTATGTTGGAAATGAACATTTATTAATGTTCAATGAATAATTATTAAACAATAAACATTTATTAAATTGCTCATTCATAAATTTAAATTAATAAACTATTAAACTATTAAATGTATATTAATAAAATATTAAAGCTTATTAATAAACATTCACCTTTTGTCTATTATTGTTGCCTCTAATTGCATCTGGTTTTTAATTTCCCAACTATTTTGGGTTGATTTTAAGCTAGCCATATAGCAATTTTTAAATAATAGTTGGTTTAAATAAAACTACCCAGCAGGTTGGGCAAACATTTTACCCAACCTCTGGGTTAAAACAACCCAATCGCTGGGTTTGTCCATTTTCAACCCAACTTGTGTTGTTTTTAATCCAGCATTTTTTAGAGTGTACCTTCGCTTTGATCTACTAGAAAAAATGGATTAAGAATAATAAAGAATCAACCAAATATAGGCTAACCTTTTATTTGTCAAATAAAAATATATCATGCCAATTACATTACAACTAGACAATTAGAAGCCAAGAAATGATAAATGCATAATATCAATTACTCAAAGAAATGCATATGATGGCTGAATGTCCTCAGACGCACTGAGCCAAATTAAATGATACCAAACATGAAAAGGGAAAAACAATAGATACACAAGTTACATTATATGTTTTGAATAACTTTCAGTGACTTGAGCCAGTGGAAAGTGTGTGTGTGTGTGTGTGTGTGTGTGTGTGTGTGTGTGTGCTTTTGTTTATATTACATTGTGGGGACCAAATGTCCCCATGATGTAATATAAACCTGAGTTCACCTACATCGTGGGGACCAGCCAGCGGTCCCCACAATGTAAATGGGTTTATAAATCATATAGAATGAGTTTTTGTGAAAAAGTAAAAGTTTGCACAGTTTCCTGTGAGGGTTAGGTTTAGGGGTAGGGGCAGGGTAGGGGGATAGAATGTACAGTTTGTTCAGTGTAAAATGCATTGAAGTCTATGGAAAGTCCCCACAATTCACAAAAACAAACATGTGTGTGTGTGTGTGTGGTGGGGGAGGCGTTGTCCTTTTGAGGTTAGGGCAAGGAGTCCATTGCTACTTCTTTGAGATCTTCTTTCCAGATTAAAGTTTTGTTACTTTATTGCAGGACGCTTTATCTCAGTTTTTGTTTAGCAGGAAAATCAAGCCTTACAGTTTCGTTTCTTTCCACATATGAAAAATGACGTTACAGATAGTTAATAATGTTTAAAAATAGGCTCAAAATGAGCAAACGCTCTCCAAATCAGCTAAATTCGACTGAAACATTTGCAAAATGGCCTAAAACTATTTATAAGAGATAAAGAAATGAAGCCTATTAAATCTTTGAAGCTTTTCTCTAAAGGTTTCGGGAAAGGTTTATGGTTTCAAGGCATCGAGTGTCGAAAACAGTGCCATCTTGTGGCAGGTAAAATTTACAGCACCCATAAACTTGAATGCGCAATTCCGTTGTTTTATCTGTTAAGCACAAACAGCCTGACGACGCTAAATGTGTTTATTTCAATAATATAATTCACATATTAAATCTGGCAATGGATGAAATAGATTAAAAAAAAAACAATAATTATAATAATAATACTAATGCTGAGTTGTTTGAGGCAAGTAAATTGTGTTGTTATTTTATTGTAAATACTGGATATGACAGAACATATGATGATGTAGTATAGGCTACAGGTTTATATATTTAAAATGTTTAGTAAATGGACTTGAACTTCCATAGTGGTCTGGATTCAAACATTCTGACACGCAAAGTATTCACTTGACTGGAACAAATGCGACGCTTTGTTTCTCTGAAAACAATACCCACATTTCGGGACAAAGCTGCTCAGAGACAACGGAAAAAAAAAAAAAAAAATCAAGCCTTACAGATGGCCCCTGGCCCCTTGGGGCAAATTCAGTGAGTCCCTGAGGGGCCACTTTTGGACATTTCCTGCTTCCATATGTTGGGTGCATGCTTTCATACGCTCATTAGTCGATGGGTGCAGGAGTCAAGTCGTCACCTGCAATAACATCATTAAGGCAGGTTGAACATTAAGATGAAAGTACAGCAGAACGCATCTCTGTGGCACACAGTCCCTTCAGGTGTGTACTGTGCTGACTGGATGCTGCAGCAGCTGGACATGATGTCTGTGATCCTCTTGGTCAGGCTTGCTTCCACCTGCACTTGGCTGTGGTGGTATTCTGTCTGTAGAATGACTGGTTGTACCAAGTCTGTTGTGTTGGTCAGCATGAGCAGAACATGTCAGGAAAGTCTCATTACACTTTGCAGAAACACCTGTGTCCACCCCAGGTTTAATTGATCCTGTGAGAAATCCTTGGTTACCTTCAAGTAGAAGGTCTGGTTTGCCAGGCAGGTCAAATTTCCATGGGTGAAGGATTCATTTAGCTGATGATGCTCCATTGCGTGCAGGACACCTGAGTGACCATTCAATACTTGAATACTGATGAACTTGGTGTTATCGTAAGATGAGGAAAAGGGTTGTTGGAAAAACATAATAACACAAAATATCACATGATGAACATGTCAGAAGTGCAAGTGGTAAAGAAGGTCTCCCTTTCAGAGTCCTATCTTTAGTGAGCAGGTCTCATTTAATAACCAGATTCTTCACTATAGTGGAATTTAGACTTGGTCTGGATGCGTTAAAGTCAAGTAGCAAAGAGTCCAAATAACTAGTATATTTACCGGTGGTATAAATAATTAAATATATCACATTCTTAAACATAGAAATACACAATTTCATAATTACAATTATAAAACTGTCTGTAATAGTTGTTTTAACTGCACATCCTTAATGTAGAACTTAGGCTTCAATCAAGTCAATTAGAGAATGGGATTTACAGAAACGGAGATTTAAAATCTCTTGTTTAGCTTTTACAACCATCATCTGTGCATTTGATGTACAGGCTAAGTCACACTCAAGAATAGAGGTCTGGGAATTGAGTAACTGATTAATAGAAATGCCTGCATTTCAGTTCTGTTTAGTTCATTTTGTCATTAGTGATATGTTGGAAACTAGGGGGCCCTCCTAATTTGCAGCAATGCCAAGGACATAATAAACATTTTGTCCAAAGAGACCAGTTACATTACTGAATAGGTCTCATTTAGATTTTGAATTTTGAATTTGAATGATCAGAAATTCTTTTAATTGATGTGTGACTAAAGCCATGCACATGTCCTGCATATTACAGTGTTTCCATAACACCTCAAAATTGGCACAGTTAAAAAGGAAAAGAAATTATGACAATAATTTCCCTTGTCCTATATGTATGAAGGTGAATGATGTATGCTAGGTTTGCATTCTGTGAATAATTTTCGTTTGGATAGTCTTATGATCTATTCCAGGTAGAGATATTGTGAGTTTGTAGTGTGTGTGTTCTGTATGTTTGTGTAGAAGATGGGTGGTGTCTATCCTACCATAATTTGTGTTGCATAATTTAGTTCCAGTTTTACACTGGGAGGCCATGTATCTATTAGTGTCATGGGATGGCCTCTTGAAGTTTCACCCCCATCTCCTGCGTGTGAAGTTGTGTATCATGGCTCAATACAGGTGGGACCAGAACCTTGAAACATGGCAGCTGTTAATCCTGAAAAGGAAACCGACACACAGGAAAACAGTTTATCTTGAACTTTCAAACAAATTATATTAAGATAGATGGTGCTATCTTAATTTTTCTTGAATGGTTTTATCCAGACAGTTGTTGCAAATGGCTTTAATCTGTTAAGATTGTATGCCATTAGAAGAAAATTTGTTTTAGTTTACAGAGACATAGATCATTATTATGATTATGTTTCTGCAAAGAAAAGGCCAGATAAACTGAATGTTAGTGGTCAGATCTGACTGCTGGTGTTTAAGCATTGTCAGAGAATCTTACACCTTGAGTTGCTATTGCAGCTGTGCTTACACAGTCTGTTGTGTCGTGAACATAATGACACCTGCACTGTAAAAAAAATCCATTGTTTCTACGGAAGAATACCGGCAGCTGTGGTTACCAGAACAATACTGTAAAAATGACATCAAACCGTAAACATACTTACGGAGTTACATGTGAATTTTACATTTTAAATATGTATATTTAACATTGGATTTCAGTACACTGTAAAAAAAAAAAATCCCAGTAAAATTTACAGTAAAATAACATATTTCATTAACTGATATAATGTTAATTTACCAACCTAATGAAGTACTAATATCTGTTTTGTATCTTTATAATACACTGACAGTCACCAAACACAGTGGTGATGAGAGTCACATGATGAATCAAAGTTCATCACAAGCTGAGGAGGACAATACTAACATATAGAAGGAGCACACAGTGTCATTCACACACACACTAAACACCATCATGGTAACATGCATGACATTTTAAAAATGCAATAAACATTAATTTAACAACATTAGATGTAACATAAAACCCTAATGTACATAACTGATTAGAAAAAAAAATGAGAAAAACTAAGAAGAAACAGTTATTTTAACAAAAATATATAAAATGTGAAGTGTCACGCAGGGAATTGTGGGAATGTTAATTTACGGTTTTTCACTGTAAATTTTACAATGAATTGTTATTTTTCACTTTCAAAAACTGTGAATTTAACAGTATTTTACCGTAAAATTACATTAAATGTACCGTTAGATCTATTACAGTTATTCACCGTATATAGTACGGAAACTTTCTGTAAACCAATTAACAGTTTTTCACCGCAGCATTTTTACAGTTTTTTACTGTTAAAATCACGGTAATTTTTTACAGTGTGGGTCTCCTGGGGGAATCTCACACTAACCAGATCACCTTTTGTGGTGCTGTGCTGTTTGTTTAGCAATTGGCATTTATGGTGTCATTCAAATACTTGACCATTTGGACCCCTGTCGTCTGTAAAAAAGAAGAGTTTCTGCTTGATATTAACATTTCACACAACTTTACTTACATGTCCAGTAAAATAACTTTCCTGATCAGATCTCATATGATCCAGCGCCCTCAGAGAGGAGTTTGCTAAC